>NC_139248.1:30786823-31533298 GCF_977018435.1 Lepisma saccharinum | reverse complement strand
GAAGAGAGTGAAAGGAAGGAAAAATTAAGAGAAGGCACGAAAATATAGGGCGACGGAAGAGAAGAGTTTGATAGAAAAGAAAAAAAAAACAGAAGAGAAGTATCTCTATTCTTTCCCTATTTCTGTCTCTATCTCTCTGTATCTCACCTTTCTCTCTCATACCACTTTCCTTCTTCTCGTCCTATCTCCTGCTATAGGGGGGAGAAATGACACCAGAAAATCTATAAATACAGAGTGTCCCAAAATGATTATCTGTGTTTCATTGTCGTTCAATTTTCCTTATATTTTGGGTACAAAGACAAAGCTTATATGGGAGTAAACAACAACTCAACAAGTTTACATAGTGTGCCTTATAAATGTTCAATGGGAGCCCCTTTCGTGATATGGCACACGTCCATCCAGTAATCCAATGCTTCTCGACGCTTTCGTTCGACGCACTTGGACGTCCAGACACACCCAGTTGTTTGAAACTTATTAAACCATCAACGAATGTTGTTATCGGACGGAGGATCACTTCTGAATCGCCGCCCAAAAGGTCACTGATCTGAAACAGCAGAACCACATCTTGAAATTCAATGACACAAATGGACTTCTGCACGGGAGTCGCCATCTTGTAATACACAGCTATGACTGATGGGAAACCAAATGATAGGGTAAGAAGCTTCCACGGCCGTTCTTATCGTACATGTGCGATATAAACATTCACCTTCGTCTGGGGCAGTATACCAACTATCTGAAATCCCGATAATCATTTTGGGACACACTGTAAAAGCTACTCCCCTGGCGACGAGTAATGAAGAAATTCACCCTGTATATTGAGGGCACGAGACGTGTGGAATTTTCCACGCACTAGAAGGAATCAGAAATACTCCTACCGAGATAAGATACATGTACAGTAATCTAAGATTAAGGTAATTGTTGGATGTACTGTCCCTAAGTGACAGCAGCAGATGTAGCTCACATTCATATAAAACATCATACTTTGCTTTCGTTGGTAAATTTGCTTACTAAGTATTAACCACGTGCATAAACATTAATAAACAATGTAAATTACAAATAACTGTAACTAACATACTTGATGCTAATGAATTAAATTTTCTTCATTGAACAGTACCGCACTCTAACGTTGTTTCATCAAAACTTTGAAAAAAATGTATTTTTGGCAAGGGCATTGGTCTGACGCCTACATGCCTCATACGTAATTAAATTCTAAGCAAGTTTTATAAACTCTGTACCAGTAACTAAACGAAATATGTGTTTTACTCTGTATGCATTAAAACAAGACAGATGGGCAGGTCATGTGGCATGAATGGGAGAGGAAAGAGGAGTTTACAGGATTCTTGTTGGGAAACTTGATGGTAAGAGATCTGTAGGAAGGCCAAGACGAAGATGGAGGGATGACGTTGAGATGGATCTAAAGGAGATTGGTAAGGATGGAAAAGATTGGATTGATCTTGCCCAGGATAGGGACAGATGGAAAGCTTGTGTTGCCGCAGCCATGAACCTTCGGGTTTAAGAAGGCTAGAGAGCTAGTTTATGCATTAAAAATATTCTGAAATGAGATTAAATTTTGAATGGAGGCAAGTCCAAATGAAGAGGCTATTGAGGTACTTTGGAGGGTACCCAAGTTATCAGTAATTTGTTCATGGGTACGTTATTACTATCGCGCTTCTACATACGTACAATTAGAGTCAACCAGTGCATCAAATAGGTGACTGGATCGGCCTCAAAAGCTGGTTCAACTGTGCAATAATGTAAAATATTCCCACTTCATTCTCCAGTTTTCTTCTTTGGAAGTGAATCTTGCATTTATTCAGGGAAATTACCAATAACTCGGTATAGTGGGTTCGATGAAAAGAATAGAAAGAAAAGCATTACAACATTCATATCTCATTTAGCACGATTCTCTGTATCTTTTAAAAGAATACTGGAGAAAATGTGAAATTTGAACACAAATTTTTTTCGAAAACATTCGCTAATAACTTTCAGAGGGAGGCAGACATTGAGAAATGTTTCGAATAAAAGTTATAGATCAATTAATAGGCTTTCCAAAAATATACAGCGTGTATCATAAGTGATAGTGCATACTAAAACGGTCAAAAGTACACGATAGTAGAAGACAAAAGGTCTCAGTAAACATGGTGTCGTAAGCGAATCGTTTGCGAGATAATTGCGAATTTATGGTTATGATTCACAACTGACTTGATTGTTTGTACGCATCGTAAGCTTGTCTCTTTGCGCAATCAGAGGTTTCTTTGATTAAAACTGAACACTGCCGAACATGTAACATAAGACTCCTATAAAGTACAAATAGTATATGGTAATAAAAGCAACAGTAGTGTCTAGCGAGGTGAACCTTTTAATTCTGTTGCTTTTACTAAGTAGAACTATGGCATCTCACAGGTGAAAAGCATACGATGTGTACAAACAATGAGGTCAGCGGTAGATTGCAACCAAGCATTCGCAATGACGTTTGTTCGTCTTTCCCTTCTCCACACAAAGTTAAGCATTGTTAAACAATTTTTAAAGGCTATAGACACAACTGGAAGAGGATTTTAGTGTATTTCAAACAAATTGCCTTGTCTTTCACCAGCAAAGGGATGGGAAGGCATTTTGTGGGACCTCAAATTAGAGTACTTCATCAAAATCTAGAGTTTGAAGCATATCTAACAGACAAAGAAGACAGAGCATGGATGTAATATAGTATGTAATATAATATGCAATAATTTTATTATATTTTTTTGTAAAATACGTATTTATAACAATTCTGTTAGCAAATATTGTGTCACAGATAACATTTATAAATTTTAAACATAATATACTAGGTATAGTGAAAGGATGATTAAATTATTCCATGAGTTCACTAAATATTCCCCTTAAAACTACAATAATATTATAAAGAAATGAAATCACGATTACTCGAAAACTATCCCTGACACGAGAAAATCTAAATACAGATTTGAAATCAGCGTAAAATTTGCAATAGGAATCAGAACTTTGTTCTACAGAAAAAAGATTTTTTTTGTAGAACAGTGCTATTTTTATATACTAGCAATGTTGCTGTGAGCTTGCTCTCTTGTAACACTTTAAAACTTTCTTAAGTTCCCATTAGGTTCACATGGGTTACTCGAGACTGAACCTACAGCTTAAAGTCCGTTCTTCCAATTTTGTTTCAAATCCACTTTATGCACATATAGGCTGAACTTAGAGTTTAAAGTAGAATCTGAGGCACTATGTACTTCCACCGGTCATTGTGAAGGTCTCGTGGATCCGCACAATATAATTGTATGTTTATTAAAATTATTAATTTCATGTTACACAACTCACTTTCTATTAACAGTTAAACAAATTATAATAATTATATATTTCATGTTAATTACTTGCGCTAAATGCTGTATAAATTATGTAATATTTGGAATTCTGACGTTGCATAGCAGTCCATGTTACAAAAACCGTAATACAGATAATAGTGAACTGCACCTTGCTTAGTATTTTCTACTAATATATACAGTAAAACCACAGAAGTTATGTCTTCACCTTCGTGTTATAGTATTTCGAAAAAATGTATGAACTAATTGGATTCGTGCAAAATGATTTACAAGTAATCGTTACAGTCTCGAACCCGGTAAAACTTGATTACAAGGCAACGACGTTACCACTACGTCATCGGGAGGTCCTTTCAGCTTTGATATTTTAGTCAGTCTTGCAACAGAAGAATTCGATTTGTTTCAGTTAACAAAGACACGTTTGAGTAAACCTTTTGGCAACTATGAACAACACACTGCACTGCATGAATTTCAATTTGTGAATTGGAGTATCCTGCTATTTGTGTTCTTGACTGGATGAATTACTGTGTCGTTTGATGTGTGTTAGTTAGTAAGTAACGGAAAGTACTTGTGGTTCTACCTCTATCTTGCGTGTGCAACTGTCCTTTGACAGGACTTAGTGATTGACGTATAAGTTTAGAAGCATTTGTTAAATTCAATAATATTGGCAAAATTCTTTGATAACTCTATACAAATGTGCATGATTGCTAAAAGATTGGTTTTGGTAAACGATAATTTGTTCATTGTCTATTTAAGCAAATATTCCTTTACTAGAAACTACTTTTTCAGACTATTACAAACAAACTTTTTATCTGTGTGACTTTCGTTCAAATTTATTTGAAGTCGGCGCCATCTTGTGGAAGAATCTTAATCAAAATGGCGTCTACAGGATTTGACGTGTCCTAAACGAAAATAAATAAAGGGAAGAGATTGGGAGTAAATGATAAGAGTGCATAAAACAATTGTGAAGAAGGAAAGGAAAGCAATCTAAAGGATAAATGACAGAGAAACAACACTGCTGGAAGAAAGTGTAAAGAGATAAGAATGAGGAAACGAACGAATGTTCCCAAGAGAGGTCAAGCGAAAGCAGAGAAAAACATAAAAGCAAAGCAAATGCGTTCAGAACCTTTCCCGATTTCCTTCCCGTCCGTAGAACATAATCCTGGCTCTTTTCTGCTGTTTGTAGCCTGCCCCAGACTTCGGGAGAAGGCGGCAAAGATTCCCCCCTCGCCGTGCGTGAAAAAGGCTGCACAGCGCCAATCCACGGAACCGTTACGGCTACTGGTGCTGCCCCTAGCGGTCGTAAAACGAAACAGCCGCGACGAAAGAACGTATCATCATTGCAGGGCGTATAAATCTGTTGGACGCTGCTTCACAGCCAGAAACTGCATTTCCCATTCCGACGCGAAGAAATCCAAGAAGCGTTCAAGTTTTATCTTTAGCTGTCTCGTTGTTGCTACAGTGTTAACTGTACTCTCATATTTATGTAGTTCTTTTAGGAATTAGAGGATTGCGGAGACAAGTACGAAAGGACTAAAGTGGGAGTTTATCTTTACATGCTTATGCAAAGCTTAACTTATAAAAGTGCATTATAATGGCGTATAAAGTAGGGTTCGAAATAGCCGAAAGTGATGTAATTTGACACCGAGCGCCCTTATTGAGGGACACAAGAATCTACTGTCGGTTTAAAAATTATGGATACTCGAGTTTGGAATCCCAATTAAAAATTAACCATGTAACGAACCTGCGTTTAAGGTTACATATTTGTAAATTGTTAAGATTTTTAAATGTTTGTTAGTTCAAATAATATTCAGATTATCACAGTCAACTATAGTTAGACTGGTAAAGTTGTTGTTGAAACTTGTAGGGCTACATATGTTTTGAAATACGTCATAATCTGTTTGTGTTGACGTCACTTTTCCATCTCGGCAGAGGAAGTGAATGAACCCGCCTGAATGTTTTCACTTGGAAAACAGGCGAGAGTGAGGAATCAATAAGAACTGCGTAACGGTAAGAGTTCAAGAATATTTTTCGGTTTTTGAGTTTTCTTCTTGCCGATAAGTTAAAAGTAAGCAATTAGTTATGTAATTAGACTTTAGCGATATGTGAGTGAATTGCCCAACGTTAGTATTGAATGTTCTTGTGCTTTATTTGTAAGTGTTATGAAATGTTAAGAGAATTGATATTTTCATCTTTTCCGGCTTTAAGAGGTTAGCCTGAAGAAAAAGATTATCTATGTGTATGCGGTTTGTAAACTTATATTATAGAAAAATGCATATGTGAACTTCCTACAGTGTATAATTTCAGATATTAGTGTAGTGATACTTGTTACCCAGCAAGCCCTGATGAGTGATAGAGAGTCTCATTCGCGACGCAAGGAGCAGCGGACTATGTTTGTGACGACTGGTGTCCAACTGGAGGACGTTGCAACCAGTATACCTACATGAAAACGAGTTACATCAAAATTTAGTTTATTAAATTCTGCGTTAATCTATGCTGACCAATTTTCTTCCTAGTATGTATTCTATTTTCTATCTTCGTGAGAACAAAGAAGTGTTCTCTTTAAAGTTTTTTTAACGATTGCTCTCTCTGAAATGATATAAATATAAAACGGTCGACTGATCGTAATGAAATTATAGTATAGTGCAGACAGAACGATTTTAAACACAATCCTTAATTTTCAGATTTTTAAAAAAATGTCAAAAAAACAGTTATCATCAATTTTTCGAACTTTTTTTTAGTATTGGATAGTCCTACAAATACAATATTGGTCTTGTTTTGAAGTTTTTTGCATCTGTTTTCAAAATCTATTATCATTTTGAAATGATTTGAAATTGATTATATACAGATTCAACGAAGTAAAGATATGCGTGGTTCGTACACCGCACAAAGCGATGTTCGTTTAACCTTGGAAACTGTGGTTCTCTCGATACCGGAATTGCGTGTAATCAACACACAGCCAAAACCTATAATTTTAATAACAATGCAAACAAATATAATAATATTATATTAGCTTTGAGAGTTATAGTGATGTTATTATATCTCCCTTGATGTTTTTAGAATTATTAATTCGCTGGCGATTTACAATGATTGATTGATTTGTTGTTTTAAGTCCACTTTATGACCAGAAAGGCTAATTTGGACTGGACCTACAGTTTAAAGTGGTATCCGAACCACTATGTGCCTCCACCGGTTATCGAACCCAGGACCCCTTGATTACAAGGCGACGACGTGGTGATTTACAAGACCACTGCTTTTCTTAAACTATAAAAACTCATGGTAGTAGTATTATTTAATATTAATTATTTACAAACAACAATATTTAAACAAACAAATAAACATATTACTGTGAAACTAACAAACAAATAAAACATATCCATCTTACAAGGCTTAGCAAGAGCGACTGCCACGTGATGTACGGTAAGTGCCACGTGTACAAGACATATCAACATCGCAGTGACCTCAACAACTTGTCGCCAAATCGTATCTCGGGGTCATCAAAGATTCACCTGCGACGAGGAGAGAACCCGAATTAGCATCGAAGCAGAGGAGACTATTAAAACGTAATGATTCTCTCCCTGCGTTTGCATGGACGATAATTAATTACTCTCCGTCCACTGTTCGCTGCCAACTCGAGCGTTAACCCAATGAAGACTGAACAGGAACAACCGTACAGGGCGCTTGGAAAAAAATCTCTTTGGGGTATTCACTTTGTAGTGACACCTTGTTCGGACTACCAGAAAAACTTGTTTCGTGTCTGCGACTGCAACTCGTTATTTTCCACCCATTGATTTTTTCTTTTACGACCGGGAACTTTTTCCTCAATGTCCCAACACCGGTACCAGCAAAGCGAATTGCTACAATATATCCTCTTTCCTCTTTTATGTGTCAATTAGCAGTTTGATTCTGAAACATTTTTTTTAAAGCTTGCAATAAAAAGTGGATATTAACAGGAGTAGGATTTATAACGAAGGTTAATGCTTTAAAAATGTAGGCTATAGTGCACACCCTCGAGGGAGTGGTTAGCACAGCGCGCTACGACGCCAGGGATCTCGTGTTCGTATCAGTGGCGTATTCTGAAAACTTGACCTGTTTAACAGCAACAATTCTTATTTATTTTATATACAGAGTGTCCAAAAATGATTATCGGGGTTTCAAGCAGTTGGAACATTGCAACAGATGAAGGTGAATGTTTATATCGTACAGTGGCAAGAATTTACAATACCGGACCCTTCTGTAATTTCTCTGCTAGTGCTTATACTCACGAATTAGTCGCGATGATTTAACATGTTAGGTTTTGATTGATTGATTGATTGATTGATTTAGTTTATTTTACTTCGCGTTTTGTGCCTCTTTGCTAATTTGCGAAGATGGGGATGAGTGATGAAATTATGAAATTGATGAATGGACATTCACAAACAACCAAGCCCGACCGGGATTCGAACCCGGGACCCTTGGCGTCGCAGCGCGATGTGCTAACCACTCGGCCACAGGGTCGGGCTTAACATGTTGGGGTGAGGTGCAGATATTGTTCATTAACGTGTATAAGTTGTAAAATAAGCTTTTCTATTCTCGCAATGATTATCCGTATACAAGTATGGTAGCCATATTTGTTGATATGAACAATTGACGTTCGCAATTAGTTACGGTGTCTACAGCGTTGCCACACTGATTATTTCATACTTGGAGAGCATGGATCGTGTAAGAATGGCGGAAGAGAATGTGGACTGATTTGATTAGAGGTAAGTTTGGCAACAATGCATCGATCGTAAAATTGCAGGATACGAAAAAGACGTCTTCGATGAAGAACGTTTGCCCTTCAAGTGCTACGAAAAAAAGATTTTTTATCGGTTAGTTATCACAATTAGCGCAAAACCATTCTCGGATAGCCCCACTGACCATTCTCGGTAAGGTTGGGTTAGGTTAAGTTAAGCAAACATAATTAAAATTTGGGGTCGTAAAACCATGCACGGGTAGCCCCACAATCCATTGACGGATAGCCCCACGAACCATTCACGGTAAGGTTAGGTTAGGTTAGGCAAGCATAGTTAAAATTTGGGGTCGTAGTAATGTCAGGAAGAGGCTATATATTTCGTTCCTTAAGCATTCGAAATGCAATATATTGTGATAAATAATGAGCAATCGTGCATTGTCGGTTGCGATCACGGACCCCCTTATTTTGCAATTTCTACACGTGACCCCCAAATTTTAACTTCAAATTCGTGATTAGGAGGCCTCAATTAGTGAGTATGCGAAATATTGCAAAAATCGGGGAGGGGTCCGGCATTGTAAATTCGCTCCCGTACAGTCAACGGCAAAGATAATGACAGAAAATTGTCCACCACTGTTCTAATTACCTTCTTCTTTCTACATATTGTGTTGTTTTAAGGAATGGAATTATATTGATTCAAAGTAGGTATTGCCCTCTGATTATCATCACATTGTGCAATACAGGCAGAATGAAAATGATGGACAATTCGTCTACTGTTTCTTTTGCTGTTGGGTGTACATGTACGGTTGTACATGTTGTGACGTACCCTATCATTTGTTTCCCATCAGTCACAGCGGCATAAGTGTATTGCAAGATGGCGACTCTCGTGCAGAAGTCCATTTGTGTCATTGAATTTACAAGCTGCGGTTCTGCTGTTTCTGTTCAGCTAGCTTTTCGACGGCCAGTTGGAAGTGATCCTCCGTCAGATAGCAACATTCGTCGATGGTTTAATAAGTTTCAAACAACTGGCTATGTCTGCAAAGAGAATACTTCTGGACGTCCAAGTGTGTCGAACGAAGGCGTCGAGAAGCACTGGAATATCGGATGGATGTGTGCCGTGTCACGAAAGAGGCTCACATTGAACATTTATAAGGTACACTATCTAAACTTCTGGGTTGTTGTTTACTCCCATATAAGCTTTGTCCTTGTACCCAAAATATAGGGGAAACTATACGACTATGAAACCACGATCATTATTTTGTGGCACCCTGTATTTATTATAATTAATTAGATGGAAATAAAAAGAAACAGAAGTCTGACAACTTCAAATACTCCGGCAATTTATATAACCAGATAACATGAGAATACGCCACTGGTTCGAATCCTGGTCTGTACATGGGTGTTCTTTGAGAGTGTGCCTTCATCAGTTTTATCATATCATCACTCATCATCATCTTCGTGTTTCATAAAACCGAGGGTAAAATAAACGAAATCGATGAACAATGTAAGAATTTAATGCGTGAAAAATTGAAGCATTTCACGCTGTACGGCACTTTTGGGAATGTGCTCAGTTACCAGGAAAACCAAGCTGCGGCCCTGCTTCTACAGGCTACAAGCTGGCCAGTCATAAGATCGCACGTTGTCCAAAGATTGCTACTGTGCTTGCATAAGGTTTTATGTTTTCTATGTAGTGCAGTAACATACAACAGGGTTTATCCGGTGTTCTCGCATTCACTGAAATGTGCTATACAGCATTATTCGGTGGAATGTTTCAATTAATAATAATTGTTAAAGCAATCACGCATTACTTTAAGTAAGCTATTGTATTTCATTTATGTTTCATATGTTGCCCATATTAATTTGAAAGGGCACCCCTCATCTTGTAATGGTTAATGCCGCGCTGCAAAAATACGCGCGGGAGGGGTGAATTAAAAAAATATTGTTTTAATTATTTTAACAATTTATGCAGTGTAAGAACACACTGAGCCACCGGAACGTCATCTCTCCCCCCCTCTCTCTCTCTCTCTCCCTACTCGCCCCCATACCCATAACTTATTTATTGCTTGGAATAGATTATGATGCAGAAACCAGATGTGAGCAACAGGTTTGATAATTGAAATATGAGTAACACTTCAAATCATCTATGAACAGTTAGATGAATCTTGAAATTACCAACAATCAAACCACTCGGTTCTGTGTACGCTTGAAATTGGTCGGCAACCGTTCCATTTCCATGAAGGTTCACATGGGAATTTCCTTGACATATGTAACGGTAATATGAATCAAATAGTTAGTAGGTATGGAATAGATATCATGAAATTAACGAAAGCGATGCAAAAGGAACATGTGGAACCTTTTGTGTGGATAATTGAATGGAGCACGTACTTTGATACGATTTCCCTAGCGATGTCTTCAAATAATATCTTAATAATCTGCTGTCTCTCTGAAAAATATTGCGTGCTGTAAAATGTAGCTTTACAGGAAAGTCATCATACTCTGTCTCGAGAATCTGTGGATCAGGGCATCACTTCCCATCTCGCGCGTTCATTGGTCGAACAGTTGACAGTAGAATAAGAAAGCTGAAAGTAGCGGTTTGTAGGTGAAATACGAACATTCAAGGTGCACTGCCCGCCAGTAACAGCTGACGATTGGGACACCCATTGCAAGAGTAACATATTCCTGGCAAGAATCCGAATCCTTCCGGCCTAAGATCTCGTCAGAACGACTCCAGCGATGTTGGAGCGGATGTGGCAGAGCTTCTTGCCATGCTGTCATGCATGCATCGTCGTAGTGTGTCCTATGATACACTCCAGTAATGTCTGTATTACATCTACAAGTCGCATTTTTCAGTTGTCATAGGAAGCTCCAACTAGTTTTGGTTTGAAACTTTTTTATGACACGTTTCTGGACGGGGGTTCCCTAATCACTTGGGAACGGATTTTAAAGTGCAGCACCGTTCCAAAAATATAGCTGTTGTCATACTGATCATTTCAGATATGTATTTCAGGACATAAAATCAAGTGAAATGAACACACTTTGTTGCACCTTTTCGTGAGATTAGTACATTTATCACCCTTTTACCCCCACTTTGATGCTTCAGAACCTTTTTCCTTCCTTATCTGTCATGCTGTGTTAATTGATTTGGTGTTTTAAGTCCCCTTTATGCACAGCAAGGTTAATAGGGACTGGACTTACAGTTTAAAGTGGGATCCGAACCACTGCGTGTCTCCAACATGTTTTGTCAAAAAAGTGTACAGAAAAATAAATTATTTTCTCTCTTCTTGAGCAGAAACATAAAATGCTATAGTCTCATTTTGTAGAGCATAACAAGAGCTATAAAATGGTATAATATAATCATTGCAGCTCCAATAGTTTCCAAGATAATGTAGCAAAACGCTCATCAGAAAACACAAACTTCCACAAAACCTATTCGGCAGAACCACAGTTCTCTACGCGGTCCGCGCGCATTATATGCAGAAGTCGCAAAAAAAGAGAGCATTGAATAAAGGCATTTTTTCAGCACCTTTTTTTTGCACATTTTTGAAAACATTTTCAGAACCTCTCTTTCCCTTTCCCCGACCCTAATTTTTCACCTTAAAATCCTTTCCCCACGTATCACATATTGGTACTTGGGTCAGTTTCCATCCACACTGCCAGTTTGTTTCATGGTCACGGAAACACACATGTAGGTGTAAAGGAGACCGGAGAATGATCCTGATCACATCACCTCACGGAGCAATGCTAAGGGGATAACAAACAGAAAAACGAATGACTGATTGCAATTAAAATGTTGTATGACTAAGGACTATGCCCCTGTATACTCAGACAAGCCAGTAATCAACAAGTGTATGGAAGATAAGTCTGAAATGAAACAAACAAATCATAATTAAAACTTATTACCTGAACTAAAAGCTATAAAATACTTGAGGAATAAAATGTCGATACTTGTGCTAAAAGCTAAGGCTGTAAAGGGGCACTTAGCACCAAAATGGACGGCATAAGCTCCACAGAGGATTGTACTTACTGTGCGTCCACGCGCCAGAGACTAGTTTGCCTTCAGAAATTATGTTCATCGCGGTGTGCTACGTGGAAGTGAAGCTGACATTTTGAGATTTACAGGAAAGTCATCCCTCACTCCCTGCAGTTACCGGAAGTAACATTAAGCAAGCGTGTAATTTAAGGTAACTAACTCCCTAGCCTTCTTAAACCCGAAGGTTTATGGCTGCAGCAACACAAGCCGTCCATCTGTCCCTATCCTGGGCAAGATCAATCCAATCTTTTCCACCCTTACCAATTTTCTTTAGATCCATCTCAACGTTTTTTCTCCATCTTCGTCTTGGCCTTCCTACAGATCTCTTACCATTAGGTTTCCCAACAAGAATTCTGTAAACCCTTCTTTCCTCTTCCATTCGTGCCACATGGCCTGCCCACCTAAAGCTTCTTGATTTAATTATTCTAATTAAGGTAAGAAACTCGAATTTAGAATTGTCACGAATGGAAACATGACGATAACAGAGAAATAAGCAAGAAAGAGAAGAAGCTCTATAACGACACTTTCTCCTCATTCTCCCCACTTCCGTAGACACCTTCCATTATACCCGCCTTCACAAGGAACACGTAATCCCAAGGTATCCTGTGACACACGCAACCGAATCCGCAGCACAGTAATGTGGGTTGCATCAAAGCAGGTCTCAAATATCAAAGAGTTTCATCTGTGGTTTCATACCCTCTATTACATGTAATCCACATCTCTGACAATTATACTTATCTGGGTACTACCCAGCGGAACCAAGAGTATTAAAATTTAAAAGAATGGAGCTGCATCACTACGTGATGCACGAAACTATCAGTATATATACTTATAGGCATACCTCGGTATATAAGTTATAGGATTTTTAATGAACTGCAATCGATAATAATTTATGGTATATTTACTTAGTATTTTTATCTTATTTTAGTAAACAAAATTTCAATCCTTGTACTATTTGTAGTTTCCTAAATAGCAAAATGAACATAATTAATGTGGGTATATACATTTGCTACGGATAGTGTGCACTTGAAAATCCGTTCCCAAGTGATTAAGAAACCCCCGTCCAGAAACGTGTCATAAAAAAGTTTCAAACCAAACTAGTTGGGGCTTCCTATGAAAGATGCGACTTATAGATGTAATACAGACACTACTGGAGTCTATCGTAGTACACACTACGACGATGCAGGCCTGACAGCATGCCAAGAAGCTCTGCCACATCCGCTCCAACAGAGTATGGTGACTTTCCTGTAAAGCTACATTTTACAGCACGCAATATTTTTCAGAGAGACAGCGGATTATTGTGATAGTATTTGAAGACATCACTAGGATCTTTGTGAATGTCCTTTCATCAAATTTCACCATATCATGACTCGTTATCTTTGCGATCAGCCAAAAATGGCTGAAAAGCGATGCTAAATAACAAAAATCAAATTATTGCAATCAAGTGAAACGTAGTAAATTGCTGGACTGCATTTCGCAGATTAATGATGCTCTCGAGCCTGGATTCGCAGCTGTGCAGAATTTGGCAGCTTTCGTCGCTGAAACTGGCTCAGTCATTGCAAGGATACAGTACGTGCTTCATATTTTCATGGTGTTTGTTGAGCAACTGAATGGCACAGAGCTGCGTAAATGCTAGACCTGAATCAACTATATTTTCAACAAGACGACGCCACATGCCTTACATCGAACAAATCGTTGAAATTTTTTTTTTTAACGACCGGATAA
The DNA here is from genome assembly GCF_977018435.1 of Lepisma saccharinum. Lineage (NCBI taxonomy): Eukaryota > Metazoa > Arthropoda > Insecta > Zygentoma > Lepismatidae > Lepisma > Lepisma saccharinum. Next base: position 31,519,506 of record NC_139248.1, on the reverse strand, counting down.
TTTCCAAGAACCTGTGGCCACCAAGACCTCCGGATTTGTCAATCACGAACATATTCCTATGGGGTTACTTAAAATACAGAGTTTACGCCACACGTCCCAAGACTTTGGACGATTTGAAGCAGAACATTGACAACAGCGTTCTCCAACGAGCAGCCAGTAACATGGAACGACGTGTGGCGTTGTGCTTGGAGCAACAGGGAGACATTTTCAGCATTATCTGTAGAGGGTAGTAATCTCCCAAAGTTACTCTACATTTGTGGCATAACAAATTGTGTTTAGCAACATTCTTGTTTAAATAAATTAGGAAAGAAATGTGTTAGTTTTTTGTGAATCACCCTGTAGCTTCATACACCTGGCGATCATCATTGGATCTTTAAACTCCGCTGACACGGGAATCGACAGGAAATCATTTGAAATAAAATTAAAGTCAGGTTTATGCAAAAAGTACGGTTAACGACAGGATGGGACTGGCTCAACGGCTTTAACGATCTGAAATTTGAATCCCCTTTAAATAGATCGCGATAACAGATCTCGCCCCAGTTGGTAGTCCGAAAGGTATAGAGGAAACACTTGTTGTCTCCAAGTTATATATTGAATATCGGTGCTACGCTAAAGTTAGAAGCGTGGAGTTGCTCTCAATAAAGACGTCTCATATCAGGACCGTGCCTTATCTACCCAAATCAGCCGGGACGATCATCTCTGCAGGAATCTAAGGCCTCCCCGATGGCGCAGTGGTAGCGTCGTCGCCTTGTAATCAAGGGCTCCTGGGTTCGATACCCGGTGGAGGCACGTAGTGGTTCGGATCCCACTTTAAACTGTAGGTCCAGTCCCGATTAGCCTTACTGTGCATAAAGTGTACTTAAAACACCAAATCAATCAATCAATCAATCTACAGGAATCTACAGGTAAACGAACAACCTTTCTATTGTTATCATGACCCCGCCATGTCCAGTCCATAGAAGTGTTAAATATTGAATGTTCTTAGTCTTCTCCTTATTTCACAGTGGCGAGTCACCTGTAAAAGCTACCTTTCGTGGAGGAGAGTTGCTCTGAGCTTGCGCAACCTGGATTCGATCCCAAAAACCCAGATGGGGTTTTATACGGTACTTTCGTCTCTTCTGGCACTGGGCAAATGAATAAGCACAAATATTACTAAAAGCTGATAATAGTTTTACTTAACATTTCCATGATGTTAGAGAAGATTGATTGATTTATTTCACTTCGCATTTCTGCTTCTTTCGGCTAATCGCTAAGATGAGGATGAGCAATGATGTGATGAAGGGACACAAAGAACATCCATGCCAGGTCAGAATTTGAACCCGATACCCCTGGCGTTGTTGCGCGCTTTGCTGATCACTCCGCCACGGATGATTTTAGAGAAGAGATCTGAGACAAAGTTAAAACTATTGGCGCACTGGTATCGTCCTCGGCTTTTAATAAAGAAGTCCTGGGTTCGATACCGCATGGTGGTTCGAAACCTACTTTAAACTGAAAAACGCAATATGCTGAACAAGGCAGAAATTTGATGATAGGGATGATGTACGACTTAAGAGAGAGAGAAATGCGATATTTAAACACACGAGAGAAACAGGACATGACATAGAGTGGGACGAGGCTAAGCAGATAGGAAGGGAGAAGAGAATGCTAGTGAGAAAATGGAAGGAGACCAAGGAAATAGAGAAGAAAGGTGAAGAGGACACAATGAACTGGAATGGGGGACTGAAGTTAAACAAAGAATGGAAGAAGGTGTTAGAAAGAATGGAAAGTACAAGAGAGAAAGAGGAGAGAAGAAGGAAGAAGAATGAAGGAAAAAGAGCGTCAGATAAAAAGTCCAATCACATTCTCTTTCAGGTGAAAGTACAGTTGACAAGGGAAAGCCACCTGCTAGAATGTTCCAGAACAACTTTCTATTAGTCTGGAGGGGAGTAATTTTTGTGTATATATCGTCCTGTTTTGTACCTTGTTATATTTTTACTTGGTACAGAGTCTGAAGAAGACCTTGCTAGAAGGTTGAAACGTTACGTTTAGTTTATGTTTTATAATAAAATAAATTTCTGCCTTGGTCAGCGTATTGAGTTTTTCATATCATGGAAACAAGGCTTAATGGTGTTATAACTTAAACTGAAGATCCAGTTCCGATTAGCCTATCTGTACATAAAGTGGACTTAAAAACAAATTATATCAATTGATAGAATGTGTGTCAGTTGCCTGTCAAATCTCGACTACATTGAGACGTACAATTCTTCATGCACCATCTTGTATTTATATCACATTTTCTTGCGTAATATTAACATTTTCGTTTCCATAATTTGTAGCCTTCTTCTGTATACAACTCTAAAATATATTGACGTTAATATTGTCTGTCGTTTTGAAACGATTTCTACTTTTATATTCCACACTTAGGAGACTTTCAAACGGAAAATGCCGGCAGAAGGAAACATTCTCCACCCCGTTAAATCTCTGAGAGTGGCTTCTCCATTTTCCTCCTGGTCCATTTTAATCCAGTTTTTCTGCGCCAGTTATTTTCTTCTTTCTTTGAAAAGCGCCGTTTCTGCTCCACGACTTCCCACCCTTCTTCATCCTGTTTTGTTGCGCTTGAATATTATCTTCCATCGTTTCCTGTTATGGGATATCATTTCCATTATATTTCTCCCCTTGCATTTTACTTCCTTTCATTTTCTTTCAGTCCTTTTCCTTTATTTATATTTTTTTCACTCTAACGGTTATTATTCACATCAAACCTGAGTTCTTTTAGTATCATATTTTGATTTCATGCCTCGTTCTGTTTTTACTATCAAATTCGTTAACATTATTCCATCTATCTTGTTCTTGCAAATATCATTCTGGAGTAATATACAGGTTATCTATACAAGAACTCCGGGGTTTTGAAGCTAAATATTTTATTAAAAACTGAAACTCAGGAAAAAGTAAATACATATTTTTGAAGGTAATGTTATCAAGTTTTGTTTACAATTTAGTAAATTCCAATGTGTGCCCCGTTTGTAGTACAGCACACATCTAAACGATACAACGTCTTGCCACGTCCTGGCCAACATGTCTGGGATGATGGTTGCCACAGATACGATAATTATATGCCTTAGATGGTTAACATCATTGCATTTTCTCCGCATAAACCATGTTCTTTACATGTCCCCATAGGTTCCAATCCACACTTCCAGTTTATTTAAGCGCCTTAAGCTATTGACGAATGGTTTTGTCCGAAGGCTAAACACCACCATACTCGCGTCGAAAGTTCCACCGTACAGAAATACCAGATCCAGTTTCTACAAGCCATATCACACACTGTTGTGGCATCGCCGCTGCACTGACTGTGTTCGGCTCGGCTCGGCCACTTCAAGCTCAACGCTGCGCAGCGTTGCCAACCACTGTTGGTATAAACTCCAAACTGCGTGAATAGAACTTGATGAGCTACTGATTTCAAAGTAATTAACTAACCTGATTTACCTAATACCGTTTGCGCGCTATCATTGTTGAAATCTTTTATAGACACCTGTATAATACAATTTTTACTTATTCAATGAAGCTGTACGTTTATTTCAGTTTTCACAAAAATCTGAAATCAGTGGAGCAAAGCAGCGCATAACGGTAGAGAATGGCAGAAAGCAAGTAGGCAGAGCAGAGCACTGCAACCTGCTGCAAATGGCTGGTAGCTGCAGATAAGTTTTCGTCTCTACCACCTTCATAGGCCGAGCCCTCCAGACATTTGTTTTCGTTCGCTTGATCCAGAGATTAACGAGACACAGTGTAGGCTCAAAGAAAAACTTCTGAAGCCGGTCTCCGTGATGGAGTGGTTAGCACAGCTTGCTACGACGCTAGGGCACGGGTTCGAATCCGGGTCTAATTTAATCGATTTCATCATATCCTCATCCTTATCTTCGCGATTAGGCAAAAATGGCAGAAATGCGAAGTAACATAAACCTAACGAATCAATAAATTTTGATGCGGGTGGTATAAAGTTAGATTCTCAATACGAACTGAGCGTTCCGTGCAGTGCGAGGTTCACGCCTGTGCATTCCACCTTGAAGCCAGAAAGCAGCAGAGAAGTGCAGGAGTCGTTTACGTTACGTTGCGCGATACAAGTTATGAGGACGAATACAGTATTCTATTCACCGAACCACACACTGTTTATCTTTCAATGATTGCAAAGGCACACGAATTGGAGAACGAGAGGTTTCCCGCTAGCACGATAATGACCGACGCAGCATTCTGTCTCGCTCACTCCCATCTATCCGCCACTCTTACGACGCTACAGTATCGCTGCTCACTCCGCAATCCACACGTGAACACGAGGTCGAAACTGATCTAATAGGCACAACTCTCACAGTTCATCTCTCCCTTTCCTTCCTAGATGGCAGCACCCTTTGTACCTTTGTCTAGCTGTCTCTTATCTAATGATGTTTGAATACATATCGGCCAGTTAGTTTTAAAGCCAACTGCTGTGGTTAAAAGATTAGCTGTTCGTAACATAACAAATACCAATTGGTTTAGTAACATAGATCTTGTGCAGGAACAAAACAGATAAAAATGGTCCTATGTCAGTAGTTTGAAAACAATAAAAGTATTGATGCTATCAAAAGTAAAAAAAAACTGAATACTGAATTTTACATTTTGATTTTTAAAAAAAAAAAACTGACACGTTCTAAGCACAATTACTTCACGCGTCGTATTATTTTACTATTAATATTAACTTAATAGTACTCGGCGGTGAACGATGAGACTCGGTGAAGTACACAGACTCCTCTCAGGTACAGGGATAGTGTTAGGCAAAGACAATATTCACAGCACAGAGAAATAAAACCACATTACTGCCAGCATGTATAAACTGAAAAGTTTTATTCTTAATTTATTGCAATTATAATGCAACTATACTTGAGACGAAGGCGAGGATTTCGCTTTGTCGATGAATTGACTCAATTAAAACGCATAAACTCAATGCGTGGCTATCGGCAAGCCTATGATCACATAGACCTAGCTTGCGCCCCGAACTACCACACCAAGAGATATGCAATGATAACTGAGCCAATATTTGCTCTTTAGCCTTTTATTTCCAAATTAATCCTTAGGCTAACTTTATTATTTGACGTAGAATGGTTGCAGTATTGTGCATATCATCAATGCATGGCTATCGGCGTACCTATGATCACATAAGCCTAGCTTGCGCCCCGAACTACCATACCAAGATGTATGCACAACACCGAGGAGTTCTTTTTAAGTTTAAAAGCTTCGTCGATCCGTGGCGAAAAAGTGTGATGATTCTTACGCGACATCCTCGCTTTTATACTATTTTCGAGAACACAGATTAAAGTACAGATGAATCATTCACTATCTACAAAAGGATACAATCAACAAAACTGACATCTATACATCTTTAGAAATACAAATTCGTATAGTGCACTCTTGCAAACAAAGATACATTAAATTACCCATAATGTAGCATAAAATACAATAAACGATAAACGAAAGATATACATTACAAACAGAGTGCAATATTACATATAATAACAAAGAAATTACGCTTTCTTTTACAAAAATAAATACATTAGTGACATATTTTCTACTGGTGACGTCACATAAAAATGTGGATCATATCATCTGCCCCTTCCTTTCGGAAACTAAGTTTCAGGAAGGAAGTCATCTAACTGGAGGAAACTTAGTTTTAAAGTACAAACTATTTCTTTTTATCCTCCGAAAAACGCACCAGTTTTAGGTTATCCAAGTTAACCTTACCATATAATTCTTTAGTCCTTGGAATTAGCAATGTCACAACATTATTTTCCACTTTGTCCACTAGATAAGGTCCTATCCACAACATAAATAACTTTTGAATGGTTCTATCTAGTGAGGAGCTTAAGGAATGGTTTTTAACCATCACGAAGTCTCCAACTGTCAATGTCTTGGCGTTTCCCTTCTGTTTTATATTTTTCGACAGTTTCTTCTTCTTCCTGATTTGGGCTAAGAATAATTTGGACTTCCAATCCGGTTGGGCTTCTTTCCGTTCGGGCCAATTGAAATGGGTTAGGATCTCTCTGGGTATGGGATGGTTGAAGAATAGTTCAGCAGGTGAATATCCAGTAGTCTCAGAAATAGAATAATTAATTAACCAAACAACTTTTGATATGTATCGAGACCAAGTCTGATGTTCTCGATAACAAAATAAACGAAGTAATCTGACTATCTCTTGATTTGCTCGTTCTACCATGTTCCCCTTTGGATTGTAAGCTGTTGTGCAAACATGATGGATACCATGGCTTTTGGTAAATTTTTTTCACTGCTTAGAGGTAAACTGAGCTCCTCTGTCGCTTAGGGTAAACGTAACGTTTGGATAGTGAGCAAAATATCCTCTCTGAAGCGTGTTTATAATTTCTGTGGTGCTGGCAGTCCGTAAAGCATATGCGGAGACAAAACGTGTACCCACATCAATAAGGCTCAAGATGTACTGGTATCCATTAGACCGAGGAAGCTTCCCAATCAAGTCCAGGGAAAGCATCTCATGAGGTTGCTTGGGACTGATATGAAGGGTCTCCTTGAGTATCCCCAATTTGTCTGGTTTACTCTGGGCACAAATTTCACAATCTCGGATGTACTGTATCACGTCATCCTTCATGCCTTTCCAGAAGTATCGTACTGCAAGTCGCTTCAATGTCTTGGATACTCCAAAATGTCCAGCTTCATCATGAATTACTTTCAAGAGAGGTTGCTTCATTACCACCGGAACACACAATTTCCAAAGAAACTGATTATCCGATCCTTTCTTAAATAAAATCCCTTCCTGAATGCGATAGGAACGATGCAATCTGAGGTTAGGTTCCTGAGAATTTAGAGATTGGAGTAAATTTTTGCAGAATTCATCTTCAGATTGTGCCTCTCTCCACTTGTCGACGTCATCTATTTCTCCTCTTTCGGCCCACAGGTAGTTTATTCTGAATGTCTGCTGGCTATTTTCAGGATGAATCTGGGGTATATCATTAGCAGGATACCGAGATAAAATATCTGCCAGATCGTTTTGGCGACCAGAGACATATACTATTTTATACTGGTACTGTTGGAGTTTTAAAGACCAGCGAGTCAAACGACTGTTCCAGTTACGGCCGTCTTGTAACCATACCAACCCTTTATGATCACTGTAGATAGTGAAGGGCCTGCCTTTCAAATAAACAGCATACTTTTCAACTCCAAAGATTATGGCCAAACATTCTAACTCATGGATGGAGTAATGGCGTTCGTTCTCCTTCAGTTTTCGGCTTGCATACTGAATGACCTTCCTCTCTTCACCATCCATTTGGAAAAGAATACTACTCAATCCTTTCCCAGAAGCATCGCATTGGATACAGAATTCCTGTTCAAAATCAGGCTGTGCTAATTCAGCATCTCTTACAAGTTCATTTTTCAGTAGCTGGAAACTTTGTTCTTCCTCGTCTCCCCAAATCCAACGTTGATTTTTACCTAACAGCTTGGTGAGCGGTTCAGATTTAGCTGCAAAATTTTCAATGAACTTCCGCCTCCAGTTGGCGAGGCCAAGAAATTTCCGAACATCCTTTCTAGTTTTAGGTTTAGGAAATAACTTAACGGCTGAATTTTTGTCTGGTTGGATTTTGATCGCATCTCCAGAAACAATGTGACCCAAGTAGGTGATTTCCTTTTTGACAAATTCACACTTTCGCAGCTTTACAGTCATCCCCACTTCTTGGAGTCGCTGCAACACTTCGTCCAGATGTTCGAGATGCTTGGAGAGTTCTTTGTCGAAAATCAGCAAGTCATCCATATATTGAGTTAGATATTCTTCGGTTTCAGGACCAAATACAGCATGCATGGCAGCTATGAAAATTGACACAGCACTAGAGATACCAAAAGGCATTCGAGCAAACATCCACTGATGTCCTTTATAGGAGAAGGCAGTACATAGTTGGCAGTCAGTTTTTACAGGGATCTGTAAATATCCAGAAGCCAGATCCAAATGTGTAAAATAACGAGCACCTTTAAATTTTTGTAAGGCATCCGAAATGGACTCAACTGAATTTCGTGGAACACGTACAATTTTATTCAAATTTCTGAAGTCAATGCATGGGCGTACTGTACCGTCAGGCTTGTCGACTACAATTAAAGGGTTCAAGTAAGGGGAATTACAAGGCATTATAACACCCCATTGTCTCCACTTTTCTAATTCTTCCTCCAGGAGTTTCCTTTTTGCTATAGGTATGGGATATGGAGATCGATACACAGGTTCTGTGGTGGTGAGTTCAATCTCACACTGGAAGTTTTTAATAGTACCTGGTCTCTCGGAAAATACATCTCTATGCTTCAATAAGACTTCTTTCAATTGGCTTCTACCCCTTTCGCATAAAATCTCATTCGCATTGACCTTCTGCCGAATCTCGTCAGGACTAGCCGTCCACTGATCGACATGGGAATCTTCACGGACATTTCTTACATACGTCCCTTTCGAAGATCCATTATTAACGAGGTCCTGCTCTACCGGAACTTCGTCTACGGTGATGGATAACTTCTCGCGCTGTAGGTCAATTCCTGCTTCATATTTCCTGAGGAATGGGTAGCCCAAAATAAAGTCAGCTTCGAGACCCTTCAAGACAAACATGTCCTCCAATAAATTTCTTCCAGCAATCTCCAGATATACTTGTCTACATCCTACAACTCTAGTTTTGTTTCTCCCAGTGAAATCAGTCAGCCTAACATCTGGACATGTTTGTAACTGCAATGACGGCAGCTTCTCTTTAATCTTCTTCCAAATGGCGTAGCTCATGAGATTATATTCGCTGCCAGTGTCCAGAACACAAATAAAATCGACGCCTGTTACAGTTGCCTTAATTAACGGAGCCCTGGGTAAATTTTCCTTTCAAACTGCCCGTTGAAGTGCTCTATCTAAACTTTGTTCTCCTTCATTGAGAGTCAGCACAACAAAAAGATGATTATCTTCACTATTTATAACGCTGCCATCGGTTCCCAGAGAAGTCCAAGATTTTAGCCCAACCGTGATCGGGAACTAAGAATTCACGTTGGGCGACTGGCTAAATCCGACTGCATACCACTCGGATTAGCACTAGTCGATGGTGCCCAACAAAAGTCTCTTGTTATGTCGACGCTTTGACGTTGCTCGTTCGTCAAACGTGAAGCAGAAGGTTCAAACGGAGGCGCCGTCGCTCTGAAATTACTGGGTTCAGAGGCGTTACGTGAAGAGTCACGGGAATGGTCTTCTGGATCAGTTCTGGAACGACGCGGCCCACGTGCGTAGTTGTTCCTGCCATCCCTTCTCGGAGGATTACGTCGTCTGCTGTAATTGGAATATCCATTCCTCTGGTTCTGCATAACTTGTCTGACTCTGGGTTGTTGGTTTCCAATTCTATTTTGTCTGGGAGCATTTCCCTGGCCACCTTCCCTATTCCACACAGGCTTCCAACTGTCCTGCTCTTCAAGCACCTCAAATCTTTTCAAAAAATCAGCAAGCTGTCGTACAGTTCGAGGAGAATTAGCCAAACTCAGGCTGCGGGCTCTATATTGAAGCTGAGAGATAATTAAGTTCACTATCTCTGGTTCTACATAACGGGCAGACAGATTGCGGTAGGCTGAGTAAATGGACCATGCGTATTCTTCCATACTCATACCAAACTGCTTTGAATATCGACGAGATCTCACTGCCGTCAGCTGCCTCTCTTTGGCCTCTTCAGAAGCATATTGCTTGCGAAAACGGCGGCAGAAATCGGAATAGGACCTGAACTCCTACTGATTTGCTCGAAACCAATGCTCAGCCTGGCCTTTGAATAACCGAGGAATAATTTCCAATCGATATTCGTAGGGAACTTGCATTAAATCAAAGTTGATATTGAGTTCTTTTAAATATTGTTCAGCATTCTGGGCTTCCAGGTCTCCCTTGAACTTGGACAAGGAATTAAGGTCTGCCATCCTTGGGGTTCCTGTCGTTGCTGATCGCTGAGTTCGCGGTGGTGACTCATCTGACCCGCTTCTCACATTTCCATGCCTTCGTGTTCGCTTCCTGATATTCGCTTGATACTGAGAGTCAAAGCTGGTGCTGGAAGAGGAGGAACTGCGATCTTTCTTCCTTTCTATACGTTTCCTCTTTGCCCCTTCTTCATAAGGACGATGCCGTGCCCGGCGAGATTCACACTCTCTGTAACCTCTTTCATCGCCCGAAAGACTAAAGGTAGGTGGAACCGCAAAGGCCACTTCATTAGCTCTTGAATCAGCAGTAACTTGTGGGCGACATACTTGTTTGTCTTTTCTAGTTCTCTCTCCACCTGTTCTGTCCATCGCTTCATTTAGTTCAATGTTAATGGTTGGCAACACTGCACTCTCAGCGACTGCAGACGGATGACCAGCTGTTCGAGATCAAGTTTCTGTTTCCGTTTGCCGGGAAACGTGCATAGTCTCTAACTGATTTGTAAGTTGTTCTACTTGCGTCTTTATTTCCTCAACATCCTTGCTTCTTTGAGACACAACTACTGAAATCTGACTAATATTTTCTTGGACCTCAGCCCGGAACTGTATTTTGTCAGTCTCGGCCTCGGCCAATATCTGTTCCATCGTCAGCTGTTTTTCAATAATCTTATTTCACTCCTCAGTGAATCTCGAATTAATATCCTCTACATCGATGCGAACAGTTTCCGTGGCTTTATTAACATCAGCTGCCAAGCTACGCCGGAACTCATCAAAGTCCATCTGTCTAGCCTGCCGAATTTCTTCAGAGAATCGGGCCCTAGTATTCTCGTTCTCAGACTTTAGTTGTTGTATTTCACAGGCCATCTCGCCTATTTCAGCTCTTAAAGCTTTCATAGATTCATCGTGATGCTTACCGATATCATCCTTTAATAGCGCACATTGTCTACAGATATCAGCCTTCAAGTCGTTAATGGAATCAACTTGCTGTTTAATGTCAGCTTTCAATGCTTCAGACTGTTTACACATATCAGCCTGCAATGTTTCAGACTGTTTGCAGATATCAGCTTTCAGTGCTTCAGACTGTTTGCTAATATCAGCCTTCAAGTTATTAATGGAATCAGCTTGCTGTTTAATGTCAGCCTGCAATGTTTCAGACTGTTTGCTAATATCAGTCTTCAAGTTATTAATGAAATCAGCTTGCTGTTTAATGTCAGCTTTCAATGCTCCAGACTGTTTACACATATCAGCCTGCAATGTTTCAGACTGTTTGCAGATATCAGCTTTCAGTGCTTCAGACTGTTTGCTAATATCAGCCTGTAATGTTTCCATACTTTCAACTTGCTGCTTGCTAATTCCTTCAATCATGGCTTTTTAAAGCTTCAAACATATTTAATGGATCAGATGTAATAGTTGTAGACAATGATTCACATTCTTTACAAACGAAATCGGTAGCTTCGTGGTTTTCAGATCGAACATCTAAGCCACAACATTCATAATGTAGAAGCTTTGTACATTTCTTGCACACAAATGTGGTTTTATCTTTATCAATGTTCCGACAACAATCAGGAACATTAAGCTCTGAACTTGAAGCAAGATTTTAATTTGAGCTACGCAAATGTTTTCTTTCCATTTCGAACGAAGTGGTTCTGTGCTTTTCAACAAATATAAAAGTTTAGTGCTCTTGCACAATCAATCTCAACTTTAAACAATTGTCTTGCCCTTGTACACTACAAAATCGAGCCAACACGTTGAGCTGCCACTTGACACGTTCTAAGTACAATTACTTCACGCGTCGTATTATTTTACTATTAATATTAACTTAATAGTACTCGGCGGTGAACGATGAGACTCGGTGAAGTACACAGACTCCTCTCAGGTACAGGGATAGTGTTAGGCAAAGACAATATTCACAGCACAGAGAAATAAAACCACATTACTGCCAGCATGTATAAACTGAAAAGTTTTATTCTTAATTTATTGCAATTATAATGCAACTATACTTGAGACGAAGGCGAGGATTTCGCTTTGTCGATGAATTGACTCAATTAAAACGCATAAACTCAATGCGTGGCTATCGGCAAGCCTATGATCACATAGACCTAGCTTGCGCCCCGAACTACCACACCAAGAGATATGCAATGATAACTGAGCCAATATTTGCTCTTTAGCCTTTTATTTCCAAATTAATCCTTAGGCTAACTTTATTATTTGACGTAGAATGGTTGCAGTATTGTGCATATCATCAATGCATGGCTATCGGCGTACCTATGATCACATAAGCCTAGCTTGCGCCCCGAACTACCATACCAAGATGTATGCACAACACCGAGGAGTTCTTTTTAAGTTTAAAAGCTTCGTCGATCCGTGGCGAAAAAGTGTGATGATTCTTACGCGACATCCTCGCTTTTATACTATTTTCGAGAACACAGATTAAAGTACAGATGAATCATTCACTATCTACAAAAGGATACAATCAACAAAACTGACATCTATACATCTTTAGAAATACAAATTCGTATAGTGCACTCTTGCAAACAAAGATACATTAAATTACCCATAATGTAGCATAAAATACAATAAACGATAAACAAAAGATATATATTACAAACAGGGTGCAATATTACATATAATAACAAAGAAATTACGCTTTCTTTTACAAAAATAAATACATTAGTGACATATTTTCTACTGGTGACGTCACATAAAAATGTGGATCATATCAAAACTATTAAAAATGTTGTACTTTGATGAAAGGTTGATTTGAAATAATAATAAAAAAATGGTTTTATAGTTACAAACATTTTTAATTTATTTTTTTATGGAATGTGCCTGTTGAACTCATTGCGCTCGACGGTGTAACTTGTCACATTTCGCCCGATCGAAGGTTAACCAGAAATAAAACCATACTTTCTTTGAGGTCTAAAATATCCTTACCTAGGTTAAAAGCTGAGGCTGTAAACGGGCACTCAGCACACAGAAGGACAAACACAGGACAACGTGACCACACAGGTTGATTCAAAAGTCCCTTATCCATTATTTTAGTATTCAACTTTGTCAATGTCTTCCTTAACAGCATGAAAAAAAAATTGAAGTTTATAATTTTTCAATAATTTTATATTATTTGTCGAGTGTAAGAAGCGAATTGAAAAAATAGATATTTGAATAGTTGCGTTTGAGCCACTAAGGTAGTCAAGTTACATAAAGTGACAGTAATAAAATACAATTAATATCGTAAAAATGTTCAGGCGTAGACAATCAAAAATGTCACTAGAGGTCGCACTGGCTATGAGTTCCTCTGCGACAAAGGCATCTGACTTTTTGTACTCACATTTTGTTTGTTTCAGTTGCTATAATGCAAATTTTTGCTATCGCGACTGCAAGAATGAGTTATGATTGTACGCAGTGTACTGTGTGAAAAAAAAAATAACTGACGGGGAAATTCCAGATACTTGTTTAGTAACATCAATATTCTATAGGGTCCGGCAAAAGTATCGCCCGTTTACTCATGAACTCATACAATATGTACTACAGAATCAGAATTGTACAATTTCTTACAGAAAATCGTAAGCATGTAATAATGGAACAACACCACTACACCAAACTGAAGCACATCACACACCATTTTAGGGTAAATGTTCAAAATGCTGTCCATCTCTTGCGAGACATTCAAGTGCTCTACGTACCACACTAGAACAAGTCTCACGACCTAATTCGACGATAATGGTATCGACTTTTCACCTATTACGGTCTCTCAATTCATGAACATTGCGAGGTTTGCCCTTCTACACGCGATTTTTAAGAGAATCCCACAAGAGAGTGGAGTTAGATCCGGGGATCGATGAGGCCATTCCAGTGTCAGTTGATGGACCATTTTACTTCACGAAAACTGGAAAACAAATGTCACTAAAACAACACACCCGTTACAATTACAGCATCGCATCATATACACTTTATGAGCTGAGCTCTATACCACACTACTTAAAGACAAGAGTTATTTCTGTCGGATCCTGTATATATTACGTGGGGAGATGTAGCGCTGCTAGAGATTCGGTTACTTTAGGAAACTATCCAGCCTAGCAAATGCCTATTTTGGGGAAAGTTGGAAAGAATTAAGTTATCCCCCTCCCTCATTCTCATACAAAGATCGCATCACGTGACTGGTCTTGCCTAAGCCCCGCGACAGGTTAACCTTTCAGCAACTTTTCGCATATATAGACCCAAACGTGCGCGAAAAAAAAAAATAGTTCCGCTGCAATACTGCGGATTTTCTCACTGTCTGTGATATGAACAGCTCAGCGGTTAAGGTGAGACTGACACGGGGATGCTGAGTGTCTTTCTAGAGTGGACTGATACATAAATCCTGCTGAAAACTTAACCTATCGCGGGGCTTAGCATCAATAGCTTTCCGGATATTGAGTCCTGAATGTGGAAGTAGGGCCCCACACATATACAATATCGGCATTATGTGGTGTTAGTGTGATCAGCGCCACGCTCCTGCTGCTTTTACCCCAATTTCAGATATCCATTTATTAATGGCTGGATGAAAACCAGAGCCACAGAGACATAGCTGAAAAAATCTGCAGCTGAAATGATTCAACCCGGGAATTGAACTCTAGGGTAGGGTGTGGTCAGACCTCCTATCGTGTAAACTTTGGGTAATAGGTTTTGATTCTTTACTTCGCTTAGTAATTGGAGAGGGCAGAATCCAGAAGGAGAATTTCGCCCTCGCCTCTCTCAAATCCAATCTTGATTATGGACCCAGAAAAGTAAATGTATTAATTGAAACAAAAAATTGCATAAAGTCTGTGCCAAGAGAAGAAATCTTTAAGTGCATCATCGAGACGGAAGGTACATCAAGAATGCAACTGATGCATTAAAATACATCTCGACATGGAAAGAAATACTCGTATGATGCACTTTGGAGTTACCTTTACAAATTATACACAAAAATGCATCAAGATGTTAAACCAATTCTTGGCAAAGGCCAAAAAAACACACGTTAGTGCATCAATCGATAGATCTGATGCATTTAAAGTTCTATGTCTCGAAAATGTCTCAGGCCACTCAGGAGTGAGTCAAAGCTTACAGACCGCAGAAACCGGCGAATCAAACTGTAGGTCCAGTCCTGATGAACCTCTCCCAGCACAATATGAACCTGGAAAAATTCTATAAAAAAAAGGTTTGTTTGTTAGATTTTTTGTCCTTTAGCGCTGCTTTTCTGCCACTTTTGGCTAATCGCGATGATGAGGATGAGTGATGACATATTGAATGGACACTTGCATCGAACATACACGCCGGGATTTTAACCAGGGATGCCGTCGTAGAGCACTGCGCTAACCACTCCGCCACGGAAGTCCGCATAAAGAGATTTGCTTCATTTAGTTTTTCTGGATTCAACTTGAGCTTGGATACGATGCAGAATACTCCTAATGCATATTCTACGCTAATTTCATGCTCTATCGCACCTGACAGCGTGGAAGGGAACACCATTTCTCATTCAAGTGGTGCAAACACGGTCACTTAATCGGGCGGCTAACAGGTGTGCATTCTCCATTGGTATCGGGTGTTCCAACCCTCCCTTTGACGCCGAACTGCAGTGACATTTCACGGAGGGGTCGAAAACACTGGTCGTAACCGAGCGTCCGACGACCGCTAGCAATTTCATTTCCCCCGTCGGACATCGTGTATTTTACCTGTTCTCATAACTTACTGCTGTCACATCCGGGCGAAAAAAAATGTGCAAAATTTATGAGGGTAAATGGAAGGTGATGATAATTTTCAAAGCGGCTTTTCTCTTCATGCGTAATTGTCATGTGCTCTTGACGGAACACAGCACTCCAGGAAGTTGCATTTATATAAAAACGTGTTTTGAGAAGAATATTTGTGTTGTCCGAGGCCCTTTAAACTGAATGATTTCCCCCGAAAGCACTTGTCTTTTATAAACACTTTTTTATAGCTGCATAGTTTAAATAATTACGAAGGTTGTAAAGAAAATAGTGGCAACACTGTCGTTACTTCGCTTATGATCAGGAGAGGGCGTTTTTTCGTATTCGTTCGTCTGTACGCACTGCACCGTACCGCTCGCAATGGCGTCCAATAGTGTGACGTTACAGCAGACGACGCGCTGGGATTGAGTCTAAACAAATGAACACGTGATTTTATCCGTATCAAATTCAATGCTATTTTCCTTCGCAAGGGGTAGCTTTAATTATTGTGACAGCAGTTAGGAAACAAAATTGTGATGTGCATCCTACATCAATGTAAAGATGAGATTTCGGAGAATATGTCTATATATAACATATACCCAGTGATGTGCGTCTACGCGTAAACAACGATAGTCTACATTCTACACGTAGACACGTAAATTACGTAATCTATGTAAACAACATGGCGAAAGGTGATAACTTAGCAAAGGGCGCCGTGAAATTAAAAGAAAATTATAATGCGTATCAGTTGCTGATGTTGAAGAGAACTTTTCATACTCTTTCTTCCAAATTCGAACAATTTCTCACCTAGGAAGAAACCTAATATAGGAAATATTCTAGTGTTTTATGGGGAAAAAACCACTCTTGCCTCACGACTGCCATCTGTTTTTTTTTTTTTTGCATACTATTTATCTTCTTCCATAGTTGATTATAGAAGAGAAGAGAAATTTTGTTGCAAGTAGGATTCTTTTCATTTCGTTAGGAACCAATATAGTTGAATACTATTGAATATGTCACTTTCCCTTCATGAAACCCTTGAAAATTAATTTTAATGCACTTTAGATTGTCTACGTAGTCTATGTAAACTACAACCCAATGTAATCTACGCGTAGATTACGTGTAGACAACGCATGTAGACGTAAACTTATAATCTACGGCACATCACTGCATATACCTTACAGATGAGAATGTAAAGAATAAATGGAGTTGAAAATCGAGTAAAGCGAATGGTCCAAAATAAATCTCAGCCAATGGGCGTCGTCGGTTCAATCGCCTGACGCTGCTGGCTTCCCACCATCCATAGCGGCAGCGTGGCCGACTTCAGATCGGGTGAGCTTCGGGTCGGCTTCGGCTGTGCTCGGAACTGGAATGTTATGAAAATGCATGATTTTCTTACTCCGGTTATTATTTACCTTATTATCTGTAAGGTATGTGTGATATATAGTCGTATTGTCCGAAATCTCTTCTTTACATTGATGTACGACACGCATCATAATTTTGTTTCATAACTGCTGTCGCAATAATTAAAGCTACCCCTTCCGAAGGAAAATTGCATTGAATTGGATAAGAAGCAAACACGTTCTCTCGTTATGTAGACTCAGTTCCAGCTCGTCGTCTGCTTGTGACGTCACCACTAATGGACTCCATTCCAAATGGCGCCTGGGTAACAACGAATCAGCGATCAGTTAAATTCTCCTCGACTGACATCGGGCATTTTCGAGTCACAAGGCACCGAAAGCTGCTGGCGGGACGAAACAAATGAGCATCGGATACACAGCAAGTTGCCAAACGTACTGTAAAACGGGGGGGGGGGGGAGTGTTGATCGTTACTGGATAAAAGTTGTACAATAGTGCACAAAACAAGGGAAATTAGTACACAAAACACCCAAACACTGTACACACAAGCTAATAAAAACAACTGACAAAAACAGGCGTACGCTTGGCAACGTGGTAACGGGAGCGATGTTACCCCTACAGCTTTTACATCGCAACTTAAGTTGTTGACACTCTTCGAGGCACACACCCCAGAAGACGATTGGTAGACAGATAGAGCTATATGGCCACAAGTAAGTCAACCGCAAGTTGGGCTTACGATCAGTAGGGTAGGGTGGTGCATTTTCGATATACGTAGGTACTATTTCGATCACTCGTTCTAAAAAGTCGAATATTTTCCTTCCTGTTACTGACAACGCTGATTTGAGGGGTGAGAGTTGTTCCGTGGGGTGTCAGGTGTGTTGTGCAGAAACATCGTGGAATTCTACGGAAAACCCGGAGAACCAGACGTAATTTTGCACGACAAGGTGAGTACGTTGGAGATAGAATAGGTGCTTTGTATACAAACGTCTGCCTGTCATTTTGCGTGCCCCGTGTTTATGCTTGAACGTAGGACAGCGAAATTCAGGTCAAACGTGGACAAGCATGTGGTGGCTGTAGCATGTGACATCTGTAGATATCTGGTGAGAGATAAGGGAACTACAGAAATATTTGTTTCCATCCACAAAGTGGTACATGTTTGATCCGCGGAAATGGTACAATTTCGATCAGCGAGGTATACAGTATGAGTTCCATTACCGTAACGCGTGCAACTCATTACTTCACAAAGTATGGAAGTAATGCTGGAAACAGAATGAAAACATCTACTCATTTAACAAGCAACAAAAACTTATGAAAAACTGTAACCAATAGGTCTACTAATAAGAGACTGTTCCCACCGACAGAGAGACTTCGTCAGCAGTGAGAAATAATGATGACGTGTGTGCATTTTGTAATATAAGTTCTTACAGTGTTGCCTCAGAATCTAAAGTAGACTGGATACGATGTCAGAGCTGCAATCATTGAAATCACAAGTTGTGTGTTGGCGCTAGAGGAAAGAAGCAATTCACCTGCGGCAAATGCCTGTAATGGCTTTAGACACAACGGACTTCCTTTCATGATACTAACAGCAAATCAAGGAACACACGTCAATAAATCCTTGTGATTTTTTCATGTTAAAAATATACATATCTATAAATATTACGTAATGATCTTCTTCTGTTTAAAATCTTTCTGCTTTTGTATATTTTTAAACCATAGTATGTTTAAAATAATATTGCTACATAAAATATTGTAATGTAGCAAAAACTGAAAAACTTATCTCCCTAATATAATATCCGAGGAGTACTTACAAGGTAGCCTAATATTAAGAGAACGGAGAATATACTTTAGACATAGTTATACATACTTTCCTATATTTTGAATTATGCAACGATGAGTAGTCAAACAGAGCTATTAAACTAACAGAACATGCAGTTTGTTTTTATCTTGCTCCTGTAGGCCATCGCCATAGAAGAAGTTGCACTTGTAGTATATATTAAGGATACTTTTTCTTCACTCAATGTTGATCCAAATTGTACCACACGGTGATCAGATTTGTACCTACCTAGGTACAATTCTGATCAAATTTTATCGGACCGAAATTTCGTTCTGCCGTCTACAGTAGCAGAATAAAAAATGTCATGTTACGGTACCGTCTTTAATGAAAGGCAAGCATTTCATTGGCAGAAAAGCTGTAATTTTTCTGCCTATTGTTTCCAAGTTATATTGAATTTAATGTTTTGTGATCGAAAATGTACTACCTTACCCTATAGCGACGACGAGTGCGTTCAACAGCTGTCTTCCCTCTAGGCATACTGGGAAGAGCAACGCCCTCTTTTGATCATACGCGACTGACGACATTGCTACCAGTACTTTCTTTCCAACCCTCGTATATATACAGTGCGGTAATTTGAAATCGGGACTGATTTTTCTCCTCGGTAGGTGGTAAGAACACGTGAGGGGTATCTCACTAACAACCAACGCAGAGCTCGTAGACCTTGAGCGAAATTACCGCGTGTGGTGTTGTTGAATGTGGGTACGTGTCGTGAAAGTGCGTCGTGATTTCAACATGGAACAAAGAGCAAAACATCAAGTTTTGTGCGCTCTTGGGTAAAACTGCTACCGAAGCATTTCACATGTTGCAGCAAGTCTATAGGGACAATTGTTTATCCTGAACGCATGTATTTGAATGCCACGGGCGTTTCAGTGAAGGACGGGAGCCAATCGAAGACGATGATCCCCCAGGTGCAGCAAGGACGGTGACAACACCGAAATTGGTTGAGAAAGTGAGGACAATCATTACTGAAGACTGAAATTTCAAACAGACTGTTGCCGCTCCATTTTATGTTGATGTACTGAAAAGTATTGAGGTTCGAGTATCGGGTTGATGGCAGCTGGCGTCTGCTTCATGACAGTGCCCCAAGTCACAAGACTGTGATTTTGAAGGACGTTTTTGCACAGAAGTGACTCTGTGTGTTTGCCACACGCTCCCTACTTACCGGATCTGACTCCGTGTGATTATTTTTTTTTCCTAAAACGAAATCTGCACTGAGAGGTTCCTACTTTTATGATGTACAGTCACGGACACTGCCGCCTTGTAATGAATACATTGACTTTCAATTGAATTGTTACAAGCCGGCAGTGTCCGTGACTGTACCAACAATCAAGAAGGCTAAGACATGGATTTTAAAAAGCATTACACAATCCTTCCATGTACTAGTAGCCATCACGCTACGATGTGTCGATGTAGGAGGGTCCTACTTTGAATGATCCAAGGTAAGTAACGATCTATGAAGACTTGTTTATTTTTTACAGCACCAGTCCCGATTTCAAATTTCCGCACTGTGTATTTCTTGGGACTTAATTTTTACGCTCTCGTTTCCACCCATCTTTTACATTTCTCTTCCACACTTGTCTTGTGTGCGGCACAATATTTCTTTGAATTTCTTCACGATTCTGTAAATTAATTAAATGCTCCAAGCATGTTCCGCATGTATTATTTAACTTTTCATGTTTTGAGGTAGGGCGCACCCTGGATACATACATAACGCACATACTATACACACGTAACTCAAAACGTGTCAATTGACACTCATATGTAGACTCCAATAACAAATCAACGTGCATAAACTGCAAATGATGCACTTTTTAGTGTGTCAAAATACACACAGAATTGCATAAAAGGGCACTTTCTTCAACTGGTGTTCCGTCGGATGCATTAAAAATGCATCAATTCGGAAGATCAGACAAGATCATTTTCAAATATAATAAAATTACACATTTTACTGTGCCAATTGGTGCATTAAAAGCAACGTGGGTTGATTTAAATAGCGATTTAATGTAATATGTAAAATGTGTACAATGTACACTGTACATGCAATTTAATTTCTGTTGATTTTAAAGTCAATAATTTTATTGGCAAAAATAGCAAACATATTGTGTATTAATAGAATAATATGCAAAATACTAATCCTTTAAAAAATTACAAAATTTCAGCTACAAAGACTTCAAAAGAATGTTTTAAGTTACAATTATAGAGTACATATATATAATTTTCGCTGGAAGAAAAGTTACTGAAATTATTGTAGCTTCATTAACATACTCAACAAATATTTCCATAGTAGGTTCATGTATACAGTATCAAAAACAGAAAAATATATACTTACATATAATTTTAATTTTTGCTTTAATCAAAGTGTTCAGGGCAAAAGGATATTTACCAGAAAAAGCCTTTCTGTAAAGAAAAAATCTATATGTATGGTGTTAAAAACCATGCAAGCAATTTTAAGCGCTTTTCAAAAAAAAAAATTAAAAAAGGATTTCAATTTTTATAAAATCAATTTTAAATTTTTAAAAAAATCATGATTTTTATCCACCCTGATTAAAAGTGTAATTTTGTTGTCTTTGAAATGATCGTGTCTGATCTTCCAAATTGATGCATTTTTAGTGCATCAGACGGAACACCAGCTTATAACATCGCCCTTATATGCATTTCTGTGTGTATTTTGACACACTAAAAAGTGCATCATTTGCAGTTTATGCACGTTAATGTACTATTGGAGTCAATTGGCACGTTTTAGGTGACGTGACTTTCGACGCTCGCGCCATCTGCAGGTACATAATGGAAACAACGGCATAATGTTGTCGCTTTGCACAAAATGAAAGTTTATTATATCAAAAGTGCTTATTTCTTGTTGTGCAGCATTCTACGGTGAGAAAATAACTCCATGAACTTTCAAAGTACTACAGAAAGTCATTTCCGTAAGTAGTTTCTTCTGTAAAAATGAAGACATGTGTCTCCGATATAACAGACATTTATCCTAATATAGCTCGGGCTTTCATACACACTGTTCAAAAGATAAATGTGTTCAATATAGTGAAAGTGAATGAAAACGAAGTCTTTGTAGCAGTGACATCTGTTGGTTACTTTTTCCTTATTCTCTTTGCCTTAACGTTGTTGACTGCGTTTTTCTTTTGAGGAGTGTGTATAAATCCGGTTCTGACTGTGCGTGCGTCGAGGAACGAACGCGTATGAATACGCAATGAGAATACTTCATCCATTTCTAAGGTGCTACAGATGTACCGGAGGGAATGGAGCCGAACCGGAGAATCCCGGCGGCAACAAAGACCAGATGTGGCAGCGAGAGGACCAGGGATCGCACACTGCGCCGTCGTCCAGCCAATGGCTTCGTATTCCGAGCGGGGAACGGAACATCTGCGAGGAAACCCCTCCCTAGCATCCCTTCCCCTCCCCTCCCCCGACGGATTCGAGAAGTGAGCATTTTCAAGCCTGTTTAAGATTCAAAGCCTGGCACTTGCCGTGCAGAAAATGATTTGGGACCGGATACGCAACATTCATTGAATAAAAGAGAGAGAGAGAGAGAGAGAGAGAGAGAGAGAGAGAGACAGAGAGAGAGAGAGAGAGAGAGAGAGAGAGAAGGAAGGAACAGCAATGATGAAACCGTAAGCTAGCCTTTACGTACATGTACACGAATGCTTTCGGTATAGTTTGTACTGGTGTTAATATTGTGTATTTGTCCCTAGGTTCAATCATATACAGAGCCTGAAGTTCTGTGGAATATAACAGTAATAATTAGGGAGCGGAAGTTGATGACCTAAAAAATATAGGTATATGACGTATAGAATGTCCTAAAAATGGGGAAAAGTGACGTAAAAATGCAAAAAATGACCATTAAATTTGTTAGTTTCAGGTTAACAATTGAAATGAAATGGAAATTCAACAAAATTCAATCTTGCATTTAAAAAAAAGCACCAAATGATAGCACATGCAAATTCAATTAAAATATGCAACGAGATTTCCAATGGAAACAACCGAATAATTTTAAAACAATTTCTTGAAAAAGTCATAGATATACACTGAATGAATTGGTGTAAAATGCGTTAATTTTCCATATCTTTGCCTGGTGATGTAGTGTGGTGTGTTTCTGTGGCACTGCAAAGAAAAATAAACCCTGCGAGATATACAGGGTGTCATTTTAATGGCGCCCACGGACCACGGAAACGTGTAGAGGACATCAAAACAAACAACTTTTCTCAGTAACATATTTCTCGTTGGTGCATCGTTTCGGCGCTACGGTCGTTCAAAAAAGCCCGTTTTGCCGCCTGAATACTGGCAACCACACACAATATTTGATTGCATTTGTGACGTCATATCCCGTCGTGAAGCGATGCGTCCCAGGGTTGCCAGGAACACACATATTCTGTGAAAAATGACATAGCTACAATCAGCCACATTATGTACTGTAAAACAAAACGAGAAAACACGTTCTGTAACCTAACAGGAAGTAAACAAACGATACGAAAAATAGTAGAAAGAAAATAGAATTCAAGTGGAAGTGGTCATATCGAATTTTGTCTCAGTTTACATGTCAAATATTTGCGAATCTAGTTACCAAGTTGGCATCTACAATTTAGTCTATCCACTTCGTTCTTCTGATGCTAGTTGTCTGTGACACACTGAACAGATGACAAAATAGAAATGAAATAACTCAGAATTCCAAAGGTAAGCAATAGATAATATAATGTATATTCAGAGCATTATGAGGCAAGTGTCAAAAATGATTGAAAATACAGGGATATAAGTAGTAGTAATACAAGCTCTAAGACGACTATGTGTTTATCTATGCACCGGATACATATGTAATAGTTTGCAAATGTGAACAGGGCAGTATATTCGGTACCGATTCATCATTAGATTGTGGTTGTACTTGTTTTAGCCGTAATGTAACAACGTGAACCTCGGATACTTCCGTTATCAGCACAAAAGTACCGCATGGCATCTGGACACAAACCTGTAGATATCAACCTTGCAACTAGTGTTGCCCACGAGACGAGACTTTGGCCTGTCTCGTCTCGTGGAAATGCTGTGAAATGCTGTCTCGTCTCGAAAATATTCGTTTGTCTCGGTACACATGATCAATCTCGTCTCGCCTCGAATTTTTAAAAGCCTGTCTCGTCTCGTCCCGTGGGCAACACTACTTGCAACGAGATTTACAAATATTTGACATGTAGTTGGGCGTAAACAGCCACGTGTAAGCTGTAAGTCCAATAAAATGTATTGTTGTTTATATTTTAGATGTAGACCGAGACAAAATCCGACATTGACATTTCATTTTGAATACGTTTTTTTACCATTTCTCATATCGTTGGTTCACTTCCCCCTTCCCCTGAGATGACTGCTGATCTTTTGGCTGGTAGGCTATGGTGTTCGGTCTACTGGACGCGTTTCTCGCTTCGTTTTACAGCTAATAATGTGGTTGGTAGTTTGTCATTTTTCACAAAATTTGTGTGTTCCTTGCAACCCTGCCGTGCGCTGTTTCGCCGCAGGATATAAGGTCACAGGTACGATCAAATGTTGTGTTGGGTTGCCAGCATCCAGGCGGCAAAACGGTATTTTTTGAACGGCTGTAGCGTCGAATCGACGCACCAAGGAGAAAAATGTTACTGGGAAATGTTGTTTGTTTTGATGTCCTCTATACGAATCTGTGGCCCGTGGGCGCCATTAAAATGACACCCTGTATATATAAGCCTATGTTCACCTTGTTGAAAAGACTCAAGTAGTGACAAAATATGACGAAACAATACACCGAATATTGCAAAAAATGACGGGAAAATGCCAATAATCGGGGAAAATGAACTAAAACCTGAAAATTGGCAAGAAATGCAAAACAATTCACTTTAAAATTACCTCTTTTGGGTTCTAGACGAAGTGTAATATTGTGTATATTTAATGGGCATCGTGTCCGAGTAGTCAGGAAAAATATGACATTTCATAAACTTCCGCTCCCTAGTAATAATTAGCAATAGACAGAAGTTTCCTCAAATCATGACACATTCCTAATGTCCCTTTAGATATGTGGAGGTTTATTCGTTGTAGATTATTTACGGAGGACGAAGTTAAATTTGGCCGCTAATCGAAAAACTCCCATCTCAGTGTACCCTGTTCCCGAAGAGTGTGTGTAGACTCGTGTAGACACTGGCTTCACGAGTATAAGAAAAATAACCATTCAGTACCAAAATAGAAGGCCGAAGGTATGTGTGTTTGTGTACCCGGTTTCCCACATGAAATAAAACTATTGAAATATCGGGCGATCCGTTTGAGATGTCAGAAAAGTAAACCGTTGTGTGCAATAGGTTAATGAACGTATCTCTGAGCAGTTTGTTGTAATATATGCAGAAAGGATGTAAGTCTTGAGTGAGTGCAGGTTTACAGACTTCAGCTGCGTGGCGCTAGCGTTCATGGTAGATAAAGATAATGGTCACGCCACAAGAGAGCACAATGTAACCAGTCACATGGCTGAAGTCTGTAAACCTGCACTCACTCAAAATTTACATCCTTTCTGCATATATTACAACCAACTGCTCAGAGATACGTTCATTAACCTATTGTAACCAACGGATTACTTTTCTGACATCTCAAACGGATCGCCCGGTAATGTAAAGATAGCAGGTGTGTGTATGATGAGGAAGAAACAAGAAAGTCCCCGTTTTTCCATACTGCATGGTGAGAAATCCTGGGAGGGATAGGGGGATTTCCCCACCAAAAATTTCAGGGGGGAGAGTTTTTGTTAAAACATCAAAAAATAAGCAATTTGTTTCGACTTAATATATACTTTACTACAAATACTATCGAAAGCACACACAAAGTAGTGATTTTGTCAGTCTTGGATGCTTTCTCTCTCTCTCTCTCTCTCTCTCTCTCCTCAAGAGATCGTTAACAGATATACACCAATAAGAATATACGCACGATAAAAGTAAATCGAGACTACGAAATCTAATTGCTTTATATTAATAGAAAGCAAAAACTAAACTAAACCGTATACATAAGACAACTATTTCAACTATTTTTATTTTATACACATCTTGAATCAGTTAGTAATGGAATTATTTTGCTATTTTATAAATATATGATATATACCTAGTCTGGCCATATATACTGTTACACACTATTTTGTGAATAAATTGAATATGGTTTCAGATTTTTAAATGTTCTTTTAGTAGGCTATGTTACACATACATATATTACACACAAATAGCACCAATCAGTTTTCAAAATGCACACAGGCTCGAAGTCTCTCTGGCCAGGCATCTATTGCAGCACGGATGGTCTTGATGGGAAAGTCCGCTCCTGCTGCTATCAAGGAGCGCTTTTAACTTTCAATTATAGGGTGCCTTGTCTTGCAGACAGTCTCCTCTAGCTCTGGGCAGAGTTTGTAGTCCAAGTTACTGAGATCATGGCTATCAGATGTCCAATCAAAAGTTGAGATGAAATCGAGTACACCGGTCTCCAGTGACCGTCGCGTCATCCTTGCCTTATTAGCTGGGGCAGAATATTTCTTGAACATCCAGGATCCATTGTGAAACATTGTTTGGTTCAACAGTGTCACGAGAGGGTCAAGACACTTTCGCATGGCTTTTAAGCCCTTTTTCTAAAAAATGAGGCCTGGTGGAACTCTCATAGCTCACCCCCACCAAACAATGACTGAGAAGGGCTGGTGGCATCTCTGATTTTTGGGAACTCTCTCACAAACAGCTCGAGAGTTTAAAGCATACATTCTTTCATTTTCGCGGTTAAAACTTTAATGAGTGGTGAACAATTTCTTATGAGTGAAGAGAATCCTGCAATGCCCATTGGCAACGTACCGCTGCAGGAGCCGTCTCGATTTCAGTTCTCTCTGCTTCTTCACTTGTGACGTCAGGAAATTTCCACTACTCCACCGGCAAGCTTCAATTCCAAGGACTACATTAAGTACCCTGAACATTGATTGATATGAAATGTTCAGCTCCTGTGCCATTATCACTTGCTTCCGGATTTCGGCGGATGCGAGCCATCACTGCTTTAACAGCCGCAGCTGTTCATACGGTGTGAAGTCGACCAACTCTTGGGGGATCTTTCACGCTAACAGTCTCAGTGAATCTCTGGATTGTCTGATACACAAACATTTTGCTGATCTTCGGGATTTTTAGGAGCTGGAAAATCTCAGTGAATTACTTCCCAACCATATGCGGAGCAATTACGGCTACTCTGTTTCATATTCGCCCCACTCCATGCTAAGCACAAGAAGATACACGCTTGCTCTTTCACAGCCGAACACACAATGGTCAGGAGTGAACTTCAGCACAAGCATGGTTCATGAGCCTGACTAGCGGATGTACAGTCCAAGCCGAAAGTTTGTAACAGTATTTATGGTCAGACTAGGTATAGTAAAAGTAACAAATTAATTCCTTGATATGCATTTAATAATAATGTATTTTCAAATATTTAGCAATTTACTTTTATATTTAATAACACAAATATGTGCCTTAGTGTGGTAGCCTGAGGTGAAACACGTCTGTTAGTGACATGTGGCAGCAACAGTGTTGCCAGTGTCCCTCGTAATATTGTGAAAACATCGATTTTTGGAACAGCCCATTTATTCCCTTGTGCAATGTTTTTGAAACTTCGTCAAAGTTATTTTTCTGTCAAATTCAATAGATGGCCATTTAAATTGTTCGTTGGTATTGCGAAATGTTGAAATAATTTACCTCAGTGAGTTCTGTGCATCATTACACACGATTTGCAAAAAATTCCGCCTTTGGCAACACTTTGCTTATTTGTTATTAAAACATGCATGAGTTAAACATACTCCTAGGAATGTTGACCCAATAATAACATGTAGTGCATGAAATCCTGTTACATATGATTGTCTCTCTAAATTTTCCCAATATACAGGGCACTCTCTTGGCAGAAAGCGTTTTTCTCATTCCGTTTCGCTATTCCGTTATACGGTCGAAAACACCGGGTTGCTCGGACACTCTGTATAATTGATATCTATGTATATATAGCTATGCGTATGTGTCTATGTTAGATTAACATATTCTTCCTCCCCACAAGTCTCCAATGATTTCGCACCCTGGTCCATAGTATTAAGAAACCTCTCACAAGTAATGATCTTATCATTACAAGTTCAAGTCCTGATTCGAACGCCAGTTCGGTATCTTTCACATAGCTCGAGAGGACGCGTATCTGCTTTCGAGCCAGCGCCTGTTTATCTGAGAAGCGTTGTTTGTCACTTTTGACTGCAGCGTTTAGACATCCAACACGAACTGCGACGATGTCACACTCCCAAGGTCTCCACATTGTTGTATATATTATATAGGAAAATCACAACACAATAACACAACCTAGCAAAGATAAACGGAACCTGACGTTATGAAATCTCTAAAGAAACTGAATTGGCAACATTGCATTTACTCCACGTGGACTTGATAAGAAACCTACTGTCCGTTCCTAAAACGGACTCTATTCGCAGGAAAGGATTGAGGGGTGGATACACTGGGCTCCACGTGAACTGGACATTTTGTTGTCAGAGGAAAACTCATTTTTCGGAACTTTTTCTAAAGTATTGATTGATTGATTTGCACTTTATGCACAGTAAGGCTAATCAGGACTGGACCTACAGTTTTATGTGCCTCCACGGGGTATCGAACCCGAGACCCCTTGATTAAAAGGCGACGACGCCACCACTGCGCCATCGGGGAGTAAAGTGGCGTTCGAGTCAGGACTTGAACTATACCAAACGCGTAACATATTGACGGCTTGAATGCTAGACACTGGCGTGGTTAGGATTTTTCGTAAGGGATGAATAAGTTGTTTTTTTATAGCTATTGGTGTTTGTGAGATTTCAGACCGAAACGACAATTGACATGTCTTGGTAACTGCATGTGTTGCATGTTGCTTGCGTGAAGCTCAAACTGGGCCGTTTTCTCAATACCGTGCTTCGTGTTGGCTCCTTCTGTTATTAGGGCATGCGCGATGAATGTGTTACTTGTTGTTTCGGTCTGAAATCTCCATTACAATGCCGTATTTTCCTGTCTTTGAGATTATTTTTTTTAAAAGAATGCTGGATATAAAAAAGTGGGTTATTACTCCCTAGTGTTGCCCACGAGACGAGACGAGACGAGACTTTGTTTGGTCTGTCTCGTCTCGTCTCGTGAAAATGCTGTCTCGTCTCGAAAATATTCGTTTGTCCCGTCTCGTGTCTCGTCTCGAAGGGTTCTGTCTCGTCTCGTCTCGTCCCGTCTCGTTTTGTCTCGTCTCGTCTCGTCCCGTCTCGTTTTGTCTCGTCTCGTCTCGTGAAAGTAATCCAGGATATTATGCCAACAAAAGTTATAACTGGGAGACATCACAAATATTATTCTCGAAAATTGGTTAAACCTGTAATCACTTTGCTCACTGTAGCTATAGTGAGAATAAATATGATTCCTTAATCATAAGAGCATGAGTATATCAAATAAAGTTTGTTGTTTATCAATAACTAGATAATATATAGAATCTGTCTTGCTTTTCTAGCTCCCATCTACTCTTTATCCATCGTACACGCAGGGAGCTTTCAGACAGAAGGAACACGTGACGGACGACAAGCCACACGGGGGTTTACACTGAAGTGACAAGCGACAGGATCCCGTTCCGTCTATGATAAAAGTATTCACCGCACGGGCAGTACCAACAGATCGAGTCGATTCTACAAGAGACACGTGGTGCTTCGGTTCGGAAGGTTGCGTTTACTAAGGGTTCGTATCCAAGCGAAACATGTTGCTTGTCGCTTCTCTCCAGTGACTTGTTCAGTGTGACAAGCGACACGGAAGTATCACACTGAAGCATCGAACGACAGGGACACTTCAGTTTATAAGCAAGCATTCATCGCGCATGCGCGGATAACAACCTTCGCGACTACTGTCTATACGGTATCCAGATAACGGCCTAAACAGAACAACAAGCAAGCGACAAGCGAGACGTGCAACTTCGGTTCGAAGAGTTTGCTGTGAGGAAGATTTCTTCACACCAAAGTTACAGGCGACAAGCGACACAAGTCGCTTGGAAGCGAACTTTCAGTAGTCATTGCAACCTTTCGAATAGAAGACACACGAAATGATGCACGTGTCTCTTGTAGCCTCGGTCCGTTGTTCACGGATGCGGGGTAAATGTTTTTCTTCAGATACCTTTCAGGTTTAGCGACAAGCGACACAGGGTTTTCACACCAAAGCAACAAGCGACACGCTACTTTAGGGAGATTTCAGACAGGAGCGACAAGCGACACGCGACACATGTTGCTTTGGAACGAGCCAATGAACAGCAACGTTTCATAGCGTAGGAGTATTGCCACGTCCTCTCACATGAGCATCTGCCAGCTTAGCACAGGGTAGAAACAATGAGATACCTCTGGGCACAGATCAGGGTGACTAACGCTACGAATATATGGAAAGAAACAATAGATTTAACCCACTACGGAGGGTACAATTCCTAGTATATTCTTGAATAATTATATACAAATATTAGATAACTTTGGAAATCTTTTTATACAATATTTTTCTTCTATTTTTATTTCTTATTAATTGTAGCCAATCTTCTTCTTTAGGCTTCTTCTACTTGTAATCGCTAAGGCTTCTTCTTCTTATAATTGTTAAGGCTTCTTCTTCTTGTAATTAATAAGTCATCTTCTTCTTAAGGCTTCTTCTTGTATTTATTAAAGCAGCTTCTTCTTATGATTACTAAGGCTTGTTCTTCTTATAATTGCTAAGGCTTCTTCTTATAATTAATACATATTGTGTACTTTTTCTTCTTTCTTTTCTTTATCGATCTTTTCCAAATCAAAACGATCTCCCAGACAAACAAAGAGAAATGGGTTAGTTAAAGATCGCCGCCTGGCCGGCGCTAACCTTAATTTGGATCTGCAATAGATGCGTCTACCAAAAGTGCTTGGGTGCCTGCCGTGAGATGGCGCTACACCTGGAACAAAACAACCAAAAAGCCGCACGAAACTCTCAGTTCGTGGGAACCGAAAAAGACACAAAATTGAAATTGCAATTCGACTTCTTTACTTTTGTATATTAATCGCTTATGTCATGTCTGAATGATAATTCCCCTTTTTCTCCTTATTTATATCCTGTTATTATTTTAAACTTATTTATTTATTTCCTTATAATTAGTATTAATATATACAATCGTTATTTCATCACATCTGCTCTTTCCGTTGTCTCTATTTACAATCGTACAAGTTCTCCTGGGTGGTGCCATCTCTTACCCACTTTCCAAACTTATTTATGCAGCATCTTTTATAACCGTTGTTCCTCTTGCATGCTGCCATCTATGGTCCTTTATTTCAAAGAAAAGCAAAGCAGTTTGTGTACGTGACACAAAATTCCCCTCCTCTGGGTAAAATTTTTCCTTCTGAGAAGATTCGTATGCAAGGAAAAAATTTCTTCAACATCCATTCTTACTATTCACTTCTCATATGTACTTTTCAACATTTGTTTAACGTCTTCCGTACAATTATATCTTTTTACATTATCTAAATTTTCTCTTCTTACTTCCTTTGTCACCATATCTTGTATAACTATAGTGTTCCTAAACGTTTCTAATACCATATACGGACCTTCGTACTTGAAAAACAGTTTTTTAATTGTGCGGTAAATGGCCTTACTTATTGGGTGTGTTTTACAATCAACTATATCACCCCTCTTTACTTCTATCTTCTTTCCCTTCGCTTCCTCTTTTGACGTCCTCTTCTTTCTTTTGTTATACAGGTCATTGAAAAATTCTTTCCTTGTTCCTCTTTCCATAACCTTCTTTGGCCATTCTAAATCATCGAAAATCATCAGCTCTGCTTCATATCCCAAGAAAATCTCTATCGGGCTCATATTCGCCTCAGCTGATAGAGAGTTATTTAATAACATAACTATCCTGTTAATTACTGCACACCACCTTGTATCTTCTGCCTTTCAGATATGCAGAAAACTTTTCTATTCCAAATATTATCGCCAAACACTCTAGCTCACTTATAGTATACGCTCTCTCAAAGTTCTTCAAGCTTCTGCTAGCATATTGTATTACATTATCTTCATTGGATTTGTTTTTCTGAAATAGGTATGCTCCCAATCCAATGTTTGATGCATCTGTGCCTGAAAAGAACATTTTCCCGAAATCAGGTTGTCTTATGGCTGGTGCTTGTTTAAGGTCTTGCTTAAGTCTTTGGAAAGCCTTCTCTTCTTTTTCCTCCCATTTCCATTTTATATGTTTTCTTAGAAGTTCGTATAATGGCTTGGCTTTGCTTGCGAAATTGTGTATACATTTTGATCGCCAATTACATACTCCCAGGAATCTTTGAAGTTGTTTCCTTGTGTTTGGTCTTGGAAACTTGCTTATAGCGTCATTTTTGTCTGGGCACATCTTTATTTTACCTCCAGATACCACATGACCTAGGAAACGTATTTCCTTCCTTGCAAAAGAGCATTTTTCCAATTTGACAGTTAATCCTGCTTCTGCCAATTTACTTAATACCCAATCTATTTTTTCTATGTGTGTCTCCCAATCTTTCGTATGTATACACATATCATCCACATATATAGCAAGCCATTCTCTTGTCTCTATACTAAATATTCTATTTAGAGCCGTCATAAAAGCTGATACTGATGAATTTAAACCATATGGAAGCCTTCTGAATTTAAATAATTTTTATCCATATCGAAACGCTGTATATTTTCTAGACTCTTCTTCTATTTCTACCTGAAAGTATCCCAAAGTCATATCAAATGATGTGAAGTATATGCTGCCTGAAAAAGTGTGTAGTAATTCATTTATTCTTTCTACTTGATTTCTGGGAAGTAGCACGTGTTTATTTAGCTCCCTTAAATCCAGTACGGGCCTCACACCTCCGTCCGGTTTGTCTACCACGTGCATTGGGCTTACGTGTACGCTATTGGAGTTTTCTATTATCCCCCAACTTAACAATTTCTTCAATTCTTTTTCTACAGCTTTTCTCTTTGCAAAGGGTATAGGATATTGCTTTGACACTATTGGCCTCGCTGTGTCTACCTCAATCCTATAGGTGTATACATCCGTCACTCCTGGGCGTTGGCTAAATATTCCCCTATGTCTCAACAAAATATATCTTAAATCTTCTTTTTCATTTTCCGAGATCCAATGACACTCATCCACTTTGGCTTGTATTTCTTCTTTCGATGCGTTGTATTCATGGTCCTCTATTTCGACCTCTTTTTCATATTCACCTTTTACATTTTCATTTTCAATTATATCATCGTAGTCTTTCTTCTTATACACTGCATCATGTTTATGATATACAAGACTTTGCTTCCTAATGCCTATTTCGCTTTCGGAACCATTTATTTCATCTTCCATAGGGATATCTACTTTCATGTTCTCCATTGATTCTAGATTTAGCCGTTTTTCTTTTATGTGTATGTGCCCATTGTAATTTTCTAAGAATGGTACTCCTAGGATTATATCACACCTCAAACCCTTTATCACCAGAAATTTTACTTCGAAATTCGCTCCTTTGATGCTCATCATTATGCGTACCGTGCCCTGAATTTTGTAGTCTTCATTTGCCGCAGCCATAACTAATCTGACTTTGTCCTTTTCAGAAGCATCTAATTTTGCTTGTGGGTATTTCTCTTTAATTCTTTGCCAACATTTACAGCTCATTACTTCTACAACGCTCCCACAATCGATCAAGCATTTAACCTTAATTTCTATTATTTCTGCTTCCACATACAATGATCTTCCAGGTTTTAAGTTTTCAAAACTCGGCTCTCCAATTAAAAATAACTTCAGAATTCCTTCTTCATTTATCGTATGTTCTCCCTTCATATATTCATCATTTTCCCTTTGCTCTCACACCTGGGAGTTGCTGCGAGAGCTCTACAAGTTTAGCCTCTCGACCGATTCCACGTTCCTTGACTCCTCATTTATCTGCTGCCATCCAGAATTTCCTACTTCGTTATGCACTTGGCTTCTGACTAATTCAACGGCTTCTCTTCGCTCTTCATTTAACTCAGTATTTCTCCTCTCGTTCCTCTCGTTGTAATTGTTTCCTCTAGGTTGCCTTTCTTCTATCTCCATCCTTCTTTCTGAGTTTCTTCGATTCACATTTTGCCAATAATAATTTCTTCCTCTATATCCGCGGTTTCCTCTCCACGGTCCTATATTCCTTCTATCATAATTTCTTTGCTCTTCCTGAACATTATTTCGCCTTCTGCCGTTTCTGTTATCTTCTAAGAATCCTCTTCCTCTGCCTCTATATGCATTTCTGATCTCTATATTCCTAATCCCGAATTCTTGTTTCCGGAATTTCTGCTCTGGACGTTGTTCCTCTTCAAGATGATGCCTCTTAGGATAATATCTACCTTCCTTTTCTTATCCCATGACCTTTGAGTCTTTTTCAGCATGTCATCTGTTCTGAGGTAGTCTATCAAGTCTTCCACATTCCTTATCTTTACTACAGCCACCGCTCTTTGCGTCCATATTGGTAGTGTTTGTATCACTTGTCTAACCTACTCTTCCTCATTCCATTTTTCATTCAAATTCCTGAAGCTCCTTAACGTTTCCCATGTGTGTGCTTCCAAACTCTCAACCTTGGACCAATCTATATATTTTCTTTTCAATGTCTCCAATTGCCTTTCCTTAATTTCCTCACTACAATAATATTCCAAAAATCTTTTACTAAACTCTTCGAATGTTCCAAACTTGTGCTGATTTAACTGATACCAGCCTGCCGCAGACTTTTCAAAACATCCTTCGATTAGGTCCAGTATCATATTTCCTGGTATCCTCATTAGCTTCACGTTAGTTGTTAGTTCCTTCAGGAATTTCCGTGGACACTTGTCAGATATATTTCCATTAAACTTGGGCAAGTGTTGTAATTCATTAGGCTTAGGGATTCTTGTCTTATATCTTCCCTCTTTTAAATTACTTCCGTTTACTTTGTCCAACCATCTTCCAATGTCGCTCCCTTCTTCACTACTTTTCCATTTCCTTTTCTTCCTCTGATGATTCCTTTTATGCTTTATTTCCTCCTCTGTAGTCGATTCGTCGCAACTACTTTCCTTTTTTATTCTCCTCTTTTCATACTCTTCTTTTCCATCATTTCCTTCTCGATTGAAACCTATTGGCTTATCTTGTATTCTCATATCCTCTATTTTAGGGATTATTCCTTTCCATTGTACTTTATTCTCTTTCTTTCCTTTGTCGATCTTACTTTCGATGGTTTGCATCTTTTTATTACTCTCCTCTAATTCTTCCCTAACTTCTTGTCGCTCTCTAATTATCATTTCTCTAAATTTCAAAGTTTCTTTTACTATCGTTTCTTCTGTCACAATTTTCATTTCTTCTAATCTGTTTTCTACTTCATCTATTTTAGAGATGTTAATATCTATCTGCTTCTTGTTTGCCAAAATTTTGTTTTCTAAACTCGTACTCCTCTGCTTGCATTCTTCATTCACTCTTGAAGCTTCCTTTTCGATCTTTCTATTAGTTTCTTCATGTCTTTCATCTGACATCCTTATCATTTCTTCTATCTTTCTCTCAAATGCTTTCCTGTTTTCTTCACATACTTCTGCCATCTCTTCTATTTTTCGATTATTTTCTTCCAACCTTTCTTTAACTTCTTTGCTGTTTTCTTCCATTTTCTCTTCCAACCTTCTGCTGTTGTGATCTTGACTTTCTTTTATTTCCATCATCATTTTCATCAACATCTCCATCGTATTTTGTTCTTCTTTCTTTCCTTCCTTTTCCTTTAACTTTTCTTTCCTGCATTCCTTGCATTCGTATCCTTCTCCTCTTTTACATATCTTCTCATATTTTTCTTTCCGGATTCCTTCACATAACCAGTGTTTCATTTCTTCACATATCTTACACTGTATTATTTCTTCCTTATTTTCTTCTTCGCCACAACATATATATTTTCCTTCTTCCATTTTTGCTTTACTTATCTTTCCAAAATCCTATTCTTTGCGTTAATTCAACCTCTGGTCTGTATCGAGCCCCACACGTTGGTCGCCATTAATCAGTGCCACGTCCTCTCACGTGAGCATCTGCCAGCTTAGCACAGGGTAGAAACAATGAGATACCTCTGGGCACAGATCAGGGTGACTAACGCTACGAATATATGGAAAGAAACAATAGATTTAACCCACTACGGAGGGTACAATTCCTAGTATATTCTTGAATAATTATATACAAATATTAGATAACTTTGGAAATCTTTTTATACAATATTTTTCTTCTATTTTTATTTCTTATTAATTGTAGCCAATCTTCTTCTTTAGGCTTCTTCTACTTGTAATCGCTAAGGCTTCTTCTTCTTATAATTGTTAAGGCTTCTTCTTCTTGTAATTAATAAGTCATCTTCTTCTTAAGGCTTCTTCTTGTATTTATTAAAGCAGCTTCTTCTTATGATTACTAAGGCTTGTTCTTCTTATAATTGCTAAGGCTTCTTCTTATAAATAATACATATTGTGTACTTTTTCTTCTTTCTTTTCTTTATCGATCTTTTCCAAATCAAAACGATCTCCCAGACAAACAAAGAGAAATGGGTTAGTTAAAGATCGCCGCCTGGCCGGCGCTAACCTTAATTTGGATCTGCAATAGATGCGTCTACCAAAAGTGCTTGGGTGCCTGCCGTGAGATGGCGCTACACCTGGAACAAAACAACCAAAAAGCCGCACGAAACTCTCAGTTCGTGGGAACCGAAAAAGACACAAAATTGAAATTGCAATTCGACTTCTTTACTTTTGTATATTAATCGCTTATGTCATTTCTGAATGATAATTCCCCTTTTCTCCTTATTTATATCCTGTTATTATTTTAAACTTATTTATTTATTTCCTTATACACTCTGTAAAAAAAAAATAGCATCACTGTATTCTTATTACGGATGCTGACAATTTTGAGTTTCACATGCATGCATCTTTCCTGCAAAACTTGAAATCAATTGATTGAAGCATTGGTCTGGATTCACTGCGTAGTGTGGTGTTATTCTTTTATTGATTTAGTGTTTGGATTGTCCGCTGGAGTGTGTTGCAATCAGTTACTGCTGCAAAGCTTTGTAATCAATTGTCAGGCATCTGTAAAACGATTGTTAGTAGTGCAACTTGTGACGTGTTTTATGTTGCAACTACATGTTCATTATTGACAGTTTGGATATGTTATCATATTTGTGAAGTGTTCTGGTGGGGTGTAGTGTATTTGAGCGTGTTTTCTTGACAAAATGGGGCAGAAAGTGTGACATTTCACCACGTAAGTAAGGAATGGTTCTTGCTTTGCATATGGATGGTCATTCTCAGAGAGAAATTGGTCGACAACTTCAAATGCATCAATCCACAGTTAGCCGCTGCCTGCAAAAGCAACAAGAACATGGAAAATCTTCACTGAGAAGTCACTGTGGCAGAAAGAAAAAGACATCACCTCGACTGGATTGTATGATAAAGGACATGGCACTGAAGAACAGAGGAATGAGTTCACGCCAAATTGCACATAAACTTCAAAATGAGGTGGGAGTTAATCGTACTCATGCTACTGTAGTATCCCGACTAAAGAAACAGGGTGTTTCTAAACACATCCCATGTAAAAAAACAGACTAACTGATGCACATGCAAAAGTTAGACGTGAGTTTGTCACACGTTATGGCGCATGGAATGATACAGATTGGGAACATGTGATATTTTCTGATGAAAAACGATTTAAATTGCTGGGGAGTGACAGCTCAGTTAAACTGTGGATGCGGAAGGGAGAAGAACTTGCAAAATCTTGTATTTTAGAAACT
Organism: Lepisma saccharinum; assembly: GCF_977018435.1. NCBI lineage: Eukaryota > Metazoa > Arthropoda > Insecta > Zygentoma > Lepismatidae > Lepisma > Lepisma saccharinum. The sequence goes on along the minus strand of NC_139248.1, from coordinate 31,481,897 downwards.
CAAAAGTTTTGTGGCACTGTTATGATTTGGGCATGTTTCTCTGCAAAAGGGATTGGCATGATGCATATTTGCACATGGACCGTTAAGGCTGATCAATATCTGGAAATTCTGAATCGGAAAGTTCTACAAACTGCAGGAGATCATTTTTCTGGACAGAATTTGGACTACTTTATTTAAACAAGACGATAATGCAACCTGTCACCGTGCTCAGGTGGTGAATAACTGGTTTCCATGATATGAATATTGAAAGACTTTGGTGGCCGCCCAACTCTCCAGACATGAATCCTATAGAAAACCTGTGGGCTATGATGTGCAAAAAACTTGGTAATCAGATGTACAGGTCAAAAGAGGAACTTATGGCAGCAATTGTACATGTTTGGAATGAAATTGAGGACGAATATTGTCAAAATCTCATTCATAGCATGCTTCGAAGGTTGGAAGCACTTAGGAAGGCCAGGGGTGGCCACACTAAGTACTAGTCAATGTATTTACTTACTATCATTACAAATTGGCATATCATGATGCATTTCAAACCTTTGTTCAATCTTTTTACTTGTAAAAATTGTCTTTGCCCGATAACGTTCCACAAGCTATATTTGCAATAATTTTGTTATTAGTTCTGTAAAGTGCATTATGTATGCAACTATGACTTAAATAATAAAAATATATTGTACAGATATAGTCTTTTATATAATTGTTAGGAAAACAAATCGACAAGTCGAATTAAATCAATAAAACGACTGATAATTTACGAGCGAAATGCTGACGACCAAAAATAATGAAGTGATGCTATTATTTTTTTACAGAGTGTAATTAGTATTAATATATACAATCGTTATTTCATCACATCTGCTCTTTCCGTTGTCTCTAGTTACAATCGTATAAGTTCTCCTGGCTGGTGCCATCTCTTACCCACTTTCCAAACTTATTTATGCAGCATCTTTTATAACCGTTGTTCCTCTTGCATGCTGCCATCTATGGTCCTTTATTTCAAAGAAAAGCAACGCAGTTTGTGTACGTGACAGTATGACAGGCCGCACAAACCTGCGTTCGATTGGTGTTACGTTGTTGGCGTTCGTGTTACGGGTCGCGTGTCGCTTCTTAGTCTATAAGCAAGCTTTCACTGTGAATTCACTACCAACAGACAGAGGCGACAGAATGCAAGATATTAAAAAACGGCCCAGTCCGAACGACACGCAAGCGACAAAGCAACACGTGCCGCTTGCCGGTCTAGTCGCTTCCGTTCGGAACTTTGCATTTATTACTGTGGGTTCATTTCCAAGCGACACTTGTTGCTGTCGCATGTCGCTTATTACTCCAATGACTTCAGGCAATTTTTATGTTCGTTACGTCGAAACAGAGTATCTAACTGCACTAGCTTTTCAGAGCCGCGGTGGTGTAGTTGTTAGGGCGTCTGACTGCCAGGCGGGAGACCCGGGTTCGAATCCCGGAGTGGGTGAATAAAGGTCGGAATTATTCCGCATTGTCCCCGCATAAAGCAGCTCCGGGCCTCAACATCCTCATATCAATGGGTGCATGGGGGCAATCCTGGAGGGCAAAAGCGGCCGGAGTGTGATGCTGATCACTTCGCCAACAAAATGACCTTTCCCCCACTTCCCGTAAATGTGCCTTCATGGCACTGTGTTATATGCACTTGGAAGTTTACCTTTACCTAGGTTTTTAGTGCGAAATCTTAGGAGTTTGCAACCAGCACTCGAGGCTGCTGTGGATTTTGAGAAGAGGGTCGCAAATGAAAGAAGGGCCTGTTTGGGCGAGAAATTTTATGACGATTGTCGCCAGTATGACTGGAACAGGACCGTAGGAAACAATGGCAGTGACTACCTCCGGATCGTTTTGCGCAAGGATGATTGGAAGAGAGCTCTTGGGGTAGCAGATAGTTGCCAGATTTAAGGCATTCTGAGGAAATTTCAGTAGGAAGATACAGGGACACGAGGCTAAAGTCTGGACAAATTCGTTACGGACAACGTGTGACGAATTAGGATTTTTCGAGGGGGAATCTTACAGATCTTGTAATAGAAGCTGTTTTGGATTTCCAAAGAAAATGCTTTATTCCGAATAAATAACTATTTGCAATTGATTAGTTATTTTGTTTATATTTTTTCGAGACTTTCGAGACGAGACGAGACTTTTCAGGAGCCGTCTCGTGTCTCGTCTCGAAAACGAGACGAGAGGAGGTGGTCAGTCTCGTCCGGTCTCGAATTTTAAAAAGCCTGTCCCGTCTCGTTTTCGAGACGAGACACGAGACGAGACGGGACATGTCTCGTCTGATGGGCAACACTATTACTCCCGCTCGACTCCTATGGCGCGCCACTAATGCTAGAGGTCGCTCATGTTGAAAGCATTTTCGGGTTAAATCTTGAGGTCAGTACTGAAACGCTGAGTCATGTCAAACGGCGCTTATTCCTACAAATTTTATAATCATCTTACTTTAGCGAGATAGAAAAACGTAAGCACGAAACATATTATTATACTGACATTATTCTTCACAATACAGTCCTCTTCCGTGAGGTTATCGTTTCACGGATGATAATGCTCGGCCCCACCGTGCAGTGGAGACTGTGGCTGGTTTTACAGGAGGAGAAAACCATCGAATGGAGTAGCCAGCACAGTCCCCTGATCTCAACCCAGTAGGACAGGTTTGGAATACATTGGGGGAACATCTAGATCAGTGAAGCTGGCCTCTCATGGACTATTTCGCAAGTCTCTCGGAGGCTGATTTAACACATTTGGTCACTTAAATATACACATAACACAAATCATGCAAAAGTTCCTAAACTTTTAAGTATGATGGTCACAATATACAGTCCTTTCAATCAACATTGAATGCTATACCCTGTCCCAGATAACTGTGGAGCAACTGAGTGGCCAGAGCGAAGCTCGCTTTCCCCCACTCCACGCAATTCCGTCTTTCTCGCGTCTTCATTGGTGGAGCCGTCTCGCGTCACTACTTGCGCAGAAACTTGTTTTCGTTCGCCTGCTCCACAGTTAGCTGGGACAGAGTATAGACAATGGCGGGCCAAGTATTAATATTCACATTATTATTTCTATGGATATAATATTAATAATGACCAGTGGCGGCGATTCGGTTCCAAAACTCAAGGGGGGGCAAGAACAGTTTACTATCCTTTGTTTTGGCATAGTGCAGTCACAAAACGTGGGGGGCACCTAACCGCCAGGTCCCCCCTAATCGCCGCCAATGATAATGACAACCACGAAAAAGACACGATGATAATTATAATGATAATTTATGAGTCTGAAGTTAATAGCGAGGATGTTGCTGTAATCATAAATTATATTTTAGTTAATTTTTCCACACTAGATGTCACCATGATTAACTAGTTATCATTCGACAATAATAATTTCAATCAACGCCAATAACTGTGTATATTTATAACAATATTACTCTCTGTTATTTTGAATCTTAAAAGATTTTATGTTTGCAACTTCTGCCAGCATATTCCTATCCCAAAAATGCCTATTTTAATTTAAATACTTCATGTATATTATGGACTGTTTACTAATAAGATTTCGTGAATTTTCATCATCGAAGACAAAAAAGTATTGCTATCTATGTTAAGCCTACCGATGTACAAACATTATGGAGAATATTACAGTACGAATGAAATAGCGTTAATTGTCGCTAAGGATTGCGATAAAACTCGCACCAAATAAAGAAACGGTCATAAGAATCAGCTTATGAATAGAGCATGATTTTGCAAGTTCTCCAAAAATGTATCCCTGGCCTCTGGAAGGTAAGCAACGTGTCATGTCTATAAATAAAGAACTGGATATTGATGTTGAAGAGAACACTGTACAACCAGACTGCACACTATTCCACTCAACTGTTAATTTCTATTCCACACTGTAGCTACATCCTGCAAACGGAGGTGACGCGCGTTTCTTCTGTGATATTTGGTTCTTCACAAGTACTACTAGAGACACCTAGTGGACAAGTGTGTAAGTAGAACTGGGCATCACTTATGAATCACCCTGTATATGTAGCGATTGCTGAACAAAGAGTGCTCAAATACTGCAAAAGAAGAGGAACATGGTTGCTAAAGGAAAACAACAATATTGACATTCTGGATAGTTAGGCTACAGGTAATGTACGCTTGAGGGTCTACGTGCATTGCATTTCATGGAGAACACTTCTGTCAGTATCATTAGATTCCAAGTATTATTAGCTCTACCAGACCGAACGTGGAGGACTGATTCATTGAATTGTAGTTTTAAGTCCACTTTACGCACAGAAAGGCTAATCGGAATAGAAACTACAGTTTAAAGTGGGATTCGAACCAAGGTACCATGTGCCTCCATTAGGTATAAAACCCGGGACCGCTTGAATACAAGGAGACGACGTTACCATTACGCGATCAGGGAGGCTCAGAGTGTTGTGCAGATCACATCTTCACTTTTTGTCATTTGCGTCGCTTTTCTTCAACTTTAGGTTAATCGCGAAGTAGATGATGAGTGATGACATGATAAAACTGATGCAGGAAGACTCACAACGACTGTTACCAGGCCAGGATTCGAAACTGGGCTGCTAGCGTTGTAAAGTGCTGTACAAATTACACCGATACGGAGGTTGATCGGAACTGGACCTACAGTCTAAAGTGGGATCCAGGCCTCCCCGATGGCGCAGTGGTAGCGTCGTCTCCTTGTAATCAAGGGATCCCGGGTTCGATTCCCGGTGGAGGCACATAGTGGTACGGATCCCAATTTAAACTGTAGGTCCAGTCCCGATTAGCCTTACTGTGCATAAAGTGGACTTAAAACAACAAATCAATCCAATCCTAAAGTGGGATCAGAACTACTTGTGCCTCCACCGGGTATTGAACCCGGGACCCCTTGTTTACAAGGCGACGACGTTAACACTGCACCATCAGAGAGGCAATAAACCTTCATGACCATACATGCATACACATATTGATTGATTGATTGGGTGTTTAAGTCCACTTTATGCCCAGTATGACTAATCGGGACTGGACCTACAGTTTAAAGTGGGATCCGATCCACTATATAGCTCCACCGGGTATCGAACCCGATACAGACATACATATAGATATACTTACACACTTATATATATATATATATATATATATATATATATATATATATATATATATATATATATATATATATACACACACACATAGTACAGGGTGTAGCAAAACTAAATTGACACAGTTTACAGTTCTTTGTTTATGCTGGAGTAGGACATTTGAACATGTTAGACAGTAGCTGCACATCTGTGCATTACAACAGTATGTAGAGTAGAATAAATTTACTTCTCCTACAGTATTCATAGAACAGAATAAAATATCTCACATGGGTCGGTCTACTTTTGCAGCATCCTGTGTTTGCGTGCGTGCTTATATGTTATTCCACTTTATATTCTTTCAAGTTTGCTTATTGATATGTTGTTATTATGTTAAATAATTAACCAATTACTGCAAACGCTCTTGCGCTTTATTCAAGGGGTTCCTGGTTCGAGTCCGGCTGGCAAAGACAAGATACTTGGATTACTCTTCAAGAAAACTCTTGAAACTAACCAATGCATTCAAGAAATGCCTCACACTTCCCCACCACAATGTAAATACGAATCCTTCAAGGGAAGGCAATCTGCCTGAGCACACCACTGCACAAATCTGTAGACGAGAATATTTAGGCAAAGCAATGGACCTTGACAGACGCGTCCACACCCCATCATTAACCGCCTCCGAGGTGGCCTTGGAAAGCTTTCTTGGAAACCTAATCACATTTGCGACGGGCAGGAAAGTGTTTTTCAGCCTTTAGCTTCCAACGTTGACACCCATAACGACCGCTCGTTAAGCTTTGGCGCTGCGGGCGTTTATGGTGTAGGCGCCGGGCACACCTCGCTCCCAAAGGCTTCATTAAATCCCGCCACTGCGCATACTAAAACGCTGACATCGAGGCGCTTAGGATTATCAAACAAGCGCTTGTCAACCAAGCTTGATTAAAACAAGTTGGAGCCATGGATTACGGCACCAAATATGTAATCGCGATCAACGACGTGTATGTGCGTGGACCAACTCGTTTCAAGTCGAATAATGGCTAAATTCTCTCTTTTCATTACCCAAAAGTCTCAGTAGTTCAAATTACAATTATCAGAAGAAGTTTTTATTTTAAACATTAATCTATAGCATATACTAAGTGCAGATTATAGTGGCACATCCATTTATAAATATACAGAGTGCTTACAATTAAAGTTGCCCTACTTAGAGCCCTCTGGAGACCGTTGTAAGCATCGGATTACCGTGAAACTTGGTATGGAGGCTATGGAGACAATGGTGAAATAATAGTTCAAATTTTCACAACCAGGTGGAAATGTGGCGCTGCAATCTGATGCACGGTGAAAAATATCCTGCAGTTGAGGCATTGAGAGCGCTGTCTTGTGCTTCCCAAAGATCATTCACATTAACAGCGCACATATTAACAGTAATTAGTGACAAACTAAAAATTGTTTTGAACGTCCGCCTTCTGTTTGTTGTTATGTTAGCGCTTGCTGGGAAATGCTTTCTCTATATAGGAACAGTGAAGAATATAACCACTGCAGAGTGCTAATTTGAAAGTGGTTGAAAACAAAAACTGTAAAATTAGATCGAGAACATCGTTATTTCGAAAGCATTGTGGTGCATTATTTTCTCAGTATTTTCGAACTCAAAAAGTTTATGAGAAATGAAATACAGTAGTGCTCAAAAGTTAAGCATGACGAAGATATGTGAAAATGTGTTATTCATGAAGTGTCAGAGCTGCACAAAACATAGTGAAAATTAATCAAAACGTTACATGAATTAACAATTGTTTTGGTGTGAAGAAAAAAGTCCAAAAAATAGGAAAATTGAAGACCGCTTCCTTACAATAAAAGAAGTTTGTATGGAGCGTGATCATCCCCAACAGCTAGACCGCCTTGCAACGACGTAAATCGTGGTTCAAGAGCTCTACAGGCACCTGGTTCCATTCCTCACGAAGAGCTGTGCGGAGCTCTGGAAATGTCTTTGGTGGAGGTAGGTGGTCTGCAACTCGTCTGCTTAATGCGATACAGTATTTATTCCTGGAGACCTCTGTGCCAGTCCATGCGGTTATTTTTTCATCTTCAAGAAAGTCATCCAACAATTTGGCTCGCTGCGCACCCTTTAAGGTTAAATCTGGTCGACTGCGCCTCTGAAAAGTCGCACATGTTGTTGGAGTACCTAGTCTCTGTACTTCTGAGCAGTAACAGTACCTCCAACAAAAAGGTGTAGCTCTGTACGTCCATTTAATGTGATACTAGTATTCCATCATCACCAAACTGATTCCTTTCCACGATATTCCTGGGATTAAATCCTTCCTGAGGTACTCTTCAGATGAATGTGCGACGGGAATAATTTTGCACACTGAATGTAGCCTGATCTGTGAAGAGCATGTTCCCCCATTCCTTCAGGGTCCAATTTTGATTATACTGGTTCCACTGTAAATGTAGCTCTTGAACCATCTTTTACGTCGTTGCAAGGCTGTGTAGCTATTGTGGATGATCACGCCCCATACAAACCTCTTTCTCTTGTTAAGGAAACTGTCTTCTATTTTCTTATTTTTGGACTTTTTGTCTTCACACTAAACACAATTGTTAATTCATGTAACGTTTTGATTAATTGTTTTGTGCAGTTCTGACACTTCATTAATAACACATTTTCTCACACCTTCGTCATGCTTAACTTTTAGACAATACTCTGGATGAAGAAATAATGCTCGATATTCTACTAAAAGTTCAAAAATATAATATCTCAGCTAATCTTAAAGGTGGTAGTGAGAGCGTGAAAATAAATTACTATGAGGAGATGCTTATAATTCAATATCACTCTCAGTGTATAATTATCTTTCTGTGCATATTTTTATAAAATTTTTCATTTGTACATTGTAGGTATCCACATTCTTATAAAAAGATGATATCTCCTGTTTCTAACACAAATATGTGCGCCATCTCTCGCCCTCTTTCTCAAAGCAATGACAGTTATGGAGCGAGAGCTACAGCAACATTCAGATATATGCTAACAGCATCAAACTTGACCTGCCTCACATATTTACGTATGAATCTAATAGTAGACATATATACTGTACATTCGAATAGGTTAGGTAGGGTAAGTGCTGTTAGCGTATTTTTCACAGCATACATTACTTACGCGACGTCATAACAATGACTTATGACAGTACATCTCCAAGTTGGTAAAGTTGTTGCTAGCTGCTTGACAGTTATTACACGAGCGGTTAGCGACATCGATAACAACTTGGAGACTATGGTGCCACATTATATGAGCCTGTGGGGGCCGAGCCACTGACGGCGCCATGGAAAAGTGATGGGGGGGGGGGAGCAAATATTGTGTAGGGGGCAGTCACATTAAAACGCACGAAAACACTACATACATATAATATATATATATAAGTACTGTATATAGCTTAATAATAATAATAATAATAATAATAATAATAATACTTCTTCGTCTTCTTCTTATTATTATTATATTTGTGTTTGTCCTTTATTCAGAGTGGTCGTTTACTGCCTAATTTAGATCCATATCATTCGTTTTAATAAAGGCATTCATTCTTTTTTTCGTAAGTTGCGTTGTCTCTAATGGCTTATTTCAGTGTTAGAAGACAGATAGAAAATGGTCTAAAATAGTTTCCCCATTTATAATTTTATAATTCATTGTCTTTCTTGAGATGAAACTACTGATATAAATATTAACGTTATAGGATAATAATATAAATCACGAAAGCAAAACGTTTCGAAGAGTTTATTTTCTTGCAAAATAAACATGACGTTGGAAGAAATTAATTTTCTTAAGTATTAGAAACAACAAAAGTCACTAAGTGAAGTGCAATTCTCCTGGAGGAGAATTCTACTACATGTGCTTTGGATAACACATTGCCTACCGTCCAAGACTTGACATCATCTTCTCAATAGCAAGGACAGCCAAATGAGGCAGCTGGCATCCAGCATCCTGTTTCGAGCAAGGCCTTTTCAAAGGTTTCAAACAAGAAGAGCTTCTTTCACATGCTGCATTAGAAACTGGGGTTGTTACAGAGAATACAACTAGAGTGTGAACCTTGTGAAATGCCAATTTATATTTTCCTAGGATATTCGAAGAAATCCAATAGGACTAGTTTCGTTCTATCTTCGTAACGCTGAAGAGTTTTGGACAAAATCTGCGTTTCACCTTTCAGGAAAATAATATCACAGGAATAAAACTCTGAAAAATGTTACAGTAATGTTATAATTCAAGAAATATTCTGACCCTGGTGCACCTCTCACTCTACCACTCCTAGTGCGGGAAATAAGCACCAAAATATTTCGATTCCGGATACTGGCACCAAACTTTGGGTGTTGACTAAATACATATCAAAGACTATAAATCAGCAGGGAGACAACCTTAGAAATTATTAGGTCAGGCGCAGTGACGTCATCAAAATGGCCGCCCATCAGATTCTTTAAAGTTGAATATCTCAGAAACTGCTGAACGGATTTTAATGAAACAGATTTCATGTTAAAGAAGACGTTTTTATCTAAAAGAAAGTTTATTACACATTTTGCCGTAAATTGAATAGTGTTTTAATAATGTTCGAATTATTAAATTCTTTCCATATTTTTTGTTGTAATTTCCTGTGCAATACACTTCCAAATGCGATTTGCACACAACACAATGTATAAGGTTGCTCAAACACGAAGTTTATAACATTTAACTATAAGTTTTGCTTTCACGCATTATTAGTCTTACCTACTTAAAATTGCTCCTTGATAATTCGTTATCAGTAAATTATTTTCCCCTAGAAAATAAAGCTTTTAACAATTACTTGAACTCCATAATATTTGAAATCAGTTCATTATTAATCTATTCTCGAGCAATGAACTTAGCACGTACATTGGAGTCCAGATTTTACACAGCGGCAGTGTGTACATCGTTCCTTGCACTTATATACAATACAAGTTTTTGTCAAATAATATTGAATGTGGCTCCATCATCCCAACTGATTCGGATCGTGATTTTAAGGATTTCTAGTCAAGCGGTTGATGATATATATTCAATGTTTCTACTCATCTGAGTAAACAGTATAACCGGAATGCTTGATTTACATGTTCTGTTGCACAGTCACGGACGCTTCTCGATTGTAACAATCCTGTTGACTTTCAATGGGATAATTACAAGCCAGACGTGTCCGTGACTGTACTTGTAGCATGATTAGACCTCGGATTTTTAGGTTCTAAAAAGTGTGCTGTTAGGTTCCTAAAATAGGCTCTAAAAATCTAAATTAGGTTCTAAAAGTACCAAAATAGGTTCTAAAATTCTTCAATTAGGTTCTTAAAATACTAAAATAGGTTCTAAAAATCTTCAATTAGGTTCTAAAAATACCAAAGTAGGTTCTAAAATTCTTCAATTAGGTTCTAAAAATCTTCAATTAGGTTCTTAAAATACTAAAATAGGTTCTAATAATCTTCAATTAGGTTCTAAAAATACTAAAATAGGTTATAAAAATCTTCAATTAGGTTCTAAAAATACTAAAATAGGTTCTAAAATTCTTCAATTAGGTTCTTAAAATACCAAAATAGGTTCTAATAATCTTCAATTAGGTTCTAAAAATACTAAAATAGGTTCTCAAATTCTTCAATTAGGTTTTTAAAATACTAAAATAGGTTCTAAAAATCTTAAATTAGGTTCTAAAAATACTAAAATAGGTTCTAAAATTCTTCAATTAGGTTCTTAAAATACTAAAATAGGTTCTAAAAATCTTAAATTGGGCTCGAAAAAACTGAGGTAAGTTCCAAAAAACTTAAAATGTTTCAAAATTCCTGAAAATACTGATTAGGTACAATCGTTACAAACAAAATTTCAAAATAACAGTTAGAAATTTTATTAGGTACATATAGCAAAAATAATATTAATTTTCTACCCAAATTTTCATTTGTATACATAGTTTTCAAAACTATCCACAAATTATAGTAATATATACCTAAAATTGGTCCTAACAAGCAAAATAGGTTAACTATTTTAGGCACTATAAAACTTCACCAGTTGTTGCGTTTTTTAATGAAACGCTGACGTAACCTGTTATTTCTGATTTACCTGCAATCCGAGGTCTAAGCATGATTCATTAATACCACTAAAAGTTCAAGTACAGAAAATGCCATGTTGTTGTTGGCATAGAAAATTCTTGTAAAGTCGCATCAATATCACGAAATGACATCCATGTTTTCCAGGAAATTTTTCCTAAATACCAAAGGGCCTCCCCCATGGCGCAGTGGTAGCGTCATTGCCTTGTAATCGGGGAATCCCGGGTTCGACAGCCGGTGGAGGCACAAGTGGTTCGGATCCCACTTTAAACTGTAGGTCCAATCCCGATTAGCCTTACTGTGCATAAAGTGGACTTAACAACTCATAAATACCAAAAATTGACAATACCTTGTCGCACCTAGTGAAATGAATGGAAGAGCGAAATCAACTCTGATACACCACTTGAAAGCTTAGAATATAATTCTTGAATGGGAAAATATTGCAGATCCGTACTCAATCCAGAGTTCATTGAGGGAATATATTTTCAAATGCTGAAAGAAAATACAGGAAGTTCCCTTTGCAGATGATTCGTACGAAAACAAGGATTGATTGAATTGTTGTTTTAAGTCCACTTTATGCACAGAAAGGCTAATCGGGACTGGACCTACAGTTTAAAGTGGGATCCGAACCACTATGTGCCTCCAACGGGTATCGAACCCGGCACCCCTTGATTACAAGGCTACAACGACGAAAACAAGGAGAAGATCTTGTAATTGTGTAGTTGTCATCCAGTATTCGAACTGACCAGAATCTTGTTCGATTCTGTTGTACCACTGAGTGAAGCTTTCGGATGATTTGTCTTCACCGTTGTTTACGGAGGCCCTCAGTTCTTCCTAACGTTTCTAGTCCAGCCAGACCCTTCCAACCAGGAAACTATCATTGAAATTATGGCCATTTCAGTGTGTAATTCTCCTAACATCAGGTACATTTTTTTCGTCCACCAAAGCTGTTTCACATCTGATATTATAACATTATTAGAGATGAGTTGGCAACACTGATCGTACCAAGGATGGCCCAGAACCAGGCTTATTGCACTACTACAGGCGTTTGTTTTGGGTAAATGCTTTTAAATATAATTACAATAATATTTATGGCAAGGCAAACCATATCTAATGAGTTATTTTAGAAGAGGAAGCAAAACTGACTTACTCTTCAACTTAAAACTGACTTACTCTTCAACTTAAAACTGACTTACTCTTCAACATAAAACTGACTTACTCTTCAACATAAAACTGACTTACTCTTCAACATAAAACTGACTTACTCTTCAACTTAAAACTGACTTACTCTTCAACATAAAACTGACTTACTCTTCAACATAAAACTGACTTACTCTTCAACTTAAAACTTACTTACTCTTCAACTTAAACTCACTTACTCTTCAACTTGATAAGTTTATTGATTTCTTATTCTTACTTACAAGAATAAAATGCAGCCCGTGGAAGAAGTGCTAAGTTACGTTTTGATGTTGGAGAAAGCGTGGTGTACCACTGTGGCAGAGAGTAAGCAACTAATCACCAAGGAGCAATTTAAGTAGGTAAAACTAAAATGGAGCCGCTGCACTAACAGGTGTGCAATCACAGCGCAGAACGTTTATTTTGACAAAATCCTGTTTCCCTACTGACTGCTTTGGGGATGGGAATTTTTAACGTTGTCAGTTCTTGCCCAAGAAATAGGCCTAATTGGTTTGATCGCGAGTTCCTTCGTAGGTAAACGCGGCAACAGAGGGTCACTAACAATAATACGTGCAAACATACAGCAAAACTTACAGTTACATTTTAGAAACTAGTCTAACCCTCCGTAACCCGTGCGGCGGCACTGAGTGCAACCTTTTTCAAAATTTTGAATTATTATCCTTATCAGCGCATTAATGGTCGGGAAAGCACTAGGTAAATTATGTTCACTATTCCCCTGAAAACACTGAGGCGTTGGCGCCTTTTTTCTATCGTTCTTTCACTTGCTTACACGCGTCTGAAGTGACCAGTCCCCCTTTGGCGGCACTCAGTACCGGGCGCGGGAACGTTTCATATCTTAAATCACAGCACGCCAGCCATGAATTTGGGTGAAATAAGAAAAATTAAACCATGGTATGTTGTTCGGAATGCAAAAACCATTGCAGTACCCATGCAAAATGTCGGGAGTTGTCAAAGTAACGATATTGAAAAGTAACAACTTTCGGTTCCTTATATTTGAGTCAGTACGAGAAACAAACTGAGATTTGAACATTTAAAAAATATTTTGTAAGTTTCGTCGAGGTGAGTTTTCTACATTTGATTGCTTTTTCTGTGAGTCAGTAAGATCTCGACAGTTTTTTGGAACAAATCGTTCCCTTCTACGTCCATATAATTTGTACGATTTCAATTCGATTTGAAAAATACGTTGAACATTTTTGAATAATAAGTTGAACATTTTTGGAAAATACTTTGATAATTTTGTGAATGGTAAGTTAATTTTTTAGTGCCTTCATTATATGGCAAAGTTTTAATTACTTTTAGAATAATATTTTGGAGCATTTGCTTCAAGTCTAAGCTTGTAATTCTATGCGACTCTATTTTTTTTTACTTTTCTGATACTTTTTGCTGGTAAAAATGTCCGAAGTGGACATGTTTGCGTTTATGTATATTTCGCCTGATTTCCAGTAAGTGCTAGTGTAAGTCAACCTTGATTTGCATCAATAATTCACGTAAATAACGTTGGTTCTGATGAGGCGGCAATGAGTACATTTGTGCTACAATGCGGATGCGGGATAACGGAGGCTTAAGCAACCTCATATATCGTGTTTTGTGAAAATGACATTAGGAAGTGGATTGAAAGTTATTTGCATTGAGGTTTAGAGTTTCTATCACGTTGCTATTGTTATTGCCTGAGGGGCGTTGCATTAGTGATGTATTTGTACTTTGAAATTAATTGACAGATGTATTAGATGAGGTCTCATGGTCTGTATTGTAGATCGCCGGCCACGCAAATACACTGTGTTTTACAATGGGTGAGAAAACTGTCCTTTTAGTGGATACAATATTCATATACCTCACTACACCGGCAACGTTTCTTCTTCTACTTGTTGAACTCTTTTATATGATACACAAATTCCAGGGTGATGAATTTTGTCAAACTTTTTTCCTCCTGTTGGGTTGAGAAATGTCAATCCTAAGTATAGAGGTGGAGGTGCTTCTTGATATACGTTGTGACGTCTGAATTGAGCAACTAGTTGTCCCTAATCAACTACGCAATAGTCAGTACTGCATCTTTTATTTTCTCTTGTTCTGCAAAGCTTCCTTGCTGATAATCGGGATACCATTGTAAAAACAAGTAGTGATATCTTAGAAACAAATATTTCTCATGATCCTTTAAAATACCTATTAAACTTTTGATATAACTGGCAAACACGTCTTCACGAACAATGTTAAATAGCTGCACGTGTTGGACACATTCCGTCACACATCAATTATAACATTATGAACATCTCCTTCAATGGCAAGGAAAATTTCTCAACAAGCATGTGATGAGGGAGTCATATTCGCTTAAATGTTAACTTGCTGAATCATAGATAGCCACTTCCTATTGGTGCAATGAGAGGCTATTTATTGTCAGCTTGGCACAGAACGAATTTCTTTCATGATGTGAGTGATTTGCCGCGGGTTGCGTCCAAGGAAATTAGGAGAAATATGGAAGGTCCTGGGTTCGATTCTCGGTCAGGGTCTGAATGGTTTTTGTGAGTTTATCAGCTTCGTCAGTTCCATCATATCATCACTCACCCTCATCGTAATTAGCCAAAAGTGGCAAAAAAAGCGACGCTAAGTAACAAAAATTAAATCAAAATAAAGAAATATGGAAATAATTTAATAATTCAAACTTTATTAAAAAAAACTATTGAATTTACGACAAAATGTGTAATAAACTTTCTTTTAGATAAAGATTCTTCTTTAAAATAAGACTTGTTTCATTAAAATCCGTTCAGTAGTTTCTGAGATATTCAACTTAAGTATCAATCCATAGGATTACTCTTTACTTTTATTTAAACTTTCTCCAGAAGCTTCAATTCACCAAGGGTCGTTCACTTATTTACACCAGCTGTCTGTTACTCTGAGGCATTCTAGTTATGCTTAGTCAAGTGTGTGTAGACTTCCTGATGTATGGAGGTTACAGAGTTTCATCAGGTAAACAGGTAGTAACCTTAGTAATCATTAATGAGGATGAATGATGCGAGCACTTGTCATCACAAGTTGGATGCTTGGCAGCAAGATGCACAACTAAAATAGAATACCTTACTAAACAACTAGAAATGCCAAAGAGTCACTCGTTGGATTTTATAACTTTCGAACGTGAATCATTTATGGTAAAAATTAGGATTAATACCTGTCTAGACTTACAATAGATGATCAAATCAGTAGCGAAGTGTAAAGTGAAGCTATGCTTTCTCCAGGCTTCTTAGCCAGTTGACCTGAGTCAGGGTGACTACTCTCCTTCCCAACTCTCCTAAGTCCTCTTCCCTGTTTCCAATCAAATCGAAAAGTGAGTTCTCTCTCAGCCTGTCTGTTCCTCTAAAACCCCTGTCAATCCAGACTTCCTCCATTCGTGAGTTTTAACCTTCCTCTACTTGAAACTCTGTAACCTCCATACATCAGGAAGTCTACACACACACTTGACTGAGCATAACTAGAGTGCCTCAGAGTAACAGACAGCTGGTGTAAACAAGTGAACGACCTTGGTGAATTGAAGCTTCTAGGGAAAGTTTAAATAAAAATAAAGAATAATCCTATGGATTGATACGCTTTAAAGAAGTTGATGGGCGGCCATTTTGATGACGTCACTGCACCTGACCAAAGGTTGTCTACAGGCTGATTTATAGTCTTTGAAGTGGATTTAGCCAAACCACAAAGCTTGGTGCTAGTATCCGGAAGTGAAATATGTTTAGGGTATTTGGCGCGTGTTCCCCGCACCATCCAACGTATATTTGTGCTACAAAATGACAGGCATCCATGGAGGTCTTGGGAAGAAGTTATTTGATTTTGATAACTGCAAAGAGCCAAACTGCGTCTAATGATTGAGAATTTGTTTGGAATCGAGTTATGAAATTAACTTCAAGAGTATCGAAGAAATTCCCTCTGTTAAGGCTTGCGTCAGACTCATCGTCATCTCGAAAAGCAAGTCCCTGAATAGTAAGAAACCGCGATGCGTCCACAACAGCGACATGTAGTGGCATTCACTAATTAGCGTTGTCACTAACGATCCGCTATTAGAATAATTTTCCGTACTACAGATGATGTTTCGTGGTCCTCAGAATAGTCGTGATGCTTAAAAACCATCTACATTTATCGCTTCTTGCAGTTATTAAATCTGGTTAAATCTTAGGTTAATCGCGACGATTACAGAACATAAATGAATAAAAAATCACCTATGCCCAGGTCGGCGCTGGAATGTTGAACGAAAGTCACACACACATACTAAAAGTAAAAAATTCTTGTAGTCATGTTGGTATTATAAGCAGGAAAAATGATATCATGCAGAATTCACCACTCAGAAAAGATGAAAATTGTCATACTCTTAGAAATTAACTCTCTTATTATACGATATTTCATTAACGTCAGTTCGGGGGGGGGGTGTCTGACTGGGGGCGCCCCTCTGAAGATATACCGGGTGGAGCACCTAAAAGTACCACAGCGAATAGTTCTGACGTCACCGATGGAAATGTGGTCAAGGGGCCAGTGGACAGAGCATGTCTGGTCTCTAGTCGCCATCTTGGATTCAGCTCATGTTCTTGAAATGGGAAGGGGGTCATGTGATACACGATTTCAGGCTAGAATTAACTCAGAAACACAAAAGAGAAGTTCTTTTCTACATAACTTCATTCTGAAGAAAGTTGGTATTGACCGAAGTAGGATTGTCAGCAATGTAATGGCTTGTTCCAGGTGAACCAGCATGTCACAAACTCGTCAAGATCGGAGTGGTGGCCTCAGGATGAGTGTGGGCGTCCGCAATGCAAAGCATCCAGATTTGCCACAGGCATCACAAGAAGATGTGGACCAAATTCAGGGAGACCACCTCGAATAAGAAACGAGAAGTGCCATTGTTACGCGGTTTTCGTACGAACGACAAGCAGAATGCGGGTCACAAAAGTATCATATGTATTCGGGGTTCCGACAATTACCAGAAAGTCAAATGTCCCAAACGAAGGGACAAGTTTTGAAATGAAACGGGCCTGAGTTACATGATGCAAGTACAGATAAGGTCGGAGATACTGATTGTCTCGTAATAATGTTGAACAAAACAAAGTTCAGGCTGCCGCACTTGACCGCCAGTCAGTGATGTGCCGTAGACTATAAGTTTACGTCTACATGCGTTGTCTACATGTAATCTACGCGTAGATTACATTGGGTTGTAGTTTACATAAACAACGTAGACAATCTAAAGGGAATTTTCAAGGGTTTCATGAAAGGAAAGTGACATTTTCAACTATATTGGTTCCTAACGAAATGAAAAGAATCCTATTTACAAAAACACTTCTCTTCTCTTCTATTATCAACTATGGAAGAAGATAAATAGTATGCAAAAAACAACAACAGATGGCAGTCGTGAGGCAAGATTGGTCTTTTTTTCATATAACACTAGAATATTTCCTATAAGAGATCTCTTTCTAGGTGAGAAATTGTTCGAATTTGGAAGAAAGAATATGAAAAGTTCTCCTCGCACATCAGCAACTGATACGTAGTATAATTTTCTTTTAATTCCACGGCGCCCTTTGCTAAGTTATCACCTTTCGCCATGTTGTTTACATAGATTACGTAATCTACGTGTATAAAATAGTCTACGTGTAGAATGTAGACTATCGTTGTTTACGCGTAGACGCACATCACTGCCGGCAGTACTGCTATAACGGATGCGGGCTCGCTGCCATGGTAGTCGCAAGTTTTCAGACAATTGATAGATGGCAGTGCATAACTCACAAATCAGTTAGCACACTAATTGCAGTTATTTCTCCTGTGGACATTTTCTGTTAATGTTTTTAAAGGGTGTTCCTAAAGTCACTATATAAATCCATTAAAGGGTGCTGTAATTGTAAACAAAGAGATTCACTATCTAAATAAACAGAAACTCGTACTAATATCTCCATGAACAAATGTAAAGAGGTCTGGTGCAGTTCAACGTAGTTCCAAGGTCTAATAGTTAAGAATGTTGATTAGTGGAAACACACTTAATGTTCAGTATTTGTGCCATTTGTAGTAGATTGACGATGTTTGCTATTTCCTCGTTAATACTTGAACTTGCGAATTCCAAGGGGAGATGGGTGGTCTTCTCCATTCCTATACCCTGCCCCGGCTAACTCTGGAGCAAGGCAGCTCATAGCCTCATAACTGCACTCGCTTTCCCCCACTCCACAATACAGTTTCCTGGCACGTGTTCATTGCTGGAGCCCTCTCAAGTCACTACTGGCGCAGAAGCTTGTTTCCGTTCACTTATTCCAGCCGCGACAGAGTAAATTCAACTTCCAGAAAAGTTTTCTTTACAGGTATTTACAAAAACATTATTGAATGGTAACATTTTTATTGAGTCCCGTAGCGTGGCCGTACGGGCTATAGCGTCGTGCTTTGGGATCCGGCTACGGGACGTGCAAAGTTTAGAGTCTCCTGGGGGAAGTTTAACAACTTTTCTCCTGAGATTTCGGCCTGCGTACACGCAGAAAACTAAATGCATCATATCGATTGATGCACTAAAGTGTGTTTTGTAGCGTCTCCAAAGAATCAGATTCACATTTGATGCATTTTTGTATCTCGTGAAAGAAACACCAAAGTGCATCATTTGATTCAATAGAGGATTTCTTTTAGTCGAGATGCAATTTAATGCATCAGTTAATGCACCTTGATGCACCTTCCTGAATATTTTTGGATGATGCACTTAAAAGTTTGGTCTGAGTTACAGACTTTAAGTAGTTCAGACGAAATTTTTAAGTGCATCATCCAAAAATATTCAGGAAGGTGCATCAAGGTGTATCAGCTGATGCATTAAATTGCATCTCGACTGAAAGAAATCCTCTATTGAATCAAATAATGCATTTTGATGTTTCTTTCACGACATACAAAATGGACCAAAATGCATCAAATGTGGATCTGATTCTTTGAAGACGCTACAAAACACATTTTAGTGCATCAATCGATGTATTCTGGTGCATCAATCGATATGATGTATTTAGTTCTCTGAGCGTATGGGACCGGTGACCACGCACCATCGTGAGGAAATTGGGAAGCTTCGAATGAGTATGACCTCATTGAACACTAATATACTGACAAACTAAAAAATGTGTTGTACGTCCGACTTCTGTTTGTTGTTATGTTAGCGGTTGCTCGTAATGCTTTCTCTACATAGCAAAAATGAAGAAAATAACTAGTCCACGGTGCTAAATTGATAGAGGTTGTAAACAAAACTATAAAATTAGATCGAGAACATCGGAATTTCTAAAGCATTGTGGTGCATTATTCTCTCAGCATTTTCGGACTACAAAAGTTGAAGTAGACCCATAGGATAGTCAATTTTCGACTAAAAGTTTATACGCGTATATTTAATATATTAACTAATCTCTAAGGTAGTGATGGGAGCGTGTAAGGAAATTACTGTGAAAAAATACATCCAAAGAAATCTTACTCTCAATGCATGGTGATCTCACTGTGTTAAATTATCCTTGATGCATATTCTTATTTAAAAAAACTTCTCTCTTCCTTTCGACACAAACCCAAGCGCCATCTCTCCTTATCTCTGAAAGTAATGGCAGTTAAGGAGAAACAACTGTAGCAACTTGCAGATACGTACATGCCAACAGAACCAAACCTGACGTGCCTAACCTACTCATATGCATTTAATACGAAATATACATACTCAGGTTTAAAGTTGTTAGTGTCGTTTGCACACCACACAATAAATACAGCCACTGTTTACAGTGTATCTCATTGTTGGTACAGATGTCGCTACCTTCTCGTTAGTAATGGCGCATGGGGTGAAAGGGGTGACTGTTTCTGATGACATCCAATTGTCAACCTCCCTTCATTTCCTGGAATTCATATTACATTCTATCTAGGCTCTTGTCGTCTGCATCCACAGCCACTATAATCATATGTGGGACTCGTATTGTGTCGTTTACATATGTTTGTAATTGTTCCTTTGTTCATTTCACCTTATCATCATTCATCCTCATCGCAATTAGCCAAAAAGAGGTAGAAACGTGAAGTAAAATAAAAAAAATCATTCATTCACTCAATAATTGCCCACTGTTACCATTTTTACGTTGGTTTTTTGTCTCATTCCTGTCTACAGAACACTAGTGGCTTTACTTCCAGCAACTCAAGAACGGAAAAAAATCATTTCTTGACGAATGGTTCAAGCTGACTTTATTATGCTAAAGCTCATTTCCAGTCTTACGGCGGATGCTCTAGTCCCTCGGGGGAATACGCCTAACTTTTTTTGGCGGTTTAGCCTATAGCTTCGCTAAATGAAGGAGTGTCGCAATGAAAAGGATGTAAAATGAAAGCTACATGTCTTGTTATTGTTACCTATAAGTTTTAGTACTGTAAGTCTTATAGCAAAAGAACCATAGAAAAATAAACAGATGAATGTCAATTTGGGCAAATCATCCCGTGGTCAGGGTAAAATGTCCACCCATTAGGGGTAAAATGCCAATACAAGAAACAATTGTTGTAATACTTGACATGACATATTATAAAGAAAAATAATACACAGCATTAACTGGAAGATTATTAACGTTTGTTTCGTAAGCAGAACATCATTTGTACAGACAAGCATAGCGTTTCTAATAACATTTATTTTGAATTTACCATAGCCTCTTTTACTGTTTACATTTGTGAGAAATTGCATTGCCCTTTGGACACATGGAAGTGAATTTGGTACATATTTCATGCATCCACATACTACAAGGAATACACTGGATCCAGACACATTGTGGTCCTTTCATCTCATAATAATGACCATGGGCATTTTGTACTTAATTTCTGTGGGCATATCACCCCACAGCTACAAGCAGAAAATTTAATTACTGGGTTGGCAACTCTGCGGCAATTTCACTCTGCAGATATGTTTCCCTGACTCTTGATCTTTACACCAAATATAATTCAGTTTCTTTCTCTCATGGGAATATTATTGCACATTGTTAATACAGCAACGTCCAAAAAAATATTGCCTCAAAAATTGTCTTCTTACCTCATGAAATTAACCCTGAATAGCTTCAGAATCTTCTCACAAGCTCCAAACCTGCTGCCTCGTTTCACCACGGAGGGCGCTTTCAAACAAGAGTCGCAGAGTTGCCATAACATTAACGTTGCGCGAGATACGAGGGGATGGGCATTTAACCCCGATGGGCATATTCCCCCGAGCGACTCTATATGCTGGCAAGGGAAGTGGGGAGCGGGGAAGGGACCAATCCAGCGCAATAAGAAACGCAGCAGCCTGTAGAACGAGGTACACGTAGTACTTCCTACCGCCGCGTCGTAGCTCTTGGCGCCACCGCTGTTGTCTGGTTGGTCTGCAGCGTAATCTCCGTTCCCCACTTCCCTTGCCAGCATGAGGACCGGCCGCCGTAACAGTATACCCTGTCTGAGGTAACTCTGGAGCAAGGTCGCGCATAGCGGCAGAGAAGGGGAGTAAATCGAGTGGGCGGAGCGAAGCAGTACACGTTTGCTGCGAAGGCTGATAACTGCAGTAGTTTCCCCCTCCCCTTCACGCAATCCCGTTCCTCTCACGCGTTCATTGGTGAAGCCTTTTCGGGTCACTACGTGCGCAGAAACTTGTTTTCGTTCGCCTCCTCCAGAGATAGATGGGACAGGGTACAGAAAATATCTAAAGTAGTGAGACACAACAGTGGATCGAAGTGACTTGGAAACTACACTCTGTCTCTGGAATCTGTAGAGCAAGGGCAAGAAACAATGTCGGTATATTCTTCAGTTTACGAGGATATGATTTCACAGTTTAATACATTATGGCAAAATTTCCAGGCACAAGTTTCAACTCAAATGCAAGATGCTTGCAGTTATTATTTTACACTTAGAAGTTTATTTCCCAAGAAACAATTGTTCTATTCATTTAGAAGGAACATATAATTAAGATATCTGTGTTTTATTTTTATAACATATTGAAGATATCAAACATAATAAACATGTATGGCATAAATTCGAATTGGGTTACTGGTTCATGTCAAAATGTAACAATATATTTCAACAGCAGAAAGCGCCATCTTGTATCTCACGGAGACATAACGGACCCACAGACTACACACGGCAGAAAATGTTTCAAATATTTCATGTCCTAAAATTAAAAAGTGTGCCAAATTATATAAAAGTATCAGGAAGGTCACAGTTCTTCATGTTATAAGTAGACATAGCACTCGGACTAAAGTGAATTGCGGTTATTGCACATAAGAACTTCCCCATAGGAAACATCTACTTCCCCATAATTGCATCCATCTTTAGGCCTTGCGGGGAGGGAGGGAACTCGAGGTGTTACCAGTTTGCCCATGCACATCAGGGAAAAATAACTGTGCTATTAGACCTAATGCTTTCCCAAAATATGAAACCAATTTGAGTTCTGTCTGGAAGTTGACACAGGGTGTCTTTCAAATAACAAATCCAAAATTCTTGACCTTTCTTGTCCTTTCCTTGAAAAACCATTCTCAATAACACTTTATTTAATCGCCCCTTACTTAGGTATAGTTAGAAATCAAGAAAATATATATTTTTATTCAATGAAAAACCTCTACTACAAGGCCGGTTCATATGGAAACTGAAGCTGAACTTTCACAAGTGATTTAGACTTACTCTAATTATTAATGCACGTAAAAATTAATTCTTCAGACTTCATCCTGAATGGGGAATGGCCATATTACCACATATAAACTTATATGAAATACAGAAGCGCCATCTCTTATTCTTTCTGGCACAATAAGTGGAAGCAGGAATCCGCGTGGTGCCTCTCAGCGCCTCTCAACGGATTATTTCAAAACTTCTTGGGAGTGGCGATTCTCAGTGGGAGGTCAGCGCACTGCTTTTCCTGTCTCTGTCCATATCTGCTTATATACCTTTATCTGAGATATTACTTTAATATTTTTGCAGAACTTAAAGCATACATGAATGAAATTCTTAAGAAACAAAGTGAATAAATCTTAACCACAACTCAATACAATTTTATATTTCCAAATATTCAATTTCAGCAAACCCCAGTGCAGGAATATAACAATGTAAATTCACTATACTGTAAAAAAATATTAAAAAAACTCTTGACCACAAGCATAATTCGTTGACGTTTTATTGACTTTCTTGACATTCATGACTGGTAGATACCCTGCGACATGACCTTCGTCACGTGGTTGAACCCTATTACATATACAGCCGACCTCCGCGGCAGCACAGCGCGCAACGACGCCAGAGTTCCCGGGTTCGAATCCCGACCTGGATAAGGAAGGTCTTTGCGAGTATCCTTTCAACATCTCACATCCCCATCGTCGCGATTAGCTAAAATTTGCACAAAAGCGAGGTAATTATGAACCAAACCAATCAACCAACCAATTACATGTGCTACAGTCAGGGACACGTTCACATTTTAAGTCAGAACATAATGGTGCGCAGACCCTCTGATTAGGGGGGACAAAAGCCTCTAAAGTTCAGTCGGAAAAACTATTTTTTTCTCACTGTTTTTGTTTTATTGAATTGATGGGTATATGTATGTATATATATATGTGTGTGTGTGTGTGTGTAAGTATGTTTATATACATATATATATATAATACATAATAATTCATCCTCAGAAACCAACAGCAAAAATTATATAAATTGTGTCTGAAATGTGGCAAACTAAAGTGATATAGCAGCAAACTGCTTGAAGTACTTAGCTGTTGTTACTTCTCTCCCTGGCAATTTCCAATGCATTACAGAAAATAAATTGCGAGCGAAGCGAGAAAGAAAAATTTTCGAATCAATTTTTTGCAAATTGAACACAGTATTGATTTAATAGGATGCAAAAAATTTAATGGAACGCCATGGCATTCTCTTTTAGAATTCTTCTCAATGATTGTTCGGCGGTCAGGGACAACTCCCGCCGTCCCGTAACTACGGCTCTCAACTTGGCAAGTCTGTAAGAAAAGGAAGAGCGAAGCGAGCAAGAAAATTTTAAGAAATGTATTATGCACCGAACGTTTGGAAAGGGGCAAGGATGGCTACACGTCTCCCTTCGAGAATTAATGTCAACCTAAAAGAATATATCTCACACGTATAATTTGATTTCAGTCATTGTAATTTACATGAATTATTATGTAATGTGGATGAAGGAATGAGAATTTCAAATTGAAGTGGTGTTTTTTGAGGGGGCAACACTATTATAGAGGTAATATGTCACATGGAAAAATACATTGCTTGTCCCTTCGTAAAATAATCTGCGAACGTCCGGGATTAGGGGGGCGGCAATTGCCCCCCCCCCCCTCCTTGCGCACGTCTATGAGTCAGAACTGTTCGTGACTGTACATGGGCAAATTCACATGGAGAAGCACATAAATGCCTATTGACGGGGGGGTTAAGGCCCTGTCTGCTTCTCTGGACGTATAACGTTTCATTACAAATAATAATTTAACAGAAAAATATGACAATTTTACCCTTAGACGTTTGGGAAAATGATGAAAAATCTGTCTTTTAGTGCCTTTCTTGTACACACTGCTCACAAAAAGTGTGGAATATTTTTATATTGGGCACAAAATGTTTGGGATGTGGTTATATTAGACAATGGGTGACATGCACAGTGGCATGTGTCGGCGAAAACACGAGAATGTCCAGCTGACAGATGCAATGTGTTGTATTCCAAGGCCGTGCCTATCACCTATCGCCTAATAAAACAATATTCAAAATTTTTGTGAAGAGTCTATTTTTCGGTGCAATTTTTTTGCCTATTTTGATGGTTTTTACGGCTACAGCCGTATTGCGCACACTTTTCCGGTTTTATCAGTGGTATCAGATAAGTCGTTGACAAGCTGTCACAATGTACAGGATTGCGCACAAAAAAATGAGGCGATGTTGTCTGATGTAAAATGTTCTCAAGCCGTTCTCACTTCTGTTGTGTTTCTTTGTGTGTGGACGTACACGTGTTTTTGCTGGAAGGGTAGCATTTGATAGGCATAGAGGATGAACCTATTAGTGGACCTGAATGTTTGCCCTCCCTAGAATTAATTTCCGTCCAAGGTTTGGTGCCGGGGGAAATACCCCCCTGTGGTTGCGTTACTGCACCTCCGTATCTCCGTATTTTGACCGATGGTCACGAGCTTCGATTGACAGAAGTGTTTGTTGTGCAGTCATTAACCTAACCTAACTTAACCTAACCTTGACTTGCTACATTTACTGGTCAAATTATATTTTTATTTTCTTGTCTAAAGAAAAAAAGCAGTTTTGTGCACACATTTTAAACCTATCAAAGTGTCAACGTTCGTTCAAAATCTGTGCGCAAAACAGGTCAGTGAGATTTGTGCCCAATTCTGGATCTAAAGTGTGCGTAATTCGGTTGCGGCGGGTTTTACTGCATATCGATTCTCATCCTAGTTATAAGCCTTTATCCCCCCTTTTGCTTTCCTAGTAACGATGCGTAACAGAGAGTGCAAATAATATAAAATACTGATAAGTATCATATTGCAGATGTAATAAAATTATTATAAAATATTTTGCTATCAATCAGTCAGTAATTAAGTTTGTGAGATTTCTTTAGGGAGTTTATTTCTAAAATAAAATATAATAATAGGCATATTAGTGGGTGGGCTCGAGCCCCACAGACCCATATAAGTTGGCTCCACCGAACGTGCATATTTCTTCTTCAATTTTGTGTTTGGATTCTTCCACTCGGAGCTAGATGCTCCAATATTACTTTTCTCGCAAAGTAAAAGCCAGAATTGTTAAAGGTGTCAGGAACATATAAATTCTAACAGGACCGGAACATTTCTTTTCGCTCAACTTAAATTCGGTCCAAGTTTGTTTCATTTCAGTACGGAACTTGGACCGTATTTAAATTGATCCGGAAAAAAGGTTCGTGGACCGAATTTAAATTCATCCGGAAGAAAGGTTCCTGGACCGAATTTAAATTCATCCGGAAGAAAGGTTCCTGGACCGAATTTAAATTCATCCGGAAGAAAGGTTCCTGGACCGTATTTAAATTGATCCGGAAAAAAGGTTCGTGGACCGAATTTAAATTCATCCGGAAGAAAGGTTCCTGGACCGAATTTAAATTCATCCGGAAGAAAGGTTCCTGAACCGAATTTAAATTCATCCGGAAGAAAGGTTCCTGGACCGTATTTAAATTGATCCGGAAAAAAGGTTCGTGGACCGAATTTAAATTCATCCGGAAGAAAGGTTCCTGGACCGAATTTAAATTCATCCGGAAGAAAGGTTCCTGGACCGAATTTAAATTCATCCGGAAGAAAGGTTCCTGGACCGAATTTAAATTCATCCGGAAGAAAGGTTCCTGGACCGAATTTAAATTGATCCGGAAGAAAGGTTCCTGGACCGAATTTAAATTCATCCGGAAGAAAGGTTCCTGGACCGAATTTAAATTCATCCGGAAGAAAGGTTCCTGGACCGAATTTAAATTCATCCGGAAGAAAGGTTCCTGGACCGTATTTAAATTGATCCGGAAAAAAGGTTCGTGGACCGAATTTAAATTCATCCGGAAGAAAGGTTCCTGGACCGAATTTAAATTGATCCGGAAGAAAGGTTCCTGGACCGAATTTAAATTCATCCGGAAGAAAGGTTCCTGAACCGAATTTAAATTCATCCGGAAGAAAGGTTCCTGGACCGAATTTAAATTCATCCGGAAGAAAGGTTCCTGGACCGAATTTAAATTCATCCGGAAGAAAGGTTCCTGGACCGAATTTAAATTGATCCGGAAGAAAGGTTCCTGGACCGAATTTAAATTGATCCGGAAGAAAGGTTCCTGGACCGAATTTAAATTCATCCGGAAGAAAGGTTCCTGGACCGAATTTAAATTCATCCGGAAGAAAGGTTCCTGGACCGAATTTAAATTCATCCGGAAGAAAGGTTCCTGGACCGAATTTAAATTCATCCGGAAGAAAGGTTCCTGGACCGAATTTAAATTGATCCGGAAGAAAGGTTCCTGGACCGAATTTAAATTGATCCGGAAGAAAGGTTCCTGGACCGAATTTAAATTCATCCGGAAGAAAGGTTCCTGGACCGAATTTAAATTCATCCGGAAGAAAGGTTCCTGGACCGTATTTAAATTCATCCGGAAGAAAGGTTCCTGGACCGAATTTAAATTCATCCGGAAGAAAGGTTCCTGGACCGAATTTAAATTCATCCGGAAGAAAGGTTCCTGGACCGAATTTAAATTCATCCGGAAGAAAGGTTCCTGGACCGAATTTAAATTGATCCGGAAGAAAGGTTCCTGAACCGAATTTAAATTCATCCGGAAGAAAGGTTCCTGGACCGTATTTAAATTCATCCGGAAGAAAGGTTCCTGGACCGAATTTAAATTGATCCGGAAGAAAGGTTCCTGGACCGAATTTAAATTCATCCGGAAGAAAGGTTCCTGGACCGTATTTAAATTGATCCGGAAGAAAGGTTCCTGGACCGAATTTAAATTGATCCGGAAGAAAGGTTCCTGGACCGAATTTAAATTGATCCGGAAAAAAGGTTCCTGGACCGAATTTAAATTCATCCGAAAGAAAGGTTCCTGGACCGAATTTAAATTCATCCGGAAGAAAGGTTCCTGGACCGAATTTAAATTCATCCGGAAGAAAGGTTCCTGGACCGAATTTAAATTGATCCGGAAAAAAGGTTCCTGGACCGAATTTAAATTCATCCGGAAGAAAGGTTCCTGGACCGAATTTAAATTCATCCGGAAGAAAGGTTCCTGGACCGAATTTAAATTGATCCGGAAGAAAGGTTCCTGGACCGAATTTAAATTCATCCGGAAGAAAGGTTCCTTGACCGAATTTAAATTCATCCGGAAGAAAGGTTCCTGGACCGAATTTAAATTGATCCGGAAGAAAGGTTCCTGGACCGAATTTAAATTCATCCGGAAGAAAAGTTCCTGGACCGAATTTAAATTCATCCGGAAGAAAGGTTCCTGGACCGAATTTAAATTCATCCGGAAGAAAGGTTCCTGGACCGAATTTAAATTGATCCGGAAGAAAGGTTCCTGGACCGAATTTAAATTCATCCGGAAGAAAGGTTCCTGGACCGAATTTAAATTCATCCGCAAGAAAGGTTCCTGGACCGAATTTAAATTCATCCGGAAGAAAGGTTCCTGGACCGAATTTAAATTGATCCGGAAAAAAGGTTCCTGGACCGAATTTAAATTGATCCGGAAAAAAGGTTCCTGGACCGAATTTAAATTGATCCGGAAGAAAGGTTCCTGGACCGAATTTAAATTCATCCGGAAGAAAGGTTCCTGGACCGAATTTAAATTGATCCGGAAGAAAGGTTCCTGGACCGAATTTAAATTCATCCGGAAGAAAGGTTCCTGGACCGAATTTAAATTGATCCGGAAGAAAGGTTCCTGGACCGAATTTAAATTCATCCGGAAGAAACGTTCCTGGACCGAATTTAAATTCATCCGGAAGAAAGGTTCCTGGACCGAATTTAAATTCATCCGGAAGAAAGGTTCCTGGACCGAATTTAAATTCATCCGGAAGAAAGGTTCCTGGACCGAATTTAAATTCATCCGGAAGAAAGGTTCCTGGACCGAATTTAAATTCATCCGGAAGAAAGGTTCCTGGACCGAATTTAAATTCATCCGGAAGAAAGGTTCCTGGACCGAATTTAAATTCATCCGGAAGAAAGGTTCCTGGACCGAATTTAAATTCATCCGGAAGAAAGGTTCCTGGACCGAATTTAAATTCATCCGGAAGAAAGGTTCCTGGACCGAATTTAAATTGATCCGGAAGAAAGGTTCCTAGACCGAATTTAAATTCATCCGGAAGAAAGGTTCCTGGACCGAATTTAAATTCATCCGGAAGAAAGGTTCCTGGACCGAATTTAAATTCATCCGGAAAAAAGGTTCCTGGACCGAATTTAAATTGATCCGGAAGAAAGGTTCCTGGACCGAATTTAAATTCATCCGGAAGAAAGGTTCCTGGACCGAATTTAAATTCATCCGGAAGAAAGGTTCCTGGACCGAATTTAAATTCATCCGGAAGAAAGGTTCCTGGACCGAATTTAAATTCATCCGGATGAAAGGTTCCTGGACCGAATTTAAATTGATCCGGAAGAAAGGTTCCTGGACCGAATTTAAATTCATCCGGAAGAAAGGTTCCTGGACCGAATTTAAATTCATCCGGAAGAAAGGTTCCTGGACCGAATTTAAATTCATCCGGAAGAAAGGTTCCTGGACCGAATTTAAATTCATCCGGAAGAAAGGTTCCTGGACCGAATTTAAATTCATCCGGAAGAAAGGTTCCTGGACCGAATTTAAATTGATCCGGAAGAAAGGTTCCTGGACCGAATTTAAATTGATCCGGAAGAAAGGTTCCTGGACCGAATTTAAATTCATCCGGATGAAAGGTTCCTGGACCGAATTTAAATTGATCCGGAAGAAAGGTTCCTGGACCGAATTTAAATTCATCCGGAAGAAAGGTTCCTGGACCGAATTTAAATTCATCCGGAAGAAAGGTTCCTGGACCGAATTTAAATTCATCCGGAAGAAAGGTTCCTGGACCGAATTTAAATTCATCCGGAAGAAAGGTTCCTGGACCGAATTTAAATTCATCCGGAAGAAAGGTTCCTGGACCGAATTTAAATTGATCCGGAAGAAAGGTTCCTGGACCGAATTTAAATTGATCCGGAAGAAAGGTTCCTGGACCGAATTTAAATTCATCCGGAAGAAAGGTTCCTGGACCGAATTTAAATTCATCCGGAAGAAAGGTTCCTGGACCGAATTTAAATTCATCCGGAAGAAAGGTTCCTGGACCGAATTTAAATTCATCCGGAAAAAAGGTTCCTGGACCGAATTTAAATTGATCCGGAAGAAAGGTTCCTGGACCGAATTTAAATTCATCCGGAAGAAAGGTTCCTGGACCGAATTTAAATTGATCCGGAAGAAAGGTTCCTGGACCGAATTTAAATTGATCCGGAAGAAAGGTTCCTGGACCGAATTTAAATTCATCCGGAAGAAAGGTTCCTGGACCGAATTTAAATTGATCCGGATGAAAGGTTCCTGGACCGAATTTAAATTCATCCGGAAGAAAGGTTCCTGGACCGAATTTAAATTGATCCGGAATAAAGGTTCGTGGACCGAATTTAAATTCATCCGGAAGAAAGGTTCCTGGACCGAATTTAAATTCATCCGGAAGAAAGGTTCCTGGACCGAATTTAAATTCATCCGGAAGAAAGGTTCCTGGACCGAATTTAAATTGATCCGGAAGAAAGGTTCCTGGACCGAATTTTAATTCATCCGGAAAAAAGGTTCCTGGACCGAATTTAAATTGATCCGGAAGAAAGGTTCCTGGACCGAATTTAAATTCATCCGGAAGAAAGGTTCCTGGACCGAATTTAAATTCATCCGGAAGAAATGTTTTTGGACCGAATTTAAATTCATCCGGAAAAAAGGTTCCCGGACCGAATTTAAATTGATCCGGAAAAAAGGTTCCCGGACCGTATTTAAATTTATCCGGAAAAAATGTTCCTGGACCGAATTTAAATTGATCCGGAAGAAAGGTTCCTGGACCGAATTTAAATTCATCCGGAAGAAAGGTTCCTGGACCGAATTTAAATTCATCCGGAAGAAAGGTTCCTGGACCGAATTTAAATTCATCCGGAAAAAAGGTTCCTGAACCGAATTTAAATTCATCCGGAAGAAAGGTTCCTGGACCGAATTTAAATTCATCCGGAAGAAAGGTTCCTGGACCGAATTTAAATTCATCCGGAAAAAAGGTTCCTGGACCGAATTTAAATTGATCCGGAAGAAAGGTTCCTGGACCGAATTTAAATTCATCCGGAAGAAAGGTTCCTGGACCGAATTTAAATTCATCCGGAAGAAAGGTTCCTGGACCGAATTTAAATTCATCCGGAAAAAAGGTTCCTGGACCGAATTTAAATTGATCCGGAAGAAAGGTTCCTGGACCGAATTTAAATTCATCCGGAAGAAAGGTTCCTGGACCGAATTTAAATTCATCCGGAAGAAAGGTTCCTGGACCGAATTTAAATTCATCCGGAAGAAAGGTTCCTGGACCGAATGTAAATTCATCCGGAAAAAAGGTTCCTGGACCGAATTTAAATTGATCCGGAAGAAAGGTTCCTGGACCGAATTTAAATTCATCCGGAAGAAAGGTTCCTGGACCGAATTTAAATTCATCCGGAAGAAAGGTTCCTGGACCGAATTTAAATTCATCCGGAAGAAAGGTTCCTGGACCGAATTTAAATTCATCCGGAAAAAAGGTTCCTGGACCGAATTTAAATTGATCCGGAAGAAAGGTTCCTGGACCGAATTTAAATTCATCCGGAAGAAAGGTTCCTGGACCGAATTTAAATTCATCCGGAAGAAAGGTTCCTGGACCGAATTTAAATTCATCCGGAAGAAAGGTTCCTGGACCGAATTTAAATTCATCCGGAAAAAAGGTTCCTGGACCGAATTTAAATTCATCCGGAAGAAAGGTTCCTGGACCGAATTTAAATTCATCCGGAAGAAAGGTTCCTGGACCGAATTTAAATTCATCCGGAAGAAAGGTTCCTGGACCGAATTTAAATTGATCCGGAAGAAAGGTTCCTGGACCGAATTTAAATTGATCCGGAAGAAAGGTTCCTGGACCGAATTTAAATTCATCCGGAAGAAAGGTTCCTGGACCGAATTTAAATTCATCCGGAAGAAAGGTTCCTGGACCGAATTTAAATTCATCCGGAAGAAAGGTTCCTGGACCGAATTTAAATTGATCCGGAAGAAAGGTTCCTGGACCGAATTTAAATTGATCCGGAAGAAAGGTTCCTGGACCGAATTTAAATTCATCCGGAAGAAAGGTTCCTGGACCGAATTTAAATTCATCCGGAAGAAAGGTTCCTGGACCGAATTTAAATTCATCCGGAAGAAAGGTTCCTGGACCGAATTTAAATTCATCCGGAAGAAAGGTTCCTGGACCGAATTTAAATTGATCCGGAAGAAAGGTTCCTGGACCGAATTTAAATTCATCCGGAAGAAAGGTTCCTGGACCGAATTTAAATTCATCCGGAAGAAAGGTTCCTGGACCGAATTTAAATTCATCCGGAAGAAAGGTTCCTGGACCGAATTTAAATTGATCCGGAAGAAAGGTTCCTGGACCGAATTTAAATTCATCCGGAAAAAAGGTTCCTGGACCGAATTTAAATTGATCCGGATGAAAGGTTCCTGGACCGAATTTAAATTCATCCGGAAGAAAGGTTCCTGGACCGAATTTAAATTGATCCGGAAGAAAGGTTCCTGGACCGAATTTAAATTCATCCGGAAGAAAGGTTCCTGGACCGAATTTAAATTCATCCGGAAGAAAGGTTCCTGGACCGAATTTAAATTCATCCGGAAGAAAGGTTCCTGGACCGAATTTAAATTCATCCGGAAGAAAGGTTCCTGGACCGAATTTAAATTCATCCGGAAGAAAGGTTCCTGGACCGAATTTAAATTCATCCGGAAGAAAGGTTCCTGGACCGAATTTAAATTGATACGGAAAAAAGTTCCTGGACCGAATTGAAATACTTTACAGGTAAAAAGGTTCTGTACGGTCCAAAAATCCATTTACGCTTGTTGATTTCCTCTCCTCGACAGGAACTGAATTTATTTAAAATCCCTGGACCTTTAACAACTCTGGTAAATGCTCAATTTAATCAACCTATTGGGTACAGAATCTGTCTGGAAGACATCAAATATGAAGAAACAGAATAGTACATGCTCAACCCTGAATCTTTAAGACGTTCATCCAAGAGCCGAATTTTATCATCAGGAGAGGACCTCGAAAGAACTTTGTCGTCGTTTCTAAAGTCTTAATTAAATTCCGGCCAAAAATAATTACCTGAGCCGTAGTAAAGAACCATTTCCACGGGGCAGGGAGGATAAATTTTGGCATGGCAGTAAATATATCCAAAGGGGTAAGGACTGCAGCCAGGCATTGAAGACTGGCTAAGCGCGTTGCTTGCATAAGCAAAGTTTTCGTGTGACGTAAATTATCGTTGAGGCGGATGAGATATGTTCTGGCGGGTGATGTAATTCATGTTTGCGTTCACGTGGGGGGGGGGGAGAGGATGAGGGGGTCACAAAACGAGACGAATCAGTACTGGAAACAGATATTCAGTGTAATAACGTAATAATAACTACTAATAAATTGTAAGTTGTTGTAGTACTAAAAATGTACAACAGAAATAACATTATCTCCACAGGAGTATTTGTTCTTGTAATTTTGTTATTTAGCGTTGTTTCTCAACCACTTTTGTCGCCACGATGATGAGGCATGCCCGGCGCCTCCACCACGTAACATTCCTGAATGGAACTGGGGCCGAACCTGGGTAGCGTAGCTCATTCATCACTCATCCCCAACAATGGCGTACTCGCTATTCATGGAGAGCTTAACGGTAACGTGCGAGAGGTGATAAATACACATGCGAATGGCAAAACACAACACTTGAGTTTTATACCCTCAAGGACTGGACCAGAATGATGAGAAGGTATACCTGTTTCTGTCTGCTAGATGAGACGTTCTACGGTGAGGAAATGTACTTAAGACCGTACGATGCGTAGAGTCTGACTTTCGACTCACACAATCGTCTCACTGGCTCGTACTGCCCAAAGCTCACTGACCCCTCACACCCTGTTGTTTCACTTATTTACTGTAATCGAATTTGCTTATGCAATGCCGAGTCAGTAACCTGTAGCTTCTTCCTCAATTACACCTGTTTACATGTTTACACCGTTGGTGACCCTGTAAGCTTAGGTAATGTCTGACAAGGAATTCCTTAGATATTTCCTGTCCGAAATACAACCGCTGGTGTCTGGGTTTTTGGAGTTTTTATCATACTGATATTTTCCTATTATTTATGGATTGTTACGATAAGATGAAATTGATGTAGGGACACTCATAATTAGTTCTCGGAAGTTGATGACCTAAAAAATCTAAGAAATTGACATACGAATGACCTCATAATTATTAAAAAATAATCTAAAATGATAAGAGACGACCTGAAAATAATTTTTGCTATGGAAATGAGAGCTTGATTTTTCATAAATTACAAGATAGTAGTTAAATGATGTGATAAAACCTGTTGTTTTTGTGGTTTAAACTGCTGAAGCGAAGGGGAAAAAGTTGCTACGTCCCCGGCTAGGAGTATGAGCACTCTTCTGCACACAGGGCTTGCTGGGTTTAAGTAATAGTCTTAATATCGTATAATTAACAATTTATTAACAGCAATAGCTTTACTAGCAACTTGTTAACAACACACATGACTCCATACGTTTAAAAGACACTTCCATGAAGATACATAGTTTGCATAAACCTTACAGAGGCCAATTTTTTAATTGGTATCAGTTCGTTATATCGGAGATACTTTAAAATCGGATATTTTGTGTTTCGCATGGTTCGTACTTAACAATTGTGTATTGAGGAACATATTTGAAGGTGCCATTAAGGTTTTCACACGATTAGAAACATTTTTTACAATAAAATAAGCAATTCCTTGAAGTGTTACGGAACGCACGTCATAGTGCGAGCCGCACAAACCATTCACGGAAAGCCCCAAAAACCATTCTCGCATAGCAACAAAAACCATTTGGGATCGTATAACCATCCACGAATAGCCCCAAAAACCATTCCCGGATAGCCCCACGGACCATTCACAGAAGGTTAGGTTAGGTTCAGTTAGGTTACGCAAACATAGTTAAAAAACGACGTGGTTACGTTTTCGCTTAAATTGAAGCAACGAGAATTGATTCCCGGCTGAAATAGATTGAAAGATGAAAGAAAATACCTCAAAGAACTTCGACAATGTTACAGAAACTGATTTCCGTAAGTAGTTTTGTCTGTAAATTTGAAGAAAAGTTTCTCCGATATAACGAACTGGGTAAATGTCTGTTATATCGGAGATACATTTCTATCGGATATTTTCAGTTTCAAATGGTTCGTACTTACCAATTGTGTATTACGGAACATAGTTGAAGATGCCATTATGCTTTTTACACGATTTTCACATTATGAGTAATTCTTTTGGGTCCTTTCTTCCGTTGCGGAACATACAATATGACGCGCACAGCTGTGGATCATCGCGCGTCGTGCTTGTGTTTTGTCAATTTGGAGTGGGTATGCAGTGTTTCAACCTTCTTAACCGAAAAGTACCTAATTTCGTGTTCATTATGTCATCACAAACCATTCACAATAGCCCCAAAAACCATTCACAATAGCCCCAAAAACAATTCACCGATAGCTCCAAAAAACATTAACGATAGCCCCCAAAACCATTCACAATAGCCCCAAAAACCATTCACAATAGCCCCAAAAACCATTCACGATAGCCCGACGGACGATTTCCGGCAAGGTTAAGTTAGGTCAACATAGTTAAAAAAAAGAACTCGTAAAAAAAGGCGTTTGGAAACACTGGCGAGACTGCGTGACTTTCGACGCTCGCGCCATCTGCAGGTACATAATGGAAACAACGGCATAATGTTGTCGCTTTGCACAAAATGCAAGTTTATTATATCAAAAGTGCTTATTTCTTGTTGTGCAGCATTCTACGGTGAGAAAATACCTCCCACGAACTTTCAAAATGCTACAGAAACTCATTTTCGTAAGTAGTTTCTTCTGTAAAAATGAAGAAATGTGTCTCCGATATAACAGACATTTACCACGAACTGTTACCTTTTAATTAAATTCCAGCTCTGCTATTTCCAATAGATTATAAGCCATAAAATAGTCACAATTTTATCACAAAAGGACTTGCAATAACACAAACTTCAACTTACATTCATGTCATCCTTCCTTTGTTTGATAACTTTTCCCCAAGGAAAAAATCTCTAACTTTTCCCATCGTTACCAACTCGCTTAATTTTGTGGAGTTGCCAACCTCGCACAGAAAATTATCATATTACCATACAGGCCCTCCTATGCGAGTGATAACACTAGAAATATACTTTAACCATACATGCCATGTTATACAATGAACGAATAACATTTGGTTATATGAACATAAACAGAACTAATAAGTCTTTTGCTACGACAAAACTTGGGTCGTTGCAATGTAATGAGGCGCTAATGTAGTTTTCTTCATTATTAGTTCAAGGATCCGTAAAATACATCTCAAGATATATCTGCATGAGTCATTCGCCTCCCTTCAGACTGGGCCTTACACGATACAGTACTCGGCCAGTACATCAAAATACAATTGTGTTTCGCGTACATTAGATTGTAATTTGTTTTTGTTGTGACTAATTTTACTTTAAAACAACAGTTTAAAGCGATAATAGTGGTCACCAAAGGAACGTCAAAGTAGGCTTTACCCAAAGCAATTTAAGTTTCCTGGAGGGAAAATAAATTTACCACAATTAATTCTTTAATCCATTGCCAAACATTTCAGTTAAAAATAATCTTGTGCTTTTCTATTGACCGTATTTTCATTAATAGCGAACTTGCTACAAATACGATGTCAGGAAATTTAAATATGTAAGTTATGCTATCAAATGCATTCAAAATGCACGAAAGAACAGAAAAAGAGAAGAATGCAATTCAAAAATGCAACAAAAACGGTGAAAAGTAATGAAAAATGACATAAATGCCAAAGAAGACCAACAAATGTAAAACAATAATAGCATAAAAATGTTTTCTGGATTAAATCGAAAACAAACTGAATACCATCAGGTTTTAGATTGTTTTACAAGGCTCACAAAAAATATTATTTTTCATTACCTTACGAGCACGGAATTCGAACACAGAGACTTCGGGAGCGACATCGAAAGTCTATCGCTAAATGCTTTCAACCACCTCTACATAACAGTAAGTTATAAGCTTATACAATGTTAATTTAAGTATAAAAAAAAATGGAAAAATTAGTAAACTTTCATGATTCTATTTCTATGTTTATTACTTTATGTCCCTATTCAACATCGGTAGGTAAATCACAATGAACTGATAAAATACATAATTCAACAAAGACACATCATGGCTGGCGACTAAAAAAGAAATACATTCCCTGGTACGATATCAATATTATGAACACTATCGAGCACATTACCCATGAAAATACCGATGAAAATAGTATGAAGAAAGATGCTGAGACAGCAAGAAGAAAATATTTCCGTAACTTTCGGTACAACCCTCGTACAACCAAGAGCACAGAATCGTAAGCTATACTGAACGCAACTCCAATCGGCGGCCGGGAAACAGCGAATCGGCGATCAGTTGAATTTTCTTCGACTGAAATCGGGCATTTTCGAGTCACAAGGTACCGAACGTTGTTCGCGGGACGAAACAAATGAGCGTTGGGTCCACCACATGTTGCCAAACGTACTGCAAAGCGCGAGAGTGTTCACGGGCAACGATATTGCCAGCACCAGAAATTAGCGGGGTGTTAATGGTACAACCATTGATGTGCCGTAGACTATAAGTTTACGTCTACATGCATTGTTTACACGTAATCTACTCGTAGATTACATTGGGATGTAGTTTACATAGACTACGTAGACAATCTAAAGTGCATTAAAATTAATTTTCAATGGTTTCATGAAAGAAAAGTGACATTTTCAACTATATTGGTTCCTAACGAAATGAAAAGAACCCTATTTACAACAAAATTTATCTTCTCTTTTATTATCAACTATGGAAGAAGATAAATAGTATACAAAAACAACAACAGATGGCAGTCGTGAGGCAAGAGTGGTCTTTTCCCCATAAAACACTAGAATATTTCCTATATTAGGTTCCTTCCTAGGTGAGAAATTGTTCGAATTTGGAAGAAAGAGTATGAAAAGTTCTCCTCACACATCAGCAACTGATACGCAGTATAATTTTATTTTAATTTCACGACGCCCTTTGCTAAGTTATCACCTTTTGCCATGTTGTTTACATAGATTACGTAATCTACGTGTATAAAATAGTCTACGTGTAGAATGTACACTATCGTTGTTCACGTGTAGATGCACATCACTGGGTACAAGTGCACACGTGGTCCTACACGAGGGAGTTTAACACGCAAACGCTCTACAAACACGCAAACACTCTACAAACACGCAAATAGACAACTGGCAAAAACAGAAGTATGCTTGGCAACATTGCTTCTGGAGAGCGATGTGATCCCTTCAGGTTTTACTTCGCAACTTAGTTTGTTGACACCCATCGAGCCACACCCACCCGAAGACGATTGGGGGATAGAAAAGGCCAGAAATAGCCGTCAAGGCCAGCCGCCACTTGGAGGTGCGTTCAGTATAGTCATGAAAGCCATCAGAATTTGTAAGAATCTGAACAAGGACATCTAAGTGAACAGATTCGTCGCATTCCATTTGACCCATGAAAATCCGGTCGTTCCAAATTTGGGCTGCACGAAACCGGTTCTCATGGAGTTGGATCGTACATGTGCAATATCGTCACATGAAACGACACAGTTTTCACTTCCATATATTAAGCAGCGGTACGATGAAACCTGCATGTGTGTAAATAAAAGTTTATCCAACACCGGTCTTCTGTAACATGCACTGTAACATTTACAGTCTACATTCGGGTTAAAATTTAGAGCTAATCTCAAGAATACTCGCAAAACAGTTCCTAATGAGAACTTAAATAATAATAATAACAACAACAACACTCTACTCTTGAAGGGGGTCTATATTG
This sequence comes from Lepisma saccharinum, assembly GCF_977018435.1. NCBI lineage: Eukaryota > Metazoa > Arthropoda > Insecta > Zygentoma > Lepismatidae > Lepisma > Lepisma saccharinum. The sequence goes on along the minus strand of NC_139248.1, from coordinate 31,442,972 downwards.
ACGCCATGCTAACGAGTCAACAACAATAACTAGAAACTGTATACACATGATTGCCTGCATAAAAATCCGAAGGAGGTCAAAATCAAAAAGTGTGATATGTTGATGACATGCTTTCGTGATATCAGAACAAAAAAAAGATTTTGGAAAGGAGAAATAGTGAATTTATTTATGATAAACTGGGACTGTCCCCGAAAACCAGGACGTTTGGGAAGGTGGGGTGGGGGGTGGGCTTAAGACATTTACCGACCCATCCTCCCTTAGGTCCGCTCGCGACGCCAGAACAACCTCGAAAGCTTTGATTAATTGAGTTAGTGTTCTAAGTCCACTTTATGCACCGTAAGGCTAATCGAGACTGTACCTACACTTTAAAGTGGGATCCGAACCACTATGTGCCTCCACCGGGTATCGAACCAGGGACAACCGCGAAAGGGATTAAGCGCGAATGCGAAATATTCGCGGTTAATCCGTTCGCTTTCAATTCATTTCGTTTTTGTTCCGTTAGCGCTTTAAGCTTGGATTCATGCACAATTCACAGATTCCAAATTCACAGACTGCCTTAATTCCTTCCAGATTCACAGATTTCTCCCCTCGGCCGTCCACAATAGGCGCCCACGTCCGAAAGCAAGTACCTTACCATTCCTCCACAACCTAACCTAACCTAACCTAACCAGGTCTTCACTTTGTTACTACTATCCCATCCTTTTCGGGTTACAAATCTAGTTTGTACAGACAACGTGGGCAATCTCTTGGAGTTCCATGTTCTGTGAGATCAGCGGAAGACATAATAATCCCAGAGCATCTCATGAACTCCGAACTTTACATGGACACGAAGAGGAAGGCAAAATATATCGAGCTTTACAGAAGGATTGGCTTAGCGTTGGCTCGGTACGAGACAGATAATGACACCAGGAAACTGCTCAAGAATCTCGACTATATGATGAAACTGCAGTAATGATTGGCTTGTAGGACCAGACGATGACATATCGGTGCTACCTCTTACAATCAAGAAAGTGGGGAGGGGAGGGGTAAAATCTATGAACTGGGAAGAGGTTCTGCACGTGAAGAGAAGACTGCACGTGTCACACTCCGCCGGGGGGAGGGGGGGGTCATGATCGGCAAATCGGGAAGGAATTCAGGCAGTCTGTGAATTGGGAATCTGTGAACTGGGAAGTCACCAAAGCTTGACGCACACTGAGACGCGGCGAAACACGGAAATATCCGGTAACAGAACTTCTGGTGTCTGCTTCTATTGAAATCAAATAGTGTAACGCCCATTACAGGGAAACGCGCGAAACCAAAGCACAGAATTTCTGCCTGAAAATCTGCTGGTTATTTGAAGGGTGATCGCCTGCCGAGACTCCGGAAGCGAAACTGCTCCGTTCTGTTGCCGCGCTTCCGGCGTCTGAGTGAGCGTCATGCTTAATCCCTTTGGCGGTTGTTCCATTCGCGCTTATTCCGATTATAACACCATTAAGCCTTGTTTCCATGATATGAAAAACTCAATATGCTGACCAAGGCAGAAATTTATTTTATTTTAAAACATAAACTAAACGTAACGTTTCAACCTTCTAGCAAGGACTTCTTCAAATTCTGTATCAAGTACAAATGAAACAAAGTACAAAACAGGAAGATATATATATACACACACAAAAATCACTCCCCTCCAGACACAAGAATGTGTACATAGGAGAAACGAAAAGGAGGCTGAAAGACAGGTTGAAACAACATAGGGATGATGTACGACTTAAGAGAGAGAGAAATGCGATATTTAAACACTCGAGAGAAACAGGACATGACATAGAGTGGGATGAGGCTAAGCAGATAGGAAGGGAGAAGAGAGTATTATTGAGAAAATGGAAGGAGACCAAAGAAACAGAGAAGAAAAGGGAACAAGACACAATAAACTGGAATGGGGGACTGAAGATAAACAAAGAATGAAAGAAGGTGTTAGAATGAGTAGAGAAGAAGGAAGAGGAAGGAAGAAGGAAAGGAAAAATAGCATGAGATAAAGAGTCCAACCACTTTGCAGATGATAGGAAATGTTTAGCTAAATCGCCTGTCAGGTGAAAGTACAGTTGACAAGGGAAGGCCACCTGCTGGAATGTTCCAGAAAAACAACTTTCTAATAATCTTGTGTCTGGTAGGGAGTGATTTTTGTGTATATAGGCCTGTTTTGTATCTTGTTTCATTTGTACTTTATACAGAGTCTGAAGAAGACCTTGCTAGAAGGTTAAAAACGTTACGTTTAGTTTATGTTTTAAAAAAAATCTGCCTTGGTCAGCATATTGAGTTTTTCTTTTTAATCCTGTGTTCCGTGTCGCTGTTATTCCCGCTTCTGTGGATGTCAAACAAATGTGTTGCTTGGTCTGACAAGCAATATGATGTTGACAAGCAATATTATGTTGACAGTGTTGCAGTCTGTGTTCTACACTCGGGTCCTTAACTGGCTACTTTGTTCCACGGTAACATTCAACAATTGATAGATTCCTCCACCTTTGTTACTGTTGCTTAGCTACGTTAAAAGATAAATTTTAAAATGCGGAATCGAAACGCAAGAGATGGGGAAGCATGAAGAAAGAGAGGCAGACGAAAACAAAAGAGCGCGAGAGTATGAAAGGCCTTCGCCAGTAAGAAAGGGACGAACTGATGCATAGGTAACCGTTATGTTTCACACTTGATTTGAAGTTGGTTGTCATTCCACCCAGCGGTATTTAGAAGCAAAATCAGGGGCGTCTATATCGGATGGATGGGGGAAAATTTAGCCTTCCCTGAAATAGCTGTAGCACCACCCCCCAAATATAGGCGCATGATAAATGTTCCGACTAATTTACACCAGAGCAAGAATTACACAACGAGACATGAAAAGAGAATAGGAAATAAAATGAAAGACAGAAGCACACGAGATTAATAGAAACAGAAAAGAGCTAAAGAACAAAGAGATACAGAAGCAGGGAGAAAGGGAGACAGAAGAACAAAGTAAGAACAAAAAAAGGAGAGGGGAAAAGAAGGAAGGAAGAGAAAAATTAAATATATATGTAGATAGAGAATAGTGAAATAAAGAGATAGGAATAATGAATGGAAGGTTTGATTCATTCATTGCAATTGTATTCCCTATTTCAACCTATGATTGCGATTTTATCTCTATTATCAACCTATGATTGCGATTCTATCCCGTATTTTTCAACATATGTGGTTTTGTCCAGTATTTTCAATCTATGACGCATTCATTTTCAATCTATGATTTCGATTTTATCCTGTATTTTCAACCTGTGATTGCGATTATGTCCGTATTTTCTTCTTGACAATCAGGCGAACCTCTAACTAACATATCGCAAGGCTCTTACTCAGTGTTTGATTTAAAGAAATAGCAGAGGACGGGAAGGGGGGGGGGGGACACTTCAGAACCTTCTTTTTCACATTTTCAGGTTTTGTGCATGACTGCTACAGTGCCAGTACGAATGTGCTACCATTCGAGTATGTTCTTACATTTCTGTGCATAAACGATACGTTGCAGCATGGTGTCCTTTCTTTGGCAACTTTTCAGAAAATTTTGTCACAGGAAAATTTTCCAGTGGAAGTGGTCGAGAAAACATGTTCTACTATATTATATATATATATATATATATATATATATATATATATATATATATATATATATATATATATATATATATATATATATATATATATATACATATAAAACTCTCTTTCGACATGGAATTTATACCTATATAAAAGCAATAGTTGGGCTGGTCAAGTCTACTAATACATGTCTCCTACTTTAATTAAGGGATGATAAATTCGTATTGGTTTTGTCACTTGTAATTATTTTTAGAGGCTCCTTTCATAGTCTGGTAATTTTTACAATCGCAATTAATGATTGATTGAGTTGGTGTTTTAAGTCCATTTTATGCACAGTAAGGCTAATCGGGACTGGATCTACGGTTTAAAGTGGGATCCGAACCACTATGTGTCTCCACCGGGTATCGAACCCGGGACCCCTCGATTAAAAGGCGATGACGCTACCACTTTTTTTGTCTTTTTTTTTAAAAGGAATACCCCTATTTGGCAGTATCCCCCGTCTTTCACACATTTTCACAATCTTTCACACTTGTCAAGTTTCACTGTTCTCCCATTGGTTCTCATTATTCGGGAAAACACAAACATCCAAGCCCGGGCAGGATTCGAACCCGGGACCCCTAGCGTTTCAGCGCGATGAGATAACCACTCGGCCACAAGGTCCGGTAAGTCGCGGAAATCATGCGCCATCGGGGAGGCCTCGCAATTAATGAATAGTTGCAAAAGCGACTGCTTTTTTGAATGGATGTTTTTTTCTCTTATCCTCATATTTCAGTAGGCTTATTAAATATATCTAGAAATATGTAGACACAATCACACCACTAGATTAAATTTTGTACACGTTGAATTTACTGCTTCTAAACATACAATAAAGTACACCCATAAAATATTTAAACTGCAATGACTGTGTACCGTGAACAGCAAACTCCAATGTATCACGCAAACAGTGAATGACTGTCATGCTTTCACAAAAGCCTACATAAAAATTGAATGTATGTGTGTATATATGTACGTATGTTTGTTCCGGCATAACTCTCGAACGCCTGGAGCAATTTCAACCAAACTTGGAACACGTATGACTTACAATCTGGAAAGAAATATTGTGGGGGTAAGAAACCCCTGGTATCCCTAGGGGTGGGGGTGGGAAGGGGTGACATGTAAAAATAATCGAAAACGACCGATATTAGTATGGAATCCATAGTTTTCGGGGTCACTAAGATTAACAGTGACACTCCCAATGGCGTTCAATTTGTTTATTCTTGCTCCTGGAGGTGAAACTAAAAATGTTCTTTATAATCAAGTTTTGAGTTAATATTATAGTGAATCTGTAAATAAAATTAGTTACATTTTACACTATAGTTAGAATTCATTATTTTTCTGTCTAATAGAAGATTGTGATAAATAAATATCCGGACAATGCCGGGTAATCAGCTAGTAATAATATAACACACATTCAGAGGGGGGAATTTTCTTTCCCTGGTTGGGAATGAAAATGTAATTGTAGAGCCGGGGATGAAGGGGTTGGATTTCCGTGACTTCCCCCTTTCAAATCGAACACTGCTCTTACTAGACAAAATTCTAGTCCGCCACTAGAAAGAGGCTCACTATTGACATGGAGGAAGGTTGTTAGAGTATAAAAATTAATCCCACTGACCTTTTCTTTTTTGGATCGAGGATCGACAACCTGTACGGTGTCGTCCTCTGGTACGCGCCAAGAATTTCTCTCCAGATTGACGTTTGTGTGCATGCCGCTCTAAGAGCAACACACTCTGGACTACTCAAACGACTGCCTCCACCTGAAAAAGAAAAACAAAATGGCCGTTAAGTATTTTAGTGTATATAAAATGTTCTTCAGTATGGATTTAGATTTTTTTACATATGAAATCCTATACATCTTTCCAAAGTTATGTTTACATTCGTGTTTCGGGAATATGTGGAGCAAGACTGCGCATAACGGTGGAGAGGGGGATAAAGCGAGTGAGAGGAGCAAAGCAGTGCGCGCTGATGCATATGGCTGGTAGCTGCAGCAGCAGCGACTTCTACTCCATGCACTCGCTTCCCCTCTCATGCGTTTATTTGTCGAGCCCTCTCGCTGCGCAGAAACTTGATTTCGTGATTTCGTTCGTTTGCTCCAGACTCTCCCTGGACAGGAGATAAATATAGGCCATGAACTATAAATACAAGACTTTTGGATCACACATGGTCGATATCCTTTATAGAACGAATCTTGTTTCGAAATTATCCCCAAATTTCTCGTGTGTGTTGATAAGTGCGGCGATGCTCCATCCTGCTGAAATGGAATTTTAAACTGAAGACAGACTGGTTTTTATTGTATATGTTAATTCAAATCATTTCAAAGAACAGTTTGATAACACGTATAGGAGTGGAAGTTATTTTTAACTAATAAAATGATGGAATACGAATGAGAACATATTAATTGTCCTACAATGTTTGAATCAGCCACATTCATTGAACATTATTCATTATTAATTCCTGTGCTCTCGTTCAAGTTGTACGCTTTCTGATGCCACAAGACGAATTACATTAACATGACAACTTTCTATCTGAATTACAGCTATGTGTGTGAAATTGAGTTAATTTAGGGAAAGCCTTGAAATGGTTGTTTGGAATTAACTTTCTTTTATAAAAATATCTCTGCATAACTTTTACTTTCAGTCAGATTGGTTGATATATCTGTTTTATTTTACTTTGCTTACAACTTTTGGATTTCATTTATTGTTTGATTTGATTTATTTTACTTCGTTTTCCTGCCACTTCTCGCTAACCGCGGAGATGAACTTAAGTGATGATATGATGAAACTGGTGAAGGACATCACAAAGAACAAGCATGTGCAGGCCTGAATTCGAACTGGGGACCCTGACATTGTAGTGCGCTGTGCTAACCAGGGGGGTTTCATGACGCGCCTGCGTCATGGGAATTTTTTTGAGGGACAAAATTTTATACCAATTCTATATATCTTCACATAAAAATGGGGAGGGGGGTCGCATTGTTTGATTGACTTGTTACTGATTTTTAATTTTGGTTATTGTGTTTAGTTTTTCTACCTACCTGTGAGTTATCGCGGCGATAGGGTTGACTTGACACACCACCTCCTACGCCTTTAGAAACGGTTTCGATGGCATTAATACAAGGTTAGTGGAGCAGACAAACTGAGCAGAATATGGTTGACTAACAATGGCAGTGAGACTAAAGTATCTGAAGTAAACATATATTGCTTAAATATGTCTCTATTATACAGTGACGCAACTACAGGGGGGGCAGGGGGTCATTGTTCCCCCAACCTTCGACAAAAGTCAATTCTAGGGTAGCAAGGGGGCACGGATGAGCAATTACCCTTTCAATTTCAAATTTTATGAAAATAAAAATTCATTTTGTAAAATGTTCTTCCTTGCTTCGCTCGCATTATCTGCTTTTCTCGTTTTCGTCAAGTCCAGTAAAATTATTTGTGCCCTATTAAATCAATATTGTTTTCAATTTGCAAAACTTTGAGCTAAAAATTTTCTTGCTCGCTTCGCTCGCATTCTGCTTCTTCTTTAATGTAATGTATTTAAATAATATGTGTTGTATATTTGTATTGAATATGCTTTGAATACGTACACAATTTCATGTTAACTTGTTGCATATGTATTTTCTATTTTATGTCGCTCCATGTTTCATATGTGTAAAACATATGTTGTACATCAAAGTTACACATGTATCTTCGGAATACATTTATCATTAATTCTCTGCAATTCAAAAATACAGTTTGTGTGCTTGATTTTCATTATTAGCTAATGGGAAATTGATGGTGTTGAAAAAATATTTCAAATCGTTTGTTCCAAACAAATGCTTTAGCACCGACTTCTACCCCCTTTTTTCGTAATTTAAGAGGATAATAACGTTTTTGATACTGCTACTACTACTACTACTAATAATAAAGCCAATATTAATGTTATTGTAATTATTATTGGTACATTTATCCTAGTACTTCCCCTCCAGACAAAAATTCGTGGTTGCACCTCTGGTATTATATTTTTCCGCAAATTTTGTCTGACAAATATAATTTGAGTAATTAATTCGGCATAAACGGGGGGATGTTCTGCCTTTTTGGGGGGGAGTGCGTCATGGGCCTTGGGAGGGATGGTCACCCCTGGTGCTAACCACTTCGTCACGAATATCTGCTACACCAACTTTAGGCTAATCGTGAAGATGAAGATGAATGGCAATATGATGAAATTGGTGAGAGGACAGCCACAAATATACACGGGTAGGACACGACGCCAGCCCCACAGAGCAGTAAACTGGGTGTGAGGCCAGACACCAAATAGTCGTCAGCGCAACAATGAAGTCCACGGTGTAGCTACTAAATGAAAGAGCGGTTGCTATTTGGGTGTTTTCAGAACGGGTTACATCTTACACCCATCGGTACTACTTATCGAGTGAATAGATAAACCACTTACCTGACGAAAGATAAATAAACGAACTAAAATTCGGAAAGTGTTGGGTACATCCTTCTCTAATGGACCGATTTAAATTTCCCCAGACACTTTTTTAACCTTGCCAATGTTGGGAGACGATGACAGTGTTATACTAACATTTCTAGCTTTGTGAGAAGAGTGGACATTTGTCAACTTAAAATAAATGTTGGAATCAACAATATTTTTTGAAAGGCACCTGAACCCAATATGGCCTACCATATTGTTTGTAGTCGTATACAAAGTCAGAAAGATAAAAATAGTGGCAAAATTGAAAAGAGGGAATATTTCTGGGCGATTACTGAAAATTTGAGCCAATTCCAAATAATAACAAGGGGTGCAGTGAAGATTTTGTTAAAAAGTTACGTTTAGGCCATATTGGGTACATAGTTATATATTTTGTTCTTTCACATCACAATATGCAACAGACATTGTAAAGAAAGTACACCTACGTTGGTTTTAGAGGTAAATACGTATATTGATACACTTGCATTTTATTTACATAACATTTGCACAAACAAATAACATTGTTTACAAACAAATAAAGAAGGGAGTAACATGCCACAATTTGTTACAAGTAGACCATGGATTACACATCACAGTCTGGCCAAATGAAAGGTTCCTTATCATCCAGAGTTCCACACACACTACGTGAACATAAGAGTAACAAATGTCACATTTGCGCACGTCTTTCACGATATATTCCTCTGTAGGCCATATTGAGTACACCTTCCATAGTGTTCTTTTTTCCTTCGTTATAAACAATACTTTAGATTAAAGACTAAACGAAGTACGTTGTTGTAAAGTACAAATTGTGAGCTACCATAATATGGACCAGAGATATAGACATCACTTGGAAGATGCAGTAAGTAATATCTTGACTATGGAATATTAAATCACATAGAACACTATCACGAGGTTCAGATATTTCGCTTCTTTGTCCTCAAGTTACTGCACTATTGGTACAGCCAACAGATTCAATCACGTCACACGGACAGTCTAAACATTAACGTCATATGTTGAATTAATCATGTAACTACTTGGGAACAAGAAATAGGCCATGGGTTTACGTACCTTATGAAAATACATATAATAGTTATCCCTCTATGTGAATTGGAGGGGGAAGGGCAGAAAGTGTCTTGTCCCCTCAAAGTCGGCACCTATTGTTGTGTTTGTCCTGTGCAACCTTTATATCCTTGCACTTTTTTAAACCTTTCTCAAAGGCCTTCTAACATCCTTTTTTATCTTTAAGGTAAGGATTTTAGATAAGGGACTGTTTCCCCGTATATATCAAAGGGTGCAAAATGGGCACATGTGCCTACGAACCCCCCAAAATAATTTATTAATCCACCCCTATTAAAGTTATCTTATTGAAGTAGAGTTTACCATGAGAGTTGACATAATGTATGTAGAAAGATGAAATACAGCTATTTGTTCGTCTTGTACGGGTCATAAAGCTATGGTATCATTCAAACTGTTGATATCTCGAGTTATTGAATAGTATTTACGGAGCTATTGCACATCGTAAACTTGGCATCTTCTTGCTTAATCTAAGATCTCTTTCCATTAATCTATCAGACAACTTGGGTCTCCTCGGTCTAGAAGCGAGATTTGGATCTTGGCCAAAGAAAAGAGTTGAGAGAGAGAGAAGTGGATGAGCCTTGGAGGATGACAAGACAGCCAGATAACATTTGAGGAATCGGAATCGAACAATTCAATTGTGTAAGATACAATACTTTTTATCCCTTAGCATCCCAAAGAGTGATTTCCAATCTCCGTAAAGAACTCAGAGTGAGAAACGTGTCTATCAAGAATCTTCTCTTTGCTCGTTTTCTATCTTTGGTTTCCTTAAAATTTTCTCCAATCGTCCCCTTTCCTAATAAACCACTTCAATTGAATCTACTTTGTTCCCAGTAGAACAATCTTCTAGTCGTAGAGTCATATACTTTTGTATGTCCCAGACTGTCCGGCTGGGTACGAGCCAACCACATGTTACTTGCCTCATCCGCAACAATGGAACCTGAGATTACAAATGCATTTTACCTCCGTGGTGTGCTTAACAAAGCGCGCTACTACGACAGAGGTTCCGGGTTTAAATCCCGACCTGGACACGGGTGTTCTTTCCGAGTGTCCCTTCATCATATCACCAGCCATCCTCATCTTCGCGACTAGCCCAAAGTAGCAGAAAAGCGAAGTAAAATCACCCAAATCAATAATCTATCTTCTATATATATATATAAATGGATGTATTGGTGGGTGTGTATATTTGTTTGTTCCGGCATAACTCTCGAACGTCTGGACCAATTTCAACCAAACTTGGTACACGTATCTCTTGCAATCTGGAAATAAATACTGTGTGGGTAAGACACCCCTGGCACCCCTAGGGGTGTGGTGCGAAGGGGTGACATGTAAAAATAATCTAGAACCACCGATATTAAATTCCGCAGGGACAGACATACGTGACTCTATGCAATCCGCACAACGATAGTGTTTCTCGGGTTGTCTAACATTCAGGCTGTGTTGCGAATAGAATCCATAGTTTTTGTGACATTCCCAATGCGGTTCAACTCCAAGTTCATCACCTATCGGCATGGGGGGTGAGAGGGGGCGAAAAACAAAATGCCACAAATGACCTAGATTAGTGTCGAATCCATAGTTTTCGGAGTCGCTAAGCTAATTGGTGACATTCACGATTACATTCAAAATTAGTTACATTTTACACTATAGTTAGAATTCATTATTTTCCTGTCTAATAGAGATTGGGATAAATAAATACCCGAGCAACGCCGGCTAATCAGCTAGCAAATCAATAAATGCTTTTCACGTCCTGCTTTATTTTATGTTAACTTTTATTCACTTAAAAAAAGGTAAAGTGTTCCCCTGTGCTTAGCACTACGCCATGAAGGTATATAGGGGGTGCGATGGTAACGCCCCACACTTTCTTGATCCGGTCGTGAGTGGGGATGATGTGATCAGCACCACGCCCCTGACCGCCTTTACCCCCTAGAGTTTCCCACAGGTACCCATGTTATTCGACGCTGGGTGGGGGGGGGGCGCAGGGGCCGCTTCCAACGTTAGAAAAGTTCCCGGATTTGAACCGGCCGGGGATCGAACCCGGGACCTTTAGCATGGTAGTCGGACGCGTTACCGACTTTTTTTAAAAAAGGAAAGCCCCTAGGCTGAAGCTTCCCTCATCACACTTCATTCACATTTCTATTTCAGGACTTTTCAGGACAGACAATCACAAATACCCATGCCTTACCCGTGACTCGAACCCGGAACCCCTGGCGTTGTGGCGCGCTGAGCTAGCTACTCCGCCACGAAGGTCGACCCCGACTGAACCACCGCGGCCACACTTGTACATTTACATTTACATTTGTACTTTTATTATTTAGTGTAGCTTTTTTCCCCTCTTCGAGCTAACTGCAACGAAGAGAATGAATGGACAGTCACAATGAACTCCCTTGCCCAGGCCGGAACTTCAAACCGTGAACTTCTGTGACGAGATCGAAAGTCAACCACTTAACGCGCCCAGCAAGCGATCAAGCCTGGATTTAGATACAAATTAGTTTTGCAACATTTTAATTGCAAAGCGTCATTGGATTTTAAATGAAAAGGTGTAAAAACATATTATTTGATGATTGGAAGTGTCAAATGTATGAAGCGAAAGCACGTTGTATAGTCCAGTAGAGAGAACCAACGTAGCAGGAAATGACACCACATCACTCACGACAGAAAATTGACTTGCCTGATTTTTTTCCTGACCCATCATTTCCATTAACCTGAAGCTAATTATAATTATTTAAAGCAATTTATTTGTAGTTATGAAAAATAAAGGTTTGGTAATGAAATTTTGCCTAAAAACTTTTATCGAATCGAATTGGGGACCCTTGGAATTATAAACCAATAACGTTACCACTACGCAATTGCCAAGGCTCCATGCTATTTTGAAGAAAATTTTAACATATAATTCCGCTAGAACAGATTTAAAAAAAGCGTTATATGCAATTTCATTTTAATTTTACGAAAATTATAACAGTCGAAATGTAATCTGCACCTAAAATTTTCCATCTGATATTATCCACTTCGGGGTTTCCCGCTAAAGCAATCGAAATTTGTCTGGTCACTAATGTACGCTTATCATGTACGCACACAAAATTTATCTACTAGTGAGTGTTTTTAAAGAACAGAAGTTACCACGCTTGTAAAATCAAAGGTTTATTCTTTTCCTTCAGAAAATAAATTCTGTAATATATCCCAAAGTATTCAGAAATTACAACTAACCTTTAGTTGTATATGTTATTACAATGAGTCAAAGGAAACTACGATCTACAGCGCACCATCTAGCGTTAAGAAAATTTCTATCGCAACGCAATTTTGTACATCAGAGAGCGTCACGAAGATATCACGATGCTAAGGATGAATTAATATTTAATGTCATACTGAGACTAACATTTCTATTCGTCATACAACTACATATATGAAAAAGACTGTTTTTGAATCTCAACACAAGGATGTTTTATTTCGACTTTGCAAATGACCAGACAATAGTGTATAACACGCTTCTTTGTTAGTGTACCTTCATCACTTAAACTCATCGTCGCGATTAGCCAAAAGAAGCAGAAACGCGACGTAATCAATCAATCTCCTATGCAATTGTAGTATTCTACAGTATGCGGCAACACCTGAGACATTGTAAATAAACATTAGCTCAACAGATGACGTTGATCAATTGAATGTTGTAAGAACTCCAATTAACAAGTAGTGTAACAGATTTTAGGGGGAAGGAACGATGGGTAATTCTAACAAAAATTTGTTTCATCATTAGCATCATGTCCACATGTTATCATAAGAAGGAAGTGTTTTAAGGAGGATAGAAAAAGAGAAATGAAAGAAGCCTTGGAGAATTAGAGAAAGAATTAAAGAGACAGGGACAGACGGCAGAGAGGGAGAGAACAAGAAATGGGGAATCGAGAAGAAAATAATTAAAGAACAGAGAGAGAGAGAGAGATAGAAAAAATGGAGAAGCGAGAGAGGATAGGAGAAAGATAGAAGTTGAGAAGAGAGAAAGAGGAAGAAAATTGAGAAGCAAGAGAGAGAGAGAGAGGGACAGATACGGAGAGAAAGATAGAGCAAAGCAGAAATAATACAAGCAGAAACAAAGCAGAGAGAGAGGGAGAAGGAAGAAAACTAGCAGAAGATCGATAGACAGAAAAGCTAAACAGAAATAGACATGGAACGTGAGAAAAAACGTAGAAAGAGAAATGATCAAGAATAGAGGAAATAAACGCGAAGAAAGACCAACTAATCGAAAACTAGATATAGAAGATGCAATAAAGGGAATAGACAAAAGTGATACAAGTATAAAGAAAGTAGACAGTTGTTCCTTATTCCCAGGGAGTCTCATGAATCTTTCCACAGATTATCGCCGTCCACCGAGGTGGCAACAGTTGTTCCATTTCACTCCACAAATTCGGTAGGGCATGTTAATGAAAGCTTTAAGAATATCGTTGAAGCTGCATCCAGTAGATCGTAAAGCCAAATTTCTGAGTACATTACATGCGTTTTCTATGACTAAAATTCGAATTCCTCCAAAATTTCAACTGCTCTACCGAAACAGGAATCTCTCCGGGTTTCAACATGTCCGACAAGGAGATTGCTGTCATGTGAGGCTGCAGTTAACATGGGCAGTCCGTCAGAGGAACGAGGCATGAAAGATTTATCCCGCGTTCGATCATGAACGGGCACAATCTGATGATCCAGGACGCTCCTGCGGAATTCTGGGATATAAACGATTCGTCTGCAGAGGTTGTCAACAAGGCTCGTTCCCGACGACAGAAAAGGGGGTGGGGACCGGGAGAGGGGGAGGAAAGGGGGCGGGGGATAATTTTAACGAGAGCGACATGAAAAAGCCATCAAATTTAGTTTCGTCCTCTCATTTGCTCAGCGTGGTTCATTTGTTCTGCATAATGATCCGACTCGGCAGCTCAATGAATTATATGACAAGTGGAGAGGCTTCGTTCACAGTGGGTCTATTGTGTCAGGTGCGTAGTTATGTGCATGGAATGTCCTTGCTGGAGATTAACTTTAACGCTCCGCATCGACCCTAAGTTACGATTTGTGTTTAGGAGCATTCAAGGCAAGCGTCGCTGTTGCGTTTTAGTGGCTGCGTTAACGCTTAGGCTATTTGTGCTCGTTATGTCATAAGTGGGATAGGACTGACACCCTGGCAATCCTGCGCTCGAATATCTTACCCATATCCAGGACAAAATCAATCGAATCTTTGCGATACTTGCCCAGTTCTTTCATGTTCATCCACTTTGAATAACCACACTAGCCCCGTCCGCTCTGCACTTCTTGACTCTTTTTGCACTGGCGCGTCTAGATTGTTACACGGTGCAACACCGACTCGTGTACTTCGTTGATTTGGTGCCAAGTAGTGTATTTGCTGTCTACACCGTTTGCACTACGTCCTGGCTCGGTGTATTTATGGTGTATGGTCACGTTGTGAGTTATGGCCGTAGGCAGGAAAAATTTTCGGGGTGGGGGTTCCATGGGCGTTGCCAGAAATTGAGATAATAGAAATAATAACAATACTTATACAATAATAATAATAATTAACATATCATAATTATAATCCATTTTTATTCCAAAATAATAAAAATTATATTATTATTATTGTTGTTATATCCTTGAGGAGGCTTACTCAGTACAGCAGATGAGTGAATATGCGTTTCATACAGCATACAGTGTGTACTGAAATGCACAACTATTATACTTATTGATATTTTAAATACCTTCATGAAAAAGCTTTCAAAGTTAGATGGACATTTTAGTCAAGGTTTTTGTTGTTTGACCTTAAAACTTAATTTTTGGAATTTTGAAAACTATGTAACCAGTTATTCTTTTTAATAACTTAGCCCGGTGCATGTATTGTAACCGCAATCGCGAACGTAACCCGCTACAAAACTGGAGATCCGAGGTTTCAACTCCTATCATGGAGGAATTTCAACTTTACGGGATAGGGAACTTAAAAGTTGGAAAGGAATTTTATAAAATCATAAGGGAATTTTCAGCCTGACCCAGGAATAATATTGGAAAGAGGACAGCAGAAGTGAAGTTTGAGGGATCCAAGAAAAAATACTGTTTTCCTCAAATTCCAGAATTCCAAATGTATGAAAATTCTAGATAAATCGTTGTCTCCTTGTTGTTTTCCTGTGATACTCCGAATAAATTTTTGAAAATGAGTTACAGATTTTGATTTCTGAACTATCATTAATCCAACATGTGAACCCTACAACCCCCACCCCTCTAAATACGGCCATGTTGTGAGTGCTACCTAATGAAATGAATTTTAAAGCGGCAGACAGGCATTTGTTGAATCTTCTGAACTTGAACACCGCTTTCCGTCTATTTGGTTCAACGTCATTTCCTTGCACCACCAGTAGCGTACGCAGGATTTCATCAAGGGAGGGGTTATTTCGAAAACTTTCTACAAATTCACATTACCATTGTTTTATTATACTTTAATTAATTAATTAATTAATTAGTTCAATTACTACTAATAATACTGCTAATGCAGCTGCTATCACTACTTATATCACTACTATTAATAAGTAGTAGAGATCTACATAAATATATTTATGAAAGCAATAGAACAAAATTACATTTTTTTGTTTCTTTGTTACGAAATAATTGTCTAGTCAACGGTTATTTGTGTATGATAGGTGAGACATTTCAAGTGTGAAGAAAATCCATAAAAACAAGCAAATATATTAAATTTATTGAAATAATCAAAATATGAAACTCATTGAAGGAGCCGCGGTGGTCTAGTCTGACAACCTCGTGGCAGATCCGGGTTCGATTCCCGGAATAGGTTGGAATTTATCTAGCCTTGTCTCCGCACCCAGCCTCATAGCAATGGGTACCTGAGAGCAATCCTGGGGATAAAGGCTGCAGGAGCATGGTGCTGATCACATCACCTGCAAAGTGGCCGCGATCGAGAATGTGTGGGGCCCACCACACCACTACGTGTGCCTTCATGGCACGGTGCTATTTATGGAACTCACCCACGATGATGATGAAGCGCGAGAACAATGTTGCTAAATTCCACTGAGTCTATGTTTTAGTTCAAAAGTAAGTGATTCACAAAGCACTTCTTCAACATTATTTAATGATGTGGATGTAGACTCAGCATCACTTGAGAGTTCACAAGGGGATGTGAAATCAGTACCGGGAAGAACGTTTGCATTAAGGTCGGCACACTGCGACGAAGCAAGGAATTTTCACAATTCTCGCGAGAGTCGCTGCGCGACTTTTTGCAAAAAAATTGCAAAATTGAACTTTACGGCCGCTTACATTGTGTTTGGAATGTTGTGTTTTTCTTCATGGTGCATGGGAATAATAATACAAATTATTATTATACGTAGTAGACTATTATTATAATTATTATTATTGTCGCAGATCTTCGTCTATAATAAATTAGCCATTTTTATTTTTTTCTACAGCCTTTTCAATAATATTTCCAAAGCTCAAGGGGGGGGGGGTTAAACCCGGTAACCCCCCTTGCGTACGCCACTGTGCACCACCCTGACACTGAAATGCACCTGCACTACACCCAGTGACAAAAAGGGTAGCGAACTAGACGGGGCTAATGTAAATGAAAGTGTTACCCAAGCGACACGGGGTGCGTTCCGAAAGTCTTAAGGAAACGAACGCATTCAACGAAAATAACTGGGCTCGTAAATATGGTGAAACCAGTTATTTTACAGACTTATGGGACACTCTAGGCGAAAGCGCAGGCGCAGAGTTTTGTTTAGAGAAAGTTTCCGCATGGAGTCCACCGGAAGGAATGTCCCCTATGGCAAAAGTAAACTCTACTGTGGACACTGTTTCTCATTTTAATCACATTCTAAGAACAGTTAAGGCATACTCATCTTGTGCATTTTGCTTCATATCACTATCTGTTAAAATTATAATACATTTTCCGAACTAGTGCATTTTGAATCCATCAGCACGCGCGTTGTCTGCAGACAGCAGACGATTCTCACCGAACAAACCAGCCTCCTGGCCCGTGCGTTTGGTGAATCTCGTTCTTGCACGAAACGTACGGAATGCGACTTTTGGGACAGCATAATGAAACTCACGAAACGCACGGAAGCACTTATGGAACAGCCAGTTACAATAACTCGTTCTACGCGTTAAACTCTTGCGACTTTCGGAACGGGCCCACAAACAGTGGGCATTTTGGTCAATGGCCCCCTCCAGTTCTCTCCACTTTTTGACTCTCTGCACTCGCGTGCCTAGCAGGTTACACGGCGCAACACCGTCTCGTCTATACCCTATCCCAACTATCTCTGGAGCAAAACCGCGCATAGCGGCAGAGAAGGGGTGGATCGAGTGGGCGGAGAAAAGGAGTACACGCTGCTGCAAAGACTAATAACTGCAGTCGCCTTTCCTCCTCCACGGAATCGCGTTCCCTCTCAGGTGTTCATTTGTTTCATTTGGTGTTTTAAGTCCACTTTATGCACAGTAAGGCTAATCGGGACTGGACCTACAGTTTACAGTGGGATCGGAACCGCTATGTGCCTCCAACGGGTATCGAACCCGGGACTCCTTGATTCCAAGGCTATGACGCTACCACTGCGCCATCGGGGAGGCCCTCAGGTGTTCATTGGTCGAGATCTCTCCAGTCAGTACTTGCGCAGAGATTTGCTTTCGTATGCTTATGGCTAGGGCTACGATTTTTATGACTTAAAAATCACCAAAATATGCAAAATAAAATATGCTCTTATGAACTGAAATCGTACAAAATATGCACCATGATTTGAAAAATATGCCGTTATAACTGGACTGTTTCAAACATCAATATCTAAATGGTGAGATGTTTTCACATGTACTATTTTAAGGTCACTTTATAGGCCCTGAGTTGCAATGCACAATGAACACTTTCTGTAAATTTTCAAATAAAAATGATAAAGACTTTGCAGCAGTAAAAAAAAACCTCGAGTGAACATGGGAGTAAGAACGAATCCAGTTCGAAAACGACTTGGTTGAAAAAGCGAAAATATGCTGAAAATGATCGAAAATCCATCAAACTATGCTCTATCACGCAGAAATGGTCAAATATGCAAAAATATGCCCTTAAAAAGCACCTTAATTTAATTAGTTCCATTATAATATGAATTTCTATATATTTAGGGAACACATCACCCTTACCAAAAAAAAAAAAAATCTTGCCGACAGTATTGCCATCTATGATCGAGGCCGACAACTTTTCAACAACCCTCGTACATGCACTTGCCGGTCGCGAAGACAAGTTATAAATAGCTAGTGATTAATCATTCCACGCTATGTCGCATTTAGGAAAGCCATTAACGTAATAAGATGTAAATGAAGATACGTAATTCGCTGCAGATGACGTGAAACCATAATCACATTTACCCGTTGCATCAGGAACTTGATTTGATGACGAGGACAACAATGAGACCACGAGTGTTCGTAGCATGACGTGAGTTACCTTGACTTATCAACAATGTCGCCCTTTCCTTTCGCGTGAAGCCGTAACTTGGCGTGACAGCGAGGTTAACAGGTGGGCGGGGGCCCCTTCGCAGAAAATCACGCGAGCTTTTCCCAGCTATTTCCGCTACAGGGCCGAGTGGTCGAAGATAAAGTTTGAAGTGGACTTTGCGGGCCTTGAACCAGCAGGCGAAACCACAAACTCTATATCGTGAGCGGATCAGCCAGCAACAAGTGTTCGGTTCCTTGATTCTAATATTGAAATTCAGCTTTCCCTTCATTCCTAGTTGGAGTTCGTTTGCAACGTTTTCCAAGATAGAATTCCGCATTTACCACAAAACTGTTTTTATCGATCTCTGATTTCAATTTGACAAGACTACGTTCATTGTTCACGTTGAAAACGAGAACAAGCTTAATAGTTTCTCTCTGAATTTTCAGCGAAGAAAGGTACTAGTTGTGATAGATCTACTCTTGGGGAATTTGAAGTTTAAAGCTGTCGATAGATCCATTCGTTTGGATCTTTACGTTTGCAGATGAGAATAGATCCATTCGTTTGGAGTTTTACGTTTGTAGATGAGGATAGATCCATTCGTTTGGAGTTTTACGTTTGCAGATGAGGATAGATCCATTCGTTTGGAGTTTTACGTTTGTATATGAGGATAGATCCATTCGTTTGGAGTTTTACGTTTGTTGATGAGGATAGATCCATTCGTTTCGAGTTTTACGTTTGTATATGAGGATAGATCCATCCGTTTGGAGTTTTACGTTTGTTGATGACGATAGACCATTCGTTTGGAGTTTTACGTTTGTAGATGAGGATAGATCCATTCGTTTGGAGTTTTACGTTTGTGTATATGAGGATAGATCCATTCGTTTGGAGTTTTACGTTTGTTGATGAGGATAGATCTATTCATTTGGAGTTTTACGTTTGTAGATGAGAATAGATCCATTCCTTTGGAGATTTACGTTTGTAGATGAGAAAAGGTCCATTCGTTTGGAGTTTTACGTTTGTAGATGAGGATAGATCCATTCGTTTGTAGATTTACGTTTGTAGATGAGAATAGATCCATTCGTTTGGAGTTTTACGTTTGTAGATGAGGATAGATCCATTCGTTTGGAGATTTACGTTTGTATATGAGGATAGATCCATTCGTTTGGAGTTTTACGTTTGTTGATGAGAAAAGGTCCATTCGTTTGGAGTTTTACGTTTGTAGATGAGGATAGATCCATTCGTTTGGAGTTTTACGTTTGTAGATGAGGATAGATCCATTCGTTTGGAGATTTACGTTTGTAGATGAGGATAGATCCATTCGTTTGGAGATTTACGTTTGTAGATGAGGATAGATCCATTCGTTTGGAGATTTACGTTTGTAGATGAGGATAGATCCATTCGTTTGGAGTTTTACGTTTGTAGATGAGGATAGATCCATTCGTTTGGAGATTTACGTTTGTAGATGAGGATAGATCCATTCGTTTGGAGATTTAAGTTTGTAGATGAGGATAGATCCATTCGTTTGGAGATTTACGTTTGTAGATGAGGATAGATCCATTCGTTTGGAGATTTACGTTTGTAGATGAGGATAGATCCATTCGTTTGGAGATTTACGTTTGTAGATGAGGATAGATCCATTCGTTTGGAGATTTACGTTTGTAGATGAGGATAGATCCATTCGTTTGGAGTTTTACGTTTGTAGATGAGGATAGATCCATTCGTTTGGAGATTTACGTTTGTAGATGAGGATAGATCCATTCGTTTGGAGATTTACGTTTGTAGATGAGGATAGATCCATTCCTTTCTGGTTTATTTTTAGATGGTGATAGATCTATTCATTATAAGTTTATACATTTAAGATCTCAATAAATACATTCGTTTGGAGTTTTCGTTTGTAGATTATGATAGATCTATTAGTTTGGAGTTTGTTTTTAGTTTTTAGATGATGATAGATCCATTCATTGGGAGTTCTTAGCTTTAAGATGTCGATAGATCCATTCGTTTGGAGTTTGATGTTTAGTTTCTAGATGACGACGAATCCATTAATTCAGAGATTTCAGTTTTTGATAATGATAGATACTTCATTCAGAATTTATAATTCGATAGATCATTATGGATCCATTGATTCGAAACGTCCTGGTTGAAAGTGATGATAGATCAATTTAGGAGTTTATTCTTTGAAGCCAAATTCATGCGATCGGAATTTTTATTGGAAGATGATGACAAAAATTCATTTGGTGCGAAGCTGAAAAACAAATTCATTTTTAGTCTGAAACTTGATGATAATTCATTCCATTCATAGTTCAAAGTGTGAAGAAAATATGTTCGTTTTATATTCATTCTTTGAAGTTGAAGTTTATAGAGGATTGGCCAAATACTCTTCACACATTGTTTACAACTTCATGATGTGAGAAAATGAATTGTAGTGTTTCCATCTTCAAGAAACACTGGAGCTTTTTCATATTGACATAGAAGTTATGATGGAGCTATTATATTCTGCACGGTAAATTTGTGGAACCTTATTTCCATGGAGAAATTGTCGGAAATAAAACAAAAATAGGCGATTGTTAAACAAAACTATGGTAACAAAATAGCCTCATTGTATCAGAGAAGAAAACTGATAGCATCGAAATAAGTACGTCAAACTACGTATTTATGTTGAGACAGAGAGAATTGGATTTGAAATTTCTTGTTAGCGTTGTTAATAGTGTGATAAAACTTAATAGAATAGATAACATGTAGATCAGTGGACTAATAATTACTACTGTATGTACGCTTGTTTGCTTCTGTACAAATTAGTGTCAATCAGTGTTCATCGTTCGTTGAATCATTCTCTCCATACACTAATGAATGGAAACATCCAAAGATATTCATTGCAATTTAAATACAACAATCCTTATAATATTTGCAAGATTTTGGCCTTCCTTTCTTTACGCTGACATGCAAAATTCATTCATATTTAGGGGAAGGGAGGGTTAAGTGGCCACTCTAAGGTTTGATGAATTCTTATCATACCTTTTTAATAAGCAATGTTATAGAAACATATACCCATAGTAAGTATAATAACTTTCCTTCCAATTTCTATTTTATTTTTTAAATTCTTGTTGTATAGAAAGATACATGTTACTTTTTTAAAAAAGTACGAAGTGGCCACTTTCTCCGCCTAGGTTGGGTAAAGTGGCCAGCCCCTTCCCATTTTACCTGCATAGGTAAATGAACAAATCACATTGATTCGGAGTGTGTATTTAATCAACACAAGCTGAAGTAATACACATTAAGAATAAGTATTATGTTTTTTAAGTATTATCTTAAGTATGAAATCTTTACAAGATAAAGTAAAAAGAAATTCGTAATCAATAGTCTGTAGATAAAGTATTAGGCGTAGGTCTATTTGCAAAATTCGCACTCAAACTCATCATGTTCTTCGTCACAACTAGCGCACTCTTCATGTGCCCACTTCTTACATTTTAAACATCTAATTCATCCTTCATTGCCATTCGAGTCTGTGTGTTTCGTGGCCACTTTGCTCGGAATGACGCCATTACAAAAACTGTGGCCTAACGTCTAACCTACATGACTTTGCGTTTTCAAACACACATCATTTAAAAGGTTATTTCACGCTGACCAAACAGTACAAGAGCATGTACATAATTATGACACTTACTATTATTTAGCTATAATCAACAATTTGTACCACTTAGCTACAATCAGTATTGCGAGAAAACAATAAAATGAGTTCACATCTAGAAAAGTGCAGCCTCCATCTTCAAAGTCACAGAAAACACTGACAGCATCCGTGGCGACTGTTTCGCCCGGTTCCGCGTAGCGGAAGCGCTATACAGCGAAGAAAAGCCATATGGCCACTTTGCCCGCACTGGCCACTTTACCCTTCCTTCCCCTATATGCATGAAATTCACTTCTGGAAAAAAAATATTTTGTAAAGTGATCGATATCCTTACAATTTTCCCTTATCTTAAAAGGATAGAAGTTATAGAAAGAAAATCTGAGTTGAAAGAAATTGAAAACGAAATGCAATTTGGTAACGTTTTGTGCCCTTGTGGTGTATTACGTACATAGATGGTCATTATAAAAATATCTACCACGAAGTTTCTTGTTTATTAATTTGGTTTATTTTACTTCGCAATTCTGCCACTTTAGGCTAATTACGAAGATGGAGATGAGTGATGATATGATGAAGTTGATGAATGGACACTCACAAACACACACCCATGCCGGGATTCGAACCCGGGACCCCCATTGTCGTAGCGTGATGTGCTAACCACTCCGCTACGGGAGCCGGCACGATGTTTCTTGTGTGTGCGTTTTTCTTTGGAATTAGTCCAGTCGTTGCATTATTAATCCAGGGGTATCCAACCCTTTTTCTATACAGGGCCAGTAACTCTTTGAACAATTGGTTGCGGGACATATTCCATTTCCACTAAAGATAATGTCCAAAAATAAATATAAAAGTTTTGTAAACACTAAAGTGTCTAAATGTGGCCCAAGGACCGTAATCTGTCCGCCCCTGTTTAAACTTTCTATAAAGGGAAGTTAAATGTAGTTATTATTCAGTACAACGATTTCTATTGAAACTTGTATTAATTAAATCAATCTTTTTTCTTAAAACACCGGCACTTTCACGAGCTCTATCATTGCTAGTTAGCGTGAATACGCTGGTAACAGCGGTAGCTCAGTAGTTAGGGTGTCTGAGAGATCTGGGTAGAGAGAGAGAAAGGGAGAGAGGGAGAGGGAGAGAGAGAGGGGGGAGAGGGATAGAGAGGGAGGGAGAGAAAGAGAGGGAGGGAGAGATAGAGAGAGGGATACAGAGGGAGAGGGAGAGAGAGGGAGAGAGAGAGGGAGAGAGGGAGATAGGGAGAGAGAGAGAGAGAGAGAGAGAGAGAGAGAGAGAGAGATGTGCGTATTTTCCATCTACTCGTCATTTGGAAGATCACAGCTCTTACACTCTCTCCAGGGAATCTCTGGAATAAGCGAACGAATGATTGATTTTGTTTATTTTACTTCGCTCTTCTGCAACTTTTGGCTAATCGTGAAGATAAGGATGAGTGATGATATGATGAGATTGATGAAAGAACGCTCACAAATAACACGCAGGCCGGGATTCGAACCCGGGATCACTGGCGTATTAGCGCGATTTGCTAACCACCCCTACGGAAGTAATGACACGAGAAGGCTCGGCCAATGAACACCTGAGAGAGGAAGCGAGTCCATGGAGGGGAAACGCGGATGCAGCTACCAGCCGTTTGCAGCAGATCGCACTGCACTGCTCCGTTCAATCGCTTTCTACACTCTCTACCGTTATGCGCGGCGGTGCCCGACACATTCCCCTTGCTAGAGTGTACAAGTAGGAGAATGACGCTCATTGGTTAAGGAAGTCTGTAGCTCCTCCCCTTTGCTACTGCGCAGCTGGGCTTGGTCAGGCCTCACCCGCAAAGATATATCTCGTCAACTCTATTTGAATAATGCTTAACAAAGACCATTTAAAAGCTAATCACTAGGGCTAAGATTTTTTTAACCTAAAATCACAAAAATATGCAAAACAAAAATGCATTTTAAAAAATATGCACTATAATTTAAAAGATATGTCCTTAGAACTGAACTGTTTCAAACATCAATATTGGACATATTCTGAGATCTTTTAACACTATTTTCACTGTCTAAGCCGTGATTTGCAATGTACAATGAATATTTTCTGTAAATGAATAAATACTACCTTTCTTTCCATTAGGAGACATGGTTTCACAATTTTCCAGGAAATAAATTTGAACGTATAATTGTGAAAAATTCAACAACTTGAGTGAACATAGAAGTAAGAACGAATCCACTTCGAAAACGTCTGTATATTCTTTGAAAAAACGAAAATATGCTGAATATGATCGAATCACGTGGAAATTGCCAAATATGCCTAATATGCCTTTGAGAAGTACCTGAACTATATTAGTTTTTTCAAAATATGAATTTCTATATATTTAGGCAACACATCACCCTTAGCAACAAATATGCTAGGTCATGAAAATCACGAGATGGAGACACGGGTGTATAGAGATGCATTTTTCATAGCTACAATCGCCCGTAAGACGACTAAACTGTACCAGCGCCTATAAACCTATGAACAGAGCGGCTGATTCTTGCCTTCTTGTGGTGTGACGTCATAACCACTTGTGGAAAGTACACGGCTCCTAAATCATATAAATCAACCGATATCAAGCCAGAAGCATGCTGGTCTCGTAAAATGATTAACGCAACATTCATTCTGCACAATACTCGTTATAAACGTCCTTCGTGCTATCCCCGATAATCTAATGGTAAAGACAATCACATTTCAACCTATGGGAACCTGAGTTCCCAAATGAGGAAATATTTCAATGTTTCGGATCTCATTACTGACCGCAGGCCCAGCTCTTATTAGCATGAGTGTACATAAAGCGGATTTTAAACTAACTTTGTGTATTTTCAACAGGAAATCTCATTAGAGGCCACTGTAGTATTCTTGTGGTCATGCACTGCAAAAATATGAGTTCTGGGCTCGTATTAATAAGACATGGCTTTTTCCTAATTTGTCTTTGTATTTTAAATATTAATAAAGTCCACTTCCTGCCCAGAGATTCTAATGGGAACAGGACATACAGTTTAAAGTGAACCAAAAAACTGCATTGCCCCTCCATAAAGAATCAAACTAGTGACATCTTAATAAGAAGAATTATTACACATATGCAGTGGTTCTTCATAGTGAAAGAAAGAAGTAAACAATGAAGGATAAGAAGAAGAATGGAAAGAATAGAAAATGAGTCAAGAGGAAAAGGAAGGATAACTGAAGTCAAGAAGAAATAAAATGAAGAAAATAGAGAGAACGGAATGGAAGAAATAATGAAGAAAGAAAGAAAGAAAGGAAAGACAAAACGAAGGAAAGAGGGAATGAAAAACGAACAAAGGAGGAAAAGAATGAGTAGATTAGAGAAAAGTAGGATTCAGAAGGAAACGGAAAAGCAGAAAGAAAGGAAAGCGAAAAGAAAGAGAGAATGGAATGAAAGAGAAACAAATGAAAACAAGTAGATAGAATGAAGAGAAAAAGGAAGAAAGGAAACAAGCCAAGACAAAAATGAGTGAAATCGAGAAACCAAAGATAGAAAGAAAGAATAAGTGAAATAGAGAAATGAAAAAATAATCAAGGAAATAAAGGAAGAAAGAAAAAGCAAAAAGGGTAAGGGAAGAGAGAAGGAAGCAATGATTGAACGAGAGAAATGAAAGATATAGAGAAAGAAATTAGTGAAATTGATAAGAAATAAATAAATGAAACTAATGAAGAGAGAATGGAAGAATAAGTGAAACAAGAGAAATGAAAAATGGAAAAAGGAAGAGAGAAGAAAAGATAAGCAATGAGAGAAAGGAAGAAAAGAAAAACAAAAACAGTTAATAAAGAAAATTTGGCAACATTTGTATTGAGGAAATTTATTGAACACAGATAGGCAGATTATGACCGGATCAATGGCTTGAAGTTGAATCCCCCCACTCATGGGTTTGAATTCAGGAACTCGCTATGATGAGGCTGCAGCATTAACCACTACGTTATCTTACGTGTAAATAAACAAACACAACAGTTACTATGAACACACTTCTAAATATAGAGACCTAGGAAGAGCATTTATCTGCCAGAGATGAATCCTAATATTGTCTGTGGGTGAAGCCACAAATACCCGTAGCTAGATTGGAATCTTGTTTGAAGAAGTCCAAGTTCCTAATCAGTTAATTCTTGCGAAAACTTCTCTCGCAGACAACTTCTCTCATTTGTCTTAAGCCCAAGGAAATCTATTGATTAGAGCTTTCAAAGCTTTTATTAATATCTCCCCCTCCCCTTCTCCAAATCTCTCCCCTCCCCTCGTTCACGTCTGGAAACTTTTCGTTCCTTATCCAAGCATCGAAAACCCATTCCGATTCCGCTAAGTGATAGCCAAGACAAATGGAACCATCGGAAAATCATTTGGTGCAGGGGACACTGTTTACAATCAAGATACAAAACTTTCTCTCGGAGCTCTTTCGAGTTAAACGGCCCAGCTTCTCACCAATCAGAGACTAAGAAGCGTGTTTTGCCACTGCTCAGGCGATAAGAATGCTTCAAAGCGGGGTAACAATGTTGCCATTTTTAATGCAAACCATCACTGAAACAAATGTACCCAACACTAAACGAAAACAGTCCAGTTAAGATCTGAGCTTCCCCTTGCCTCTTCCACGCCCCTGGCTCTGCAGGGTTGGCACACTTCGCGCGTTCTGCGGTAGATTTCGCCGGTTGAAATTGTTGCTTATTGGCAACACTGTAGGTGTGCGGCGTGACCTTGACTGGACTATTTTCATGGCTTTATCTTTGAAAAGGATACGCTACCAAGTTGCCAACTAAAGGCGCGCATACACAAACGTGCAAATCCGCAAAGTATTTACGCAAGTACGTTACGCGTACACAACGACGTACACTTTTATCCGCACGCTCTTCTCTTCCTTTCAAGCACGAGCGGACTCTGGTGGTCGTGCCAGGAACCAAAAGCAGCAGTGGAGTGTGTTCTGTGGATGGAGGAATATATCTGAATGCGGAACTCTCATCCAGGCTCTCGAAGGGTGGCCTATCCCAGACCCCTGATTTCAAGTCGAAGGCGCTCTCCGCATTAATGAACTTTCCTTTCAATCATCTGGTATGTTTAAAGAAAAGTCATTTATCGGCCGAGCGTTATTTCCTGAAGTTGGTGTTCATTCTTCTATTGATCGATTTTGTTTAGTTTACTTCTTCGCTTTCCTGCCACTTTTGGGTAATCGTGAAGATAAGGATCAAAATATATACAAAAATTGATGAAGAAACATTCACAAAGAACATCCATGCCCAAGCCGGGATTCGAACCAAAGCCCCCTGGTGTCGTAGTGCGCTGCACTAAAAAATATCCGAGTTTTCGATTAAAACAGAAATTTGCTGTGAATTATTTGAAACTCGTATACTACGTACCTTAAACTGAACAAAAATAATGCAATAATTAGGGCCCGGTTTTTTATGTAGGCGTAATTACATATTTTCACTTCATGTAATTTAAGGTTCAAAACACACATTCAAGATACGTAACTTTGTTCTTCACTGCCTCTGATTCTTGAAATAGTGTGACTGTTGTCATTCCATTATCAATTTCAAAGGGTTCCGGGTTTGATACCCGGTAGAAGCACATAGTGTAGGTCCAGTCCGATTAGCCCTACTGTGCATAAAGTGGACTTAAAACACCAACTCAATGAAAAAATATAAATATGCTGACCAAGGCAGTAATTTATTTTATTAAAAACATAAACTAAACGTAACGTTTCAACCTTCTAGCAAGGTCTTCATCAGACTCTGTATCAAGTACAGTACAGTACAGTACAGTACTTGATACAGAGTCTGATGAAGACCTTGCTAGAAGGTTGAAACGTTACGTTTAGTTTATGTTTTTAATAAAATAAATTACTGCCTTGGTCAGCATATTTATATTTTTTCATAATCATGGAAACAAGGCTTAATGGTGTTATAACCAACTCAATGAATCAAACAATGTTCTTCGATTATGAATTTTTCAATGTAGTTTAGCACATGTTCATTATTTCAAGATAGCTTCTTAAAATATAATAATATTGAGAAATTAATTTAGTAACATTACATTTTTTACTGTCAGGAACTTAAAAAAGAAAAAAAATATCTGACAAATGAGGAATAATCTGCATATTAGATATTTTAATATCAGCACATATTTTTACATGCTGCAGTATATTTACATATTTTGTACATACTTCAGCGATTTTTCTACATATTTGACATGTTTTATCTACTTAAAAATTCGAGTTCTAGTAATAATATATGTATTTTTATTTTTGTCATTTATTTGCAAAGGAACACTCAGTGCCGGATCTACAAGCCGCAAAACCCCGCAGCGTGGGAGGAGCCCGGAGACAAGTAAGTCCTTTGATTCAGTCATTGTCCAAAAAGAAAAAAGTTTGTCCTGCTACAGAGCATTCCCTGACATTCGCTACGAGATTCGGCGGCAAGCGCTTGTCTTTCCCGGTGAACGGTAAACAGTCGCACGCTACAGTCTGTTTCTTTCGCTCTCTTTTTCTTTCTGTTGACGTTGCAGAGTGACGCCAGTATAATCCTTCCTCGGAAGTTGTGTTGTGTTGTGTCCGTGTGTTGAAGATTGAAGATTGTGGCTTAATATGGCACCACAAAAGTTTACATTACAACAAAGGATTTACCTTGTCAAGTGTTACTTCGGAGAGAGGAATTGTGGAGAAGTGCGACGACGTTTTGCAACGAAATTTCCTGGTGTTCCCGTTCCGCATAGGACCACTATATTAAACCTCGTAAAAAAGTTTAGAGTAACAGGGTCAGTTCTGAATAAAAGTGAAAAGAAAAACCCACGTGTACTTACTGAGGAAAAACTCGATGAGATAGGACAAAGGTTAGAACAGTCTCCTCGGAAATCTATCCGCCGCCTCTCACAAGAAACGGGTGTTTCAAAAACCACAGCATTTATGCCGCTAAAATGCTTAATAGGCAGAATTACAGTAGACGAACATGCACGTGTAAATGCCAATTTCCTTCGCAGATGCCAGGAATGTGTTGCAGCAGAGGGACATCAGTTTCAACACCTTCTGTAGTCAAGGTTAGTGCACAATATGAAGACTGTAATTTTCATAGCCGACTCTAGCGACTGTCGCGGACCCGTTCACCGGGAAAGACAAGCGCTGATGTTGGCCCCCTTGCCGCCGAGTCTCATAGCGAATGTCAGGGAATGCTCTGTATTAAACAAACGGGAAAACGGAAGCAATTAATGAACAAAGTTTTGGGACCACTTTCTGATAACGTCACTGTTCAATGCCTGTTCAATGCCTGTGGAGAATTTCTTGCTTTAGGGTTATACTGATGGAACAAGTAGCTGCCCATTCTTATTCAATATTCAATATAATTTGATTGTAAAGCAGGGGTATAGAGATCAAAGTTATTCAGGGTGTCTGCCAGTCAAGAAAGTCTGGAAGTCAAGAAATAGTAAAAAAATCAACAAGTAGGTCAAGATGTCAATAAAAAGGCAATATATTATTCTTGTGGTAGAGAAGTTTTGCTATTGATTGGTTGATTTAGTTTATTTTACTTCACTTTTTTCTGTCCCTTTGGCTAATCGCGAAGATGATGATCAATGGTGGTAAGATAGGATGGATAAAGGGACAGTCACAAACATATAGGGACAACCGACACAAAGCCCCACATAAGATTATACTGGCTGAGTCTCCGGACGCCAAAGCCTCGCTTGTCTGCCAAACACAGTTCAGGACGCATTAATACGAGAAAGCAGATCTAATTCTCTTCTTAAATTCAACTTCAGTTTTTATCTTAACTGGCCCTTTGGTAGGGGTTTTCATTAAATAAATATTTATTTTCTTAATTGCTAATTTCCAACTTTACCTAAGTAGGGGTCGAATAAATAAACGTTAAGAAAAACGGAAAAAAAGGTGTAGAAAATCCAGAAAAAGTCAAGAATTCTGTATGTGTTATTTTGGTAGACACCCTGTTATTGAACTATAAACTACCCAAGATGAAACTTCTGGAACCATCTTTAAATTACGGTAATTGCTGAATATTTGTTTGCCATTACAGGTCATAATTCAAATGTTGAGAGAGTACTTTCATTACCATCAACACAACAGACTCAGGAGAGAAATTATTTTTTCATAAAGTCTGTAAAATGTTTGATAAAAATTGTCTTATCTGAGAAGTACCACTTAAATCATGTAGTAAGAGGTGCGTGGATTAGTATGATTGCAAGTTTTGAAATTTTTCATTTCAAAATTCATTAAGAATTCATTTTTTTAAAACTGCAAAGTGTAATTTTTCAAATTCTTTCTAACGTGCTCTATAAAAATGTGTATTTATTGCAAATGTTTTGTGTCTACATTTTGGGACAGCATATCCTGCATTTGCCTTACAGCGATCTGGTAACCCTATACATCATAAATGTACATTTTTTGACGCAAACTGCTCCATACTTATTTTACATGAACAAATATGTAATAAAATTATGTTTTATATAACTTAAAGACATTTTTCTATTATTTACTATCCTAAAAGAGAATATTTTGTATGCTTTTTGTTCGTATGTCATTGCCATTTTTCCGATTTTTGTCCAAAGTAATTTTGCAACAATGCAAAATAGCCATGAACTAAGATGAACCATAGCTAAGCATTTTTCTTTGACAAATTTCATCGAAATGTTAGATTAACTTCAAATTGTGCCTGTTTTCATTGCAAATGTATGGAAAACCTTATGAAACAACTGTGAGTACTAATTAGCAAAGAGAGATTGCAAATACTAGAATTACAGCTACAAATTTTTCCGTTCTTTGCAATGCTTGCAATGGAGCATGAAAATAAATAAAATACGTGTCAATATTATAATTTTGAATAGCTTTTAAAATATAGCTCCCGATAATGATGAAATTTCAGAACCAGTGCTGATTAATTATGGGGAGAGCAATTAAATAGGAGCCCCACTGGAAATTGAATTGTAATATAATTAAGCCTTGTTTCCATATTAAAAACAATAAGTTGCTGTCTTTCTTTTCATAGCCATTCTCTTCTAGTTGTTCCCACAGGCTATTAATCTTGGTTTCTTCTTCCCCTTTCTCTGTTCATATCTTCTTTATTCGGTCTTCCATGTTCCTTATAAAATTACGTTTAGTTCCATCACCCACATCACTTCTTTTGTGGCTGAACACTCCTGCCGAACACGTCTTTTGATACCATGTAGCCACAATCCCCATTCCTCTCTTGTTTTTCATCTCAATATCCAAGAAATATAATGTTCCTCCTGTTCCGTTTCGACAGACACAACATCAACGGAAGAAGGAAAGAGATAAAAGAGAGAGGACTGGAAGAGAAGGAAGGAAAAGAAAAAGAGAGATGGTTTGGTATAAGAAGTATGGGCGATGCCACAGAGAAGATATGCAAAGTGCTGAGGAAAGTGGGTATAAGAACTTACAGGAAGGGAGGACGCACTATTTTAAGTATAGCCAGCAAGAAGAAGGAAGAAAAGAGAGAGGAAGAAGAGGAAGGGGTTATCTACGAGGTGAAGTGCAGAGGATGCGAAAGTGTATATATAGGGGAAACGAAGAAGAGACTTAAAGACAGGTTAAAGCAACACATGGATGATGTGAGATTGAAGAGAGACAGGAATGCTATATTCAAACACACTAGAGAAACAGGACATGAAGTTGAATGGGATTCGGCTAGGCGAATAGGAAAAGAGAAGAGAGAACTAGTGAGAAAATGGAAGGAGGCCAAAGAAATAGAAAAGAGAGGAGAAGACATCATGAATTGGAATGGAGGACTCAAGATAAACAAGGAATGGAAGAGTGTGTTAGAGAAAGTTGAAAGGATGAAAAAAAGGAATGAAGAAAAAAGAAGTATGAACAAGGAAGAAAGAAGAGAAAAGAAGAAGACCAGAGGAGGAGATATTCATCCATAACCAAAAAGGCAGGAGGGGTGGGGGAGTGGTAAGCAGGTGGTTCTAGACTCTTGCTAATCTTGACCTGTCAATCACTTGTCAGTGTAGTAGACCCATTAGTCAACAACTGTCAGGAGGTGATATGTTTAATTCCTTTGGAGAAATCTTCCTAGATAAGGAATGTCAACTTGATTTGTTGTTGTGTGGCTAGTGGCCCTGCTATGTGTATGTACTCTTTCTGTGTGTAGTATATTTCATCATTTTAGTTTAGTTCTTCGTCTGAGGAAGACCCTGATACAGGGTTGAAACGTTACGTGTTAGGTGTTTTTATCTTAATAAACTGCCTTGGTCAGTAACTTATTGTTTTTGGAAATTAAAGATTTAAATTACCAAACTTAACATCATATTTTAATGCCCATATAACAGTGCATCTGAATGGATTGGTCATAGCGTTGAAGGCGTTGCTAGGGAGATGCCCGCACGAAAGCAGATCTCTTTATTTCTACTTTAGCTGCAGAATACTACCACATAGTTACATAGAAAACTTTATACAAAGAAAACCTCTTAATGTGTTAGTAGAAAGAATGCCAGGGCGGTAATAATATTTCAATGTTATGGCGATGAAAATATTTGTCTTCATTGTCCATCATTACTAACAACGTATTATACATCTGTAGATTATTCATGACAATGAGGATTAATGGTGACAGGATGAAAGAGATTAGAAAAACAAATTTGGATAAGGCATACACACATATAAAGATCTGGACTCGAACCCAGAACCTTTGATGTAGAGATCATTATTCTTACACTCAACATGCTCAGCCACTGAACTTAGGCAGCGGCAAAGATTTTATGGCACAGTGAAATAGATTTCGTAGATTCGTCTTTTGAATTTAGGAATATGAAAGAGGAAAATATTCACTCTGCAAAGATTATTCTCTCAATCTCTTTACCATAGGACCCGATGAACCCTCGTCTGAGTGAGGCTTGGCAGGATCCATCAGCAGAGAATTGGGTTTCAAAATATCTTTTCGGCGAAGTTACAAGAAAGAGCATGAGGTAGTGCCCCATACCGTTTCCTCCCTGCTTTCTGCGAAATGGTCCACAACCGGACCTATTAGCGGTTGTACCTCGTGGTTCACAATAGCTGAGGCTTGACCGACGGTGCAGCAGGGCAATTATCTCCACTGAAAGTCATCCTTTACGGACGCGTATACGGTGGAAAGTTAAAGCCTCCTAAACTTTTGGGTGCGTACGAAAATTACGGTGAGTATCATCCGCAGCTCCCAAAATATTGTAGGATTTCTACGTTGCGTGGAAAATTTAATGACTTCGACGTATTTTTACGGCTGTGTATGCCCAGCTTAAAAGTGGTGTGACCTAATCGAGTGTGCCAATAGGTGTGCTTCATGTGACGTCAGGATGCGCACAACACACGTAAAGTTCGTTAGATCAACTGCACGTTTGCTTTAAATCGCGAATGCCTGTGTTAGTATCATCCGCCCACCCCCTTGAATTCCGTATGCTTACAAGAACTGGCCTCAATCACTGCTGCTCGAAGGCACGATGCAACAATAGGTAACACACACCTATAGTGTAATAGCCGACCTCAGCGGCGGATTGGTTAGCACAGTGCCTTACGACGTCAGGGGTTCAAAGTTCGAATCCCGGCTTGTGAACTATCGTTAATCAATTTCATCACGTCATCTCTCATTCTCATCGCCGCGATTAGCAAAAATGACAGGCTAAATAAAAAAAATCAAATCAAGCCAATAGTGTAATAAGTACGCACACATATTCATGGTTAATTGACGTAGTGGTATTGTCTTTGTTGTAATCAAGGGGTCCTGGGTTCGATACCCGGTGAAAGCACGTGGCGGTTCGGATTAAGCTTTAAACTGTAGGTTTAGTCCCGATTAGCCTATCTGTGCAAAAAGAATGGACATAAAACAAACACTAACATATTTATGGTGAATAATAAATCAAGATTTCGGTACAAAAACTGGGTATATTCTAGGATCAAAATCGGTATATAAAATACCATTTCAGTGTTAAAATGGCAAATACTGGTGGTGAACAACTCCAATTCCGCACTAACGCCCAAGGAAGTAGTCCATTAAAGCAACCATGAATATTTGTAAATTGGTACTTCACATTACTACTTATTTTATCTAGAAGATAAACATATCGTGTTAAACGGTAACCCTGAAAGTTCTCTCGCCACTACATTACACTAAATGCAACATGGCGACCTTTAGAAGAAGGAACTCAATGTACTACAAATTGTAAAGGCAGAGTCTGCAGGTACTTTGCGAAAAGTTTCCAATAACGTCACGGCAAACCTGTGCCAAGTTGCAACACCATCTACCGTTAGCACAGAAAGTTGTGATACATAGTCCATTTGCAAAGGCAGTGGGTAGCTACAACGGGAATCTTTGAAGAAAGCGAACGAAAACAAATCCTCTGCGCATGTAGGATTCGACCAATAAACGCGTGACAGGGGAAGTGAGTGCTCGGAGGGGAAAACGAGGTTGCAGCCATGAGCCGTTTGTAACTGCGCCCACTCGATTTCTCCCCTTCGCTGCCGTTAGTCGCGGCCTTGCTCCACAGATTCCCGAGAGAGAGAGAGAGAGAGAGAGAGAGAGAGAGAGAGAGAGTGTAGAGGATATTTATTGATGAAGCAAAGGAAATGATAAGTGAATTCAAGGAAAAATAAAATAAAGCGAACGGAGTGGAAGAAGTAATGAGAGAAAATGAAACAGAAAAGAAACATAAAGAGGAAAAGAGATCGAATGAAAGAAATGAAGAAAGGAAAAACAAGGAAAATGTGAATTAGAAAAAGCAATAATAGAGAAAGAAAAGGAATGAACGAAATGGAGATAGGAAGGAAAACAAAGAACGAGAGAAAGAGACAGAAAGAAGAAGGAAATAGGGAAAGATGGAATTAATGAGAAAGAAAGGAAGCAAGGATAAAACAACAAAGAGAAATGAAGAAAAGAAAAATAGAAAGTACAGAGAAATTAAGAGAAAAGAAAGAATGTATGAAGGAGAAAGAAGTAAAGAAAATCAAGCAACGAGAAAAATAAAGATATAAATAAAGAAAGAAAGAAAGAAAAATGAACGAGAGAGAAAGGAAACAAAGAGAAATGAACGAGGAAGTG
Organism: Lepisma saccharinum; assembly: GCF_977018435.1. Taxonomy (NCBI): domain Eukaryota; kingdom Metazoa; phylum Arthropoda; class Insecta; order Zygentoma; family Lepismatidae; genus Lepisma; species Lepisma saccharinum. Next base: position 31,407,729 of record NC_139248.1, on the reverse strand, counting down.
AAAAGGGACACGAAGAGAGATAGAATGAAAATACAAATCGATGGAGATAATGATTGGGAAAGAATAATTGCAAGGACAGAATCTGCAGCTGTCTTGCACAGGCTTTCGTGTGGCGTTGTGGCAAACCTCTGCCAACCTACACTTTATCCTGGCAATCTCTGGAGCAAACCCGACAAAAAATAAAAGCCATCTGAGAAAGTAGAACTCGAGAGGGCTCGACTAATGAACGCGTGAGAGGAGAAGTGAGTGCATGGATGGGGAAACGCTGATGCAGATGTGTTTGAAGCGGTGCGCACTGCCTTGTTCCATATACTCGCTTTCAGCCTCGTAGCTAGACATTTTGGCGCCCTAGGCAATCTCTGATTATAATTACTACACTTTACGCGTTAGGCCAAAATGAATCGAATATTCGTACAAGTTCATTGTTGAGCAACCAGCCCGTGGCAGAAAAGTCGGGGAATGGCAACAATTTCATAAAAGCAACAGCGACATGGCTTACCCAGGATTTTATTTTTCAGAAAGGGTATCACAGAGATAATATTTGTGAGCAAATTGGTAAGCATAATGTGGGCCTTCCCGATGGCGCAGTGGTAGCGTCTTCGTCTTGTAATCAAAGAGTTCCCGGTGGAGGCATAGTCATTCGGATCCACTTTAAACTGAAGGTCCAGTCCCTATTAGCCTTACTGTGCATGAAGTAGACTTAAAATACCAACTCAATCAATCAATCAGTCTGTAAGCAACATATACGGTTCGGAAAGTATACGAACTGATACATGTCGATGGTAAGAGAAATGTTTGAAACTGCAACCAGTAGGTGACTAAAGCTCGAAAATTGATGGAAAATCATCATCTTTCCTGAGCCATGAAAACAATGCTAAGCCCAACAGTAGCACCTTTCCCTTCTGTTAGAACCAGAAAAACGTTGCTTATATTTTGCGTCTTGTTTTCATTTTCAGGCCTTGAAAATGCAAAAAAATGATTGAAATCATTTTTGAGGTTCCCTCTTAACATCCTTGCATACAGCACCGTGCCATGAAGGCACAATTACAGGATGTGGCGGTAGGGCCCCACACATTCTCGATCTCGGCTATCTTTGAGGTGATGTGATGAGTTCCACGCTCCGGCCCCCAAGCTACCCATTGATTTGAAACTGGGCGAGAACCAGAGCCGCTTTTATGCGGGGACAAGGCCGGACACACTCCTACCATAGATCACTCAACCCGGGTATCCCGCGCGTGTCTACCAGTTTGCGCATTTTCTTTTTCCAGTCAACTTGTGAATGAGGTTTCATTTCTTGCTCTCTGATTGGCTGTTGGAAAGTTACGGTGCTGTGATTGTGAGAATATCTTGTTTGCGCTGTACGTTAGGTTAGGTTAGGTTAGATTAGATTCGAAAGAAGCAAATTTGCGCTAAAAAAATAGGCAATAAGACATTCTCACAATCACAGCACCGTAACTTTCCAACAGCCAATCAGAGGGCAAGAAATGAAACCGCATTTACAAGTTGACTGGAAAAAATATTCGCTACCCGTTTCGTCCATTCCCCTTTCGCCCAGTAGGCTACCGATAAACTTGTTTATTGACCCAAGTGATAACACGCGCCAGAACGAAAGTTCCGTTTCGCCCAGAGGGAATTTTTAAAAGATGGTTTGAATGTGAAGGGAAATGTGAAAGTAAAAAGCCAAATAATCATATGTGGCTTCCAAATGGGAGCCTTGTCGCATTGCTTCATGCATTAATAACAGAAATACAGATACATGTACATAAGAATACACAGTACAAACACAATATCAACAATATTATTAGAAAGTGAGGTTAGGTTAGGCAAACACAATAGTTGCGCAACATTCTTTCTTGCATTCGCAGTACGGTTTGTTAAAAGATCGCGAGTGAATTCGATATATACAGGGTGACCTGTAATTAGATGTATTCCCTGAAAGGGGTTAAAGTAGAGGCAATTTGCAATAAATTTGACCATATGATACCCCGTCCGAAAATTAGTAGTTTTCGAGACAATCGAATTTCTATTGTTTTTTCTTTAAAAAATGACAATTTTCCACATAAAAAGACGAATTGAGAAAAAACAGCTCATTGTATGGCACATATTTCACATATTTCACATATTTAATTGTATTGTTCATTGATTCCATTCACATGAAGATGAATGAAGTATTATTTCTTGTACACAAATGTGAATGTTAGCAATATTTGTACCTTGTTGGATAGCTGACGACACAAGGAAGTAATTTAAGTAATTTGTACGCTTCGTGTCACACAATTTTTGTAATTAATATGTTGCCAAGTAAACTAAGATTGGATTTTTTTATTACCACTTGTAAGTTTAGATCCACCCGTTACTTACAGGTGATTGTTATTTGGGACAAACGTTTTTCAACGAACCACTTATTTGTTAGCTATCAGAAAACGCTGAAATATGTGCCATACGATGAGCTGTTTTTTCTCAATTCGTATTTTTATGTGGAAAATTGTCATTTAAAAAAAAAAAAACAATAGAAATTCGATTATCTCGAAAACTACTAATTTTCGGACGGGGTATCATATGGTCAAATTTATTGCAAATTGCCTCTACTTTAACCCCTTTCAGGGAATACATCTAATCACAGTTTACCCTGTATATTGCTGTACACGATTGGGAATATTTACTTTCACATTTCCCTCTGGGCGAAACGGTACTTCCGTTCTGGCGCGTGTTATCATTTGGGCCAATAAAACAAGTTCTTCGCTACTGGGCGAAAGGGGAATGGGCGAAACGGGCATGAATCGAACCGCGTGGCAGTCAGGCGTACTACCGACTACACAACCGCGCCAATTTCCTAACATGGTAAAGGGTGGGCCATCTGGTGGTTTCTTTTTAAAGTACATGTTATTTTGAAACAGACAGCTCATTCGCGCTCAAAACCTTGACAGAAAAACAGTAGCATATGTCCGCGGTACGAAATGAATCGTTTCACGCTTGAACAACGGTGGGAAATATTGAAAACTTATTTCCAAAGTGAGTGCTGTGTTGCCGAAACAGTGTGAATGTTGAAAGTAAATTTCGGACGAAATGATGCACCAACCGCGCCTGCTGTGCGGAAGTTCGTGAGAGTGGCATGCTAAGTGATGACGCAAGTTATCCTCGTGTTCGTCCAGTGCGCTCAGTCCAGAATATTGCTTCTGTTGCCAAAAGTGTGCGCCGAAACCAGAGAACCTCAACTCGCCACAGATCTCAGCAACTGAACATTAGCCGCACTAGCCTCAGGAGAATTCTGCATAAAAACCTTGGACTATTCGCTTACAAGGTGCAACTTACTCAGGAATTGAAGCAAAATGACCAGCCGCTTCGTTATCGCTTCTCTATGTGGGCTTTAGAACAGCTCGAACGTAACGTCGATTTTGCTCAAAAAATCATATTTTCGGATGAGGCGCATTTCCACCTGGGCGGCTATGTCAACAAGCAAAACTACCGTATTTGGGGCTCTGAAAACCCACACGTCGTCGTAGGGAGGCCACTGCATCCTCCGCGTGTGACTGTTTGGTGTGGTTTGTGGAGTGGCGGCATTATTTGTCCATTTTTCTTCGAGGATGACGATGCAACAACGTTACGGTCATCGGAGAGCGCTACAGAGGCATGATAACTGATTTCCTTTTTCCAGCAATTGCTTTGGTTCCAGCAGGATGGCGCTACGTGCAACACAAGCCGTGTTGTGGGGTGCCGTTAAAGATCGATGTTATAGTGACAATCCAGAAACGATTCAGACACTTAAGCACAATATTGATAATGCTATTCGTGCAATAGAGCCACAAACCATCGATAATATCCTGCAAATTTGGGTTGCCAGGATGGGCTGAGCGAGCCACGGCAGCCATTGAATGAAATTATATTCCATAACTAATCGGAAGGTGTACTCTCTCTCAATAAAGCAACAAACTTTGAAAAATATTGCACGATGTTTATTTTATCGGACTTTTAAAAAGAAACCAGCCGATGGCCAACCCTATATTTTTAGCAAGTACGCCATTAAACGAACATGGTCAGTACAAGAGCACAAAGTTATCTTTAACTGGGATCTTTGGAATAAATAACTAATTGTGAAAAATTTTATTTTTACTAAAGCAAACTTAAAATACTCATACTTTGAGGTTTCCTTCCTGGCCAACGAAATCAAATTATTATCTATTGCACGCCAAACATAACTGCAGTTTAAGATGCTGACCACTACTGTATCGTGAAAGACTCACTTTGAAAGAAGGTGATTGACTTATACAGAAGAGTCATGATGTGCATTTTATGTAAAAATGATTGCTCCTTTCCCGTTGTTTTGGTACAGGGTGATTCATATAAAACTAACACATTTCATTCACGTTTTATTATCAACAGGAATAAATCGTAATACTCTTTGTTGGTCTCACATGACGCGGGGCATCTGGTACATTTATACATTCTCAAGAGTTGGCAGCTGTGCAGAATTTGGTAGCTTTCATCGTTTTATTGCATCATTTGCTGTAAAGGTGCAGTACACGCTACGAATTTCACACGTTGTTTGTTGAGCAACTGAAAGATATGCAACTGCCTCAAGGGTATTTTAAACAGAATGGTGACACGTGCCATACATGAAATGAGTCATTGGTGCTGATCCAAAGCGTATTTGAGGACTGAATAATTTGCTGAAACAAACGGCCACCGAGATGACCTGACTTAACCCTTCTCCCTAGACTTCTGTGGAAATATATTAAGGAGAAAAAGTACGCCACACGTCCTCGGACACTGTACGAATAGAAGAAAATATTACGAACGATATCACCGGTATTGACAACAGCCTACTCACGAACAACTAGGAACATGGAACGACTTGTCAAGCTGTGCCCTCAGGAGGGGGAGGACACTGTCAACACGCAATATAAATTGTATTAAACTCCCATAATTATGCTACATTGCAGAAGCAATAACGTGTTGCTAACTTATTTCTTGTTCGAATACATTGATAATGAAATGTGTCAGTTTTATATGGATCATCCTGTAGATTAAACCAGCAAACAACGAGTTTTATCTAATTATTCAACTACTCTTTTATAGTTTATGAAAAAATAAAGTTTTCATTTTAAGAGCGAAAGTTATATGTATTTAGGTTGCTCTACACATTTTTTTGGTATATTTAAAAAATATATATATCTTCTAGGTCATGAACTTTCTAGCCCCAGTAATGGCTCACAACTATACTTTGTCCCGGGAATGTTTGGAGCAAGCGAACAAAAGTTTGACTCGAGAGAGCTCGGCCAATGAAGACGTGTGAGGGAACGGGATAGCGTGGAGGGAGAGAATGTGATTCCAGCTTCCAATTGTTTGCATCAGCGTGTACTGTTTCACTCCGCCTTTGCTCCAGAGATTCCCGGGATCAGAAAGATTTGCACCCATTACTTTCTACACGATACTTTCAGATCACTAAACATTTACCATTTATCGCCAGAAATTTCCCGCTGTCTGAGAACACTGAGCAGATAATTAACGAGTAGCGGAAGCAGCCCCTCCCCCTTAACTGCCCCCTCCAGCCCCCCCATGACCGATTAAGCGCCACGGGACGCCACCATCAATCGTTGTCTATTTGTGGCCCTTCGGATTTCGCTCTCGATATTCTCAGAAGGTCATCAATTCTGAGAATCAGCTACGAAGTTCTTTTTGCTGCAGACGAAAGTGGTGGGAGGGAGACATTTGTTGACCCTTTTTCATAAGCCGAAAGGAAAAAACATCGTTATGCTTGCCCGAAATAGCCTGGAGCAATGATTCGGCGAAGCCCACACTATTCCTGCGTTACACTTCGGGTTAGCAATGCTACACTGTGAGGGCCTACGTTTGCTCTTCAGTAGATTATATTATAGTTGATTGATTGATTGATTTGATTTATTTTACTTCGCTTTTCTGCTACTTGTGGCTAATCGTGAAGATGAGTGATGATGAAATTCATGAAGGGGCACTCGCAAAGAACACCCACACCTTTAAGTGGCCATTAATTAAAGATTGGTTTGAAGAAGTCAAACCTTAAGGATTTTTGACTTTCCATGCCCAGGCCGGGATTCGATCCCGGGACCAATGGCGGTGTGGCGTGCTATGCTAACCACTAGTCCACGGAGGACGGCACATGATATAATAGACATATATATATATATATATATATATATATATATATATATATATATATATATATATACACACACACACACACACACACGCAGATACATTATGTATGCGTGTGTATATATATACAGGGTGAGTCATAAGTCTCCATTCAGAAGGACAGGTTCATCTGTTACTGTCTTTGGTCTTCCAGGCCTGCTTTCGTCGGCGACGGAACTTGTCCTTCTGAATTTCTTGATAAGCTTGGCCACGGTGTCATGGGTAATCTGCGTTCTGTGGATGGCATTGTATGTACGTGCTACATGACGGGTTGTACCCCTCCAAACTAACAGAATGATGTCATTCCGTTCTTCCTTCGTTAGTGGCATCTCTTTTTCTTTGGTTCACCTGACTGAAAAGGATAAACATTAGTCACCGTTTTCACCATTTGTATGGAGACTTATGACTCACCCTGTATATATATATATATATATATATATATATATATATATATATATATATATATATATATATATATATATAATATGTGTGCGTGTGCGTGAGAGCGAGGCATCCACTATGACGTAGGGGGCTTCTCCGATGGCACAGTTGTAGCGTCGTCGCCTTGTAATCAAGGGGTCTCTGGTTCGATACCCGGTGGAGGCACATAGTGGTTCGGATCCCATTTTAAACCGTAAGTTCAGTCCCGATTAGTCTTTCTTTGCATAAAATGAACTTAAAAACTCAAACTCAAAAACTATATATATATATATATATATATATATATATATACACACACACACACACACACACACACACACACACACACACACACACACACACACACACGCACACACACACACAGACACACACAGGGTGTCTCATAAATTGATAGCGCAAACTGAAACTGTGAAAAGTACACGTTAGTAGAAGGAAAATAGTCTCAGTAAACATGTGGTCGTAAAGGAACCGTTTGGGAGATAATTCCGAATGTATGTTTATGATCCACCACTGACTCGATTGTTGGCACACATCGCCCGCTTGTCTCCTAGGTTTCTTTCTTTAAAACTGAACAGTGCCGAACATATAACATACCGTACAGTACAATAGTCCTTCCTTGGTAATAAAAGCAACAGTAAATGTGTAGAGAGGTGAACCTTTTAATTATGTTATTTGTTACTGAGTAGAACTATGGCACCTCACATGTAAAAAGCATACGATGTGTACAAACATCATGGCAGTGGCGAATCATAAACATACATTCGCAATTATCCCGCAAACGGTCCGTTTGCGACCCCATGTTTATTGAGACTTTTTTGCTTCTACCATCGTGTACTTTTCACCGTTTCAGTTTGCGCGATCACTTATGAGACACCCTGTATATATATCGGCAAAGCTATCCCCTGCATAATATTATAACATGGTGGGTGTGTGTGTGTGTGTGTGCCTGCGCCAGTGCTTAGGAAAGGACTACTTTTATTGGTACTTGACACTAGATCAGATACAAATCGGCTGTTCTTTTGTATTACTGCTTTCCTTAACAAAAATTAACAATTCTATTCATTAAATTATAATTCGGTTAATATTAAAATATGGTTTGCTGGAAATAAGTTATTATAAAAATTACTGTAGAACCATAAGGCTGTGGCATACCAAGGTCGATAGTAGTGTATTATTCTTGTGAAATGAAGAAATGATTCGTCAATAACCAGAGTTCATCGTAATCTAAGGTCAGAATTTCTATTCATAAACATCAAGTGAGAAAATTAGAACGTTCTTAGAACCTAAAATCTGAATTAATGGTTTATGATCAGTTTCCAAATTCACTTTTAGACCTGTAAACATATTCTGAAAATTTCTCCATAGCCCACGTTAAAGCTGAAGCTTCCTTTTCAATCTGTGCATACCTTTGTTCTGTAGGTGTTAATTTTCTAGGAACATAAGCAACGATTTCTCTTTTTGTACCTTTCATTTGAAATAACACAGCACCTATGCCATATGAAGATGAATCTGCACTAACAATGCACTGTTTACTGGATCAAAATATGCTAATGTTGGGGTTGTAGTTAGAGCTTGGTCTAGCATATTGTAACTAGATTCTTGTTCAGCAACCCAAGGAAATTCTACACCATCTTTAAGCAAAATAGTTAAAGGTGCTAAAATATCTGATTTCTTTGGAATAAATTTTCCTGCATAGTTAACCATACACAGGTATGTTTGAAGCTCTGATTTGCAAGTAGGCCGTTCCATGTTTACAATAGAATTTACCCTCTCCGGGTCTATCGAAATACCTTTCTCAGACAGAATATGGCCTAAATACTTAACTTTAGTTACACCAAAAATACTTTTGCCTTTGTTAATAGTAATACCTTCTGCTTTCAGTTTATTTAAGACTCTTTTAAGAGCTTCATCATGTTCTTCTATAGTACTCCCAAAGCACAATATGTCATCTACAAGAAAAATTACATTCTTTTCACCTTGCAATAACATGGAAATTTGTGTTGTGAAACACTCCGGAGCACAAGAAATTCCAAATGTCATGCGCAAAAATTTGAATCTTCCAAATGGACAAATGAAGTTAGTTAACACTGGACTTTTTTCATCTAATTTTACTTGATAAAGTGAAGTATTTAAATCAATTTTACTGAAATGCCCTGCTCCCTTTAATTGTGCAAGAGTTGATTCTGCTTTTCGCATAGGGAAATGCGGGCTTATCACCCGCTCATTTAACTTTAATCACAACATAGCCTAACCTCATTACCTTTAGGCACACACAATAGGACTAACTCAGTCTGTTACTTCTTCTACTGGTTCAATTATTTTTAGTTTTATCAAACGGTTAATCTTTCCTTCTAGTTTTTTCAACATTGGTATATATGGGTACTACTCTTTCTACAACCTGTACATATGGTTTTGCATTACAGTCGGGACGCGCTAGCAAGCGGCGTGGAACCACCCGCTCTGGTAGCGACGCGCAGTTGCCGGATTAACCTACTTCAGGATTTTCGCGAGTCCACAGAAACACGTGTATGATTAAACATGTGGTTAAACAGACAACAACGGGACCCTTCCATTGTTCTCATTCTCAGCAAGAACAACTGATTCTTTAACTACTACTTCTGTTCTTTCATTCATTTTTTATGTTTTTACATACAGGTAGCTCAAAGCATTAATAACACATGTACCAAATGTATCATTAATGTTAAGGAAATCGAGCAATTGCCAAGCGTTTCGTTGTAATTAATTGAACTCTGTATTGCCAGAGCCTGTATTATCCTGTAGCTTCTCAAATTATCTCACTTCACACACCCACATGTGCCTCCCCGATGGTACAGTGGTAGGGTAAGCGTCGTCGCCTTGTAATCAAGTAGTGCTGGGTTCGATACCCTGTCGAGGCACATAGTGGTTCTGACACCACTTCCAAGTGTAGGTCCATTCCAGATTAGCCGTAGTGTGCATAAAGTGGACTTTAAAACACCAACTCGATCAATCAATCAATCAATTCACACACAATTGATTTGATCTTGATAAATTCTTCTCTGTAATACAGTAACTCAGTTCTGTGAAATTCTGAATAAAAGGTAATTTTTTGTAGGTTCCGCAAAATATAATTTAAAAAACGTGTTAACGAAACCAAGTTGTACATAATTTGTTTATACGTTATTCGCCCTAATTTTAAAGAAATGCATTTCATTTGTACGTTCTGAAGCTTCAACTATGTCACAGAAGTATAAATTCCATGTCGTTACAAAACAAAGGGCGAGTTTCGTATACAAAACAATAGGCTGGCATAGCTGCGGTCGGTATTGAGTTGCAAAAAAGACAAACGTCGCGGTGTGATAAAGAAGGCAAAGAGAGGCGGCATGAAATCAAAGGAGAACGATTTGCCACAGTCGTTCATAACACAAGACGCATTTTCTTTTGTAGGTAATTATGATACGATACAACACAAGTAAAAATATGCCGGTAACTGATGCTTGCAATGTACCATAATAGAAACACAACAGAGGTTCTTTCAGTGAAGGTTTTCGGTTTCTGTGTAGAGCAGGAAGATAAAATATTTCATGCTTGCCAGAATGTAAAATTCACACGGGAAGTTAACGTTAACCTACAAGAAACTTCAGATTCAAACTTCTAGATTCGTTAAATTATCAATTTAAGACGGAAATAACATATATTAGCATACTGATACGTACGTGCTTAATTTCGCGTGACGCTTAATTTTTTTCACGAGCTTGCCAACAGCTGATTAGCCTGTCCATCTGTTTGTGCGAACGTGGCAACGTAGAAAACCCCCAGCCACATGGCAGCCAACGAGGAGACAGAATTTGGTCACGTTCTGCCGTTCTGATTGCATGTAGCTTCTTAACGCGTCCCGACTGTAGGTTTCATAGCAATAGAAACTGTTTTCTTAAATTCTCCAATGTTTTGAAACAATTTACAATATTCAGGTGAATTAATATCAACTTTTGTGAAAGATCGTTGGTCTTATTGCAGATTATTTACTTTTAGCATTTCTAAAGCAGTGACTGCATTTCGACCAAGCAATGGTTTTTGCAACCCTTGTACTAAGGCCCGATTGCTTTGCATTTAAATTACTCAACATGTTTGGAAATAACACTTTATCAGGTACACATACACAATCAGCACCTGTATCGATCAAAAAATGAACATTAGCGCCAAGTTCCTTAATAAAAATTGAACGATATTTACTGAATTCTGAATTTGAATTAGATCCCTTAATATTTCTTACAAAAATATCTTCCACACTCGATTTTTCGCTAGTGTTTTGTTCATTCACATTACCAAATTCAAAATGTTTGATGGTTTTCGTGTTTTTCTTCCTACAAACTCGAAAAAAATGTCCTACTTTTTTTACATTACCTGCACGCCACTGTTCTAGCTTGGCAATCCTTCAATTTCGGGTTAAATGGTCCTCCACAGAAGGGACAATACTTCGGTTTCTCTAAGTTTGTGTTGCACTTACTCCGAGCTGCTGGTCGAGAATTACCTCCCCTGTTCGTTGCACTTCCGGTCCCGGTTCTACTAGCGTAGTCCTTCCCGGTCGTCTGTTCGCGTCGTCTGGTCACTTGTTGTACCTGTCCTTGGTCGGCAATTTCATGTGAATTCTTCTGTTGTTGTTCGTACTGCTTAACCCAATGAACTGCCCCGGCAAGCGTCAATTCTCGCTGCATCCGTAGTTTGTGAGACACACGTTTATCAGCTACGCCGACGACGATCCTGTCCCGAATCATGTCCTCCTTTAGATGACCAAACTCGCAATGTTCAGCCAGTCTATGCAGATCCGTGATAAACACGTCAGCTGGTTCCCCCACATTTTGCACTCTGGTATTAAATTTATATCGTTCAAAACTTACGTTACGATGTGGCAGAAACACAGAATCGAACTTGTTCATCAAGTCACTCACTGAATGTGGTTCCGGGAAACGCAACAAACATTCCTCACTTTGTGAACCCATTACTTATAAAAGGAGTTGATTTTTTTCGTCCTCAGTTTTGTTAACCAATCCCGAAACACTTAGACAACGTTCGAACCCTTTTCTCCATAATGGCCACAGTTCTGGTCGAACAAAGTCAAATTGTTCAGGAGGATTCACATTCACTAGCGAATGCAAAAACGTTGCCGGTTACCGACGAATCACTATTGTTAGGCATGTTTAACACTCACGTTCGAATCCCATGTTCGCTATTCCATTCATTCGTTCGACCGAATGTGGATCCCACCGCTGTCACCATGTAGTGTTTCCCGTGCTAGCCGGAGCAATATACGTATAAGCGAGATATACCGGTGTGGGTCGGAGGACGTACTGCCCAGGCACTGGCATAGTGCAGCTTTGATTGCCTAGGTGGCAGCACCGTACACAACAGAAACCAGCAGATATGAGAAAATATAAAGTCTCTATCTTCCTTACTTCAAAACTTTACATTAGGGAATTGCACGTTATTTGGGAGAGACATAACTTAGCCTGTCTTTCTGCGGGAAAAGCAGTATCTCTACATTATGTTATCGTCGTATTGGATTCCAGATTTAGATCATTTACCTAGGTATGCGTAAATTTTCCGGAGAGTCATTTTTTAACTTGCCTCCCAAAGGCATCCACTAATCTTTCGTTCGGTAGAAAACACACACACACACACACACACAAACATAAACATGAACACAGGACGCCATGAACATAGGAACCCAAGAATAACAATATCTTTGTTCATTGCAAATAAATCTGGTTTGACACATTTTCAACGCAATCTTTTCACGTTCTTCATGTGAGCCATTCATGACTTGTGAGCGCATGCGCATCTGGACCTTTACAATTGTATTCTCGTCCACAATGGGGGTTGTTGAGGCAGAGCTAATTGTAGATGGCAGGACGATAGTTTTGTTCGTGTGCTTGTGACAGGCAATTGTCCACCCATTTACACACACATGGAGGAATTCTATGCTGGAAGTGATGATATTATATTAAATTACACGTTTAATTTGATTCTAACCGGAGAGATTATGTCCGAACACGATAGATGAATCATCAGCGCTTTAAAACTAGAATTAAAAAAAGATGATGGCCGACAACAGGAAATACATCGGACCTCAAAAAACGATAGCATTTGCACAGTATTTGCTTACGTCACTTGTAATTTTCACAATTTCAGTTCTTCATTGTTGTGCGTTGGTGTGTTATACAGAGTGCGGAAAAATGGAGTCCCACATTTGAAAGGTGAATAAAAGAAGAAACGGTAAAAGGTACAAAAACACACTTTCATTTCTGAATGGCACATGTAAAATATTTTCATTTCCTTAGGTTTTAAGAATTATGTCGTGCATATGGCGGCTGCCGTGGTTACACAATTGGACCGAAAAAAAAATTCACTCTTCTTTAGCAGCTATATAAAATCCTATAGACTCATTTTATAGAGCAGAACGAGAGCTATAAAATTATATAATATAATCATTGCAGCCCCAATTGTTCCAAAGGTAATGTAGTTTATCCACATATAAGCTCAAACGTCAGCACATTCGAAAACATAGAAATGTTCAGCGTAATCCTGTATAAAAAGTTGTTTTAAACGGGAAGTAAATGCCACATTTTCTTCCTAAATCCTGGTTACTTTATGTAATTACTATCTGATTAACCGGCGTTACCCGGGTATTTATTTATCCCAATCTTGTATTAGACAGGAAAATAATGAATTCTAACTATAGTGTAAAATGTAACTTATTGTAATTACAGGTATTTAGAAGTATAAGTATAGCATACAAATTTTACAAATTCACTATAATATTAATTGAACTCAAAACTTGATTATAAACAACATTTTTATTTTCACCTCCAGGAGCAAGAGTAAATAATTTGAACGGCATTGGGAGTGTCACTATTCATCTTAGCGACTCCATAAACTATGGATTCCATAGTAATATCGGTCGCTTTCGCAACACCAACTCATATCAGCCTGAATGTAAGACAACCAGAGAAACATCATCGCTGTGCGGGATTGCATAGAGTCACAGATGTCTGATTGTGCGGAATTTAATATCGGTCGTTATCGATTATTTTTACATGTCACCCTTTCCCACCCCACTCCTACAGGTGTCTTAGCCCACAGTATTTCTTTCCAGATTGCAAGTGATACGTGTACCAAGTTAGTTTGAAATTGCTCCAGGCGTTCGAGAGTTATAACGGAACAAACATATATACACACATACATCCATTTATATATATATATATATATATATATATATATATATATATATATATATATAGATTACTACAGTACTGAATAAAGAATGTTAATGTAACTGGTTTAGACCAGCATAAAGGCATTTTATCAGCATCTTTCATTACATCTCTTGAAAACATTTTCAGAACTTCTCTTTTATCCTTTCCCGACCATAATTTTGAACCTTAAAATCCTTTCGCTAGTGATAATGGTGCGACCTTGGAAGACTCGAGAGGGTTTGACCAATGAACTCGTGAGAAAGGAAGTGAGTGTATGGAGGGGAAAACGCGGCTGCAGCTATCAGCCGTTTGTAGCAGCGCGCACAGATTCCCAAGACAGTGTATATAAACACGGCAATGGATTCTTCCCGTCCCATCCTTGTGCACGCTACTATTTCACCCTGCAAGCCTAAATTACATCTTGCAAATAAACAGGTGGCTAGATGGCGCTCACCCTACCGCCATCTTGTTGTTCGTCAAGGCGTAGTTACATCCTTGCCTTCATGTTCGGGGTTTTCCCCTTAATTCTACATTGTCTCGCGCTTTCGCAAGGATGACTGGGCAATCAAGCGTAAGAGTATGGAACCGTTCCACGCAGCTTCGAAGTAAATGAGAGCGCTTGGAACGAGCCATTCCAGCTCTCTGCATCCAGCGTTATCAGAAAACTCTTTTTCCTCCCTTTGTTTAGTTTACCGCCACTTTTAGGCAAGGCGCTCTTGTCTTTCGACGAATGCTGAATGTCTGTACGGAGAACGAACTGCGACAATGCAGTTTTGGTCAAATGAATAAAACAAAGACGCAGCGAGAAAGTTTTGTAGTCCGATGTTTCGACGGCAGAGCACTCGAGAGGCTCCGGAAAGGAATTTTTGGACAATTTCCATCATGCAAAGTAGCCGCATTGTGGATCAACTCAGTGTTGCCAGTAAATCGATTTTTCTCCCCTCTTATTCTCTCTGTCTTTCACGGCAGACGAGGGTTGGGATCTAATTTTACGGTATCCAAAGTACTATTGCGGTGCTATTCTGGTAAAGTACTCTTGAAGCTGGAAAATAGATCCACAATCTACTTTGCACGAAGTTTATATCACTCTTGAAGGAGAACAGGCTTTGTGGTATATGTGTTATCATTTTCTTTACGCTTTTTCATTATCCTCTTTTGTCCCACTTGCGGTTTCTGTGGAATCATTCCGTGAAAGAAACTCGAGCAATTAAATGCTTGATTTATATACGTATATATATATATATATATATATATATATATATATATATATATTGATTTGCTTTATTTTACTTCGTTTCTTGTGCCACTTCTTCCTAATTTGCGAAGATGGGGATGAGTGATAATATGATGAAATTAATGAATGGACACTCGCAAACATCCATGCCGAGGCCAGGATTCGAACCCGGGACCCCTGGCGTCGTAGCGCGATGTGCTAAAATGTTTGTTTCAGGTTTTGTTAAAATTCGTTCTGCGCTAGCCTGATCTAAAATAAAGTTTGTCTAAAGTCCATTTTATGTTGTGTAAGAAGCACTGTGCGTATTAAGCTTTTTGCTCTTTTGGGGGGCAGGAGGGGGTGCCCACTCAGTGACGAATTTCTGATTTTATTTTTTGCGCGTGTAAATTTTTATACATGTTACGTCAGTAAACTAAACTATTGCTGTGCAATCCTAAGTATCTTAGAAGATTAGTTCTAACCTAGACAAATAAATATTACGTTTGATTTGATTTTGATTTGAATATAAAATTGTGGGTGCGTCAGCACTAAGGATATTTTGCACCCGTCACATTATACGGGGTCCAGCCCCTTATCGTTACAAATAACAACTCTATCGTTGCAGAACTAAAATCATAAAATATTAAAATGTTCTGACTTTCGTTAAAAGCTGAGGCTGTAAAGGGGCACTCAGCACACATAAGGACAAAAGAACAGGACAATACAAACAAAATTATACTGGCCATGGGGCCGGTCGCCAGAGCCTCGTTAGTCTTCAGTCCAGGGTGCACTACGTGGAAGTGAGGTTGACATTTGGGTGTACTACGTGGAAGGTCACCCCTTACGTTAACATTTAAATGTAGGGGAAGGTTGCCATCAATGGGCCGCTTCCATGGATGGACCATCGACGTATTTTCCCCAACAGGGCTAGCGCATGCGCAAAGGCAGTTGAATTCTCTTCCTTTCCTTCCCGCCAGTTGTGTTCAGTAGAAGGAACACGTTGGATCCATTCCATCGACGAGCTGAAAATTCATGTAAGTTTTCTGAATCAATGTTATAACTCTACACTTGTTTTCTGTAAATGTTTCGCGAGTAATACATCATTTAGCAACGTCACACATCAGTGAAGTTAAAGAGCGCTTTTTGGACTACTAAATCCGATATAGGATGTTTCGTTTTTTGCAGGCATTGCTTCTGTGCCTTTTAAAGAATCCAATATGGCGAGGTTGCCATCATTGAACCACTTCCTGTTGCGATGAATGGACCGGTTTGTCAGGTGGTCCATCCTTGGTTACACGAATACCTTTTTGGAGATACATAGTGGTTCGGATCCCACTTTAAACTGTAGGTCCAGTCCCGGTTAGCCTTACTGTGCATAAAGTGGACTTAAAACACCAAATCAACAACAACTCAACAACGAATACCTTTTGTAATTTATTTTTGTTACATTGCATCAAATCCATCTTATGTTATGTTCAGATCGAATGTTAGGCTTGATTTAACATTTTATGTTTTATCTCATGAGGCAGACACAAACGTATTGTTTAGATACAATTTACTTTTTTGCTTAAAATGGTTAATCGTATTTTAATGAAAAAAATTGAACTATAGGCGTATATTTTATTTACCTTATATTATTGTTATTAATTGTAAATTGTAATTTAATGTAATATTTATTATCAGTATGATTATATTTTAATATTTAGGCCTTAAATTAGAAAAACTTAGTACATATATTTACATTCTAAGAAAACACATTCACAAAAAGAGCTATCTAACTAAAGGTCTTTTCCACTCTTACGGCGGCCGATCCTTGTTCTGGCAAGGGAAGTGAGGAGCGGGGATTACTCCGCAGACCAACCAGAGAACAGTGGTGGTACTGAGAGACACGACGCGGCGGGAAGAAGTACTACGTGAACCTCGTTCTACTGGCTGCTGCGTTTCGTATCGTGCTGGATTGGTCGCTTCCTCGCTCCCCACTTCCCTTGCCAGCATTAGGACCGGCCACCGTAAGAGTAGAAAAGACCTAGAGTAGCACCGAAAACTTAACCAAATTTCTATTGCCAACTTGAAACTTAATGTCCGGTTCTAACCTACCAACAAATTTCTTGTGAACACTTTAATGATACATGTTCGGTAATGGTCAGTTGCAGAATGGTGTCCTTTAATTAAATGCCGCATGCTTTTCGGCAGGGAATTCTTTGATAACTGAACCATTAATGAACACGAATGAATTTTCAATTGTTTTGTTATGTAGTTAAGAAATGGTATACTATATGCTTTTAGTTCAATTTTCTTTGATTTTTGTCCCTGCCAGAGATAAAAATAATTTTATATTGTTGGGGGAAAATCCTCTGCATCCCCCCCCCCCGTTAATTCGCACACTGGTAAGAAGTGATTTTCTCTTAAACACACAAATGTCTCTCTTCAACGTAGCATATGTGGTCTCCCCGATGGCGCAGTGGTAGTGTCGTCGCCTTGTAATCAAGGGGTTCCGGGGTTCGATACCCGGTGGAGGCACATAGTGGTTCGGATCCCACTTTAAACTGTAGGTCCAGTCCAGATTATCCTTACTGTGCATGAAGTGGACTTAAAACACCAAATCAATCAATCAATCAATCCACGTAGTTCACTCAACGGCAAAAATAGTTCAACCCATTGCACAATGTGAAGATCATGGATAAGCAAAGGTTAACGTATGCTTCACATGAACATAACACAGGCGACCTCCGCGGTGGAGTGGTTAGCACGATTAGCTACAACGCCAGAGTTCACGGGTTCGACGTGAGTGTTGCTTTATCAGTTTCATATCAATCATTGTCATCGTCGAGATTGTCGACTATTATTTTATCTGGACTCAAATCGGGCTAGCTCACGGTCACAGAGACCGGATTCTTAAAATATGTTCAATTAAAGGTCTAAGATGCCAAACTCTCAATTATTACGATTAGATCTTTCCTTCCGACAATTGAGATTCTATAAAACTATAAAAAGTCTATAAAAATATAAAAGGGCACTCTTCGTTAGTCGGCCACGGAACAGCAGACCGGATTTTCAGTAAAAATTAGGTACGCCTATAGTCTTGCATGGACTCACAGCAAGGGTCTTCAAGAAACCTCCCTAGCGGCAAGAAGATCTGACGAACACTTAAATCAAAATCGGGGTGTGAACGAAAAAGATTAGAAACTCAGCTAGACACAGGGAGGTGTTGACAAAACAATCATTGTTAAATGACCACACAGGGTGGTTCACGAACCCATACATTCTAATGGTTTCTATTGGGTTCCACAATAGGACCGGAATCTTTTTTTCTCGCACAATTTAAATTCGGTCCAAGTTGCGTATCGTTTTATTTCAATACTGAACTTGTGCCCTATTTAAACTGATCCGGAAAAATGGTTACTGGACCGAATTGAAATCATTTACAGCAGAGGCGGCGATAAGGTGGGGCATTTGCCCCCCCCCCACTTTCTGCCACAAAGCTAAACCTTTTGTACCAAGGGAAAGTAAACTGCCCTTGCCCCCCCCCCCCAAATTTTGAAGCCCAATCGCAGCCACTGATTTACGGATAAAAACGTTCTATACGGTACAGAACCCAATTACGCTTGCTGATTTTTCTCTCCTGGACCGGATTTGAATTTATTTAAAATTCCTGGACCATTAACAACCCTGATATACACACATATCTAGTATGTTTGAGGTTGTTTTTAATATCGAGAAAAATCTGCACACAACATACTGTGTGGTCCTCCCAGGAAAAATTTCTAGACCTTCCAATGCAAATGCGAATAGAAGCAAATAGAAATCTTCACAACTTTCACTATCTCAGAGGTAGGTATTTCACAGGAAAGTCACTCGAAATGTGAAATACATTTTTATTTGCGATTAACACAAGAGGTAGAAGTAACACAAACAGCCCCGTAAATACGTAAATCCATTGTTCCTTTCTTCTTTGAATTTCAATTAAATTTTTTGGATGTGTCAGCACATAGGCTATTTTGCACCCGTCACACTATACGGGGTCCAGCCCCTTATCGTAACAAAAATAAAAGCGTGTCTGAAAACTAAAATTTCCTTACCCTGGTTAAAAGCTGAGGCTAAAAAGGGCGCTCAGCACAATAAGGACAAAACACAGGAGAACACACAGAATTATACTGGCCATGGGGCCAGTCGCCAGAGCCTCGTTAGTCTGCAGTCCAGGGTGTACTAGGCGGAAGGATCACCCCTTACACCCCCTTTTCTTTCTTTTTAACTCAGAAAATAAAACTGGTTTCTACTTTTGCACTAGTCAGGGTGATACTCTAGGACCATGATAAAATTCAAGTATAATTCCCGGTTTTCAAAGCAAACGTTCGAAAAGTTCAAGGGTTAAAGCAGATATTTTGTCTATTTCGCAATCATTACCGCCTTTCACCACCCACACATACAAATATATTAACAATATAAAGGGACTATGTGATTCCAACGTATCCAAAAATTATAATTTAATTCAATGAAACGTTATAGTATTTAAAATATTTAATTTAAAGTACAGGGTTTACATTTTCCATTTCACATACTCAGACTCGAAATAAACCTAGCCAACCTCTGTTCTGGGGTTGGTTTTCACAGCGCACTCCGACGCTAGGGGTCCCAGGTTCGAACCCCGGTCTGGTCATGGGTGTTCTTTGAAAGTGTTTATTCATCAATTTAATCGCATCATCACTCATCAACATCTTCGCGATTAGCCAAAAGTGGCAGAAAAGCGAAGTAAATCAAATCAATCGAACCATCAATAAAACCAAATCGAAATACGCACAAATGTTACGGAATATAGGGCTACCAATGCACGAAAAACTGTTCAATAGTATATAATAATTTCAAACTAAAATTAGCTAATCAACTTCAAGATATTTTATTTTGCATTTTTCCATTTGTTAGCTAGAATGTCCTGCAAAGCACACTAACAAAGTAAACATAATGAGATATTTATGTTTTATTTTCCAAGCAGCTTTCATTTCCTTTATCGATAAAAATAATAGTTAAACTGAAAAAAAACTTGCCTGGGGGTAATTTATAAAAATGTATAAATTTAATGGGGTTTGGATTAACAAAACTTGCAATTTTTCACGTCTACGGAAATTTGACGACATTATGACGATCGAGCAGTATGCGCCTGCGCAGTAGATCGTACAATATGGCCGCTCCACTGCTGACTTTCACCAAAGAAGAGCAACGAAGTGTTATTCGTTTTTCTGTGGTCACAGGGAGTGAAACCTTCTGAAATCTACAGCAGAATGAAGGTTCAGTACGGAGATTTAAACATTTCAAAATGTCATCAAATTGGAATTTTTGCTTTTTTGAAAGTCAATAACTCAAAAACTAAGAGCCGAAAAACTTTGAAATTTGGCAGTTTGTCAACTTTTGTGGTACTAGCATTGTAATTTCTGAGGTTCAGTCGGCGGTTGATTTGACATGGAATGACCCTATGCAAACATCTCCGAAATATTGAAATCAGCACTAAAAGCTCGAAGTGCAATAATTTCTCCAGTTGCTTACACACCAGGTTACAGTTGTATACTGAGGCGTGGCGCTGACTACCAGAGAGCAATGACCACTATTGTATATGTCCGGAGCGACATGTGCTTTGCTTACATATGACTTACCATGCCATCTTTTGACATCATTAAATACTATACTTTGTCCAAGGACGATCGGCTATCGACAGCATTAGTAACTAACAGCACTAATACTGATCTGCCTAACCTATCCACGTAGGCATGCAGTAGAAGAAATATGCATGTAAATATGTTAGGCAGGCTAAGTTTTGTCTACCTAAGCTATTATATGCACACGTCGATAGGTTAGGTACGTTAGGTTTGGTGATGTTAGCATATATCTCCCAAGTTGCTAATGCTGTTGCTAGCCGTTCGTTGTCCCAGTAGTCTGTGGAGCAAGCGAACGGAAACAAGTCCTCTGACTCGAGAGGGCTCGACCAATGAACGCGTTAGAGTGAACGGAATTGTATGGAGGTGGCAACGCGACTTCAGCTACCAGTAATTTGCAGCAGACAAGCCAAGGGTGCAGAAAATGAACAAGTGAAAGAGAATGGATTTGGTCCTGGCAATGTTATTCTTCCAATACTGTCGAGATAACAGACTTCACTCTCTTTACGCTCATAAGCATGGAGGCACATAGAAATCCCCTCTTCCTTCGAAGGAAGATGTGTCCATATCATTATTATTATTTCTATTTCAGTAACGAAAAGTAAAACTAAATTATATTCCCTTGCCAAACAACCCTTTGGTAACAGAGTCTGCCAAGCGGCTTTTCAATGGGTGATGCGTGGTTACCGCATCGAGTCCCATCGTCGCTGTTTTATGGGATTCGAGACAAATTTACAAGGAACCTCTCTGATATCGGAGTGGTAACGCCGTCGACTTGTAGTCAAGGGGTCCCGGGTTCGATACCCGGTGGAGCCGCATGGCACAGTGGTTCGGATCCCACTTTAAACTTTTCGTCCAGAGTCCCGATTAGCCATTATGGCATAAAGTGGACTTAAAAAATTCCCACAAACAGCTTTCCCGATCGTTAACTCTTCCATATTTTGCTCTATACTGATT
Organism: Lepisma saccharinum; assembly: GCF_977018435.1. Lineage (NCBI taxonomy): Eukaryota > Metazoa > Arthropoda > Insecta > Zygentoma > Lepismatidae > Lepisma > Lepisma saccharinum. The sequence goes on along the minus strand of NC_139248.1, from coordinate 31,386,070 downwards.
TTCAATGTCTTTTTATTCAAATTGTTATTGTATATTGCAACACACACATTCTACAATACGTTTAGCTTATTTTTGTAAATGGGCCTCCCGATGGCGTGGTGGTAATGTAGTCGTCTTGTAAACAAGGGGTGCCGTGTTCGATACCCTGTGGAGGCACTTAGTGGTTAGGATCCACTTTAAAGTGTGGGTCCACTGTGGCAAACTGTCGGAAGGGAGGACGGGGGGAAGTACATGACCCTTCCCAGATGATGATACAAACAAATATAACTAGTATTTATATGGAAGGGATTAATCATCCCTAGCCTGGGCAGGGGTGCCCATCCCCCCCACAAGCCCAATGACGCGTCATAATCCTCACAAAGCATTTAATTAGGACAAAATGTCTATTTTCATCCTATTACTGAAAGTAACTTTTTTAGGTTTACTGAACATTTACTTGATTTGCCCCCGCCCCATAAAAACTCTTACTTTTCTTTATCTAGCAGATTATAATTGGTGCACCTAGTAGCAAAAGGGTCTTGCAACTAGTTGAGGTAATGAATTTCTTAAGGGAAAATACTATAATTCCCCCTCCCCACCTCATCGCACATGTTGCAGCATGATGCCAAGGTGTAAACTTTTTTACATATATATTTTAGAAAATATACTTGTATGTTCAAATCGGCATAACTTGGGGGGAGGGGGTCGAAGTAACTTCGGAGGGACAGTCTCAAACTTCGGACTTATTTTGGGGGGTAGAATCAAATCTTGGGACTTTTTGGTTTGGCGAGAATCAAATTTGGGACTTTGGGGGGTTTGGTCAGAATCAAACCAAGTACTTAACTTTGGAGGCCGGCAGAATCAAAATCGGGACTGGGATGGAACTTGGATCTTAACTTTCGGAGACAGAATCGGCAAGTTTTCCATCTCATAAAAAAAGCCCAGAACAATTTTACTAAATAACTTGCATTTGCGCATTCATAAAAAAAATATTTTCAATACTTTCCTCGTCAGGTCTAATGAGATTTTTAAATTTATTAACCTCTAAATGTTAAAGGAGGTCAAGTGCCCCCCCCCTTGGCTACGCCAAGTTACGCATATGTACATACATGTTGAACTCCTCCCCCAAAAAACCTTTAATGCCACGGTCCATGCCATTATTCCACGTTTCGTGCACCCCTGGGCTAGGGGTGAAAATTTCTCCCCTCTTTCCAACTGGAAGCATGCATTGTTTCAGATAGATGAACTATTCTCTTTCAAGCCTCAAAGATTTCAACAACATCCTCACAGATGGCGCTGCGGCATTAATTTTGACAAAGAACTTTTCATCCAGTTTTTACATGTTATTCAGTCATTCAGCTTCACCTTTTAGAGCAGTATAATATTTTGAAAAAGGCAGTTTTTTATGGAGTACCCTATGGTGTACTGATATTGGTGGAATTTGTAGCTGAATTATAGCTTCCCAGAAGAATTTTCTCGAACTTCTCTATAATGAGTCCCTTCAATGTTCTTTTCTACATTAATTTTTTGACCTGTTTCGTTTTGAAGGTTTTAAATACAAAATTGACATTGTGTAAATGACCATAACTTCAATTCTTGAAGAAACACATATCTTTGATCAACAAGATTAACCCAAACATAGCAATATCTACATACAAGTCTTTGTACTTCAACCATAATATAACCTACAGTTGCAGTTCACAGATAAGTAAATATTCAGCATTGCTGAATTTTGAGCAAGCTCATGAGCAAATATTGAAGTTAATGCAGAAATTATGCAAACACTATGCACAGCAAAGTATAATAAAGAAAAAGCAGCATGTTTGCACATACACTGTCAATTCCAAAATTCTTCTATTAGTCTGTATGGGGCACAGAGAGGGGTGAACTTTCATATACATACAGACAGTTTGACTTCAGATTCTGCTTACTACTTATCCATGGATGTGCATAGTATAGGCACACTTTCATATAGGGAGGTTTGTCACAATACAGCAAATGATGGCCACCAATTACCTGTCTCAAAACTTCTTGTAGATTATTTCATATAAAAAATATAAAATATTACTTATTAAAAAAAATTTAGAAACTAAATATTTATAACATGTTTGCGACATTGCTTTCTTGGATGTCAATCACGAGCAAGCTAAACGACTGCAGCGAATTCAAAATGTCTTGATTCGTTTAGTTTTCGATTTAAAATATTCAGAACATTTGACATCGTACTTTGCGAAGGTCGACTGGCTTAAGTTAAACGACAAACGTAATTTTCATAAGTTAATTTTACTGTACAAAATTCTCCAAATAAAAGACCCGCAATATCTCTATAACCGATTTCAACATTTATTTGACTTTCACAGCCGCAACGCCAGATCGCGCGAAAGGTCTCTGCTCTCCATTCCACTCCACAAATCCAACTTTTATGCAAATTCTTTTCCTGTTACCTCAGCAGGCCTTTGGAACAAGTTGCCACCTGAAATTCATGTCTCTTTCTCAATTGTGACTTGACTTCCCAAATAAAGTGGCGGGTGCAGAGAATGATAGAAGGACGTAAGGCACAAAAATGATTTAACGTAATAGTTAAGATGAATTATCGTCAAAGTATACCGTTTTGGACTGCGTTTAAGTAAGTGTAATGTTATATATTTGCTTCTACATACGTGTGTATGTGTAAGGGCAAGAATATATATGTGTGAGTGTGTGTGTGTGTGTGCCCGTATCTATAGGTTAGATTTCCATTCTTATATAATTTTTTCTTTCCATTTCTTATTCCTATGTAATTTTTATATATTTTTCTTTCTTTCTCAATATTTCAATATTCCACGTTCAAAATTTTTTGAAAACATGGTCAAGTGGAAGAAAAGGCTCCATAACCTTAACTTCGCCATGTAAAAAAAGACGAAATAAATAAATAAATATGCACATAGAGACTTAATGCTGTGTCGTCCACGTGGCGAAGGATGTGCCCAAGAGGCATACAAAATGGAATTTTTTTCTGTTATCGAACTTTACAGTTGTACAGTGGGATGCATAAGTATTACCAATCAAATTGTCCATCACTATGTTTATTATTTTTCTATGCAATTAAAGTTTCATTAACTGAAACAAAGTACAGAAAAAAACTGCTGACAACATCTACACCAGAATACGTAAAAATCAATTCATTAAAACAAGTAAGAATGGTAAGAAAGTAGCAATGAAAGTAGACATGCGCAAATTGCCGAGGAATACTTGTGTACCCTACTGCACATGGCTTTCAATTATAGTGCATTTTTTTCCTTGCAGCAGTCTCTCTTTGGTTCCTTATGTACTTCCTTTCCCTGATTTCAATAGCGTACGCATATTTTTTTTTCGGGTGGGGCTGAATTTGTACAGGTGAATAGTACAGTCACGAACATATCTGGATTGTAACTATTCTGTTGATTTCAATAGGATGTTTACAACTGCGAAGTGTCCGTGCCTGTACATATCTTCGTTCTACGAGGGCGAGATACACAATTAAGTATTTTGTTACACTTTTTTTCGAGTTCTTAACATATTTTAATTTGAAATTTTTAACTTTCTCAAAATTTCTGGTGGGGTTGTAGCCACATCAGCTCTCCCCTGAGTAAGCCAGTGCCTGATTTCACTATACACTTACTATTGCCACTAGTATTTATTATTTGTTGTATGTAGTTTTAATAAACCTCTCATTTATATCCACTTTCTCAACATCTTTCGAGAGTGTATCAATTTCATCATATCATCACTCATCCTCATCTTCGCGATTAGCCAAAAAAGTGGCAGAAAAGCGAAGTAAAATAAAGTAATTCAATCATTAAATCAATCTCGACACCTTTATCCTCTTTGTTCATGTGTGTACAATAAACTGCTTAATATATTTCAGAGTTCATTTTCAACACGCACTTCCTGTCAGCAGAACTACTCAACCTGATATTTACAGTGATGAATAACAGATGTCTCCTATTTACAGCACTTTTATACTTATTTGCAAAATACAAAAATGAAATACGAACTGGTTAGGACAACAAAAAGTATTGACAATTAAAATTGGGCAGTAAAAAATTTAAGCAGATGTCTCTTGAAGTAAAGTGGAGTTGCTCTATGAAATGGTAACAACGGAGGGGGGCAAGATGTGATATGAAGGAACGAAGTATACGAATCCTAATTAAGAATTGCTAACTATGGTGGTGTGAATTTGTTAGAGGGAGCTCTTGAAATATTTTTTTTTTATGTATCATTTTACAATGTTAATATTTTTTTTATCAATGTCATCGGCAAGATTAAGGACAAGTGGGCCCAGTGGAATATTGCTGCACCTGGCAGGGGAGTGTCCAGGATTTTCGAAAGGGGGTTGGTTATAGGGGAAGGTTGCCTGAAATTGGACCGTTTCCTAAGTTGGACCGCCTTTGTTTTTGCCTACAGACGAGTATTTGAAACAAGTGAGTTGGCACTACTGGTCGGTGTCAGTGCCATGTACAAATGACTGAACGTTCAGTCAACTAGAGACATTCGACGAAGTAGGAGTGCTGTTATTGTGTTCCTATTGTTCGTGTTGCAATTATTGTGCTTCGGATCTTAAGCTCTTGTGTAGACTAGGGGTATGTAATCAAATGTCCTGTAGTATGTTATAAAAGTGCCATTCATTAACCACTAACTACATGTAGTAAAACTAGGGTTTAGTTGCGTATGTTCGTGTAGCGTCATATTTTTACTAACAGGGAATAATTGCCTAACTTGGACCACCACGTGTTTCCCATATTGGACAGGAGAAAGTATGGGCTCTGGACAGAGATGGAATTACAAATGGCTATAGCTGCATACAATAATGGGGACTATGGCTTGAACGAATGTAGTAGAAGGTATGGTGTCCCTAAGGCGACAGTACGGAGGCATGCTATTACGAAAAAAAATTATGCAAATGGAGTTAAGGCTTTGGGAAGACCGGTTACGTTCAATCCTGAAACGGAGAAAATTCTTGTCGATCAATATGTCCAATTAGAAGAGTGTTTTTAAGGGTGGACCATTAAAGATGTCCGGAAATGGTCCTATGATCTGTCACAAATGTATGGAATTGCTAATACGTTTAATCACGAGACAAAGATGGCTGAGAAAAAGTGGTACTATGCATTTATGAAAAGAAATCCGCAACTATCTGTTCGCCAATCAGAGGCTACCTCATTATCAAGAGCAAAACGATTCAATAGAGAGAATGTAGGACATTTTTTGATGTTTTGGAACGATGTATCGAACAATTTGGTTTTACAGCTGACCGAATATTCAACGTGGATGCGTCAGGTTTCACCACAGTCGAGAAACGGCCAAACAAATTGTAGGAAAGAAAGGAAAATCACAGGTAGGTGCTGTTACAAGCGGCGAACGTGGAGTAAATACCACAATGGTGTGTGCAGTGAGTGCTGCAGGTGTCTACATACCGTAGACATACATACGTACATACCTTTCGTGAGAGATCAACCTAAGCAACCTGTGGTCCAAGTTACGAAACCTATTGCCTATAATGGACCGATGTCACTATGTACCCTATTATATTGGTTCCTGCATTTTTTGTTGAAATACATACATGTAGGAAAAGCTAATAGTTTGTGCTTCTCATACATACAATTTCGTTCTTTTTCTGTGTCTTGTTTTTGATGCAGAAGCAAAATAGTACCAACTGGTCCAATTTCGGCAACTCTCCCATATGTATACTTTTTTAGTAGCCAGTCATTTTACTACCTTTTCCTGCACTTGACGTGGCCAACCAACTTCCCATTAGGCACGCCACTGGCACAGGGTGTAGAGCAGACCCTTGAGCAGTTGATTTTACCGTAACAGACGATAGTAGTACTACAACTGGAGGATAAGGGGTCCCGGATTTGATCCCTACTGGAGACATATAGTGATTCGTATCGTCCTTTAAACTGTAGGTTCAGTCCCGATTAACTACACATCAAGTGAATTTAAAACAAACTTTTACAGGTGAGTAGAGCAGGATGACAAGCAGCGTAAGGTGATGAGCAGCGGCTTGGCCTTGAACGGTCGAATAGGAGAACAGTATAGATGCATGACTGACAACACTCCATGGAGGGGTAAATGCACCACAGACGTTACCTGAAATCCGATCCTGGTGGTAACATACCCTAATATTGCCAATGTTTCAATTCCAGTAAAATTCAATTTGGGGTATATTTGGTTGGCAAGTTTCGTAGATTGTTACCTCTATACAGAGTTGCCACCAAAAGTGGCCACCTTTTGGTGCTAATGCGTAATTGGAGGTGATTAGCACCACCTTTGGTGTCCTGTAACACCACTTCCTGTCAAACCACACAAGTTACGAAGGTCTATAAACTCGACAAGATGTTGTGTTACAACTCAGTTACATATTTGTTTTAGTTTATACGCTAGAGAGATGAGCCAGCTCAGCAAATTGTTGTTGCATTAAGCTGTTTTTGTTAAGATTAATGAGTTTGCTAAATTCTGTCACTTTATTTCAATCGAAATAGCAGTCACGAACGAAATGTTAAGTGCTAAGTAGCATTCTAAAAATGACAGATTCGGAATCTATTTTCCTCCGCCCGTGGCGCTGATCGCAGCCTTTCCGCCTCTCTATAGTATTCTAACACGTCTTAATTACAACGTTCATCTCCTCGTGCTGGTTGATTTGGTAAGTTGGTGTGGACTTTTTTATGCCACACGAAGGTTCGCTAACGTTAATTACCGAGCAAGAGTTCGCAATATCAAGACAGAATTTCGCCAGAATTTAAAGTGCTACATCATGTTTCCCGCGGAAAGAAGAGAATACGTGATGGTGGAATTTCCGACGGAGAGTAGATTATCCAAGCGTGTTGTACTTGGCAACCCTGGAACCGTTCCAGAGGGTTCAGTGACAGTAAAAAACAGACTCTTGAGACGACTCACGATTAAGCCGCAGTTTTCTTTTGCGGCACTGCGAAGAAAACGGAGAAGTCAATAAGAACAAAAGAGAAGAGGAAGAAAAAAAAGAAGTTCCGAATTTAGAAGCGATAGCTCACCAGAAGAAAGATGGTGCTTTCGGTGCAATGTGTTCCTTTTCTGTAAAGTTCGGATTTCGGTTGTATCAAATTCTTCTTGGTGGCTACGCTGGTGGAATAATGTGGCAATTAAAGGCATCTTGTTGATATTGCGCCATTTTTGTTGGAGCCTTGTCAGGGTTTCAATTGAGAAAGAAATGGAAGGATTCAAATTTCCTCAGAAATAGTACATTATCAATGTGAAGTGAATAAGAACTTTACTTTTTGTGTTGTAAAAAGTGTTGGCATCCATAAACACTGAATTTAAGGATGGGGTGTAAGTAACGTTCCACCACCCCTCTTCTAGAAATCCTAAACGGGGATACAGTACAATGTTGCACTTGCAATATCAACTCTCAGATAAATTAGTCCGGAAAATTTTCCAAGGGGGTATAAAATCGTATAGTTGTGTCCTAAGTTAGATATATTGACGTCATGTTTACTTGTCATCATACGAAAGAAGTGTTTTAAAGAAGATAGTATGAGAGAGATAAAAGAAGCGGTAGAGAATAAGAGAATGAAAGAAAGGAACAGAATTAAAGAGAATGACAGAGAGGTGAGAGAGATTTCTTTTCAGCGTAATCTGGCAAGTTTTCAAGTGGAGGCCCAGGCTCCTGAGAACCCTTGCCTGACTGCGTCAATGCCGTTCGCACTTACTATCGCCTATAGACACATAAGAGACAACGTGGGCGAAAATGTTAAAGCTTCAACCTTGTAGTATTTGACATTAAGTGTTTAAGTGTCGTACATCCTACACATAGCGCAGTGCCTTAAGCATCTTACTAAAAGCGAAACGAAAAATCTCCCATCCTTAACACCCAACTTTAATACATGATATAAAATGCAGTATTACAGATCGGAACGTAACAGTCTTGCAATATACCAGTCAATAATCCATAAACCTGAATCTTATAGCGTCGGACACATGCGTACATGGAGCTTGGCCACAAGATTGAGACCTCGTAACTATCTTTTCCGAGGGCACGTTTATGAAGTTTTTTTCGGCCAGAGTAGCTATAAACGACCGGGGCGATGATGTAAGTGTTTATAATCCAGCAGATCTGGGTGGGTGACAAAACAGAATAAAAATAGGTCGCTTGTCGTAAATAACTACTGACCAGTTACTGTCGGACTTGAAACTCTTCGGAGAGAGCTGCGATGAGTGGAAAATTGTGAACATTTGAAATAGCTCTTGCTGTCATTCGACTGCACTGACCTGCAGCAAGCTAGACTTTACGAGCCGTGTCTTTGCGGGTGGCCTTGCATATTCAAAGGAGAGAATGAGATACATTTGCGTAGACCTACTCGCAGTTTTGGAGGTCGAATGCTCCTACAAAGTCAGAGTAGAATGAATTCCTAATTTATTCCTCTAATTATTATCATCTCATCTTCTTTTCCTTGTTTCTTTACCGCTTCTTTCTCTCACTCTATCTTCTCTCTCTGTTTTTCTGTAACTGACTCTTTCCCAATTGTTTATCTATAACTCCCCCTTTTCTCCCCTCTGTTTCTCTATAATTTCCTCTTTTGTTCATTTCTATCGCCACGTTTCCTCCATTCTGTTTCTCTATCACTTAGTTTTTCTCCTGTTTCCCTACAAATTCCTCTTTTCTTCCTCTGTTATCTATCACTACCATTTTCTTTTCTGTTTCTTTATCACTTCCTTTTCCTCCCTGTCCCTTTATTACTACCTCGTTTCTCTTTCTGTTTCTCTATCACTTCCTCTTTTATCGCTTCTCTCTCCTACCTTAGTTTGTCTATAAGTTCCTCTTTCTTCCTCTGTTTCTACACCATGTCCTCCTTTCTCCATTTCTATCGCTACGCCTCCCCCTTTCTGTTTCTCTATCACTTCGTTTCTCTCCTGTTTTTCTATTTTTCCTATTTTCACCCTCTGTTGTTCTATCACTTCTATTTTGATCCTTTTGTTTCTCTTTTACTGTCTCTTCCCTCCCTCTGTTTCTCGATCACTTACCCACTTCCTTTTTCCTTATTATTCTCTATCTCTTCACATTTCTTCCTACGTTTCTCTCTTTCTTTGTTCTAATTTTCTGTCTCTCTTTCTTGCTCTTTTTTCTCTATTCGTTAGTTTCCCTTACCTCTCTCTATTGCTATCACTCTTTATATATATATATATATATATATATACATATATATATATATATCACTCTCTCCCTGTGCCCCTGACTGCGATGTATGCTCCTGAAAATTTCTCTATTTTTCTAGGCAGGATTGTAGGCAGAGGCTAGTGGCGACGGTCGGCCGCCAGGCGTCGACACACATCGAGTATAGGGCAGACTCTAAGGCGAAACACTTACCCAAAGTGCGGAATAAAGAACGGCTGGTGTCTCCAGAGAACTGGAAATGTTGGAGGAAAGTTCCGGCGTCCTTGGGAGGGGGCTGTCGAATGCCTTCGCCAATTAGCCTAATGCCGCGGAGGCTGCGGTTTATCGCGATGGCAAGGCACAAAGGAAGCTTCGGCAGAAATCGATTGTCGTGCGGGAAACCTGACGAGGAATTTGGGATGCGTACATCACTCACTTCGGAAGCTCGCCGCCAAAGAATTTGTAATTAGAAAACCAATGCACTGGTTTGTTTTTGCATTCGGGGACTCGAACTTTTCTCACCTCTTTTTTAATCGAAGGTCATGTGAAGGATGCCTTTTCCTGTTGTGTACACGAGTTTGCACGTGGTAGTAATACGAGCTGATCGTGTGAATACAAAGCATTATTTGAATATGTAGATTTCAGTGTGGGTGTGAATTTGTGTGCGTCAGTGCGTGTGTGTGAGAAAGAGTGAGTGAATGGGTGAGAGTGAGAGGTAGTGATAGTGGTGTACTTGTTATAAACGTACCAGGGGTCTTCTATTTGTGTAAATCCAGTCCAGGAATGTTATTTTCGTATGTGCGAGAAAGAAATCATAATGTCCAGATTAGGTACAATATTATTATGGAATATATCCTTTTGCACAATGAAATAAAAACATCCACATAATCTCCCTATCGCGTGAACCCATGTCCGAGATATGTCCAAAAGTGATCCATGGAATGTTCAAAACATGTTCAAAAATGATCCACAGAATGTCTAAAACGTATTCAGGATATCCAAAACACATCCAAAAATAATACACAGAATGTCCAAAACACATCCTTCCTGGACATCCTATGGATATACCCTGAACGGACGTTTGGATATCCAGGGGACATCCTGAATATTTGTGTGCTGTATGGGTTATTCCCGAATCAATTGAAATGTGGTCCAGGGCCTTTTCTTTCCAAATCAGTTTATACAATTTATACAAAACGCAACTAGAACCGAATTTAAATTCTGAGAGAGAGAAAAAAGTTTAGGTCCTGTTACGGAACCCATCAGAATTTATAGGTTCGTGAACCTCATACAACCCTGGGCTCTGTTTCCAGTGCCACACACTGAAATAATGTTTACATGTATGAGTTCCGTTTTTCCGGCCATCTTATGTGGAAACATATCGCCCTTCCACTACAATGACCTCGCATTCTCATACTGTCTCTGTGTGTCTTTTGTTTCCTGGCAAGCGTCGCGAAAACATATCATAACACGCACAATACATTCCCGTCTGTTGAGTCGTTACAACGTAGAAATATTTCTTCCTTCTCCGCGGCCATGTAGTTCCATTCGACTCAAGGACGTATCTCTCGGACGGGACAACAAGACTAAAGTTTTCTTCGCGGAAAGCTTTGATTCCATTCAAACGTTGCAACTTAGCCAATTCTTAAGCTGCTTCCTCGACAAAGGATATGTCGTAACAACCAATTTCTATTCAAAAAGAATGAAAACTCTCGCAATGTCGCCTGCTGTGAGTTAGGGCAGGAAGGGCCTCAGTGTCCGACGGAGTGTCGCCTGAATGTTCTCGGACGTATTTTCGGTTCTCAAGAGACAGACAAGAGATTATGCTGCTATTTCTTCTGGAGAAATATTCATTTGTTTTACAAGACCGTGCAGGAATGCAACGAACAGCTGTTGCTTTACCTTTTGTAAGTCGGCTCTCCACCAAATCGTCGTGGACTAGCCGATACCTTCTTATATGGAAGGCCTGCGCAGAGGTTCTTCGTGTTTGTATGTGACGTCAGCACATGAGGTCGTGAATGCAGAACGCGATATCAGCATTAATCAGGCTGCGTTAAAATCAAGTTAACCCTCCGGTGTAACGCAGATATCGTGTCATTAGAGAGTTACAGTTACTTGGTTCAAAAGGTAACCGAGTTACAGTTACTCATTTTAAAACATAACTCAGTTACTGTTACTTGAAAAGTAAGTGCATGTTACTTTTACAGTTACTTTCTGCTGCAAATTTTCTTGCAAACACATTACAAACAATTAATCATCATTAACTGAAATAAAATCAAAGAATGATTGATCTTATTTTACTTCACTTTTCTGCCACTTTTGCTAATCGCGAAGATGAGGATGAGTGATGATGAAATGGATGAAGGGAAGATGCAATCCGTATCTGTTCGGATCTAGTTTGTTTTTATTAGTTTGTAATTGATATTATTGTTTAATAGAAATTATAACAATGATAATAATACAACTGTAATTATTATTGTAATTAATCCCACAATTAATTTTATTAATGATCTGACCTCTCTGACATAAATGTTTGACTGACGCCAATGATTTGATACATGGAAATATTTTACTGCAGAACAAGCTTAGGTTCTTGCTTAGGCCTCCCCGATGACGCAGTGGTAGCGCCGTCGGCTTGCAATCAAGAGGTCCCGGGTTCGATTCCCGGTGAAGGCACATAGTGGTTCGGATCCCAATTTAAGCTGTAAGTCTAGTCCCGATTAGCCTATCTGTGCATAAAGTTTACTTAAAACTCCAATTCAATTAATCAATTACGTTCTCGCCACGAGAGTTCAGTTACAAAATATACTTGAGGCAGGGTTGTAAATTGTCCAGGAACCCACATATTCTAATGGGTTTTATTGGGTTCCGGAACAGGACCGGAACGTTTTTTCCTCGCACAAATTAAATTCGGTCCACGTTGCGTATTGTTTCAGTTCAATACCGAACTTGGACCGTATTTAAATTGATCTGGAAAAAAAGGTTCCTGGACCGAATTAAAATACTTTACAGATAAAAAGTTTCTTTACGGTCCAGAACCCATTTACGCTTGCCGATTTTCTCTCCTGGACCGGAATTTAATATATTTAAAATTCCTGGACCTTTAAAAATCTAGCTTGGAGTTACGCTTTGCAGTAGGGATTTGGTGACTTCATCTATATATCCTTAACGAAGGATAGTTCTCAAAAACGATTTTTTGAAGCAAATCTCGTTACTCCAATCTACGTTCTCTTGTTTTCTGTAGCTCCGACGTTCGATTCAGAGCCTTTGACGTTTATTGGTCCTTTCGGGAACCGACGAGCGAAGGGAGAACGTTGCAAGCTCAGCATTCCTCAGAAGGGTGAACGACACGACGGAACTGTCGCCACAAGATGACCTTCCAGGGGTCCCCATGCGACCTCCATTTCGGAAGGATGAATGTCGACAGGGGAATCGTCACTGGCGATGCATATCTCTGCAACCTTCTAGTTTACTTCTCCTCTCTCTCTCTCTCCCTCTCTCTCCCCTCCATTTTCTCTACACTGTGACCAGGGAATCTTTGCAGAGAGAGAACGAAGATAAGTCTTTGCGCTAGTAGTAACTCGAGAGAGCTCGACCAATGAATGCTTGAGAGGGTAAGTGGTTGCATGGAGGGGAAAACGCTGCAGCTACCAGTAGTTTGCGCGCGCACTGCTTTACTCCGCCAACTCGATTTTTCCCCTTCTCTTCTCTTATGCGTGGCCTTGCTTCACAGATTCCCGAGACGGAGTATATGCCTTGCTGACTTTCTAAGTGCTTTCGTTTAGGTATTGTGCCGCTGGAACGAGTGTCCGTGTAGCCGTTGGAATCACCCCAGTTGCCGGCGAATCGGAAGTTCGTAACGCCTCAACTCAATACTTTTGTCACAGATATTAGAAATGTTTTCCTTGTACTGCCACATATTTTTCACGTCTTTTCAGAAAGTAAACTTACAATCGCCTCAAACTTTCGCACAAGTTTATTTTGACAAGAATCGTAAATAAAATCCTTTCTTCTAAAGTGTATGAGCCTCCCGATGACGCAGTGGTACCGTTCTCACCTCGTAATCAAGGGGTCCCGGGTTCGATACCCGGTGGAGGCACATAGTGCTTCGGATCCCATTAGCCTTACTGTGCATAACGTTGACTTAAAACACCAACTCAAACAATTCTAAAGTGTACTTACGTTACGGCATTTTAACACCAGTAATAACACTTATCTGTTTATCACTTATCACATTCGCGAAGTATTTTATTGCCTGTTCCTTCAAATATCTCAAGTGTCGTGCATCTTAGGTGTCAGAACTACTTACAACTAGTTATTATATCCCGTGATTGAGCTCCATGGATAGAAACATTAATTCAAACGCTAAACGCATGGCAACGAAAATAGGCGTCTGGGCAGAATGCGCTGTTGCCACATATGGGAAAAGCAAAGCGAGAGTGGGACAAAAGTCGCTGGTTCTCGCGCACTGTGTGGCAACATCAACAGGGCTGCATTGCCTAGTTCAAGCGTCAGACCGACCTCTCTCCGGGCCACTTTTATGTCATTCCTGACCTTTCGAGCAAACACTGTCAGTTTGTAAGTAAATCATGAATTACAAAGACCAACTCTACAACGATACATCTCATTCTCTTAAACGTAACATCGCCCCTTCCTGTGCATAAAATGGACTTGAAACAACAAATCAATCAATCATTCTCTTAAACCTCTGAACCCACGAGATTGTTCTTCGACGTGGCAACAGCGCGAACTTCTGCCACCCGCCTAATTTCATGGCCGTGCGTATAAACCTACATATTTGTAAAAGAAACTGAACTTGCATGTAATATATAAAACTTATGCATTCTGTATGAACAGGACGAACAACAGAAAGAATTGTTTTCTAAGTCAGCAATTCTAGCTACGCTAAAAACAGTGAACGACTGCAGGTCTGATGCTATCTTTGTTCAGCAAGGCAATAAAAACACTACACAACGACCCTATGAAACAATTTACTACGCCAAGATGTCAAAATTAGCAGATACCATTACATAGAAGTGCATTGTAAAACCGCATATGTTTATTTTTTCTTGTCTTCTGCCACGTTTTTATGTTTCCGCTGTTTCTTGCAGTGGTAGACAAAGGAAAACAATTTGTACGTTCTCCTTTTCTGATTCTTCTAACTCTGATTCTCTTATGACGCTTATCTACCTCTACTAATTACGGCGCTGCTGAATAGCCTATAAGCTGTAATGTAAATAATTGAAAAATCGATTTGAATAGTGTATTCAACTGGCTAAGTTGATAAGAAGTTATAAACCTTTCTACGCTGCCTTATGAACTCAGTCACAATTAAATCGTACAAAAATAATCCAAATTCAAATATGCTGCACGACTATCAATTATATTTCGAGGCAAACTGTTAAAAAGGGTGATCATTTTACAAATGGCGTCTCCTGGCATAAATTTAGAAATTCAGGAATGTCAACAAGCCGTTTCATCATTAAAAGAACCTATAAAACTAAATATATCTGTTGGCCCTCTCTAGCATGTTGTATGACTTCAACCGAAGAGTAACAACAAAATTTACAAGTGAATATATATATATATATATATATATATATATATATATATATATCCTTTCCAAAGAGTTTTTGGAGCAACGTCAGGAATAACAGTAGAGAAAAGGAGTGGGCGAAGCGAAGCAGGGCTCTCTGCTGCAAACGGCTGATGGCTGAAGCCACGGTTTCACCTCCATGCACTCACTTCTTCTCACGCGTTTATTGGTCGTGCCGTGTCGAATCACTAATTGATCAGAGGACTTACTTTTGTTCGCTTGCTGCATAGACTCCTGGGACACAGTATTGTGAAGCAAGTTTACGATAGTACATATTGCAATACAGTAATCTTCTTCTAATATCTCGGTGGCGATACAAATGTCCAAAGTGTAAAAGTTTCTATTAGCCTCTGCATAATACAACTATTGTTTTTTAATCACTATTTATAAAACAATCGATTTTATAGTACTAAGACGAGCAATTTCTCTTACTGTTGCTTCTTCTTCCATTAGCATCACAACCCTTTGTGGGTTTTAGCTTTCTCAGACAAATCATTCCAATCTTTCCTCTTCTTTGCCATTTCTTTCCAATTTCTAACTTTGAGAATCTTTAAATCTTCGCATACATCTTCAATCCATCTCATCCTAGGTCTTCCAATTGGTCGCCTTCCCATAGGTTTCCATTCTAGTATACGTTTTATAGTTCTCATGTTATCCATTCTTTGTATGTGGCCTAACCACTTAATTCTTTGACTTTTAATATATCTTATAATATATCTTATAATGTCTGCACCATTGATTAATTTTTCTAGTTCCACATTATTTCTTATTCTCCATATATCATTTTCTATCTGTACTGGGCAAAAGATCTTCCTTAAAATTTGTCTCTCAAATATACTTAATTTGTTTCTATCCTTCTGTGTTAGGGTCCAGGTTTCAGCAGCATATGTAACCACTGGTCTTATCATAGTAAGATATATCTTCATTTTTGTATTTCGTTTCAGAAATTTCGATTTTAGCAGGGATACATTTGCATAATAGGCCTTATTACCTTTCTTTATTCTTTCATCTATTTCAGATTCTATTTTATTGTTTTCGTTAAGTGTAGATCCAAGGTATGTAAAGTTACTAACACATTCAAAAGAGTAATTATTTATTAATATTGATCTGTTATTATTCATGTTTGTTCTATTAATATTCATGTATTTAGTTTTCTTTTCATTGACTTGGAGTCCTACTCTAGCAGCTTCCTCTACTAGACTTATAAATGTTTCTGAAAGAGCTTTCTTAGTTCTTGCTACAATAGCTACATCGTCAGCATATGCTGTGACTTGTTTTAGTCTAGTACTGATGTCTCCTCTCACATCTAATTTTTTAATCACCGAGTCCAAAACTAAATTAAATAATGTTGCTGAAAGAGGATCTCCTTGGCGGACTCCTGTCATGACATCGAAAAAGTCCGATCTTGAATTTTCAATTTTAACTGAGGCTCTAGTGTTTTGAATTGTCATTCGGATTAATCTTACTAATTTATTTGGTATTCCAATTTCTTGTAACCTTTGTAATATTGTTGGTCTATATATTGAGTCGAAGGCTTGTTTGAAATCAATAAACAAAACATGCAAATCTATATCATATTCATAGCATTTCTCGAATATCAAACGCATCATCAGGATGTTATCTGTTGCTTACAAACATTAATTATGAAATTATTGATTTGTATTTTATCCTTAACTGTTTATTATATTTTACTTATATAGTAATAACATAAGTGACTCATGAATGGCGTAGTTGCTTTGTAATCAAGTGTTCCCGGAGGCACATTTGTTCGGATACCAATTTAAACTGTACGTCCAGACCTGATTAACCGATCGTTGCACAAAGGTGACTTAAAGAGGAAAACACTCGACACTCAAGTTATCGACACATGTTACATAAGTTTTTGAGAAGTTGTAATGAGTATACTTTATGCACAGATAGGCTAAACGGGATTGGACCTACAGATTAAAGTGAGATTCGAACCTTTATGACCCTCCACCGGGTATCAAACCCGTTACCCCTTGAATACAAGGCTTCGACGTTACAACTGAAGAAGCCTATATGCAAGATAAGTATTAATATAATGTGTGTAGAGTAAAACAATTATGAATGTTATTAGAAAAGGTGCAAAATCAGTAATGCAAGTATGTAATCTTAGTGTAAGCAATTAATAATGATAATAGGAATAACAAGTTGAGTCAGTGTACAACGTAAAATAAATATGTAAATATATGGTTTCTTGATTACCAGTATAGAAACATCACATTCCTCGCAGTAAACTCCCCCACCTCATACGCAGTCACCTACATTAGAGAGCCTCCCCCACTGTTCAAATTCGCATGTTGGCTTCCGAGAAGCAATGTTGAACCCGATATCGACCATCATCTGGATTACCTTCGTTTGCTAACACGTGTGTATTGTTTTAACGCACAGTCATAAGTTCATTAAGCCGTCGCGGTTCTTTTAAGTGGATTTCGCTGAAGCTTTGTTGCCAAGTATTTTTCATTATTGAAATCTCTCATTGTTTTTTTCTTGCTGTGTCGATTTGATAACCATGGAATTAGTCTGTAGATTTTTCATTAACCAGTTCCTACGGAAGTAAATTTCATCAATGTGTATGACACATCTACAAATCACTGATTCCCATTCACACATCATGTTCTTCTGTAGACCGAAAGACGAAAACAAAATCAATATTACATATGGAGTAAAGCAGTAGAAGGTAAATTAACAAATGCATAATTAATGCAATTCCTCAACGTCAATACAAGCACGTATCTGGAAATATATTTCGGGGTGGGGGTACGAACCAAATGCCCCTCAGGAATAATAATAATAATAATGTTTAAATTAAAACAATTGTTATAATTGTATTAGTACTAATTAAATTATACATTAATGAATATTATATTGTTATTATTAAATGAATAGGAAATAAGTATGAGAATAGAGATGTAACAGCACGTATTAATTATCTAGCTTACCTGTAGTTAAGATAGGCATAATGTGCATAAAAACAAGTGCCCTGGTAAATAAATTAATGTCAAATAGATGAAGAATTGAATATATATTGAATAAAAAAAAAGAATGTTAGATCCAGTTGGCGAAAAGTAAAGTCCCTGATTAATATTTTATGCATATTATCACAAATAGTAGTGTGGAATCATAAATCTTTCGTATTGTCTTCAAAGTCGTTTGATTCCAATGTAATCCTTGCCTTCTAATAAGCTCAGAGAAAATTATAACCATTTATTATTCAATAAATGCTAAACAAGTATTCTTTGTAGCTAATCAGTGGTGATTTATTCATCATGGAGTTTTGGACTTTTGACCACTGTTAATTTTTACAAAAAAATAATTTTTTTACCTACGTTTCGGAGGCCGAATCTGCCTCCGTCTTCAGGGTAGCGTGTAGTCTGTTATGTCACATAAATGGTTGCCTAGGAGGATTGTTCAAGGAGACCTAGGCTCTACCTGGCACTTTTTTCGTATATGAGGTCCTTGTGACTGCAGACGCGGTGAAGCCTAGGTCACCTTGAACAATCCTCCTAGGCAACCATTTATGTGACATAACAGACTACACGCTACCCTGAAGACGGAGGCAGATTCGGCCTCCGAAACGTAGGTAATTTTTTTTTTTTTTTGTAAAAATTAACAGTGGTCAAAAGTCCAAAACTCCATGATAAACAAGTATGTTTACATTATTTATTTTTAGTACTTGGTAAGTCTTTCGAGGGGGTCCTGACCCCTTGTACCCTCCCTAAATAGGTCCTTGTAATATAGTATCAATATTAGATTAACATACTTATGAAATACAACCTATTTTGAAAAGCAATTCACATGTAATGTTTCTTTATTATTTGACAACATAGGTTCTTATGTACCATAATTAAAAAGTCTTCCCCAAGTTCGATTGCATATCTCATCTCTGTCATTTTTGTTCCCTGGGCCTCTCCGATGGCGCAGTGGTAGAATCGTCGCCTTGTAATCAAGGGGTCCGGGATTCGATTCCCGGTGGAGGCACATAGTTGTTCGGATCCCACTTTAAACTTTAGGTCCAGTCCCGATTAACCTTACTGTGCATAAAGTGGACTTAAAACACCAACTCAATCACTGTTGTTCTGCAAATCTGATTTGATTTTATAATAATTTCACAATTAATATAACAGTAAAAAATAATCAGAATGTGTTTTGAGGATTACTCAGTTTGTTATGTTTCAAAAACCAAACTTCAGACAATCTTATATAACTTTATTGAGATTTGCGAAGTGTAACGATGTGAGAATATCAGATTGTTGTATAGCCTTTAAGGTTTGCACGTAAAAGATAGATTTTTTTAAAAAAAAAGTTAGACCCTTTCATAAAGATAGCATATTACACAGAAAAATACAGAGTGTCCCAAAATGAATGTTACCATTTCAATTGAAAATAACATCTTTATTAATCAATCTGTTGACAAGAAATTTGAATGACACATAGTATAAACAGGAGTGGAATATTATATCCCGTAGGTGAGCTCCAATATTCGCCAGACAGACACTTTGGGTCTTTGGAGAACGGATAATCTCTCGATACTCTGACTTTAACTGGCCTCCCAGATCCCCTGATTTAACAACACTAGACTATTTCCTATGAGAGTTACCTCAAAGACCGGGTGTTCTGAAGTAGGTCCAGGACACTCTCCATCTCAAAAACAACATCCAGGAGGAGATTCAAGACACATTAAGGAAAGTCATGGAACAAGCTAATGGAAAGGGCACGTGTCTGTCTGGCGAATAATGCAGCCCACCTACGGGGTATCATATTCCACACCTAAATAATGAATCTCCTGTTTGTATACTATGTGCCATTCAAATTTCTTGTCAACAGATTGATTAATAAAGATGTTATTTACACTTGAAATGGTAACATTCATTTTGGGACATCCTGTAGTTTTTGGTAACCTAACATTTATTTAAATAGGCGACAAGCCTATTTAAGAGAAGGTTCAAGGACAAGGGTACATCGAATAAAATTCTTTTAGTAATCGCATACATATGTTTAGACTTATGAAAATGTTAGGTAAGCAATACCAAATTTAGTATACAGTACCATTTTTTTGTTTAGAATTACCAAACAACTTAACCAAACGTGTCATGTTAGTTCAAAGTGTGACTGAGAACACATTTATTTTTATAGTACATCGTTTCTATGGTTCTGTATGGTAATCGTAGAGGAAATTCAAGATATGACAAAAACATTTCCAGACCAGAATTCGAATCTGCTACCTTCGTTGGCGAGTTTCCGAACTTGACCACTGAGTTGGCTAGACCTAACACACACGTATAAAGATTACATGCATGAGGAAAGTGATGTCGGCGAAACCCATATCGTAACAGAAATGTAAGGGAAATGACAAGAATACTGAGAGAGTCGTATGGGATGATGTAGCTACGAATGAATTAACAAGAGAACAGAGAATTTGAAGTTTGAAGGAATTTAAAGGAAACAAGTTTACGAGTCAGCGTGTCCATATAGGGACCTTCCCTATGGTGTAGTGGTAATGTCTTCGCTTTGTAATGAAGGAGTCCCGGGTTTGATATCCAGCGGAGGTGCATAGGTGGTGATCCGGATCTTACTTTAAACTGTAGCTCCAATCCCGATTACCCTATTTGTGGACTTAATAACAGAATTAAAACAAACTCGTGTTGATATGTTGAAATAGTCGTCGACAAAAACGTGAAAATTCCCATTAATTCCAGTGTATTTTCCAGCTTCGGTCGTCGCAAAGCCCCAATCAGCTAGTCCGTAAGATACGCCACTGCACACAACGCTTAACCAGCACGATTAATGCTAGCTCCTTGGAACGGAAAGGTCAAAAGAGGTTGTTTAACATAAGCAGTGGTCAAGTTTTCGTCTTGTAGCACGTTTGCTAGAAAATCAATCAAACCATCTCGACAAAGCGAGAGATTCGTTTCACTCCCAAAGGGGGAGCTATATTTGCATGCCTCCTCACGGCAGCTACCTGCCAAGGGTTTTATTATACAGTAAACGACGAGCACAGGAATCGAGATATGGATCGACTTAATCGATAGTGCAGTAACAGGTGCATATAGAACATCCTGGGCTCGATCCCCCACGGGACCTACTTCCCAGCGAAGGGTGCTAAAAGCGCCGTAGAAGCGACGGCGTAAAGAATGCTTAATTCAATGATGCGAACACACGAACATCGTAATTGCTGCCCGAAGGGGGAAACTTTCGTCGAAATGCTCGCAAGAAAGGAGCAGTCTCTGTTTGACGACTCGCCATAAACTGTTCCATGACACGCAAAATCTCCATGGAAGGTAGTTTTGGGCACGAGATTTCCTTAAATCTTTTTTCCGCTATTTTTTCCAGCGAGTTTACAGGAGCTAAACGTGTTACAAGGTAGGCAGGGCCACTGCTAGGATTGATCTCTTGGGGGGAAAGGGGGCGCACGAGTTGAAAAAGAGGAATATTTTAAGCATTGGCTAATTTTGTGGGAGGGACACGTCTCCCTCCGAAAAGGAAACAATTAATTATTATTGTATGTAATGTTATCGATATATACAAACAAACCATATATGTAAAAGCAAATCAAGATAGAATCTTCAATGACTTCATTCGGTAATATTTCTGGCCCAAGTTTATTTTATTTTATTGAGATATCATCATGCCGGTATAAAATTTTTGCATGGTTTCTTCGATTTACCATACTGCGCAGTATTAGCGATTACTTGTTGACTGGCTTTTCACTTCCATATAATTCTGTACTTGCCAACAGCCATTCGTTTACTATCGTCTTGGTTATGAACGACTGCCCGCCCTACCTAGGTCACACGTATAAGGTACAAAGGAGTTTACGGAATATGTTCCTTTGCCATGCGCTGTTCAGATGTGTGTACTTTCTTCTTGCCGCCAAAATGTTTGAAGATTTTGTTCAATACATTCTCTCTCTTAAAGAATTTCTTTAATTGCTGACATTTCTTTCTTAAGCGTTCTAAAAAAAGGGTTGTAATTTACTTCTACATTCATTCCCACTAGTCTACGATACTTACTGTCGTCTCCATCGACAAAGAATGTCTTGTCCACGTGGAGAGCCCATGCTTGCGTAAGGAAATTTTTACGTTTTTTCCAACATAAATAACATTTTCGTTAAATCCAAATAGTGCTAACTACTTTAAGGAAGGTTCAAATTTCGTGTGGCAATGATTGCCAAAATTCTACGATAATTAGTCTTTCTGCTAGGAAATTTGGAAATAAAATCACAAAACAATCGGAACCGTTTCCATATCTTTCTCCAGACAACCTAAGAATGTAAGAAAGTTGAGCTAATCAAAACTGGATTTTTCTACTTTAATATGATATCTCCCATGAGGATTCATTTTCCTGCCTACCCAAGTAGAGTTTTCAGGAAGACAATCCCTACAATTTCAAATAATATATATCAAGGCTACATACAGTCAAAATTACAATGTGAATATCACATATATACAGATGCTTCAAAATCAACGTCTGGAAAAACAGGAGCAGCATTTTACTGTGATAATTCTGCAGAATTTAAAATCTTTCCTTTGCCAGAAGCTTTCGCAATACGACATGCATTGCTTTATGTACAAGAGAAGAAGTTGAATTGAGGTATAATTGCAACCGATTCAGCCTCTGAGATAAATTCTTTACAGTTTGCATCATGGTCATGTCATACGGAATGGTACATTGTTAACATAAGAATACTCACACTGAAATTAACGAGATTGGGATATGATATCAACTTTATTTGGACACCTGGACATTCTTTAATAGAAGGGAACAATATAGCAGATACTTTGGCAAAGTATGCAGCGAATCAAACAATCCAACGGCCGCTTTCAATAAAGTTTCCGCCCGTAGTTTTGGAATCAGAGCAGACACTAAAAAAAATACTATTTACTGACTGGCAAAGCTTGTGGACAAATACTGGCACTCAATGCGGTAAGGCGTACTATTCTATACAAGAAAGAATTCCAAAGGAATGTTGGTTTAAACAGATTCAACTCTCCCGAAGTTCCCTCACAACTATAATGCGCTGCAGGTTAAATCCCACTATCGCCGCAGCTTACCTTTACAAGAAGAATTTCGTGACTTCACCAGTTTGTTTGTGCAATGAATATACTGCAAATCCGAACCACATTATATTTCAATGCAAACTTTATGAAACTTACGGAGAACCATTTTTACAATAATTATACAGGAGTGGACATCAAGCGCCACTGACACTGCCTTGTTTCCTGACTTCACCTTCATCCTCGGTAATCTATATTCTTACAAAATATCTTAATAAGTCGAATATAATTCTGTAAAAGTGTAATGAAATTTGGAAACTATTTATTACGAATGGAATAATTGTGAGTAAATATTATGTGCATACATGTATATAATACCAATTGATAAATTGTTAACTGGTGCATCGATTTTTTCCACAACCAATATATATATATATATATATATATATATATATATATATATATATATATATATATATACCGTAAGTTTATATCCTTGAAAGAGTTTTGTGCCGATGGGGATCGTTTGGAGGTTTTGAATGTGCAACACTGTATCAAGATTACGCTGTAGAAGAAACCGTTAAAAGTGAATGGTTTTCGTGAGCTTCCTTGCAATCCGAAATCTCCGAGCTCGAGTTTTTTGTTCCTTCGCGACTAGATGAAGACAGAGTTGTAAATATAGTGGCGAGCAATGTAAACCAAGAGCGTGTTAATTTCGTACTGAGCGCAAGAGTGTTATTCTTGGTTACTTGCAGTTACTTGTTTGTGTTATTGTAGTGTGTATGTGTGACGTGTCAGTGAGACGATTGGAATGCCAGCCGCAAGATTCACGTTAGAACAAAGATTTTTTATGTATGACACGTACGTGAAAACAAACTCGTGTCGAGACGTGTGTAGGTAATTTGTACAGAAATTCCCATGCGTTTCAACTCCACACAGAGATACGGTTAGACATCTTGTCCTTAAATTACGAGAAACTGTATCGTTAAATTTTAAAACACCTAAGCAAAAACGACGGATTCTAACCGAAGCAAAACTCGATGATATTGGTGCAGCGTTAGAACGTTCTCCAAACAAACCTCTACGCCGTGTTTCACAAGAGGTGGGCGTGTCAAAATCATCGGCACATACAGTCACTAAGCTACTAAAATTAAAACCATACTCCTATAACACAGGTTAGTGCTCGTTTTGCAATATTTATATAAATGTCTGCATATGTCCATAAAAATAAGCGGGCATTTCAGGCCGCAAATGTCGGCATCTCCGTCAGTGCCGCCCGCCACGCTTCTCCCGATCTCTCGGCTGCAGATCGAAATGGACGCACGGTGTATATATATATATATATATATATATATATATATATATATATATATATATATATATATATATATATATAAAACTGGATTTTCAAAACGATCACGTTAATACTACATTATGACTCGGGAATCTCTGGAGCAAACGAACGAAAACACATCGAGAGGGCTCGACCAATGAACGTGCGCACTGCTTTTCTCCGCGGCCATGACTCCCGTTCAATTGCTCTCTGCGCAAATAATAATCAGAGAAAAATTACTAAGTTAGATACTTACATTCAGTCTGAAAAAAATAAACCAGTAGGAAATTATAGAAGCCAGTTGTTTCGTACACAGCTTCAGCTGTCTTAAAATAATAATAATAATAATAATAATAATAATAATAATAATAAAAACAGGGGGAAGTAACTGTAACGGGTAGGTTATGCACTCACAATTTGGGAAATTTCACTCACAGTGTGAAACTACATGCCGGGTAGGTCAGGTATTCAAGTTCAATGGTTCTCTAAAGACGATAGGCTAATAACAACCTTTCATTTTCTATTGGGCCAAGGTTCATGGTGGTACTGTGCGAGTAATTTAAGTTATGTTCTTGACAAGTGGCAGGCAGAGAGGGATAAGATAAGGGGGAACAAGATTCGAGCTACCAAGCCCATCATTGGTGTTTGGCGTTCCTCCTCCCGTCGAGAGGAAGTAATTTTAACGAGGCTCCGAATCGGACACAGCCGTCTCACACATCGTCATTTGCTGCAAGGACTGGACCCTCCGTTGTGCCGTGCTTGCAACGTGTTTTAGGTGTTCGACACATTCTTCTTAATTACCTCAGACAGGGTTTTAAATTTCCAACTATTTGTCTTCTTTATTGGAAGACGATGACATGTGTTTTAGTCAATGGTTTTAGCTTTTTGAGAAGAGCAGGCCTTTTCCACTGTTTCTGAGGTAGTTTTCAAACTATCCTTACCTTTCTAATGTGTTGTGTTTGTTCTATGCAGGTCTCTTTAAATCTTTCATTTTTAACTTTTTTTCAGGTGGGCCTTTAACACCCCCTTTTTTTAGGTCAAGGTTGTAGATAAGGGGATCTTCCCCCCATACACTGAAGGGTACAAAATAGACATTAGTACCGACGCACCCAAAATTTGTAAGTTATCAATCAAGTTCTGAGTCACTGACAGTGACTATCATGGGGTGAAAATTAGGTTAATTTTCAATTTGTTTACGAAACAATTAATACAGTGTATATCTCGTAGCTCCGTAAATTCACATTTTCTCAGTGGCTAAGGTTTCAAGGAAGGTAAAGCAACACCCGGTATTAAGAAGAACTTATGCTGCTTCATATAGACCTATATGTTTCTGTGTGTGTGAGTATGTATGTAAATACAGGGTGGCCACAAAGTCGCTTTCCCCAAAATATTATTTCTTCATTTATTGGGGAAAGCGACTTTGTGCACACCCTGTACTATAATTATGTGCGTATGTGTGTACATGTGTTTATTGAGTATATGAGTATAATTATGAATGTTTGTGTGTAGATATGTATAATGTTATACTTCTGTAAATATGACTTATTAGATTTATGCACTGCTTTAATTTTGTACTAGTATTCTGCACGTAATTACTACTGTAGTTGCGTTTTCTCTTTCACTCTTTTTCTATTGTATTGTATAGTTATAATCTCTATTTTTGAATTGTTATTACTCTATGTATGTACACCTATTGTTAATTGGAGCCAGAGCCCTGTCTTAGGTGATAAATAAAATAAAATGAAAAATAAGCATATTTTTCTTTGTGGTAGTTACACGTCGCCATCTTATGAACTCAACATGAAATCTCCGCTGATGGATACAATCATAGCCAACGCCAAGGAGCACGGTCCTCCTCAACCGAAAATTAATTTTTATATTGATATTACCGGGTTACCTCGACACAAAGGGTCTTAATGTGAAACACCTCGAGGAAGATGCAATTTGAATTTCAAATTCTTCCCTCTTCAGTCCCATAAGCCTAATGGCGGTCATATTTTTTCCGCCATTTTGTTTTCCCCGTGTGTCGAGGTGGCTGGAGGGAATGCATCAAGCAGTGTGTCTCGCTGAAGTTTTCTCGCCTTGGAGAGGTTATTTCGGAAGATGTACTTAAGGAGAGATGATAAATTATGGGTTTATGGAGGCGGGAAATTCACTTCCTCTGCATGGGAAGCTACCTTGTCATGTTGGCTTGCGTTGATGAGAATGTGATGTCTGCCTAAGACGAGAAAAAGATGGGCCTCGTAATGCTTGAATAATTATTGTTTTGGAACTCTATGTTCATTGCCATATTGTGTTTGTACCCACGGGCGTACGCAGGGAGGGTCAAGGGGGCTCAACGTACTCCTAGAATAATAGCTAAAAAAAAGTATTTAATCTTTTATCCTTTTATTTGTTTCTGGGCCACTATTCCATATCAAATTAATCAATAAAAAAATAATTTTTTGAACCCTAAGATTCAGATTTTTAAGATTTTTGTTTCTACATTGTACTTATCAAGAGGACAAAAACCGCCAAATTTCAGATTTATCGGGGTCTGAGTTTTTAGTTATTGACTTTCAAATAAAGCAAAATTTCCCACAATTTGAAATCTTTAAACAGCTGTGGATCAAAAATTGTTTGAACTAGAGAGCTCAAATATGATGTCATTCTAGTCTGTTTTTAATGAATGCAACATGACTGTGGTATGTGAACTTTGCGATTTTTCAAAAGCTCAAAAAAATGAACATTTAAAAAACACCCCTTTTATTTTTTTAAAACAATATATGTTTTTAAAGACCAATTGACTATTTGGGTGCAAAATTTCATTATTATCAATTTCTGAGTTATAAAGGTTCAGACCATTGGTTGATTTGACATGGAATGGCCCGTCTCTATTCTGCTTTTATTATCCTCTATCTTCATTCTACTTTTCTTTCCTCTTTTATTTGCCTTGTTTTCCTCTTTTATTCCTTTGATCATTTCATTTATCTATATTTTCTCGACTGTTTTTCTGTCTTTTTTTATCAATTTTTTCTTTCTCCGACTGCGTGTGTCTGCCTTGCATCTATATTTCATCTTCCTTTATATCTCTCTCTCTCTCTCGATTCTTTATCTCCTTCTATGTCTGTCTTGTTTCCATATTTCATTCAACTTTATCTGTCTTCCTCGCTTCTTTCTGTCTTCATTCTATATTTCACCTTCTCTTATCTCTCCTCGGTTCTTTCTTTCATTTTCTCACTCACTCACTCTTGCTTCTATTTTAACTTCCTTCTCTTTCTCTCTTCATTTCTCGCACCTCTCCCTTCTCTCGCTCTTTCTCTGTATCTCGTTTCATTTATTCCTCTTCTCTTCCTTCATCCTCTGCTATATTTCATGTCTTCATTTCTCTCTACTGATAACACGTAAACATGATGACACAAATTTTCGAATTTGGCAGTACTTTACAACTATTAATTACAGTGGTCTCTATAATTCGAACTCCAAGAGGACACAAAAAGAGAGAGTTCAAATTATCCAAATTAAAGATAGTTTCAAGGGGAATGAACTTCTGTTCGAATTATCCAAGTTCGAATTAGAGAGAGTAGTATGGCTGCTCCAGGACCGTGATGAAATTCAAGTATAATTTTCGGTTTGGAAGGTGAACATTCAAAAAAATTCAAGGGTAGTAGAAGGAGATGTTTTCTCTATTTCAACCTTAAGTATTGCCGCTTCCCACGACCCACGCATACACAATTACGTATATGAACAATATAAAAGATCTGAGTCTTTTCATATCCAAAATTCTAATTCAACTCAATTAAACAGATTTGAGAAATTTCATTTAAGATACGGAGTTTACATTTGACATTTCACACACTCAGACTCGAAATACATCTTCAAACCCAAGTCACAAATGTTATGGTGATTGTTATGCAAAGGACACTAACAAAGTAAATGCATAGAGCGAATTGTGTTGTTTTTTTCCACGCAGCTCTCTCTTCCTTCCTCTATAAAAGTAAAAGCTAAATTGTGAAAAACTTGGCTCGGGCCATTTATAAATATGTAAAAATTCAATGTGATTTGGATTAATAAAAGTTGCAATTTTTCAGGTTTACGGAGAAAAATTCATGCAGAATTCACGCAGAATTACCGGAATTCAAGGAATTCCCATTGAGTTGCAACCCTGGAGAGTCCACTGAATAAGCATAATCATTTACTTTGAGGGCGTTTCTGGAAGAGCGATCAAGTTCTTGAAACACACCTGATGAAAGGATTTTTATTTTTCAATAGAGTGGTAGTCATATGAATATACCAGCACTGGTAGGTAGGAAACACAGGTCTGTACCCGCCATCCATGTCTGATCTAAGAACTCTGGAGTCTCCAGGAACTTCTTGCTCTCTTTTGTGAAGGCATGCTGTATGATAAACAGGACGGAGATGCTGCTGAACAATCACAACGGGATTAAACTTTTATGACAATGTGCATTACCCTCTGTTGACGTCATCTTATTGTTTCTCGTGACAATGGGTTGGGAGATTCTTTGTAGGAAGTTGGATGTACAAAACGCATCCTACACGCACGCAAATTAATTTGGGTTTATTTCTGGGTACGTAGACTGACTGAGATGATTCTTCACATGGGAAGATGGAATTTAAGCCCCTATCACACGGAACTGGATATCTAGTTGGAATGCCCTAGTTGGCGATGAACTGATTTCTAGGTAGAAATCATGGTCGGCTGGCTGACTGCTTGACTGGTTTTGAGGAATAGGACATGCTCTTATTGCTACTTGCTTTCCTCGACTAGATTCTGTGGAACAGCCAATCAGAGCAAAGTTTGGCCATGTGAAGATAATCTTTGAGTTTGCAAAGTAGCGTTTTTTGTCTGTGGTTTCCGAGTGCATACAGCACGAAAGGCATGTTTACAATTGAAAAAGCTAAAATATTCTTCCATACGTGTATAGTAAACGTTGTAAAGTATGTATTCAATCAGCGCCATTCTTCTCTACCTAAAACCATTTAATACGAAGCGATATTCCTCTCGGTTCAATAGTTATAGTCTTTTAAAAATGTGAAGTGATACGTTGTTTACATCTCGCGCGGCCGCCATTATGGGAACGAAAGACTATCGACAAGTACGGTGTAACAAGTACCGTGTGAGGCGAAAACTAGCAAATGGGTAGCCAGTCCAGCGTCAACTAGAGCATTCCTACTTGATATCCAGTTCCGTGTGATTCAGGCTTTATTCGAGTTTTCCAGACATGAAATGAGTACTTATCTAGTTAGGTAAAGCGCAGAGATGAAGTCAAAGAGGCATAATATTTCCAATTCTATCAAACAGTAAATTGTATTGGCAATGTCTCTGCTTTTAAATAGTAGTGTAATAATTTACTTTTCTTCAGAAATAAAGTTGAATTATAAGTTGGGTGTTGCAAGGGCCATTTCAGCGTTATGTGTGTGACATTTCACACACCAAACATAAGGTTGCAGACGTGAGATTGGATTAAAATATTCATAAGGAACTGATTTCATAGAATTATGTGGTGTCTGCTAACAAATGAATAAATCTTGAGTATGATGACATACCCTGAATGCATGAAGAACATTAACGAAACTGTGTTACGTGACAGTTTAAAAATGTAGCAAAATTTCAATTCATTTCATAACATACCCCAGCGCTGCGGGTAGAATCATGCCAAGACTTGTCTGAACTTGCATCTCGATTTTATTGAGGAAAGAGGTTTCTGACAGAAAGCGGCGGGACGCCGACCTTAAGAGGAAGGTGAGTGGCAAGGTAACAAAACTAGGAGGTTCGAGATGAAAAGGGTCTGTTTTTTCTATATTTTCCTTGTGCGAGCTGTACGCAGTACGCACTACATAAATTTTACTTTACACACACTTACTCTCTCTATACAGTCATGTATTAATATTGCAACCTCTTCTGTTAATATACAGATACTCTTAGTAGGTGATCAGATATAAGAAAATAAGAAAATTAGATATAAGAAAATTAGAAAATAAGAAAATTAGACACAATAAGTATAGTTTAGAAATCAAATAAATGTATGTGTCTGGTTCCTTTGGTCTCGAGTCTCTACTTCTATTTCAATCTTTCACTTCCCACACAAACTCGCCCTATTCTTTAAGTGAAAAGGGGTGTTTACACTTTACGTTACACTATAAAGATGGCTCGGTTTGAGCATGATCGCTAATTCCGCTGTCTTCTCTAATAGCTTTATCCCGCCGTTCTCTTAGTTCCCACAGTTATCTCCCAACTTGTTGTCCCGCTTCTTTTGTCTTCATTCTATCGTTTACCACTTCTATCACCTCCCTCGCTCTTAAGGTTTTCAGAAACTTGTCCCTTGGGTCACGTGTAGAAGGGCAGTTCAGGAGGACATGCTCGTCCGTCTCCTCTCCATCGCACATAGAACATATAGTTTCCTCTTCTTCGTTCATCTTCCTTAATTGTTTCCATCCTCCTAGTCTGAACCATGCCAGCGCGCCTCTTTCCTTTTTCCCCACAACATTAATACATTTCCCCCATTCTCTTACTCTTAACCGGGGTACGTTATTCCTGTAACCTGTCATTCTCAGTCAGAAGGGTTGGGACAAAACATATTTTATGTCTTTTAATTACTTATGCTAGGTTAATTACCTCACCCCTGGCCCTATTATTGCCGTCGCAGCAAGCAAGAGTTATTATTTGGGTAATGAGCTACATTGGTTCGATCCCCGTTCTACAGGGTAGAACGTTACGATTTGTCTGTGAAGCATATAGGCTACAAATGCTAATTTAATTTTGGTGAAATATGCAAATTATATGAATTCACAAACAATTAAACTTTAATGCAATTTTAAAGACAATAATATTTTTGGATTAACTAATTTTGTTATTTACATGAAGCAGGACCACTTTTCGTGGAATGCTTTTTTTTAAGATATTTGAATCACAGGTTGGGATTATAACATATTTCAAACACCAGATTGTTTTTTGAAGAAAGTTGAATGATAGGTTGGAGGTTACAAGATATTTCTTGAATCACAGGTTGGAGGTTATAAATAGGGAACGGAACTTTATGTGCTAAAAAACTCAAAAATATATTTTTTTATGTGTCATAAATGTTGAAAATATGTGATAAAAACAGGAAAATATGTGACAAAATTAAAAAAAAAACATTTGGTAACAAAAGCAAAATATTACATGCATTTTAAACACCTGAAATCAGTTTCTAAAAACTTACCTCTTAGCGAGCTATTTTTTAGATAAGTTGCAGTGGATCCCCATAGTTTTTTTTTCTAAATTCTCCATTGTAAATCTGTGACGATTATCTCTAAAAAGCATCTTTTATTGTGAGAAAGATCGCTCCACGTCACAAGAAACAATTCTTGCATATTTGAAGCACGAAATGTCACTAACGCTGAAGTTTTCCAAAGCTTCCTCTTCCTCACCTTCCAAAACACGTGCAATTTGGTACAAAGTTTGAAACCCTTGATTTTTCCCAAACATTTCTGTACATTTAGACATGAGCACTTGAGGGTTAGATCCAGTGGGGGTAATATTCTCCCCAAATAGGATCGTAGGCGAGGCACCAGATCCTGCCAGCGAGCGTGTTCAAAGACAAAACAAACCAAACACACTCAATATGAAAGAGGTGCGGAGAATAAACATTTTTCCTTCGAGCATTTCGAGGTAGCTGAAGTAAATGAGCGATTTTATGTATTTAAAATGATAATTCGCAAAATATGTATTTACATACGGAAAAACTGGAAAATATGTGTTTTTATGTAAAATAAAATTTGCTGTGTTGACATATAAGGCTATGATCAGAATTTTGACAAAAACGAGGGTCTCTATCTTATCGCAGAAAAAAACATTTATTTACCTGAAGTTCCGTTCCCTCTTATAACATATTACAAATACCCTGTTGTTGTCTTTAATAAAGTTGAATCATAGGTTGGAGGATACAATATATTCCGAAAATCCTATTGAGAGTGTTGAATTATAGGTGAGGGGTTATAACATACTCCATATACCCTATTGTTTTTTAAAGAAATTGAACCATAGATTGGAGTTTATAATAGTATATTCCAAATACCATAAGTTTTTTAACCACCTTTCGTAGATCCGATTTACAGAAGGTTCATTGCTCAAATTTCCTTCCATCTGCAAAAGGAATGTGCTCTGAATATTCCTTGGGAGCTATGACAGTTATGGAAAAGACACGAGTCCCTTCCTTGGTTTTCTCAACAAAATCTGTCATATTCGCTGATCTTTACATGAAAACTTGAGTTATATTCTAGTTTTTGTTTAATGTGCAATTTGGTGGATAAACAGGCTAATCGGTACTGGACCTTCAGTTTAAAGTGGGATCCGAACCACTATGTGCTTCTATCGGGTATCGAATCCGAGACCCCTTGATTACAAGAGGATGACGTTACTGACACGTCATCGGGGAGGCATTTTACAGGAAAACTGTGTAAAAGAAAGATTGTAACCTCCGTCAAACTTATCCCAACCGGTACTCCACTGTCTGCATTGTCAGCAAATCTAAGCCACGTATAAGATAAAAAAGGTAAGGTTACCCCTGTCCGTGTGCACACGTGCCATGAAGGCATATATGGTGATGTGGAGGTATAGAGGTCTACATATTCTTGAACTCTGCCATAGTTGGGATGATGAGATCAGCATCACGCCCGGCTGCTTTACCCCACAGGATTGCCCCCCAAGTACCCATTTACGAGGCTGGGTGTGTTTCAGAGCCGGGCAGAAATATGGAAATAAAAGCTTGAAAAAAATCCTGGTCCAGATAACATGCCCCGGGATTCGAACCAGGGTCTTCCGCGTGATAGCCAGATGTTGTACTAATTGAGATACCGAGACTCTTCTCATTCACGTATATATTGAGTATTGTATATCTTCTTACCTGCTACACACAAAAAGACAACTGCTACTACTCACCGATGATATTTGACATATTTCTGTTCACCTCAGCAATGAACAGACAAATTGTGCTATCCTCGTACATTTTTATACACTCTTTAGTGCAATAAAAATGAAATACAACGCGAATACAATTTTCGTCATGACTGAAGGAAGAAGTAAAGACAGTGACATGCTGGTCACCTTTAGATCTTAGCAGGGTTGGTTGTTAAAGGACCAGGAACCCATAAAGTCTAATGGGTTCTATTGGGTACCGCAAAAGGACCGGAACCTTTTTTCTCGCACAATTTAAATTCGGTCCAAGTTGCGTATTGTTACATTGAAAAAAGGTTCATGGACCGAATTTAAGTTCATGCAGGGAAAAAGGCACCCGGACCGAATTAAAATTCTTCCGGATAAAAGGGCCCTGGACCGAATTTAAATTCATACTGGAAAAAATGTTCCTGGACCGAATTTAAATTGATACTTGAAAAAGTTCATGGATCGTATTTAAATTGATCCTGGAAAAACGGTTCCTGGACAGTATTGAAGTTCATTCAGAAAAAGGTTCCTGGACCGAATTGAAATACTTCACAGATAAAAAAGGTTCTTTACGGTCCAGAACCCATTCACACTTGCTGATTTTCTCTCCTGGACCGGAATTGAATTTATTTCAAATTCGTGGACTTTTAACAACCCTGCATCTTAGGTGCCACCTTGCCACGAAGAAACATAAATTTATATATCTCTCAAGTTTTGTGTGCCAAAGCTTTACCACACAATTCAATTTTTTGCCCTGTGTGTGTTTCTAAATCGAAAGAATTTCGGCTCACCCTAACGTAGTATAAATGTAATGTTCTAATTAAGAAATCCACATCAATAACGGGTGTACGAGTTAACGGGCTGATCACGCCACATCCAATGATTTTTTTTAACGCTCATTGAGTTTTGTGTCTCAAGTCCACTTATGTACAGATAAGCTAATAGACCTACAGTTTAAAGTGGGATACGAACCACTTTCATGTGCCTCCGCCGAGTATCGAACACGGGACTCCTTTATCACGAGGAGACGACGTTACCACTACGCTATCGGGAAGACGCGGCACACTTGTTATACTTTTATCTCACAAATGATAGTGCCATATATGCACTCCGTACGCAGATTTTGTTTGGAAGGAACAAAGGGGGTGGGCGTTCAATACTGCAAAATATTTCATTATTTCCATTCGTATCCTTCGTCTTAAAAGTTGTTATAAGACGAAAGTGGTAATATGTGTTATTTTAAGATGGATTTGCATTCATCACTTTGATTTCTTCAGAATTCTTTCTGCTTTCATTTGAAAATCTTTATTTTCTCAAAATTTCTGGAAGGGCTGTAGCTCCATCACCTCTCCTTTGTATACGCCAATGCGTACACACGATCTCCGTTCATAAAGAAAGAAAAAACGCAAGCTGTTCAATTCACATTCATCTTGCGAGCACGTCTAAGATCACAACAGCTCGCTCAAGTATGTCCTGACCGCAGGGAACTGTGACATGTATCTACTTGACTCAAGAAAGTGTGTGAGTATTACTAAAGGGGGGAGGGACAATTTCCCATAAGTCCTTCTCTCTTCGGCAGCTGCCGATCACTGTTGCCAGCTTCGCTATTTTGGAGCCAGATCTGGTTCTTTCGTGCACTAGTTTGGCTGTGAACTATGGCACACGTCCCTATGCCATCATTGTTTCCGGCTTACATAGACAACTTCTGTCGTAAGTATACATTTTGCACGTGACGTGACATTGTTATATTGGCTGCATCGCCCTACCCCCTGTCACATCCCCAGCTACTTTTCTTTATAGGGCCTTGGCTGACGTGAAGAGGACGTAATATTGTTATCCGGGAATACAATATTTTCGATTTCATACGACCATCGGTGGATTATTGAGATGGGTGATGCCGCTGGATCTAGACGGTGGAAACTAAGAATAAATTGTCATCACTTTAAAGCTAACGGCAATAACAGCGCCCCTCACCCAAACCCCCACTCATTTGACACCTAAAAGTACCCAAGGGGGCACTTCATTCAGTTTCGTAAATCTTGCTCCGTTTACGGTGAAATTTAGTTCTTTTATGTACATCAGGTGTGGCAACACTGCCAGGATGGCCGTAGGAGGCAAGGAGAAATACATTGCTCTTATGGAAGTATTATTTTATTTGTTCTCTTGGGAATATCAAACTTCCGATGGCATAGACAAATATATCAACGGAATTAGGACAGACTGAAGTAATTGACAGGCGGAAATGTCGAAACTTCAACTTGATTAGCCGTAACTTGAAGTTGAAGTTGATTCCCCATAAGGAACACATGGGTTTCTGAATATTCTTATTCATCATATTTTCCAAACATCGTATCTAGCTTAATGATCAACTTTAAAAAAACACTTTCACTTGCAACATGTGGGGAAATTGATATTCTATTGACCACCAGCTTTTTTCCTCAGTAGCATTGCCCATTCGGACGATGTTGAAATAAATGCACAACTGGTGCGAAATTGTCCCTCGTCCCCTTAAGGGATTTTTTAAAGGAAGCAGCGCTGTCTCGTGAGCAAGGAGGGGAAGTTGGGGGCACAAGCCCAAGTCTTGGCAATTTGCGTCCAACTAAGATTGCGTCCGGGAGAATAATAGGGGCGACGAGAGATTCGTCCATAAGTAAAGAGTACGAGACTCAAGTGAAGAATGGAGGCTCGTGAACAAAGAACGAGAAACGATGGATCACGTCTAATTTGTAGTTCCTTGTTTCCTCTAAGATCTGATTACGTGCTGCTCATTTATGCATTTTCCCCGAAAAAGGATCCCCGCGTCAGACACACACAACCCGAGCGCTCCCTATCGATCGAGCAATTTCCAGTGACGTCACGGGAGGAGGCCTTCGCACATGCAGAAGCCGAGATAAATTAATATCTTCAGGCTTTCGTGAGAAAGAATCGGCTCCGGTGGTTTTGGAACGAAGAGCGAGCGGGCCTTGCGTTTGTATCCCGGCTAAGGCCTCATTACGTACTATAAGGAGGTCTATAAATAGAACTGAATGAGGTATTTCTGTTCATTTAAGATAAGTTGGAAGGAGATGCTTCGGTTCTTGTGGAGGGAACAGGTTGGAGGCGTCGTTTCACAACTAAAAAGGGATTGTGTTTCTGTCGAACTATGAAAAACATAGCCCTAGGGATCTTGAAGAGATTCTGAAATATCGTTAAACACAAGTGTAGTTATGTATTAAAACATATTTCAACTGAATTCGTCTTTAGAATATTGAATTGTTTAGCTTTGTATTCGTATTTTTATTATTTACCGTCGCTTTTCTGCAACTTCGAGCTAATCGCAACTATGAGGATCAGTGATGAGCAGGGAACGGATTTATATGTAAATATATATTTATGTATGAATCTCAAAACGGTTATATTTTGCATTATCTTTGCACATCATGGCATGTAGACTCGGAAAATGCAGTTTTTGTTTTCCATATTTGTACATATGGCTCATATTTTACATATTTTAGCTATTTTTACATATTATTTACATATTTGAGAACATTTCTCAACATATATTTCATATTCGCGCAATAACTACATGCCCCAGTGTGACCAAAAGAGTTGAGTGAATTTCTTGCGAATAAGTGAGAAAGTCCGAAGAAATGTTAAAAAACTAAAGTTTTCTGTCATGCGAACAATAGCGTTTTTAATTTTATATCTTCCAAGTTTTTGCTATTGTAAAACAGTTGAAATTCCTGTTGATTTGCAATTGTTGTCAACAAAAGAGAATGAGGGCTCAAGCATCAGCTCCTGCTTATTACAAACTGTTGTTTGGCAACATGGGAAGAGAATCCCAAGCAGCCCATTGTCTGGCTAATTTAACTTGACAAGTTTAAAAACAAGACGTTGCAAATAGCTGTTGAGCAGCTCACATCACATTTACCCACTCCATTCTCCGCAGCGACGTTGGTTCGCAGTGTTGCAACCTGGAGGGAGCGAAATGGTCTGAGGATTTTCAACGAAATTTGTATTCGCATTTTCCTGGGCTGTTTTCTACTTGTCGGAGTACATAACTTCAGCTCACCTTTCGCCAACGACTCTTTTCCTTCTTTTAAAACTTGAACTCCCCGATGGCGCAGTGGTAGCGTCGTCGCCTTGTAATCAAGGGATCCCAGGTTCGATTCCCGGTGGAGGCACATAGTGGTTCGGATCTCACTTTAAACTGTACGTCCAGTCCCGATTAGCCTTACTGTGCATAAAGTGGACTTACAACAACAAATCAATCCAATCCAATTCTTTCAAAACTTGAGAAACCATCCATTTAGATACTCCCGTGGCGGCGCTTGTGGACTCGACAACATTATACTTAAGTTTATGTAACTCCTTCTGATTTCGCAAATATGTTGCAACATTGTAAACAATTTTATACAGCTGGTGTATATTATTACAAATGTAAATTTTACAATTTTAAGCCCATATTTCACTGCATATTTTGGTGAAAATAACTAAATATGCATTTACATATTTAGTACACTTTTACTATACAGGGTGGCCCATAAGTCAGTTGGCAAATTTGCAATGTATTGTATAACTGCTAGTGCCAACTGACTTATGGGCCAGCTGGTATATAAATACGTTCCCTGGTGATGAGTTTTATTTTCAGTTTGCAAAAATTGAATCTAAAAATGTTCTTGCTTGCTTCGCTCGCAATGTGATTCTCTTCTGTAATGCATTACAAATTACTTGAGAGATAAATAGAACCAAATGTGTACTTAAGACTGTTGTTGCTAAACAGTTTCTTTTTAAATGTATGAATTATTGTTTTGAGGAAAAGGAGCACACACATGTGAGAAACAATTTATATCATTTTTGTTTTTGGATTGTCATGAGGCAGATGCGTTGATTGTGGAATATATTTAAATAATTTATATATGTATTAAAGAAACATTGAATTCGTGCACAATTTAGTGTTAACATGTTGCACATGTATTTTCTTATTTTACGTCGCTCCATGTTGCATATGTGTAAAACGTATGTTTTACATGAAAGTTACACATGTCATATGTACAAAAGTAATTATATTTGTATTTGTATTTCAAAAATACAGTTTGTGTGCTTGTTTTCCGTTACTACCTAAATTAACGGAAAAAATGCCAATAATAATGATGATTATTATTATTTACATGCTTATCGTCCTGGTACTTCCCCCCCCCTCCCTGAGAAAAATCCGTGGTTGTGCCTCTGCTCATGAGGAAGCACAGATAAAAATCGGTTTGATATTTTGGGGAAACTCATAGGAAAACAGCAAGTCTTAATAGCACCGACATTGTTTCCACGTCATTGATTCCTGGACTACACATACTCGAACTGAGAAAACAACCTGATAACAGGGTCTTCAACTCTGTCCACCAGACGGTCGGCCCCCGTGGCGGAGTGGTTAGCACATCGCGCTACGACGCCAGGGGTCCCAGGTTCAAATCCCGGCCTGGGCATGTATGTTTGTAAGTGTCAATTTCATCATATCGTCACTCATCCCAATCTTTGCTAATTAGCCAAAAGTGGCATAAAAGCGAAGTATAATAAAGCAAATCAATCAATCAATCTATCTATCCATCAGACAGCCGACCTCTGTGTCGGTTTTGTTAGCAACACACTACGACAGCAGGGGTCCCGGGTTCGAAATCCTGACTGGGCATAGGTGTTCGTGCGGGTGTCCCTTAGAAATTCCCAAAATATGAGAATTTAGCAAGTCACCCCACCCGCTTGGGACACTGCTAGAAAATATGGCTCGAATCCCAAACTTTGTGTGGGGTGCTTTTACGTTAATTGGCGCCCAACTGGGGGTGAATTGCTTTCCTTAAAGAAAAAAAAGCAGATTTTTTTTGGCAAATGTTTAACAAGGCTAGAGTTCCTTCATCAATTTCATCGCATCATCACTATCCCTCATCGTCGCGTTTACCCAAAAGCTGCAGAAAAGCGTCGCTAAATAATAAAATTCAATTCAAATCTTACTACCAGACGACATTGATGGGGAAGTTGTATGTAATATCAGCAAGGTTTGATCGATTTCCCCATGGGGAAATCCATGTGAAGAAGCACACGGGGAAGTCGTTACGTGTAATGCCCAGATTAGTCCGTAAAGGTAGCCTGGAGATGAGAATCTCTCTGAGTTAGCACTAGCCTGAAACAACACAGCGAGTTGCCTGTAGAACAATTAGTGAAATATATAACAGTATCTCCCAAACCAGTTGTTATCAACCACGGTACGGACTTTAAGCACGGAGGGAACAGATATATTCTAATAAGGAAAGCATTATACTTAATGGCGTATGGGAGTAGTTAGAGCGAGATTTACAATAGTTAGAAAACTTACGTCTCAGTAATGCCACAAATTCTTAATTCCTTGCAATGAGTGGGAGTTTCTATCGCACCACGCATGTCGCTCTTGCTTCACTGAGCATGCGCAAGCGCCGATGAGTCAGATTTCGAGGACAATGGTCTACAAATGACAGTTCTCCAGATAAGTAGTGTTGCCAACTAAACCGTGTGAGGTAAATTTCATGTTTCATATGGACGTCCGCTTCAGAACACGGATTGTACGCTAAGGTCTGATCTTTGTTATTGAGCGTCGATTTCCTGCAATTTTTTTTTTAATCGCGACGATGAATGTGAGTGAAAATATGATGAACAGACTCTCACATAAAAACAGTGCCCAGGGCAGGATTCGAACCCGGGACCCCTGACGTCGTAGCGCGCTGTATTAATCACTCTGCCAAGGAGGTCGGCTGTACGCTAAGTACAAGGTGGCGCAAAAGTCATCACCTGTTTATCTTACCCTATAGCTTGGGTTTTAAATTAAACAAAGTAGCTTTTTGTGTTAAACTTTTATCGATATTTGTAAGTTTTATGTCCTCAATTTTTAAGCATAACATCCAATAAATGACCACCATTCGAATTGATGAAAATTTGGGCTCTTTTTATTGCGTTGGTGGTGTTGGAAAGAATCTGAAGGGAAATGTTCATGCTGAATATTGTCCTTTAGTTGCTGTAACGTCTCTGGCTTATTCACATAAACAAATGACTTCAAATATGCCCGAAGGAAAAAATCTGGAAAGGTCAAATTGGGGGGCCATGGCAAATTAACAAAACAGGGGTATTACGTACTCTGCTCGGATACAGATAGGATATTCCTTAAAAATATTGTCACAATTCTTCCACGTTCATATGGGGTATACTTATTCATTTCCGCACACAATAAATTTCGTGAGTATCTTCTATTTACGTGACAAAACACTACTGATATAAATAACAAGATGTCAAAATAAAGGTCAGTTCAAATAGGATGATGACTTTTGCGCCACCTGTTATAAACTCCTGGACAGAATTGTAGATATATCGACAAGAATTACAAATGATGTGTTAATAATGAACTTAAATATGAACTTTGTAATATATTTGCCACAA
Source organism: Lepisma saccharinum (assembly GCF_977018435.1). Classification (NCBI taxonomy): domain Eukaryota; kingdom Metazoa; phylum Arthropoda; class Insecta; order Zygentoma; family Lepismatidae; genus Lepisma; species Lepisma saccharinum. The sequence continues at coordinate 31,345,642 of NC_139248.1, read as the reverse complement.
GATAGATGGCAGACTCCATGAAATTTAGCTAACTTACAAGTAATGACAACAGTGACATTCCACAAACAAGAAATAACTACAGTGTAAAGAAAACATTATGTAACAATTCAACGATTTAATTTTAAGTCACTCAGTATTAAACTCCTACAATCAGCAAAGTTAAAAGGCTTAAACATCTAAGAAATACTTCGGAATTTAAGAGTTATTTAAATTCTGACAATAGTAACAGAAAATACTAAGTAATTAATATAAGTAAAAATAGTACAATTATATTACGTAATTTAGCAATTATTGATTAACATACCTTAATTAGAGTGTAGTAAGTTTGTGACAAATATGTGTGCCTCTTTTGAACGTCTAACAGAATTTACTTTCTGATAAGGATCCTAATTGTAAAACATTGTATCCGAAGAAACACAGAGAGTCGCTGACTCCCTTCACGCTTCGTAAGATACTTCCGGAGAAATTAGTGGGCAACGGCTTCTGCCTGGAGTGTAGTTTCCAAGTTTTAAGCAATTAAGGACCTTCAGTTTCGGAGACGCGGTTTCTCGAATTCCTTCCAGAGTATCTTCGAGAAGAGGGCAAAAAACCACAGGAAAAGTCAGTTGGAAGACACTAACCAAAAAGTTCCAACCACTGCGGCCTCCTTTGCACTGGAAATGTTCGGAACAGTACTGGACAGAAAAGGGTCCATGTCCCCACTCCCTAGATCTATGATATACAATAATATGTACCCAATATGCGAAATAAGCTTTTTGCTTTGGGGGGCACTTGGTAGCGTATTTGTGATTTGATTTAGAAGATAAGTTTTCTTGGGTATGCAATTTTGCATTACCAGTCAGTCAATTAAATTATCGCCTTGCAGTTCCAGGTACTTTAGAAAACTGGTTCTAACCTATGTCAATACATATTATGATAACGTTTACAAGTAATTTAGAAACACTTAATATACATTTATATTCTAAGGTCCAATTTAGACGAAAGCATTTTCCTTAGTATTTTTCTAAACATTTATGCCATGACCAAAAAGCTACCGTGTAAATGAGAAATGTTATGACATTTCAGATCCATTTCTCAAGGATAGGCTCGGTCCGAATCATTTCTCGTAGCGTAACCAATCAGAAGCGACCTCATTGTCACGAGTGCAGTTGTAATGGCGGTCGCGTGAGATGTAAACAAGGTATCACTTCACACTTTAAAACGACGATAACTATTCAACCGAGAGGAATATCGCTTTGTATTAAATGGTTTTAGGTAGAGAAGAATGGCGATGATTAAACACATACTTTACAACGTATACTGTACACGCGTGGAAGAATATTTTAGCTTTTTCATTTCTAAACACCGTACACACAGCATTGACGGTGTAACTCGACGTGACTTTCGTGCTGTATGTATTGTACATTGTAATTGAAACAGCTAACCGAAATGTTCCATAAAATGCTTTCGTGTAAATTATTATAAGATTTTTGGAAGCATTTACGTAGCGTTTATGCTAGCAACAATGTTAAAGGAAATGCTTTCGTCTAAAGCCTGCTTAAGAAAACCTAAACTCATACACAAGAAGAGTTATCAAACTAGTAACACAAAAGTAGTAAAACTTGACGAAATTTCTATTGCCAAGTTCAAACTTAACGTCCACCTAACCTACCTACATGTTTCTTTTCAAGACTTTAATGCTTGTAAAATACCAGCATTATGCCATGAAGACTTAGGTGGAAAACAGTCTGCTGTTGTCTTGGGTCGGTAAGGTTGATCAGTTTCAGAATGGTGTTCTGACAAGACGGTATATTTTTCAGCAGGGAAAGCTTTGATGACTGGACATTAATGTACACGAATGATGTTCCAATTTTGTTTGTTTCATAGTTAACAATGATATGTAGGGTGTCCCAATAAGAAAATACTGTATACAAAATGGCAAATATTTTTACATCATTACAACGGGTAAATGTTCCGATTTAAGAATGAAAGATTTTTGGACTCGCAATAAAACTGTAACGCACAATATGTTCGAGAGCGCGGTGTTTTAATGTCTGCTGTCGAACCTCTTTCTTCAAATTTCTTGATCAACTTGCGAACTGTACCCTTACTAGGTGCACTTTCACCTCCAAGGATTGCACGAAGCTTCCTAACAGTATCTGCATAACACTCGCCATTCTTGTAATAAGTTTTCACTATCAAAACTCATTGTTCGTTTGCGTAACGCTTCATGTCAACTAAGCTTCAACAATCACTGATAAAGGAACTTGTAACAACATGTTGCGTAAATCAAACGTGGCATTCTTAAATCGGAGCATTTACCTGTTGTAATGATGTAAAAATATTTGTCATTGGCATATAAAATCCAAATGAGTGGCGGGCTTAAATCGGATAACACGGAAAGTAGTGAAATATGAAATGGAATTATTAAGAGTATCAGACTTTTATATAGTATATTTCGTTGTTGCGAGAATTGTCCGCATTCCAAGAATAAATGTTGGGCATTGGGATTGTCATTACCACATGTTCAGTTTTGGTGTCGAGTAACACCTATTTTCGCTAAGTGTGCTGGTGTGCGCACGTGTCAAGTTCGCAATCTATTAATAGAAAACTATATTTTTTTATTATTATCATTTTCGGACCTAACAGATTTTAATATGAATATAAAACATACATAATTGCTTTACATGACAAATATCAGTCTTCCCCCCGACATTTCACAGACATTAGAATCAAAAAGAAAAACATTCTCCTTGACAATTTTGTTAAACTTTCTTAATGATTGATTGATTGATTTTATATTTTACTTCGCTTTTTGTGCCACTTTTCGCTAATTTGCGAAGATGAGGATGAGTGATGACATGATAAAATTGTGGAATGGACACTCACAAACATCCATGCCCAGCACAGGATGCAAACCCGGGACCCTTGGCGTCGTAGCGCGATTAGGTAACCACTTCGCCACGAGGCAGGCTTAAACTTTCTTAAAAATGTTAACAGACTATAACCAATCCGAACATTCGGATTGACAACAAAACCAGTCAAATTTATTGAGAACTTTAAAGTTTTATTCCCTATTATATTTTGGACATTCCATAAAATTATGTTTTGCGTCTGCACTTTCCCGACCACATGCACATTTCTCATTCTTCGTTTTTCCAATTCTGATTAAATGTTCCCTAGTACAGTTACGGACACTGCAGGTTTATAATGAATACATTGACTTTCAATGGAATCGTTACAAGCCGTCAGTGTCCGTGACTGTACATAAATGGCCCGATATCAGTCTGTTAATTAATACAATTACGTTTATTGTACCACTGACATGATGAAAACTATAACCTATCGTGGAAGGGGATAGTTATGAAACCATGGATGTCTTGTATCAAATTCAGCAAGCCATATATGTATGTATGGCCTACCATCGTTAATTCTATATGCCGCATATAAAAATGGATGTACTCGTATGTTTGTTTGTTCTGGCATAACTCTCGAACGCCTGGAGCAATTTCAACCAAACTTGGTACACATATGACGTACAATCTAGAAAGACATACTCTGGGGGTAAACACCCCTAGGGGTAGGGTGGGAAGGGGGTGACATGTATAAATAATAGAAAACGACCCATATTAGTGTGGAATCCATAGTTTTCGGGGTCGCTAAGATAAATAGTGACACTCCCAATGCCGTTCAACTCCAAGTTCATCACCTATCGGTATAGGGGGTGAGAGGGGGTGAAAAGTAAAATGTCAAAAATGACCTAACTCTCGAACGCCTGGAGCAATTTCAACCAAACTTGTTACACATATGACTTACAAGCTGGAAAAAAACTGTGGGGGTACGACACCCCTGGTACGCTTAAGGGTACGGGTGGGAAGGTGGTGACATGTAAAAATAATCGAAAACGACCGATATTAGTGTGGATTCCATAATTTTCGGGGTCGGTAAGATGAATAGTGACACTCCCAATGCCATTCAATTTATTTATTCTTGCTCCTGGAGGTGAAACTAAAAATGTTGTTTATAATCAAGTTTTGAGTTAAATTAATATTATAGTGAATTTGTAAAAGATTTTACTTTATAATTTGTATACTGTAGGCTACTTATTTATTATTTATTTATTAAATATCTGTTACATTTTACACTATAGTTAGAATTCATTATTTTCCTGTCTAATAGAAGATTGAGATAAATAAATACCCGGGCAACGCCGGATAATCAGCTAGTTGTTATATAAACAATAAGCTCTATACTATATGTCGTGTGGCAGTCTATGTTTCTGATTCGGCCTTAAGTTTATGTGAATAAGGTATTTGGAAAAAGAAGGAAAAAGCTTGATCACAGTGTAGCCAGTTCGTGCACTTGAGAGTGAAGAAGATGGGTGGGTAGTAACTTTAGATCCACTCTAGCTAAGGCGATCAATATGGAATCTACACTGGACGTAAAAAGCACAAGTTGGCAAGTGACACGGCTATAAACATGAAACCAGAGGTTATTGAGTAGCTTTGTGAAATCACGGGGGATATGTAGGCTTCGACGTCTTCATGATGGAGAGGATATCAGTGAATAGCCATAACCTTGAAGCACCCGCAGAAGAAAAGATGCGTGTTTATGCAGTGCGAACTGTACTGCGAGTGCCAGAATAGTGTGTATTAATGCATGTACGAGGTTTGTTCCAAAAATATCCGACTTTTATTAATAAAAAAATGTGTATTCAGATACCACAATCTTACATCTTGAAAGTAGTCCCCTTGGAAGCAGCGCTGGAACGCCTCTTTTTGGATTGCGCGTAGCTGGCCCGTCGCATTTTGCATATAACTTCTCTGGATTGAATTCTGGTTCCTTTCAGGGGCATTTTCAGCTTGGGGAAAAGCCAGAAATCATACGGAGCCAGTGATCACTAAGTTGAGGAAAATGTGATCGCTTTTCACAGTCTCTGTGTGATCTCCAAGCGGAGTTTCTTCTGCTCGATTGTTAGCAGCTTCGGCACGAACTTCGCTGAGATTCTCCTGAGGCCCAAATCATTAGTCAAAATGGAATGAACGGATCCAATACTGATGCACACCTGTCTGAAAGTTCTCTGATCGTGATTCGACGATCCTGCATTACCAGGGTCAATGACGATCTCATTTCTGGATGTTGAGGGCCTACCAGAACTTGCTTCACTCTCCACTAACGTGCGGCCATCTTTGAAACGGTTGTACCACTCCTATATCTGTGCGGTGTCCATTGTATCGTCCCCGAAGACCTGTCGAATCTTGCAGACACAAAATTTAATGCAGTAGCGTTGTTTAATTTTTTCAGCAATTTTGTCAAAAACGTAATTCCGACGCCACTAACTTACACCTCCTCACTCATCGGCGGTCTGCCGGCGACTGACTGCTTCTGCAGGCTGGGATAAAAAAAAAACATAATTGCGCATTAGGATCGCCTACATACGTGCATCAAACCACGCCTCCAAAACTACATTTGGTTACGCCAAATAAATCAAGGTCGGATACTTTTTGAACAAACCTCGTATTTATTGGGAGCAACCGGTTTACGAAACAAGGCTGCCGCGGGATATATTCTCGGGGGAAGGGGGGAAGGGGGGAAGGGTAAGATTTAATATCTTGCCTTTCAGTCTTAGAAACACATATTATTATTATTATTATTATTATTAGGTAAAATTCCCCGTGCATATAGCATCGTGCTATGTAGGCACAGTTATGGGATGTGGGAGTAGGGCCTTCTTTGGAGGTGATGTGATCAGCACCACGCTCTGACAACCTTTACCTCGCTCTCCCCGGTGGTTACCAATTTATTTGAGGATGGGTGAGTCCCAGAGCAGCTTTATGCGGGAACAAGTACGGAAAAATTCCGACCTTAGATCGCCCACCGGGTGTCTCGGTGTAAGTGAGACGCCCTACCGACTACTTGTTCGAGGCAATACGGGAAGGATTTCATGATGCGCGTCTCAACATGCCCTGTGGAATAGCGCGTATTTCAAGGCAACTGACGGTTCGCAACATTACCCGTGGCTCTCCACTGTCTAACCCACCTCAGAATTCCGTGCGTCTGTAACAGGTGCATAGCGATCTATATTGTTCCGCCGCAGTGCCTGTTTGGATGAAGGCGCTTCCACCGCCGCAATCCGCGTCTGCACTAACCAACGCTTCATGGTATACTAATTGCCTGACTACCAACTCTCTATGGATGCAGGTATGCCGCGCATGCGCACGTGCATTCTGGTAGGGTTGCCAACTCAAATTGGTAGATATTATATGCGCCACCCTGTATTTTTACTTCATCATTTCATTTCACAATTAAAATCTTTCTGAGGTGACTGTTGTTTTGTGAGGAACGTTTCGTTGTTAGCATATGGGTGCATGAAAGCTTATTAAGAGATCAGCGGGGAAAAAATTTCGTCACTTAAATAAATCAGCTCCAACCGAGACAAATTTACGGGCACTTGAGAGAAAGACCTTTGCAAACTGGTCCTTGGTCAACATTGGTCTGCATTGAACAATGCAGTTGAAGGCAAAGCCAGCGACTACATACAAGAATCCCTGATTTGTTCACCAACGAAATCAACAATAACATGCAATGCACATGACTTTTACCCACCCTGTAGATATAAACTAAATTTTGATTAGAAATAATCTGGGAATGGACAGTGGAAGACTATTATTATTATCATCATCATCATCATTTCAGAACTCATAAAATTGAAATCGACTTCGAAATATTTTGGCGTTGTTGAAGGGTTCAGACTTGGAATCACTATTTAAATAGAAGCTAGATTCGTATTTCTTCCTTTGCATAAACATCTATCAATTTGTTCATGAATAGTTCCGGATTTTTCATTCTCTCCGAAGGGGAGAAAGCGAATGGACGGAGATGAAGAAGTACACGCTGCTCGAAAGATGGTAGCTCAGTCACTTTATCCTCTTCACGCAATCCCGTTCTCTCGCACGTGCTTACTGGTCGAGCCGCCTCGCGTCACTACTTCCGCAAAGACTTGCTTTCGTTCGCTTCAGAGATTACCGGGACAGACCTTGTGTCGAAAGAACTAGATGGAACCACTGTTCCAAGAACGGGTGTGAAAGTTGAACATTTAGCCGTTTGTCGGCAAGAGAACGAGAACACCTGATCTCCAATGTAGCAGGTCTAATTCCTCGGCCGGCTTCCAACGCACTCTGCCAGCTGATCGCCTCCTTTTGTCTCTTGGCAGGACTCTCGGTCATCGCAGAACGAGCGCCCGGAGGGTATGCGACCTGCTCTGCAATTGTGTACAGCCGCGCACGTGTCTCTCGCCAAAAAAGTTTTCAGAAATAGCCGCACGGAACGCGAGCAAAAGAAACGTTCTTGCAATTTATACTGGCGACGTTCCAGGCTCAACATGTGCCACTGTTTCCCGGCCTTCAGCACGGTACCCGTGTAACAGAGTGAACAGAAAGCTATCTGGTGTGGTCATCTCTTCTACCCTTCACAACTTCCCTCAGTGCCATGTGGGGGAAAAGGCAGAAATCAAAGTTATCCATTAAACATCGGAACGCAACGTACCAAGACTGCATCTGTGCATTGCTTAAAGTGGTTACAGTCAGGAGCCGGAACGCCAAGCACAAATAAAGACATGCGAGTAGTATACTCTATCCCGGTAATCTTTAGAGCAAGGCCATGGGAGCCGCCAGGAATTTTTGCAGGAGGGGGCAAACTCAGGGAAAAGCACCCCGTAAAAAGTTCACTGAAGAAATGAGGGTCTAAGACCGCCAATTTTCATTTTTACTTTTGGGAAGGGAGTGTGTCCTGGACGCGGGTTTTATATGTTGATAATTTACGTGCGCCTTGGATTGGATGGTGTTCTACTACCATTAAAAAATGATGGTCACCGTGTGACGTTCTTTTTGGTGCACAACACCTGGATTACTACGTCAAGGTAGTTATCCAATCTCCATGTACGCAGAGTTATGAGACTCTCCTTAATGTTATGCTACACTGAGCATTCTCAGGACGTACAATTAGAAACATAACTTAGCTTTTTGTCATTTTACAAGTTTAATAAAATATTTTAACTTTAAAAATTCACTGCAAAATAACACAACTATACTTGCAAATACAATCACATTACAATAAGCTGCGGTTTTTATTTTATAAGAGCGTTTTTCACAAAATTCACATAATCTCTCACAAAATCTAACTACTTCTTCTTCTTCTTTAATTTTTTGGCTCACACCGCGTTTGCGATTTCTAGCCAAAGTTGCTCAGTTCCGGTACTATTGCTATTATATATGTTCCAAACTGTTGTTGAATATCATTCACTTTCTTCGAAACACTAATGTCTTTTTGTTCTTATGTTATAACAGTTTTGTGAGGTCTTATTGATTTAAATTGTCGTAAGGGTCATCATGGCTGTTTTCTAGCGAAACTATAGAGTATCCAAATAACTGCAGTGCGAGTTTCAGATATTAAATCCAACTACTTTCAGTCCTGTTGCCCTGGCAACGGATTCAATAAAAGATGGGACAGTTCTACAGATGTTTATAAACCGGAACGACTTCCATTTCCGATGTCACTTTTAATTTCACATAAATAAATGAAAACTATACATTTGATAATATTAACACAAACAAATTCAACATGCTCATATTGAAAATAAACAAATAAACATGTGGTCAAAATAAACGAGGCGTACCAACTGTTTTTGTAGTACTAGTTGCCTTAATTAATATAATTTGAATGGTTCAGTATTTAAACAATATATTTATGGCATGAGCAAGTGTAAATTATCATCATTATTTATCTTTATACATGATCAAATATTCAAATTGAAATAAAAAATGGTTGTGTAACAGACAGGATGTTAATTTTTTAATGCTGGAATAGTGTAAATTTCATGGTAACTTCTACCATTGAAGTACGTTTCATTTATGAAACGCTGAACACAACGCTAAATAATATGAACACATTATAAAAATACGAGGTAGACACTTTCTGATGGGAAATTTTCACTATACTGTTGTTGTGAACTGCAGCGAGGTTGTGTTGGTACAGTCAAAGACAAAGATAATGGTAGGCAAATTGTCCATCACGATTTTCATTACTATTTTACTCTATATTCTGTGTTTTCTTAAGTAATGAAATTATGTTGATTCAAAGTAGGTATTGCCATCTGTACTTATTTCGATTCATCATCATCACATTGTGTAATACAGGCCAAACGAAAATGGTGGTGGTGGACAATTCGCCTAGTTTTTTTTATTTTTTTTTCAGTAGGGTGTACCACATCAATGTGCTCACAAATTTCTTGAACTCGAACGTAGCTACATATCTGCAAATTTGCTGTTGGCATTTTACGTCTTACGGAATCAAGAACGAATATTCAGGTAAATGCCAGGGAGCGCAACTGCCCCCTCTTTCCCCTATGTGGCGGCGCCTATGAGCAAGGCCACGCATAAAGTTAGAGAATGGGAGAAAGCGAGGGGTGGGTGAAAAAACAGACGCTACTTCAAAGGCTGGTAACTGCAGTCGCTCTAACCCTCCACGCAATCTCGTTCCCTCCTACGTGTTCGTTGGTCGAGCTCTCTCGGCGGGTCACCACTTAAGCAGCGCCTTGCTTTCGTTCGCGGGACAGAGTATAGTACTATAGGTAGTTTCTACTATTACGGCGGGCGTTCCTAGTTCTGGCAAGGGAAGTGGGCAGCGGGGATTACGGCGCAAACAACAGCAGTGGCGCCGAGAGTTACGACGCGGCAGGAAGAAGTACTACGTTAACCTCGTTCTACTGTCTGCTGAGTTTCTTATCGTGTTGCACTGGTCGCTTCCTCGCTTCCCACTTCCCTTGCCAGCATTAGGATCGGCCGTCGTAACAGTAGAAAACATCTTTATGAGTACTACTACTACTTATTAAAATGCATATTAAAATAACAATGGTATTTAATATCATCATCATCATCATCATCATCATTATTAGTTCTTTCTGGGAAGATATGTTTTTCAGTACTTTTCAAATTGGTTCGCTGTTATTATTAGAAAAGAAGATCTAAATATGGGCGAAGCTTTAAATATTGGTTTTGGAGTTATCAGCGCTGCTGGGTTCTCCAGCCTGGCAGAGGCTATTGGAACTGGTTATCTGTCAAGGACAAATGTTGCGGCGGCAATTCGCAAGAGAAAGTGCTGGTTAGTTTCGGCCTTGAACGCTGTTATTGAATTGCGACCTCCGAAAACCTTCTGCAGGTATGTTTTAACTCGGCGTTTTCTGAATTCTCATCTGCTTTGTATAGGTTATGATATTAGCAGTACATAAAACAAATATGGGCTTTTATAATGCCATGATTTGTTTGTGAAATATGTACCACAGAGAGCAAAAATAAATTGAAGAAGAAAAATAACATGATGGTCTAAATATGGGCTATGACATGAGGTCTAATGTTGAGATCACATTTTCAACAAATATTTGGATGTTTTTCTTAATTTCGATTTTTCCCATTCCGCGTGATTTTCAAAATAAAAGATTATTCATAAATAAATCTTTTTGCCATAAATGACTATTTTTTTATTTTAATTGCTTTTTGTGATATTGCCAGTAGCAGCCCATATTTAAACCACAATTTTGAAATACATAATTTTACCATTTTTTGGAAATTGCTTCTTTTTTTAAAAAATGGAGACCTTTTATACTTTAGCATGCTATTACATTTAAGTATATATTTCATAGATATGCATTTTAAAGGCAGGTGCTTGATATATTATTTTTGTTCCTCCGAAAATGACAACATAAAAAGGGGGCCCATATTTAGACCTTTTCCTCTATATTATTATTATTGCGTTCATCGTAAAAACTACACTAAATATTGTGGTATGTTTATACGAACATGCATCCATATGGATACACACACACAGATCCATTATTTCGTTAAAATAAATGTTTTAAGTATTATTCTCACCCATGAAAAGATGCCGGTACGGCGTACCAGTGCGTCCCGCCAGAAGAAAGCACTGGTTCTCGTATTATTATTGGGTCCAAAGTAAATATAGACAAAATCTACCACTCCTCTCAATTCAGGAAATTAGGTTTTCATTCACATCTTAAACGAATAGCCCCGACCGAAATATAACATTTTTTCCTAAATTTCCGAACCGCCCACAAACAGGAGACAAATTTAAAATAACTTTCTCTTTTCGTCTTTATCTATTGCTTACAGGAATTAATGACTTTTGATTAGTGTATTAAATAAATAAAATGGTTGCCTCAGGTCACAATAAGATCTGATTTCCAGAACAAACTGATTTGCCGGAACGGAGTTCCTTTGCGTTCCGGTCCACTTTTAATCCTGACTTTAGGTCTTATCTACTCTTACGGCGGGCGCTCTATATGCTGACAATGGAAGTGGGGAACGGGGAATACGCAGCAGACCAACCAGACAACAGTGCTCCTGCATATCGCGCTGGATTATTCGCTTTCCCGCTCCTCACTTCCCTTGCCAGCTTGTAGAGCGCCCGCCGTAAGACTGGAAAAGAGAAATAAGATGCGTTGAGATTGGGTTCGACACATTCTCGATATCGGTAATGTAATCAGCAGATTAAATGTGGTCTTACAATTTTGAAAAATGACAATTTTCATTACGCAGTTGCTGACCTAGCTAAGTATACTCCTGTCCCAGCTATCTATGGAGACCTATCCCTCGCCTTCATGTAGCTCTTTACCGATGGTAGGGATCGAACCTAGGACGGACATTTTTTCTAGCTACTGCGAGCGCCGTGGAATTTAATCCAAGTGAAAATATCTAGATAGAATCTTTGTAGAGAACAAGACTTCGAATTACCTAACGATATTAAGAATATATAATTAAAATCTGATAAGATATTCTGTCGAAAAATGGTTGCATGTTTCACAGCTGAGTTAATAGGCTTCAACACTGTAACGATTCACAAGATAGTTTCTTCCTTGTTTTTGTAAATTTATCCTATTATTATAACTGTAACATTGATCAAACTACAAATTAATGTCTGATGAAGGGGCCATGTGTTCTTCCGAAACGTTACATCAAACAACATGTTCAATTGCTTGTAACAAACGTCATCTAGATGAAGAATAGTCGCAAGATGCTTACAATCGCATTACACATATACAGGAACGCCTTCTCAGGATACAACTTCATTTACAGTGAAAGGTAAACTTGCATGTACATAATATCGCAAACATCAATCAAATTCAAACGACATATTCACGTCTTACTGCTTTTCTATATGCACTTACCTCATCTTTCCAGTATTCAAAATTATCAACACTCTACGAGACGTCGGAAACTTTCAAACACGTTGACATGGATGCTTTGTAATATCTCTTACTTACCTAAAAAAAAAGAGAAAATGCAGATGAGTTGCTTGAATACGTACATGGACACAACAATATATTTTTCCGATAACATAAAATATTGTATAAGCAGACAGTGTACGAGTAGTATACTACGAAATGTAATACACAGACTTATATCTTATATCGTTACACTTATCTTTTACGTGTAAATTTATTTGAAGTGTAAGGGGAAAAAACAAGAAATGTCCATTTTTTCGATTTTGAAGTTTACAGCTCATTCTGTTGGTTGGAACTGGTACTAAACAACTGTACAAAAACCACTGGAATGAAATGAGAAATGTGCGTGTAAGAGACGATCGAATATTTGAGGTACTTGGAAAGAACATAGGAAAGATTAGGATTAAAATGTCGTTTTGTCCAAAAACTGGTTTTGTGACATTCCTTGTTCTTTTCCCTTACCCTTCAAAATGAAGTTTTCAGTTCTTTGTTGATGTATTTTATTTTATTTATATATATTTATCAGACTCAGCAGGTACAGGGTGGCCATAAATAAAGTTCCTCTACTCGGAACCCTCTAGCGTCAGTTCATAGCTACGGATTACGGTGAACGGTACAGAATGGGGACCATGCAGAAACGAATGATAATGGATAAAAGTAGTTTAATCTTTTTACCACCAGGTGGGAATGTGGCGCTACAATAACATAAGCAGGGCACATAAAACTTTACTCTCTTTTAGTTGATGTCAGTACAGGCCCGCGCCCAGGGGAGGGGCAATGCCCCCTTCAAACTACAAAATATTTAAATGTTAATCTATAAAAAAAACCGTCGCTATTAGACAAACTTGGCAGAAAAGCAACGCAAAATTACCTAATTCAATGAACCTCACAGCTTCTCTACAGTCTGTAACAAAATAACTGCACCACTTAACAGAATGGAACGCAAACTGTGATTTAGGTGATATGTAGACAATTATAAAGCTCATATTGTACTTTGGATTAATCCTGGTCCTTGTTTTATATGTCTATTTATGAAAAACCAGCTGATTTCAGGGCCATAATCTTGCCTTGTTTGCGTGTTGAAGTGTCAGTTAGGATCTTCCCCATGCCTCTACACTGGTCCCAGTTACAGCACTTTAGTAATTGAGAATAGTCAAGACTACCTCTCAGACACACTTTAGTAATCTAGTAATAGAGTGAAATCCATTACATATATTTTCCACCCACTATTCACGTGATTTCCACCAGTAAACACGGCTGAACGTCAGGAACAGGTGGCAGCCATTTGCACACAGATGTCAGAGACACCTGTTGGCAGAGAGTGGAATGAAAGACAGCAGTGCAAAATAACCAAAAAGAATCGTATCAATCCCTAAGATTGTATGTTTATTTTATTAAGTCTCTCTGAACGCTTCATGTTGACCAGGGCATTCACTTGTTTTTCTCAGCTGTCTCAAGCCTCTTAGGCATGTTTACAATGCATTGTGTTGTGCCATGCAAACCTCCTGAGCATTCAGGAACAGGTAACACTTCTGGTTTTAGAGTCAGCGGTTTGCATGGTAGCAATTATATGAAACACACGATTCGGCGATTCGGCATCGAGGAAGAGCTCGATGGCCAGGGAATATAGAGGTGAGACAAGCTGGGAGGTGACTGACTTTGGAGATTGAGTGGAGAGAGTGAAGGTGGTCAGCAAGTCAGTAGGTGAGGAGTACTACAACGCTCTGGTCGACAAATAAGAGAGAAGCTTACAGAGGACTTCGCTATTTTCATTCATCTAAAGACTTCAGATAGACAGGTAATTATCCTACACCCAGCCATGATACAGGTTCAACGGTTCACAAAACACAACGAGTGTCCATTGTTTTTTCAATAGTTTAATTCCTTTGTGTAATTGTACCTTTCGCATGCCAAGCAATAACTCGTCATGTCAATGACGAGTGGTCTCATCAAGAGGATGAATGATGAGTAGTTTACATCATCCCATCGATTAACTGCTTCAGATCCCTTCATTCTATAGAATGACACGGAATCAAGATGCATCAAGGAACAATCCCAGGTACCCTCCTGGGTACGGGCCTGTGTCAGTACAACAGTATCCAATATTGGCGCTGTCAATATGAATGACCCTAGAAAACGTAAGAAAGCGTGGTCAATTGTCTCACGAAAAGATTCCCTGGAATGGAAGTGACATGCCGTGTTACGGCTTTCAGCTCTGGAAGAGTCCATACACGCTCATGGTAACCCAAAGCTAGAAATAACACGGGTTCAAGTCCGGAGAATGCAGTGACCAAACATTTGGAGGTACCTCTCGAGATGACACGATCATCGCCGAGTTGACACGAAGCAGGCCCTTCACTTGTCAACCAACATGCGGGGATGTTACACTTTTCATGAAGACAAGGGTAAATCGCTGTTCAAGGAGTCGAACGTCACGTGCACTCGTAACACAACGCATGACTGGACCTTGTAGTGTCAGCTCCACAAGATATAATTGGCCCGGAATGAAATCAGCGATGAATCCACACCATACAGTGATGTAATCGGAATGCAATGTAGGGGGGAGGGGATTACACAAAGGGAGAAAGGCGGCTGCAGCTACCAGACGTAGCATCAGCACTCGCTGCTTTGCTCCATCCACTCGCTTTCTCCCCTTTTCTACCGCTATGCGCTAAGCTGTTCCACAGACTCCCGACTTTGCCACTTTTGCCTCAGAACTATACTAAACCTAATCTACCAATGAAAAGCAAACTGTTCTTGCCACTCCCCAATTTTGGCACCTTGCCACCCCTTGTTTTGGAACCCAATCGCCGCCACTGCCAACGACAATATTGACTCCCACAAGTAGCTGAAAAACAATAATACAGTAAAACCTCGTTAATCCGGACTAATGGGGGGGATAAGTTGACCGGTTTAACGAAAGTCCGGATTAATTTACATAACATAAAAGAACAGTAGAAAGTGCATTAAAACTCCGTTTATAGCAACAAAACAGATTTATTATGGTTTATTTAAAGGGTATAGACCTAAATACACTATACAGTACAGTAAAAAGTGTGCGGGAAACAGAATTTCATCAGTGGTTGACTGCCTTATATTTTGGAAGTTCTCTTGTTGACTTCTAGCCACATTTAAAACCTTGCATTCTGCTTTTTTTCCCCTTTTTGCCTTTTGCCTGTCCGGATTAAGCGGAGTCCGGCTTATTAAGGTTCGGAGTAATGAGGTTTTACTGTATTAAAAACACTGCCCTTGCACTAGATTCTCAGAATATAATAACGATTTTTGAAGATGAGAACATAAAATAATTTTAGAAGGCTCCAGTCCATCCGATCTCGCAGAATCGGAGCTCACGTCAACAACAATTAATCGCAAAGAGACATTACAACAATAGTTCAACAGTGGTCGATGCTCGAACCGTCTCCCAAAGTACAGCCATGAATTTGTCTGTTCAGGGTAAGGGGAGGATTGATCCTACGTAAGAAAAACTTCCTGTTTACATTGTTGGAGCGAAATTGTTGCCGCAAGTAGAGGAAAAAGCGATCGAGACAGCAAACTTTTCGATTCGAATCCTAACTCCGTGTTTACTGACGTCATTTCCCTATATCACGCCCCATAAATTACATTGGATGCACATAACACCCATTTATGGCCATGCTGCATGGGTCGTGAATGGAACAAAGAAATTCCCACAATTCTCCTTTTATTGTAAAAACTTCGGAAGAAGATAACGGTTTGAAGCGCTGAAATAGTTTCATAGTTAGGATCAAGGGTTCGCATTCAGGTGATCGCATGTTCTAAGCTCTGATGGGTCATCTGAGTTCTTATACCATACTCCGTCAAAGGAGCCTGTGCAGCAAGCGATCGAAAACAAGTATCTGCGCAAATAGTCACAGGGCTCGACCAATGGATGCGCGAAAGGAATGAGATTGTATGCAGGGGAATACGCTACTAGTTAGTAGACGTTTACAGCAACGCGCTCAGATTTGAATCTCCCACTCGCTTTCTCCCCTTCCATACCGTTATGCGCTGTCTTGCTCCACTACACCTGGGACAGACTGTTTCAAAATTAAGGATTACGGTAGGTAGGAAAACTTTCTCTTCTCACCGTGCCTTGAAGGAACTTAGGCCACACACATTCTTGATCTCTGCCACTTCTAAAGATGATGTGGCTTGCACCACAGACCGTCTCAACTCCCAGGGTTGTCCTCAGGTAGCCATATATTAGAGGCGTGAACGAGAAAACCGTCTGATTTCCAACACGGGAAATCCGGGTCTCCCGAGTGACAGTCAGACGCCTACCGACTGGAGAGAAGCGGCTCTAATATTAAAAGGGTAATCCGTAAAAGGTATGCTCTATTTGAATGTGAATGTGAATTATGGTTTTTAAGTCCACTCTATACACAGAAAGGCTAATCGAGACTGGACCTACAGTTTAAAGTGGGATCCGAACCACTTTGCAATGTGCCACCACCGGGGTATCGAACCCATGACCCTTTGATTACAAGCCTACGATGTTACCTCAACGGCATCGGGGAGATCCATTATCTATTCCACTGGTACCAGAATTAATCAAATGCACACCAAAGTTAGTGTTGAGAATCGTTAAGCACCACCTCAACATTGAACCTTGAAGGAGCACCAGTTCGAGTGGAGATCTACAATCAAGCATCAAAGCATGCTGAAAATATAGTGAGACAGAAACATAAAAGATTGTGTTCAGTAAAACTATGAGAAAGTTACTTTCGGTAGACACGCTGTCGTAATTAAATACTTTGTGTGGAATACGATATGGTTTGAGGGAGCGAATGATATGATTTTTTTGGAGGGGGAAGCATGACATGATTTGTTTAATATGGAATAAAGAAGAAATCCCTCAACAGTGGAAAGAATCCATAATTGTTACTGTGTTTAAAAAAGGTGATAAAATGAACTGCAATAATTACCATTGAATTGTGAATAATGTTTTGTATATTATATGTTCAAATATCACTATGTTACATTATGCTATTATATTGACAATAGTCACTCATGACCTTCTGATGTATTCTTGTAAACATGTAAAGTTAATACATGCCACAGGCTATCGATGCAATGTGCTAAGCGAACACTAAGTTTTGTAATATGGTTTCTCATGCACTTACTCAAAAATTTGCATTATGGCCATATGTTACACCTAACTTCCAACACTGGGCGCTTGTTTTACAAATATTGATGAAAGTTGTTAGTGGCAGACGATTAATAACAATATGATATTATGTGTAAGAAAAAAAAACAATGTTTGTAGCTTTCAGTGGCAACGATTTTGAGCAGGGGTGCCCATCCCTCCCAAGGCCAATGGCGCATCCTACCAAAATCATGTCATGCTTCCCCCTCCAAAAAAATCATATCATTCGCTCCCTCAAACCATATCGTATTCCACACAAAGTATTTAATTACGACAGCGTGTCTACCGAAAGTAACTTTCTCATAGTTTTACTGAACACTATACTTGATCTGCCCCTCCTCCCTAAACAGGAAGCCCATCACGCAAGACCATCCCTAAAATAGTTGATGATAATCGAAAATATCGCTTGTCTTGTAATGCAGCTATACATAGTATAAAAGCTTCACATTCACCTCATAAAAGCGCCAAACACGCATCCTAGGAACAAATAATTGCGAGCGAAGCGAACAAGAAAATTTTTACATCCATTTCTTTGCAGACTTTCAAGAATATTAATTTAATAAGATGCCAATACTTTCTTAGTCTTTTCCAGCTTCTCCTTTGGCACGTTCGGGGTCGAAAACATGTAGATACCATATCGCTAAATACAGTCTCCAAAATTTAATATTAGAACTCTCTCTCCACTACAGAAATCACTTGACAATAAGATTTAACACTTTATCAAGAGCTTTCTATCTCCCCTTTAAATTTAATACTGAATCAATTTTAGACTTACTGTTGATATTGAAGAATGGACATTGCCTCCTCCAAAAAATTAATTCTCAGTCTCCACACCAGAATTTCCGCAACAGCCTAAGATAATAGCAATACACAAGAATTGGATATGCCTTCAATTTAATGCAGAAGTCCACACAGCAGAACCTTTAGTTCCAGAACCTAACTTGACTGAAGTTAAAGATGCTATTAAAAGGCTAAAGAATAACAAAGCACCTGGCATTGATTTAATACCAGCTGTGTTAATTAAATATGGTGGAAATTCATTAATATGTCAAATTCATAAATTAATTTGTTTAATATGGAATAAAGAAGAAATCCCTCAACAGTGGAAAGAATCCATAATTGTTCCTGTGTTTAAAAAAGGTGATAAAATGAACTGCAATAATTACCGTGGAATTTCTCTACTCTCAACAACATATAAAATATTATCTAACATTCTTTTAACAAGACTAACTCCATATGCTAATGAAATTATAGGTGATTATCAATGTGGATTTAAACGTAATAGATCAACTACAGATCAAATTTTTCACATCAGACAGACACTTGAAAAAAAGTGGGAATATAATCAAAATGTCCATCAGCTATTCATTGATTTCAAAAAAGCATATGATTCGGTCAAAAGAGATAAATTATATAGTATATTAGTAGAGTTTGGAATACCTAAGAAGCTTGTTAGTATGATAAGAGTATGCACCAGTGAAACAGAAAGTAAAATTCGTGTGGGTATTAATATGTCTGACAAATTTACAATTCATGATGGGTTAAAACAAGGAGATGCATTATCTCCATTGCACTTTAATTTTGCCTTAGAATATGCTGTAAGGAAGGTAAAAGAAACTAAAGAAGGACTAAAATTAAATGGTGTGACTCAGTTGTTAGCATATGCAGATGATGTAGACTTAATGGGTGATGATGTGAATACAATTAAGAATAATGCGAAAATATTTTTCAAAACTGCTAAAGAGATAGGTTTGGAAGTTAACAAAGAGAAAACTAAATATATGCTTACAGGCCGAAACAAAGTGTTAGGTAATAATCAAAATCTAATTATTGATAACAACTCGTTTGAACCAGTTTCCTAATTCAAATACTTAGGACTAATATTAACAAATGAAAATGATATTAAAGAGGAAATAAAAAGTAGGCTTAATTCAGGAAATGCATGTTACTTCTCTCTTCATAAACTTTTGTCTTCTCGTTTAATATCTAAGAAACTAAAAGTTAAAATATACAAAACCGTAATATTGCCTGTAGTATTATATGGATGTGAAACTTGGTCCCTTACATTGAAAGAGGAACATAAATTGAGAGTATTTGAAAATAAGATCCTTAGGAAAATCTTTGGACCTAAAAGGGATGAGGAGACAGGTGAGTGGAGAAGGTTACATAATTTAGAACTACATCATTTGTATTCATGTCCAGATTTTATTAGAATAATTAAATCAAGAAGACTTAGGTGGGCAGGCCATGTGGCACGAATGGGAGAGGAAAGAGGAGTTTACAGGATTCTTGTTGGGAAACCTGATGGTAAGAGACCTGTAGGAAGGCCAAGACGAAGATTGAGGGACAACGTTGAGATGGACCTAAGGGAAATCGGTAGGGATGGAAAAGAGTATACAGAACTTGCTCAATATAGGGAAAGATGGAACGCCTGTGTTGCTGCAGCCATGAACCTTCGTGTTTAAGAAGGCTAGGGAGTTAGTTAGTTCAATTTAATGCTCATTCCCCCTCTAACTAAAACTCCGGCCATAATCTAAGACCTGGAGTTGGATACTGTCACCCCCAAAATTTAATTCAGAATCCCCCCAGAACCCACATGTCAATTAAGGCCTAATATGTAAACGTTTGATATCTCCGCCCCCTCCCTTTCGATAATACCCTTAAACACTTTCTTTTCTTCATCTAATGTGTTAAATATGGTGCATTTAAGGTGTAAAACCTTTACATATATTTTCGAAAAAGATATAAA
This sequence comes from Lepisma saccharinum, assembly GCF_977018435.1. Classification (NCBI taxonomy): domain Eukaryota; kingdom Metazoa; phylum Arthropoda; class Insecta; order Zygentoma; family Lepismatidae; genus Lepisma; species Lepisma saccharinum. The sequence continues at coordinate 31,325,455 of NC_139248.1, read as the reverse complement.
TGTATAATTTTATATTATTTGAAGGGGAAAAATCCCCTCCTAAAATTTCGATGGTGCAGTCTGCGCCATGATACCCCCAAGTGGGCACCCCTGATTTTGAGGGCGTAGGGGCAGTTGCCCCCCCCACTACGGCCTCTTAATGCTAAACCTTATCTACCAAGAGAAAATAAACTGTCCTTGCCCTCCAGTGTTGGCACCGAATCTCCGCTACTGAGAGAGACATATCATTTTCTTACGGATAGATGGCGCATCAACGAAGGGATGGGCTCTACAAAAACCTTCGAATTGCCACGTGATCAAAAACTGTCGATTTCACACGCTAATGTACTTTGAATATTCTCTCAAAAACATGTATACATTCAGTTATTCTTGGTGATATTATACATGCTATACATGATATTATACATGATATTATATATGTATTAAGTTATTAAATCATATAAATATGATTTCTTCCCATTATTTTTATGCATTACTGCTACTGTTCCATACTTTCCAGTACCATATAGCTACGTGGGTTCTTAGGCCCAATTCCATAAGACTATTTGGGCATGATATTTTGCTATTCAAAATACAGGGTGAATCAAATATCTCTTGACATTTTCATCCAAATGCACTTCATTGATAAAATTGACATTACTGCTGAAAAGTACCCTAGAATAGAAGACAAACACATTACATTTCAATTTGGTGGCCCTGCAAATCTAGGCATAACACCAACCTCTCTTGCGTAGAAAGGAACACATGCTCCAACATAGCTGCCACCATCTCCTAGTTGCTGTAGTTATTAGCTGTGTCAATTGCTCTTTGCCTGGTACACCCTAGACTTAATGAAATCCTAGACAAAAAGTTTATGGGGTCAGGTCTGGAGAACGAGTCGCCCAAAGTCTTGGTGAGCCACGGCCGATCCACTTATCGGGGAAGATATCAATGAGGTAGTCCCGAACGGTTCTTGTAAAATGGGGTGGTGCACAATCTTGCTGGAAAACAAGTGTATTTTATCCCATCCTGAAAACCATTCATTAGCGATATAAGAAAAATGTCAAGAGACTCTTGAATCAACCTGTATTATATATTAAGAGTTGAGTAAAAAAATCCTAAACCGAAAAATCTATTGGTTCGGATGAAATTCCGCCTTACATACTTAAGGGATGCGGTGAGATACTGAAATACCCCCTGCACACGCTGTTCAATCTTGTACTCTCCACCTCAACATTTCCAGATATTTGGAAATTAACAAAAATTACCCCGATATCAAAAACAAATAAGCAAAATGATGTAGAGAATTACAGGCCGATAGTAGTCCTGGCAGCACCTGCCAAGCTCTTAGAGCAAATTCTTTACAAGCACATTTCTTATCACATACGATCAGTGATCTCTCCTTATCAACATGGTTTCTTATGTAAAAAGTCTGTCTGTACAAAGTTATCAGATATCACTCATTTTATCGCAACCGCGATGGATAGCGGAGCTCAAGTAGATGTAATATATACAGATTTTTCGAAAGCGTTTGATACCGTAAACCATAGAATCGTAATACAAAAACTGAAATCATAAAATCTATCGAATCCGATGTTACAATTGTGTCAATCCTACTTAACAAACCGCAAACAGTACGTCACGTTTCAGAGAAATACTTGCGATATATTTGAAGCTACATCCGGAGTTCCCCAAGGCTCTAACCTTGGTCACTTATTCTTTCTCATGTACATAAATGATCTTCATGAACATCTGAATCAATAGGGTAAACTACTTTTGCGGACGATTTAAAAATATACAAAATAATTTGAAGTTACAGTGACTGCACCGACTTACAAGCGGACATAATCAGTCTTGTGGAATGGTGCGAAAGCTCACACAGAACCCAAAACGTGTCAACTGAAACATATATTTTGATTTCAATAACACGTTAACGTGCATAAATTGCAAATGATGCACCTTTTAGTGTGTCAAAATACACATATAAATGTATTAAATGGTATTTTTATGAGATGAAGAAGTTCCGTGTGATGCACTAAATAATATACATCAATTTGGAAGATCAGACAAGGTCATTTCGAAGATAACAAAATTACACATTTAGCTGTGTCAATTGATGCATTAAAAGTGAAAGTATATATGCTTAGTATATACATATGAAACAATATATATAATAATACGATGTAGAAGAAGCCGCGAGAGAGTCGCTAGTTCATTTATATGGAGGAACATTCCAGTACTATATGATTCAATAGTCCGACTTGTGTTTCTAACTCGGTGACTTGCTTCTGGATATGTGAAACACATGTAACTATAATATCATTTACATCTTCAATTAACTTCTAGCTTTCACACTGAGGTTTTTCTTTACTGCAACACAGTGTTAGATTGTGTCCAATTGACCATACACTGGCTAACAGAGAAAAATGGTATAGATATACACTTGTAACGTTATGTTTAATTCGATTTGTGACATAGCCGACCCCTGTGGAGAAGTGGTTAGTATATAGGGGTACGACGCATGGGGTCCCGGGTTCGAATCCCGGTCCTGGCATGGATGTTCTTTCTGAGAGTCCCTTCATCAATTTCATCATACCATCATCCATCATCGTCGTTGCGATTAGCCAAAAGTGGCAGAAAAGTGAGGCTAAATAACAAGAATAAAATAATAACAAAACCATCTGTGACACACAGTATACCCTGTCCCAACTATCTCTGGAGCAGGCGAACGAAAACAAGTCTCTACGCAAGTAGTGACGCGAGACGGCTCCACCAATGAACACGTGAGAGAAACGGGATTGGGTGGAGAGAGGGAAAGCGACTGGAGCTACCAGCCTTCTCAGTAGCGTGTACTGCTTCGCTCTGCCCACTCGATTTCCTCCCCTTCTCTGACGCTACAGCCTTCCTCCAGAGATAGTTGGGACAGGGTATAGACGGATCGATGACTGGTGGTTTTCCTCGGGCGTTATGTACGAATGCTGAGATGGTACATTTAGGGAGAAAAGTAATTATATCTACTTTTTTTGCCTCGTACTTCGACGGAATTTTTGGTAAGTATCCTGAATATCAAGCAATCCACTACACACATCTCTTTTAAATTGCAAAGAATTAAGGGATGCCAGTCGAAATATGCCATAAACACAACGCACGAAATAACTTTTGCCGACGTTTTACATTTTCATAATCCATCCAATTTAAAGGCACCACGATAATATTTATGCCAGCCTACATTTCCAATGTTTTTATTGTTACCTGGAATTAGAATTTCCACTCTTCCACAGCTGAATTAAGTTCGTTGCCAAAGAAACGAAGAAGTATTAAATGAATGCAGTTTGGTATTCAAAAATCTAATTATTTAAAACAGAGAACTAACAATTCTGTGATGTGCTGAAATTACCGTTAAAAAACATTAGATAATAAGATATGTAAACATGCACTGATTCATGTAATTTTATTTTCAACTGCAATGCAGGAGCGTTATTCGATTTGTGTTCAAATGAGTGAATTATATTCCTGATCAGGATTTCAACTCATGTCAATGTCTCCACGTGTATAACACTCACGATAGCAATGGCAACGTACATCGAATTTACTACGTACGCAAACAAATTAATGTTTTGGTATACGAGGCAGATGAAAGTTCAACTGATTTTAGAATCCACTTCAGGAAATGTAAATTTTATCATACTTTCTGTGTGTATAATATTCGATTGACCACTCTGCATTTTGTTTTTTTTTTAAAAAAAATCGAATTATTTCAAATGAATAAGTGATTCTGAAAGTATTTTGAGTACTGATCACGGAAATGACATCCATTTTTTCCAATCACGTCAGAATTTTTCACAATTTCACAATCAGAATTATCATATTCGCAATTACATTACATCTATTACCCAGCGCATTAAAATAAATTTATGCATGGGAAATTTAAGTTGCTTCCAAATGAATAAGTGATTCTGGAAGTATTCTGAATGCTGATGACGGATATGACATAAATTTATTCCCATCACATCACGACTTTTCTTTAGATCAGGATTCTTCCCCACGTCAAGTTCAGAACTTTATAACATTGCGTTTTGGACATTTTGTAAAGAAATGCTTACGAGAGTGGAACATACGTAATCAAAGTTTACAATTTTCATGTCAATGTGTCTTGTGACGATAGAAGATGGATTAAATGCTTAGTATTCTATGTGCATTTTTAGTTCAATATTGGAGGATTTGTATTCTAGAAAACTAATATTTAACCAACATCTAAACAGAGACATCTATTGAGGAAATAATGGAACCACACGTCTTATTATGAAATTAAGGCAGTTAATATGTTGCTATTTTCCGGAAAAAAAAACTAGATGTGATGGATAAAAATGGATTTCATTTTGGAATTAGCATTAATCAGAGACAACAGTCATCTGTGAGTCATCCAAACCCATGCAAGCCTGTCATTAATTAAGACCGCAAAGCAAAAGACCGAAACGCCTCAACAAGAGACCTTGATAGTTTTCCCACTTTTCATTGGTACTTTTTCTCCTTTAACTCACAGGGAAATCTGCATTGGCTCACGAATGACTGGCTACTCAGTTCACGTCTTGAGGAAAACTTTTTCCACCGTCTACTCACTGTAGATGCTTACAGAAATCTCGAGGGAAAGGTTTTCACTGTCTACTCACTGCAAATGCTGCCAGAAATGTTGATAGAAATTGTCTGACTGTCTACTCACTTCAGGTGCTAGTAGCATTCTTGAGGGAAACTTTCTCCAGTGGCTGGCTACTCACTGCAGATGCTGACAGATATTGAGGGAAACTTTATCAGTGTTTGGCTACTCTCTGCAGGTGCTGGCAGAGATCTTGTGGGAAACTTTTCCAGTGGCTATTCACTGCAGGTATTGACAGTGATCTTGAGTGACACTTTTCTATTTGCTACTCACTGACAGGTGTTCACTGATTACTCACTGCAGGTAATAGCAGATCTTGAGGGAAACTTTCCCGCTGTAGCCTGGTAAATATTTGGAGACACAATAACAATACTCTTCCAATACACTGGGTTTAAAAAAACTTAAACGAGTTCAAAATTCTTGAAAAATGTTGATTAGGTATAGTCACCGGCAATGAAAATGGGACACCTATATCCTGAAATATGCACTATCTTGCATAACGTTGTGTGCGTGGTCTAACACTATGTCGATGGTAGAACTTACCATTGGAAATTTTCTATTAAAATCCACTCTTCGCCTCATAGTTAGGCAACAATCTTTTTTCATGTTATCCACAGACAAGCTCCGCGAATTTTGTCTGCGAGGATCATCTTATGTGCTGAAAATAGTCTTTCAACAAAAACATAGTCAGTGGTGCAAACCTCAATGCCGAAATGTTATTTTGCAAGGCGTGAATGCCACAAAGCACCGAAGTGACGCGAAAGTGAGCAAGACCACACAGATCAGACCACTTTGGATTGTATAGGTAACAGTGGCACCAGACATTTTGCTTTGTTTAGAGCTTTGAAAAATCACCATGGACTTGGAGGAAGGGAAATCGACAGAGAGTACGTTACAAACACGTTCGTCATTGATTTTTTTCGTGACCAAACAAAGCAAATGCCTCTGTGTGACAATAAAAATCCCGTAAAACCTTTAAAAATAAATAAAAACCTAAGAAAAGGCTTGATTTAGGCGCATAAACCTACAATAGGTTCTAACAGTCCAAATAGATTTTTTAGGCAATATAAGGCTGACATAGCTTATTATTTTTTACATAGATCTAAAGGAAAAAAAAATAGGTTAAAACCTAAAACCCTAATGACATGCTTGTTTATTGCTTCAAAATTGTTAGTGTGGAAAAAATGGGTGGGCACAGGAATTCTTAAGTAGCCGGCTACCCTCCGTAACCAACTTTTCGCACGTTACTGCAACAACAACTGCTTCTGAAACAAAATTCTAAACTAATTCTTGAGGGAACCCATCTCCCTAAGTGGATTAGAGATTGGGAAGCTTAGCCTAATGTGTATTGATGACAATTATAAGGAAAGGGGCTTATTGAATAGACGCACAAGGAAAAACTTGGTCGCCACTAATAGCACGATCCTTGATTTCTATCGGGCGTTTGATTAATTGTGGGAATTTGAAAAAAAGCAACTTGGTTCAAGGCACTTAGTGCTATTTACCGGTTCTTTTGAACCAAGCCGAGTTGACGGTCAGCAATATTTTTAGGGTCTCGTGATGGCGAAGAAATTGCAACAAAGCACTTGATGAAAATGGAATTTATGCGAATGGCAAAGTTCAAATTGTGGTCATTAGCTTTTCCCCATTTTTACCGTAATGAATACAGTTCGTATGGTCACGAACAAGGGCGAGGTTGTAATTTACAGCCGGCAGTAGAGCCTGAGGCAAGTTATAAATAGATGTGTGGCCTCATCTTCGATGCATGTATTCCAATACAGTCCTGGGTTCATGAGAGATCACGACACTGAGCTTTAGTATGCTGTTGTACTCTGCAGTTTTCATAGTAACCGTGTATTTCCAGAAAAATAACATTCACTTTATCGTAATCTTTCTTGCCTTGCATCGCTCTTCTGACACGTTTGACTAATCCTGGCGACGAGGACGAATGATGATTAACAGCGACGTTGCCAGAGGACTTTGTTCAAAAGGCATCTACTTCGGTGATTATGGTTCTTGAGAATATTTCATTCCTCTCTCTATCTCTCTCTCTCTCTCATTGTCTCCAAATTATATATTTTTCTATATCTTCAACTTTCTCTCTATTTCTATCCTCCAATCCCTCTCTTCCTCTCTGCCTGTGTTTTCCTTTTCATTCTCTTATCTGTTTTCTCTCTTAATCTCCCTCGATGTCTCGCTATCTCTTTTCTCTCCTACTTTTCCATTCTATTGATCTTCATTTGTTTTTATTTATTCCTTTATTTTTCTATCATCCCCTTTTCTCTTTTTCTCTTCCCATCCCCTTGTTTCATTTCTTTACGTTCTTCCTCTTACCCTTCTCTCCCTTTCTCTTGCTCTCCTATTGTTTAATTTCTTTACGTTTCTTTTCCTATTACTCTTTTCATTATTTCCTTCCCTTTCAAGGTTGAGACTTGCTAGTCCACGACCTAGAATCTCACAACAGGTCAACAATACACAAGTCCAGACTTGCATGTCCACGACCTAGAATCTCAAGCAATGTACAACAAGTCAACATTACACAAGTCCAGACTTGCATGTCCACGCCTTAGAATCTCACAATAGGTCAACAATACACAAGTCCAGACTTGCATGTCCACGACCTAGAATCGCACAACAGGTCAACAATACACAAGTCCAGACTTGCATGTCCACGACCTAGAATCTCAAGCAATGTACAACAAGACAACATTACACAAGTCCAGACTTGCATGTCCCCGCCTTAGAATCTCACAATAGGTCAACAATACACAAGTCCAGACTCGCATGTCCACGACCTAGAATCTCACAACAGGTCAACAATACACAAGTCCAGACTTGCATGTCCACGACCTAGAATCTCAAGCAATGTACAACAAGTCAACATTACAAAAGTCCAGACTTGCATGTCCACGCCTTAGAATCTCACAATAGGTCAACAATGCACAAGTACAGACTTGCATGTCCACGACCTAGAATCTCACAATAGGTCAACAATACACAAGTCCAGACTTGCATGTCCACGACCTAGAATCTCACAACAGGTCAACAATACACAAGTCCAGACTTGCATGTCCACGACCTAGAATCTCAAGCAATGTACAACAAGTCAACATTACACAAGTCCAGACTTGCATGTCCACGCCTTAGAATCTCATAATAGGTCAACAATACACAAGTCCAGACTTGCATGTCCACGACCTAGAATCGCACAACAGGTCAACAATACACAAGTCCAGACTTGCATGTCCACGACCTAGAATCTCAAGCAATGTACAACAAGACAACATTACACAAGTCCAGACTTGCATGTCCACGCCTTAGAATCTCACAATAGGTCAACAATACACAAGTCCAGACTTGCATGTCCACGACCTAGAATCTCACAACAGGTCAACAATACACAAGTCCAGACTTGCATGTCCACGACCTAGAATCTCACAACAGGTCAACAATACACAAGTCCAGACTTGCATGTCCACGACCTAGAATCTCAAGCAATGTACAACAAGTCAACATTACACAAGTCCAGACTTGCATGTCCACGCCTTAGAATCTCACAATAGGTCAACAATGCACAAGTCCAGACTTGCATGTCCACGACCTAGAATCTCACAATAGGTCAACAATACACAAGTCCAGACTTGCATGTCCACGACCTAGAATCTCAAGCAATGTACAACAAGTCAACATTACACAAGTCCAGACTTGCATGTCCACGCCTTAGAATCTCACAATAGGTCAACAATACACAAGTCCAGACTTGCATGTCCACGACCTAGAATCTCAAGCAATGCACAAAAAGTCAACAATACACAAGTCTAGACTTCCATGTCTAAGCCTCAGAATCTCACAACAGGTCAACAATACACAAGTCCAGACTTGTATGTTCACGACCTAGAATCTCAAGCAATTCACAAAAAGTCAACAATACACAAGTCCAGACTTCCATGTCCACGCCTTAGAATCTCACAACAGGTCAACAATACACAAGTCCAGACTTGCATGTCCACGACCTAGAATCTCAAGCAATGCACAAAAAGTCAACAATACACAAGTCCAGACTTCCATGTCCACGCCTTAGAATCTCACAACAGGTCAACAATACACAAGTCCAGACTTGCATGTCCACGACCTAGAATCTCAAGCAATGCACAAAGTCAACAATACACAAGTCCGGACTTGCATGTCCACGCCCTAGAATCTCAAGCAAAGCACAACGAGTCAACAAGACACAAGTCAAGACTTGCATGTCCAAGACCTAGAATCTCAAGCAATGCACAACAAGTCAACAAAACCCAAGTGTAAACTTAAATGTCCAGGACCTAGAACGTTAACAAGCGAACACAGTACGACAAAAGCCAGGTTTAGACTTGCAAGTCCCAGACCTCGAATCTTAAAATTACAAAATTTTGCTTCTATTTTCCTCGACGTAATATTACAGCAGCGGAGACATTCGACCAATTATCTGCCTTTTTCCATCTGAGACGTTTTACGATTGTAACGTTATTAAGGGAACGCGGAGGAAGAAACAATTCTACCCTGCGATAAACTGAGAAAATTGCTAGTTGCAGAGTCTTTCATTGCTCTTTATTACTCATAAACAGCGTTGGCTCTATTGTTGCGACAGGAAATGTCCTTGAACGAGTGTCCCAATTTTTCGGACGACATTATCGTGTTCCGTCGTGTGCTCGGGTCAAGTTTTTTATTCACGTTTAAGCGAACAGCAGTGACGTTTACAGGGCCTGGTAAATTGACGGACGTTAGACTTGGTGCTGTAGAGAGAGAGCGAACTCAAGATAGAATCTATCTTGATAGCACACCAGAAAGTGAGAATCGGAAATAAAAAATGTTCTTCTGGATAAGTGGAGACGCTTAAAAGCATGAAATTCATTATGAATAGTGGGTTCGGTACTGTAGCGAGCAAATCAGATGAGTATTTATTGTTATAGTTGTAGATCGTGTTCAAGGTCGTTGGAGAAGAAGGTCCACGGTCGGTTTTAATACTCGGGGAGGCATTCGAGTCGTTCCACTCCAGCTGATTTTGATTTTTCTCACTTAGGTCGCTTTTATATCACTGCGACGAGAAAGATGAGTGATGATATGATGAAATTGATGAAGGGACATAGAACAAGCATGCCCAGGTCGGGACTCAAACCTGTAATGATGCGATCATTACTGAATCCTTTTTTTTATGTTATAAATTGTGTATGGCTATGTATTCCTGTACTTTTGGGTTCTTGGCCGTTGGAGAGCGGTAAGTTTCCAGTAACGGTTTAGGTCATTAGCGGGGCCTATAAATAGGAAGGGCAGCGGAGCAGTGGGTCTCAGATGTTTGGCGGAGTACAGCAATGTAAGAGGTATCTTTTTCTCTGAGGGGTGCGGCTGGGCGAGCTTTCTTTCCTTATTATGTGAACCGACGGCGGGGATGTTAACTTTCTTTCTTTTAATACACACACTTGCTCTTTTCATATTATTCCAATAGTTTATTTCATGCGGGAAACCGGGTACACAACACACATACCTCCAGCCACCTTTTTTGGTACTGAGGGTTATATTTTTTTTTACTCGTGGAGCCAGTGGCTACGCGAGTCTACACACTCTCTTCTGGAAGGGGGGACAGGGTACACCGAAATGTAATTTTGTGAATAACGGCCAAGAATTAACTTCTGTAAATATAATATGAATAAACCTATATATATCTAAAAGGAAATGGGCGTTAAGCTGTAATTTGAAGAAGTACGTGTCTATTGCCTAAACTAGCATCCACAGAACTTCTGGTACTGCAAGTTTTGAACCTCGGGACAAGGATTCAAAAATGTATGGTTGTGTATATTGTGTATGTTGCTGAGAATCAGCTTAAAAGCACAAAATATACCGTTACAAACCCGAGACCTCTGACGTCGCATCGAGCTGTGCTAACCACTCCACGGGGACCGGCCGTTCCATGCATGTGCTGATATGAACTGACGGACATTGGAACTGACTAGACAGAGTATTTATATGCAAATGTATGTTGTTATTGAAAGGGCATATTTCAACAGCATCAGGTTTCTTATCGATTTTGACAAAAAAAACCTATTAATAAATAAGCATACTGATGAGCATAAATATTATGGCCATAAATGCATCTTTTGTTGCATTTTCCATTTAATAATATTTCACAATTTTTACTTGTTTTGGCTAATTGTAAGGTTCTCGAAATTGGAAATTATAGTTTGTATTACCAATCAAAGATGTGACTTTTATTTACCCCTTAGTAAATGTGGATATTACCATGGCTGCTGAGTCAAGCACGCTACACTCTGCCTCGGGAAAGTGTGATGCAGCGTCGCGTATAACGATAGAGAAGGGGAGAAAGCGAGTGGGTGGAGCAAAGCAGTGCATGCTGTCGCAAATGACTGGTAGCAGTAGCCGCGTTTTCCCCTCCATGCACTCACTTCCCTCTCATGCGTTCATTAGCCGAGCCCTCTCGAGTCACTTGTTCTCGCCCACCGTAGATGCACATTGCACTTCAATTAGTATGTCTCGTCCCGATTAGCCTTTCTGTGCATAAAGTGGACTTAAAAATTGAACCGAACTCGTTCGCCTGTTCTAGAGATTTCCGGGACAGCGTGCACACTGAAGTAGATACAGTCATTTAAGGGTAAACTCTTTTCCAATGATTATTGATGTTGTTGTGTTCCAAACGACGGCATTCTCCCAGTACAGATACATGAAGATGCATAAAGGCAAGGTAACGATAGGAGAACATTCTGCATTAACTTTTGAATAACTGAAGAAAAAAATTGCGAACTATACTTTCGAAAGTGTTTTTGAAAGATAAATCGAGGGAAATTTTACGTTCTAAAGGGATATTAAGGAAAATTTAACCTAAGAAATATAAAGTACGTATACTAGAAAAATGGGGAATTTTCAACCTGTGTAAGGGAATTCTTCCGAAATAAAGTTGCTATCACTGTTCGAAGGCGCGAGAGTAATCAGATACGCCCTCAAGGCTTCGTTCAGGTCCGCGAAGCACCCGCCGTGGAGGAGGGGATGTGAAAAAAGCACCGCTGTTGATCAATACACGTTGTCCCGCCTAGGCTATCGTTTCGCGAGAGGCGAAAAGTAAGTTACCGGGACATACGAAGAAGTCTCAAGCAAGACTTCCCTATAAGGTTTCACCACGAAATTTACTTTTAGAAATAGGGTCACACCAGCAAGAAACATTACCGGGAAGTGTATTAGTATTCACTGGAGAACACACGTTGCACGTACAGAGAACTACGGATTTTCATTGCATTTTATATGTTGTTGTGGAGTTTTAAGATAATACTGACGGAAAAAATAACTAAGGTAACGTAAAATCAAGATGCCACTGTATAAGATAGTAAATGGGATATACCGTATATCAATGCAAAGTTACCTGAAAGAACATCTCGCAACTTCATTATTAAACCTACTGAAAGAGCATTAAAGACAGAGAACACACACACACACATAGAGCGAGAGAGAGAGAGAGAGAGAGAGAAATTGAAATCCGAGCACAGAAATCGAGATAGAGAGAGAGAGAGAGAGAGAGGAATATAAATTGGAGCACAGAAATAGAGAGAGGGGTAGAAAAAGATGAGAAGGAAAACGTGATGCACAGGGAGGAGAGGGAAATAAAGAAGATGACAAAAATAAAGAGAGGAGAAAACAAAATACATTTGAGAAACAGCGAAACAAGGCAAACAGAGTGTAACACACAAACAGAAAGAAGGAGAGAAGAAGCATAACAAGTAGTTTGAAACATAGAAAGGGAGAGAGAGAGAGAGAGAGAGAAAGAGAATAACAAAAAGTGAGACGGCATAGAGAGAGAGGCACAGGGAGATAGAAGGAAAATTGAGACACGCACAAAAAGAGGGACAGATAGAAGAACGATACAGAGAGAAAGGCAGAGAGAGAGATGAGCGAAGAACAAAAAGAAAGACGCACCAAAGATTAAAAGCATGTAATCTAGAATTGTTCCCTAAATTCATAGGAAGTTTCTGAGGAAGAATATAAATAGAAGTACATATATCAACCCAGAAATTAAGCCCGGGAAAAGTCTCTAACCTGTCAACCGCTCAAGATATTATGCACCCAAATATATTCAGTACATTCCTCTGCATTCAATTCCGTTCAATACGTACTAAAGTCAATTAGGTGGATTACAATATGGAAATTGTAACCTGACATTCGACGTTAAAATTGAAGCATGACGAATGATTTAATATTCTTTATTCACTGAATGAATTGAATTTTACACGGCTACATTTGGAAGTTGAGAATGAATTATGATTGGATGAAATGGATAAAGGAACAACCACAAACGCACATGGAGAGGATAAAGAAAACAAACGCAAAGGACGATTACACTGGCTGTTGAAGTAAACAGCAGAGTCTGGCATTTGAATGCCAGGCTTAAATTTCTACGACTCAAACCCGAGGACTGTATATGAACAGTCTTTACCTCCTGATGTCGCAAACGCGATGTGAGTTCCCCTATACCCCAATATATGTGTTTTAGTTAGTTTTAAGTTCACTTTATGCACAGAAAGGCTAATTATGTGTCTACCGGGCATTACTAGGCGACAACTTCACCATTACTCCATCACGATTCCAAGTTTATGTGTTAATTGTGAGGTGTTCGTATATTCAAAGTGTTATAGTTATTCATATATTTCTACACTTCGAACGTTTGAGGTGTATCATAAGTGTAAAGTTACATTTTCTTCATAGTGGCCTGAATTACTTTTATACCTCATATATTGTTGTAACGGACAGGTAGAGAGAGAGAGAGAGAGAGGAAAGAAGGATAGATGTCCAGAAATATACAAATGATAAGACGGCAAAGATAGACAGAAAAATATTAGAGACAAATGTAGCGAAATAATAACGACAAAGAGAAAACTAAAAGTTAAAAGTAAGAGAGAGAGAGAGAGAGAGAAGAAGGAAACAAAGAGTATAACAAACAAACATACACAGAGAGAGGGAGAGAGAACAAGCAGAGCAAATAGTGTGAGTGACAGAAAAAGAGAGAGAGTAGACATCACAGAGAGGATATTGAGACTCAAAGAGATAGAAGAGGGATATAAAAAGTGCGGTACTCACAAAGAAACAGATGAAAGAGAAAACAGGGTAAGACAGAGAAAAAGATGAGGGGAAAATAGAAACGCAGCACAGAGAATAGGTGAACAAAGAGCGATACAGAGGGAAAGATGTAGAAGAGGGGAAACAAAATGTAAGCAGCACCGCAGAGAAGAGTGAAGCAATGAGTGAGACACACAGGGAGCGAAGAGGAAAACAGAGTAAGACTCATGAGATAGAAGAGGGAAAGAGAAAGAAGAAAATATTGAGACTAAAACAAGCACAGGGAGAAATATGTACCTAATTCGTTCCAGTTGTAGGCACGTACCTAAATGAAACTCATACATTTTAACAAATTTGCATGCAATACCGTTAAGGAAACCAGAAAACAAACAACGCAAATGCATTTAAAAACCCTAGCAAGGAACCCACCACACCCTGTTTCAGCGACCACACCTTTGAGCTTTGGATTTATCCTGGCGTCTCCCAACTCCACCTCCGAATGCTCACATGGTTCTGCTCTCCCAACAAACACAACGGGAAGGAGAAAAACTTGGTGGAAAATCGACCAGGGGAACGGAGACAGAAAGGCGGAACGTATCTTTTGTCCTTTGAATGTTGGTCGTCTCTCTCTTTGTTCCAAAACATCTGAACTCTTCTCCGGCCGAAGTTATCTCAGGATGCTTTTCCCAAGTCCCTGTTTACTGTGACTTGTATCCGTTTTTCCATGCCTGGATGCTGTATCCGTGGCAACCGATCTCTCGTGGCCAGTGAGATGAAAGAGCAGCATGCTTGCTTCTTGTGCCGCAGGACAGGGTCAGTTCTCGTTTGTTTCCATCCTTATCTCTTTCCTCTCTATCCCTTCCCTCTCTCCCTCTTTTTCTCTTCTTTCTTCATCTTTCTCTTTATACATCAGAGAGAGGGAGGAAGAATGATCTCCTTCTTCCCATTTCTCTTTGTTTCCTCTAGATGGAGCAAGAGAAATAGATAAACAAAGAGAAAGCAAGGAAGAAGGAAGAGAGAGAAGTTTTTACTTTTCTTTCACTCCTTTATTTTTCTTTCTTACCCCTCTCTTTCGCTCTCTCCCTCTCCCATGCACCTTATTTTTCTTTCCTTCTTTTTCTCTATGATCCTCTCTCTCTCTCTATTTCTCTCTCTTCTTTAGAGAGAGAGAAAGACGAAAAGAAGAGAAACTCACTTTCATCTCCTTTCTCTCTTCGTTTCTTCTTCTTCTTCTTCTTCCTGGAGAGGGAGAGACAAAGAGAAAAAAAGGGAGAGAAAGATAGAAGAAAGTCAACTCTCTCTCTCTCTCTCTCCTTTCTCTTTTCCTGAGGGAGAGAGAGAGTGTGAGAAACAGACAGAGAGAGAGAGAGAGAGAGATAGAGACATGTTCTTCCTTTTGCCAGAAACAATCCACAAATTCGACACTAAAAAGCAAATCCCATTTGCAATTTTGTTATTGGGATAGGGTAACTAATCTGGGACCATTATAAAATTCAAATATAATTCCCGGTTTTCAAGTCTAACTTCCAAAAAATTCAAGGCTAGAAGCAAATATTTTCTCTATTTCAAGCATACGAATTACCGCCTCTCTCCCCCCCACATACACACACACAAATATAGCTATTAACAATATAAAAGGTCTGTGTGATTTAATGTGTCCAAAAATTCAAATCAATTTAACAGTATATATATATATATATATATATATATATATATATATATATATATATATATATATATATATATATATATATACAAAGGGGGGTTCAAAAGTCCCGGAACGGTCACATATCGTGAGAAATACACATCGAAACGGAAAACGAAAAAAATACGTTTTTAATAAGTGTTAGAAAGCTATTCAATGATATCACACTTGATTCCCCACCTCCGCCCCCTATTCATGGACGTCCGCAGATTCTTTCCACGGAGGGACAATCAAAGTATTTTTCCATGGGGCATATTACCCCGATAACAATGTTGCCGCTCAAAAAGCAGCACTTGAATTTGAAATTATGGCATTAATGTAACTTACTATGACTGAAATCAAATTATACGTGTGATATATGCATTTTTAGTATGACATTCGTTTTCTAAAGGGGGAGGTATGACCATCCTTGCCCCCTTCCAGATGTCCGTGTCCCTACATTATCATACTTTCACCTAGAAATTTAGTGTAGAGGAATCTTATTGTCGTTATTAAACGATAGTATACTCTTAAATAAAATTAAGTATTTTCAATTCGATTAGCAACTACGGGGGAAGGGGGTGCAGTGGCGCAAACACAAGCGGCAATGGGCGTTGCTCCTCCCCAATCATGCACAGAAATCAATTCTAGGAGAGCAAACAATGAGGTAAAAGATAGCAACACTATAGCTCTTTTCAGTTGTTACGGCGTGCGCTCTAGAAGCTGGCAGGGGAAGTGGAGAGCGGGGAAACGACCTATCCAGCGCAACGAGACAGGCCGGTTAGAGAGAGAGACTGCAGCGTTGCCAGAGTAGCGGGAAAGGCGAGTTGAAATCGAAAGAACCATGAAATACAGACGTCCCATTGTTCGTGTATGGCCTGAGAATGCGTATTATCCCCATCTTGTGGTCAGTAGAATACCGATAAGTGTATGATATCAAGGGTATACGTTGTAGGCATGGCCGTAGGTAGGAAAAAAATTCGGGGGGGGGTTCATTAATAATTGTTCCCATGGGCGTCGCCAGAAATTTGAATAATAGAAATAATAACAATAATTGTACAATAATAATTAAAGTTTCATAATAATAAAACAATTTTATTCCATAATAATAATACTAATAATTATTATTATTATATTATTGTTATATCCTTGAGGGGGCTTACTCAATCCAGCAGATGAGTGAATATCCAGCACAAGTTTCTTTTTCTTTTTTTTTACGTTTCCTACAGTGTGTACTGAAATGCACAATTATTATACTTCGTCATTAAACTTTAGATACCTTCAAGAGAAAAGCTTTAAAAGTTAGATGGAAATTTTAGTCATAAAGCTTTTGTTGTTTGACTTTAAAATTAAATTTTTGGAATTTTGAGAAGTGTGGAACCAGTTATTCTTTTTAAAAACTTAGCCTGGTGCATGGATTGTAACCTCAATCGCGAACGTAATGCGCTACAAAACTGGAGATCCTAGGTTTGGGAATTTAAAAGCTGGAAATGGAATTGTGGGACAATCATAAGGGAATCTTCAGTCTATATTCCTTGTGACGCAGGAACAACACTGGAAAGATAACAGCAGAGGGGTCGCGGGTGGGCTACGATTCCGAGAATAAATTATGTTTCACTCAAGTTTCAGAATTCCAAATGTATGAAAATTCTAGCTCGATCGTTTCAACTTTGTCTCCATGTATTTTTGTGATGCTTCGAAAAAAAAATTGAAAATTTGTTACAGATTTTGGTTTCTGAACTTCCATTAATCCAACATGTCAGAAGTTTCGGGGGGGGGGGGGTTGAACCTCTAAATACGGCCATGGTTGTAGGAATTCTTTCCAACTGTACCGAATGGTCCATTACAATCACTGCGTCTTTGATTTTCCTTTCGTCAAGCGTATCTAAAAACTGCAAAAACCACTGAAAACTAATTTACGTGCCTGTAGAAAACCAGTGTGACTGGAACCTACGTGACAAACAATAATGCGCCCACCTTTACCCACGGGCACTTTTAAACCCCCTGTACCCTCTTTATTTTGCCAGATTTTCGTTGGAGCGTAATTCTGATCTATGTACGTTTCATCTAAATGAAATACCTATATAGGGCAAAGGTTCCTTATTTTTTAGAAGATGCATTTTTCTCAAAAACGTTACTCTGGCTGTAACTCGTATATCGGCTCTCTCCATCAGAAATCGTCTACCGTCATTGCTCTTTTTGTACTTGAACCCCATATACTTCAGTATCCTTCACAACGACGAAACTCCCCACTGAAAGCTTATTAATGTATGCAAATCAACGAAAACTTGTTCAGTGTTGGATATTCACCCTTTACATAATACCCGAGGATAATTCTTCTTGTTATATCTTTATCGCAACCGTCGATTGCCTTTGTGATACTGTTCCTTTTGATTCGTTTGCGCGGTGATTCAAGACTGTCTTTGCCTTCCCTAACAATATGCTGCACAGTTCGCGTCACAATGGAACAGCGAGAGTACAAATAAACGTAACATCACATGCCACATACACGTTTATCGAAGAAACAATGCAGTTAGGCAATACACGACGCGACAACAATTACTCCCACGTATGTTATTCCTACATTCCGCTCATAACAAACAGGAATCAACACTGGGGCAAAAGACCATCAACAACGCGGTGAATTGGCAACACAGCAACGTGAAGAACGAAGTTAGCGCCTGCAGCTTCCTCCCGCAACTAACTAACTCTCGGCTCCACCGCTAGGTGGTCTGTTCTCTGGTTGGTCAGCGGCATGTTCCCCGGTCCCCACTTCCCCTGCCAGCTTCTAGACCGCACGACGTAAGAACTGAAAAGAGCTATAGTAGAATCTAAGAGTAGCAGGACAAAGGATACTCAAGATGAAATTAAGTTCACTTTTTTTGCATTATTTCTTCTATAGGGACAAGAGCACCTGCAGGGGACACAAAGGGGCAATTGCACCTTCGATATAAAATTTTATGCAAATACAAATACATTTCGGTAAATTTTCTTGATAGCTTCGCTCGCAGTGTCTGCCGTAGCTAGGGAGTGACGGGAGTTGGCCCTGGGCGCCGAACGATCTAAATTTTAAAAAATGTAAAAGAGAATGCCATCGGCCCTATGTAATTTTTTGTGCCATAATAAATCAATATTGTTATCAGGTTGCAAAAATTTGGATCTAAAAATTTTCTTGCTCGCTTCGCTCGCACTTTTATTATTTTCTGCAATGCTTTGTAAATTATCATACACAGAAGTTGTGACTACTAAGTACTTCGGACTCTTGGTGCTATACAATTTTGTCTTAAATGCATGAACACAATTGTTTGGAGGAAAAGGAGCGTGGCACATTTCAGAGACAATTTATTTATGTTGCCTCTATGTTGCTACATCATATATATATATATATATATATATATATATATATATATATATATATATAATGTATGTATATTCATCAAGACTTTTGCCCCCCTAATCAGAGGGTCTGTTCACGCCTACAAGTCCAGGTTGTATTATATGGAAGAGAGATTGACATTTTGGTGCTTACGGAACAGTCACGCACTACATCCCGTAATAATATTCAACTTTTTGGTAGAATTTGCCGTATATTACTTTTCATTATTTCTTTATTATTATTAAACACAACAGGCGAATGCCCAATTACAGTGTTCTACATTTCTTGCTTTGAGTTTGTAAATTTACAGTTTGATAAGAAATGTTATTGTGCAGAAATGTAAATAAACATAAAACATGTCAACGCTAAATTATATGTATATACAACAGTTAACAAACCGAATTATAATACTACATGTTAATTGAAGAGAGTGGAATAAAATATCTAACTATTATCTACAAAAATAGCCTACATGAATACAATATTTCAATTATTAAGTACAATGCACAACGTAATTATCTTTACACTCAGTATTTCAGATCTTTACCACCATGTACAAATATATATATATATATATATATATATATACTTCTTCTTCTTCTTCTTCTTCTTCTTCTTATGGCGCTACAGTCCACTGATGAACCTTGGCCTCCTCTGTGATTTGTCTCCATCTATCTCTACCTTTCGCCACAGCTTTCCAATTTCTATACTGGAGCCTCCGAACATCCTCATCCACTCCATCCACCCATCTTAATTTAGGCCTTCCTCGTTTCCTTTGTCCACCTGGGCTATCCAACATCACTCTCTTTGCAGGGTCACTATCACTCATGCGCATCACATGACCTGCCCATCTTAATCTAGCCGCCTTTATTACACCAATAACTGTTGGTTCTTGATATAAGTCATAGAGCTCCTTATTAAATCGCTTTCTCCATTTTCCATTCTCACATACTGGTCCCAATATTCTTCGTAATATCTTTCTTTCAAAGGTCTCTACCAACTCTTCATCTTTCCTTGTACTGGTCCAAGTTTCCGCAGCATAAGTCAATACAGGTCTTATCAGTGTCTTGTAAAGTATTAACTTAGTTGTCTGGACAATATGGTGCTCTTAAATTGTCTCTGTAGTCCATAATAGGCCCTATTCGCTGCTATAAGTCGTGCCTTTACTTCCTCCTGTGAATCATTTTCATATGTCACAACAGAACCCAGGTAGATAAAGGCATCCACTCTATCAAAGGTATAATTAGCCATTGTTATGGTCGGTGATGGATTATATCTGTGTGCTTTGCCTGCTGCCATGTACTTAGTCTTCCCTTCATTCACCACCAATCCCATCTTTTTTCCTTCCCTTTCTATGGCCAGAAATTCTTCTTCCACTGCATGTAGAGATCTTCCTACTATGTCCACATCATCTGCATATGCAAGTATCTGGATTGACTTATAATATATGGTACCCCTAATTTGCACCCGAGCTTCCCGTATAACCTTCTCTAAGGCAATGCTAAACAACAAACAGGACAGCACATCGCCTTGTCTTAGTCCATTTTCTATTTCAACAGGTTCTGAGAGTTGTCCTCCTACTCTTATCTTACTATTAGAGCCCTCCATAGTTATCCTTACCATTCTTATTAATCCTATTGGAATTCCGAGATCTTTCATTGCCAGATATAGTTGGGTCCTGTTTATACTATCGTATGCAGATTTAAAATCAAGAAATAGGTGGTGTGTTCCTATCCCAAACTCCAGCGTTTTCTCCAGTATTTGCCTTAAGGTGAATATCTGGTTAATTGTAGATTTCCCTGGCCTGAACCCACATTGATATGGTCCAATGCACTTTTCTACATATGGTAGTAGTCTTTTATATATAATTCTTGCAAATACTTTATATGCAACGTTCAACAATGTAATTCCACGATAGTTTGCACACTCCATCATGTCCCCTTTCTTGTGGATAGGTACTATGATACCCGTCCTCCATTCACTTGGCATCTGTCCCCTTTTCCAGATTATGTTTATTATTTCCTTCAAGCCTCTAATGACACTCTCGCCTCCATGCTTAAGCAGCTCTGCTTGCAAGTTATCTATACCAGGTGCTTTACTATTTTTTAATATCTTGACTGCCTCCCATACTTCATCTAACTTTGGACTTTCTATGCCCTCTTCTTCTTCTTCTTCATTTAATCCTTCTTCCAGCATACCTGCTACATCTGCACTGCCATTCAATACATCATTAAAATGCCTTCTCCACCTTTCTAAAATTCCATTAGTGTCACTAATTATATCGCCTGTTTCATTTCTACAGACTGTTGTCCTTGGTTTAAAAACATCTTTTGTATTATTTACCAGCTTATACATCTGTCTTACATTCTTCTGCTCATGCAGGCTTTCCAACTGCTTCATCTCTTGCTTCATCCATTCCCTTTTTCTTTTCCTATGTACTCTCTTCTCAATCCTTCTTTTCTCTTGATATTCATCCCTAACTCTCCTTGTTGCACTTCTTTGCTGCATCCTCTTATATACATCATTCTTTTCTTTGGTTACATTTTGACATTCCTCATCGAACCACGTTTCTTTCTTTACTGGCTTTTGTGTTTCAAGTATTTCCTTTGCTACATTACTGATCCTCAGCTTATATCTATCCCACCTCTCATCTACATTTTCCACTTCTGCCGGTTTCATCCCGACGAATCTCTCTTGTAATTTACTTCTGTACCTCTCAACCACCGTTGGATTTCTTAACTGCGTGACATTAAGTTTAATCAGGCTAGTCGCCTTCATTTTTCGACTATTAGATATTCTTGCTCTAATCCTTCCCATAATCAAATAATGGTCGAAATCAATATTAGCCCCTCTAAAAGATCTAACATCAATGACATCTGATCTATGTCTACAATCTATTAGCATGTGGTCAATTTGATTGTAAGTTTTTCCATCCGGGGCTCTCCATGTCATTTTATGAATATCCTTGTGCTGGAACAGAGTTGTTGTTATTACTTGATTCCGAGATGCTGCAAACATTATTAGCCTCATACCATTGTTATTTGTTACTTTATGCATACTTTGTTTACCAATTGTTGGTTGATACACGTCTTCAATGCCTATCTGGGCATTGAAGTCTCCAATTACTATTTTTATGTCATTTTTTGGGCAATCATCAAATGCTTTCTCTAACGCATCATAGAAATCTTCTTTTACATCATCTGTGGATACTTCCGTGGGTGCATGTGCATTGATTATACTGTAATTAAAGAACTCTCCTTTAACTCTTAATGTCGATAATCTTGAACTTATAGCTTTAAATCCTATCACTAGATGTTTTAGTTGTTTATGTATTATAAACCCAGTTCCTAGCATATGCAGCCTTTCATCACAGCTATAGAATACAGTTGCTTCTCTCTTTTCCAAAACTCCTTTTCCGATCCAACGTACTTCTTGCAATGCCACTATCGCAGGCTTATAATTATTTAGTTGATCCAGCAACATCCTCAATGCACCTGCCCTATACAAAGATAGCACATTCCAGCTCCCTACATATAGATCCCTTCCCTTTCCATAATTCGCTTGTCCATTGTTCACGCCAGTCCGTCGTCGGTAGATCTGTCCGGCTACATTTCTTTGAGGTCTCGTAACGTGGTTCCTTTTGTGGGATGGGGTTGTCGGCCCCACGCCCAACCCCCATTCTTGGAGGACCAGGATTTTGGTGCTTACGGAACAGTCACGCACTACATCCCGTAATAATATTCAACTTTTTGGTAGAATTTGCCGTATATTACTTTTCATTATTTCTTTATTATTATTAAACACAACAGGCGAATGCCCAATTGCAGTGTTCTACATTTCTTGCTTTGAGTTTGTAAATTTACAGTTTGATAAGAAATGTTATTGTGCAGAAATGTAAATAAACATAAAACATGTCAACGCTAAATTATATGTATATACAACAGTTAACAAACCGAATTATAATACTACATGTTAATTGAAGAGAGTGGAATAAAATATCTAACTATTATCTACAAAAATAGCCTACATGAATACAATATTTCAATTATTATGTACAATGCACAACGTAATTATCTTTACACTCAGTATTTCAGATCTTTACCACCATGTACAAATATATATATATATATATATATATATATATATATATATATATACAGGGTGAATGAATTGAGAAAAAACTGCTCATTGTATGGAACATATTTCAGCGTTTTCTGATAGCTAACAAATAAGTGGTTCGTTGAAAAAAAAAGTTTTTTCCCAAATAACAATCACATGTAAGTACCGGGTGGGTCTAAACTTACAAATGATGATAAAAAAATGCACTCTTAGTTTACTTGGCAACGTATTAATAACAAAAATGGTATGACACGAAGCGTACAAATTACTTTAATTACTTCGTTGTGTCATTTGCTATCCAACAAGGTACAAATGTTGCTAACATTCACATTTGTGTACAAGAAGTAATACGCCTTGCGACTTTTACATTTGGAGCCACATGAAAGACTTAGTTTACAAGACATCGGTAAACTCGCAAGAAGAACTCAGGGAGAGGATCTTAACAGCTGGTCAACACATGAAGGACACCATCACATCACGAGTTACAAGACCAAATGTCCGTAAAAACCTGCGTGCCTGCATTCGTAACGGAGGTGCCCACTTTGAGCAAGACCTGTAATGTTCTTTAATTGTTTTGTTCATTGATTCCATTCACATAAAGATGAATGAAGTATTATTTCTTGTACACAAATGTGAATGTTAGCAAAATTTGTACCTTGTTGGATAGCAGATGACACAAGGAAGTAATTAAAGTAATTTGTACGCTTCGTGTCATACCATTTTTGTTATTAATACGTTGCCAAGTAAACTAAGAGTGTATTTTTTTATCATCACTTGTAAGTTTAGACCCACCCGGTACTCACATGTGATTGTTATTTGGAAAAACTTTTTTTTCAACCTACCACTTATTTGTTAGCTATCAGAAAATGCTGAAATAAGTTCCATACAATGAGCAGTTTTTTTCTCAATTCATCTTTTTATGTGGAAAATTGTCATTTTTTAAAGAAACAAAAGAAATTCGATTATCTCGAAAACTAGTAATTTTCGGACAGGGTATCATATGGTCAAATTTATTGCAAATTGTCTCTACTTTAACCCCTTTCAGGGAATACATCTAATTACCAGTCACCCTGTATATATGTATAAGGAGATACTAATATAATATATTATAAATTACATAAAATATGGAAATAAAATAAACACAGTATAAATCAAGGATAGAAGTTATTTACCTTGAAGAAATACATTAATTATGTGTGTAATGAAGGATCTGTAAATAATTGACACTCTAGAAGTTACGTACATATATGTAATTGAGTAAAAACTACGAAAGAAATATATATTTACAAAAATTGCGTTTATGTTTACATTTTTGACATTTATTCTTCCATTCCTTGAATAACTTTTTTGAATGTCCCAATAGGCATGTGAAATATTTTGGTTCCCTTTCGGAACATCTGTTGTACAGTTCACACATTCTCCTGATAGGTGATTTATTTATAATGTTCGATCTTCTGTTATTACAGTAAAAGAGGCCCCCTTGGATCGTGTCTTGGAGATAGGAACACGTATGTGTATTTGTTCTAGAAGATGTTGCACTTGAATATTATTGTTCATGATTTTATATAAGAAACAGAGCAATTGCATCTTCCTTCTTTTGCTGAGAGAAGGCAGGTTGTGGTGTTTACGATTCGTATCGGGGATATATGCCTGTTTCTTTATAAGTGGCGTACCTTACGAATTTAGACTGTAGCATTTCTATTTTATGCGTGTACTTTTTGTCTTGAGGAGCCCATATTTCTGCTGCTTATTCTACTTTGCTTCGGACTAAAGCGTTAAATATTATTTTCATTATGTCTTTGTTCATAAACTCTTTACTCATTCTAATTGCCTACCATAGGTTCCTGTGTGCCTCATTTACGACCCTTTCAACATGTGTTGCAAATGTAAGTTTTGAATCAAATGTAACTCTTAGATCTCTCATCTCGTTAACCCTTTTAATGTTTGTGTTATTTATTTTGAAATTGAATTCAATTTTCTTTATGTTGCGCGAGTATGTCATTGCGCAGCATTTTTCTATGTTCAGATTAAGATCATTTATTCCGCATCAGTTTGTTACTGTATTGATTTCATTTTGTAACGATTTGCAGTCATCAATATTACAAATAGTCCTACCGAATTTTAAGTCATCCGCGTATAAGAGTCTTTACTTACCAAAGTAAAGTCATTGATTAGAATTAGTAACAACAGAGGTCCGAGATTCGAACCCTGGGGGAATCCTGAGAAAACTGCGAACTCTTCTGTTAAAATTCCATTATAAGATACGTTCTGCTTACTTCCTTTTAGATAAGAAGCAAATAAATTTAGTGCGGGTTTGGAGAGGTCGTAACACGAGAGTTTACTCAACAAAATATCGTGGTTTACTATATTGAAGGCCTTGGATATATCTGTATAGATGACATCTACCTGCTTTCTTTCTTCTAGATTAGTTGCAACGAAATGACTTAGGATGGATAGTTTCGTAACAGTGGATCTACCCGGGACGAAGCCTTGTTGGTTTGCAGATATTACTGGGGATATGTGTGACAACAATCTTTGATAAATAAGACATTCGAAAACTTTTGCGGACGCAAACGATAAAGCTATGGGCCTATGCTCTTCAATGTTACCAGTGCCACTATTTTTCGCACTGTACATGTTTTCCATTTCGTGGGAAATACAGACGTAGCTAGGGAAAGATTGAATATTTTCATTAAGGGTAGGGCTAACCACAACCTTTTAACACGTAGGGCGGAATGCCGTCAGGGTCACAGGATTTCTTTGGTGTTAACTTTTTTAATGCCTTTTCAACATCTTCAATACTGACTGCGTTTAGTACAAAAGCTTCACCTACGTCTATCTTTTCGTGGTCTTCTATTAAATTGCAGTCGTAATTCGCGGGCGTGCTCTTATAGGTGGAAAGGAAATGCTGAACAAAGGCGTTCGCAATTGCCTCGTCATCGTCTAGTGTAGTGTTATTGTATTTGAGGGGCATGGACGTATTTTTCCTTCCTTTATTCGAGGAAAACATTTCTGTGGAGAGATATTTATTAGTGAGGAAATGTATTTAAAACAACCTGCTGGGGTTGGTATACAGAAATATTCCTGGAGTTATTCGAGCCACATAAATTAGGAGGTTCTAGAAGACGATACATCGCGATATTGAAAAAAATATCGTTCAGGCGATATCAACTAGACGATATATCGTCACGATATTTTGACGATATCGTGTCAGCGATATATCGCAACGATATTTGGAGATAGTATATATATCGTTTTGCAATATATCGTCACGATATTTTAGCACGTGTCAACAATATATCGTTACGATATTTTAGCGATATATTTCGTTTTGGCGATATATAGTCAATATTTTAGCGATATACATCGTGTCAGCGATATATCGTCACGATATTTTAGCGATATCGTGTCAGCAATATAACGTTACGATATTAGGCTATATATATATATATATATATATATATCATTTTGGCTATATATCGTCACGATATTTTACCGATATACATCGTGTGAGCGATATATCGTCACGATATTTGGCGATATATATCGTGTTGCATCGTCGATATCACAATACGGGAAATATATCGTATCTATGGTCTTTGACGATATTTTCTTGACGATATATCGAGACATCAAATTTCCGATATTGTCCATCCCTAATTAGTATCCATAGAGCATGCGAGGTTGCAGAGTAAACGCAGATAGAACATCAAAGACGCGCTTTCACTGGTGATCACCAACTAGGTAATCTTAATGAGAGTACTATATACGTAGTTAAATCACTCTCAAAGGCGATACAAAAGGTTCCCCTTGCGTATGAACTAGAGAACACAGTAATTGACCTAGACGACAAAGCAAAAGTGAGTACTGTCTTGGAATTAAATTTTATCAAATTTTGTATTAACGAAATCTGTTGTGTATCAAAAAGCTTACGAAGAAGAGAAATCCTGAGAAGCAACGGACGTCTGCGCTGTGACGTAAGCATTTGCAATCTCACTGCACTGCGAAATATTAATCCATCACTGCGCGAACGGTATGCAAAACTTTCGGCCGCAATTATGCAGTTTGTCCGCGAGGAAAACATTTCTGTGGAGAGATATTTATTAGTGAGGAAATGTATTTAAAACAACTTGCTCGGGTTGGCCTGTTCAGAAGATTCTCCTCCCAAACCATCATCAAATCATATTCCCTGTCTTTTGTTTTATATTTTATCTTAAATTTTTAGCTGCATTCACCCACAGATTGACTTTAAATGTTCCCAGTCTATCCACATAACTAATAATTATATTGACCAGAATAGAAAATAGGTAATGAAAATAATTTACAGCAACGTTACACTATTGTAGAAAGACTACTGCATAGAAATCTGTGCGCTATTAATTGTTGAAGCATGAGTGTAGTTTGCTGATATTATTTGATGAAAACAAAGAAAGTGAATAAAGTGAAGCCTATACTCTGTCCCTATATCTGCATAAGTAGTGACTCGAGAGGACTTTACCAATGAACACTTGAGAGGAGAAATGAGCGCATGGAGGGGTAAACTGCAGCTACCAGCTGTTTGAAGCAACTCTCATTGCTTCGCTCCGCCCACTCGGTTTCTCCCCTTCTCTACCGTTATGCGTTGCCTTGCTCCAGAGATTCCTACGTTAGAGTATAGAACGATTACTAACGGAGAATAAGAAATGGAACAGCAATGACGTTTTGAAGAATTACTAATGGATAATCTCAGGAATGCAACTATTGAAGAAATGAGTAGAAATGGAATGAAAACTATTGAAGAAATGAGTAGAAATGGAATGAAAACTATTGAAAAAATTAATAGAAATGAAATGAAAACTATTGATGAAAGGAATAGAAATGAAATGAAAACTATTGAAGAAAGGGATAGAAATGAAATGAAAACTATTGAAAGAAGGGATAGAAATGAAATGAAAACTATTGAAGAAAGGGATAGAAATGAAATGAAAACTATTGAAGAAAGGGATAGAAATGAAATGAAAACTATTGAAGAAAGGGTAGAAATGAAATGAAAACTATTGAAGAAAGGGATAGAAATGAAATGAAAACTACCGAAGAAAGGGAAAGAAATTAAATAAAAACTATCGAAGAAAGGGATAGAAATGAAATGAAAAGTATCGAAGGAATAGAAATGAAATTAAAACTATTGAAGAAATGAATGGAAATGAATTCTTGAAGAATTACTGACGGAGAAACAAATGAAAACAACTATTGATGAAATAAAATATAGAGCAAGGCCTCGCATAACGGCAGTGAAGGGGAGAAAGCGAAAGTTCGGAGCAAAGCAGTGTGTTGCTGCTGCAAAAGGCTGGTAGCTATGGCTGCGTTTTCTCCTCAATTCGTCCACTACCCCTCTAACGTGTTCATTGGTCGAGTCCTCCCTTGTCACTACTTGCGCAGAGCCTTGTTTCCATTCAATTGCTCCAGAGATTCCCGGGACACATTGTAGAAGGATTACATATAGAGAATTTGATTAAAACAAGTACTGAAGAAGTGACGTGGAACTGAACCTTAGAAGAATTACTAACTGATAATCTACTAAAGACAACTACTAAAAATGAGGAACATAGGTAAATTAAGCCTGGAGGATTACTAACGCAGAATAACGAAACATGACGCAACTTGCTAATGAAGCGAATATTTCAGAGGGATATTTACATTAATCTGTAATATTTTTGATGTTTTTCTACAGTGTAATCATTTTTGTTCCAAAAGAAGTGTTTTGTGAACTTATATATGCTAGAAGTAATAGTGTGTTCAGCCAAAAAAGTATACCGTCACACCTTAATGTAATCGGAAATACGAGGTTTACAGCAAAAGCCATGGCAACTGTATTTATTCTCAAAGTTAAACGATGGTACCACAATAAGATCGTATGTACGTACCTGAGAACGTGACACCCGTAGTATGTGGACACATCACTAGATGGCAGTGTGATGAACGGTTATTGTACAGAGGCAGTGGTAATTCATTGTTAAGCCAACCGTCGTGCTACGGCGTGAACTTCGTTGGTGTATCAAAATAGTCGTTCTTCGGGAAAGAAATGCCAGAAAATGCCACAGGAAGCTGGTGGAAACTGTGGGAGAACAGTGTCATACCGTAGTATGAGTCTCTTTTTGTTCCTGTAATATTCCTGTGCTTTCAGACTTCAAACACATGTGGCAAGATGGTATCTTTAAGAATGTTTTCTCGCTTCCCCATCCCAAACCTGGTACACTAGATCTGCACTGTTCATACATTCCACAATACCATACACTGACCCTTTCCATTTGTATATTCCGGATTTTCGTGCTGGTCCCGAATTCTCGCGAAAAAAAATGTTGCCATGACTTTTGCTGTAACTCTCGTATAATTTAATTTAAGCTCATGTGCAGTATTGCATAAGATTTGACAATAGAAGCTACTGCATGTTTTAGAGGTAAAAACGCACTCACAGGAAACTGAACGCATTTTTTTTAATATGGACATATTATAAGACAGAATGCAATTAGACATGGAAGTGCCATCTTTCGTCTAGGTTTCTGATGACATTTCACATATTTGCGGCTCTATCTTGCAATGACGTCGATGTTTGTTGAATTGTTGTACATCTTACCTGTTCCGTAGCCACAAAGCAAAAAACATAGCGGTGTCAAATCTGTTTTCCATGTCGGGAACTTACGTATAGGAACAAAGTCACCTATAGTTGGTGAAACGTGGCTTTCGCTGAACGCAAATTACCATATGTTTTCGCGATATGCAGACATTGTTCCGCACGGTTTCGCTACGCGTATCTATAACTCACAATGACCGAACGTCACATCACAACAGTGTTGCCCAATGGCTACCATAGAAAACATCCTTTAGCTGCTCTTGGAAAAGCCTACATTTGCATACAGGGTGATTCAAAAAGGACTTTACAACTTTGAAAACATATAGAAATGTATTCAGATAACTTACAAAGTCGGTTGAGGTGCCATTGCAAAGCAAAACACATCACGTTTGTCATACACATTCATGTTGGGTCGATGTAGGCTCGTCCGCGAGTGAGCGTTGGACAACTAGCGAAGCCAGTGTGGATTACACAAAGCTAGTAAAAACTCGCTACCCGCTCTAGAGGTTTCGAGAGAGATTTTACCTTGTGTTCCAGTTGTTTCTGTGTTTTTAATAGTTTAGTAAAATGAAGTGGAGCAGCAACAATATTGTCGATTTTTTAAAAAAAAATTATGAACAATACCCTGTGTTATGGAACATCAAACACAGACACTATTGTAATGTAAAATTAAAAGCCGAAGTTTACAAAAAAATGTACGAACAGATTGAAAGCGAGAACTTACTCCAAGACATGGACGAAAAGCAGCTGAAGGCCAAAATTAAAAATTTAAAAGATGTCTATAGACAAGAACTAGGTAAAATGAAAAAAAAAAACCAGCAAAATGGTTGTGGAACAGAAGAAATATATATTCCTTTTTTCCTTTTTTTCAACCTCCAGGCGTAACAACAATTCCCGCACGTATTACTTCTTCCGACAATTCGGCCACAACTACACATAGAACTATTTTACTAGCGCGATATACGAGGTGCATTCAAGTTTTAAGGTCTCCTATCTTTTCTTTCATAAACAACTTACACAACAGAGATGAAACTTCATTCACTTCTCAACATAGTCTCCCTCTAGACGTACACACTTTTAGCAACGTCGACGCCATGATTGCATGGCTGCCGCGTACACTTCTTTAGAGGTCTGGTCTGCTTGCCCCACTGGAAAATGTACGGATCCGGAGAAAGTCCTTCAGCGTTGGGAAAAGCCAAAAATCACTAGGTGTAAGATCAGGGAAGTATGGACGGCGTATGTGATTCACTTCAAATTTGTTTTCCATGAAGAGCGGCTGAACAATGGCCGCCCAATGAGGAGGTGCGTTGTCCTGATGAAAGAACACAGCTTCAGCAATTCCCGGCAGTTTCTTTCGCAATGCTGGAAACAACTTGGTGCTCAAATCAGTTTCATAGCTTGTACCCATCATTGTGGTACCATTAGGATAGCATTGCGTGAGTATAATGCCTTCGCAGTCCCAAAACATCCCTTTTCTCAGCAATGGAGTAACTGGCATCTGGTTCGTGGGCGAGGAGGCTCCTTTGGTTTGTTTTCATACGACGTTCGACATTCCTTGAACTATCAGACCCACGAACGCACATTGCTCACGCCCATGACACCACCACGACATGTCTCAGTCAATTTAAGGTGAATGTCGATGGGTGTTACTCCACGCAGGTGAAGGAAGTGGGTAATAACACTCTGTTCTTTCGATGTAAGTGATGTCATTTCCAGCATCAAAAACATGTCCGTCGTTAGATAGCGCCACTAGCTTCCTATGGGCCGTTTCGTGCTGTCATCTGGCCTCATGAACCTTCAAGAATGGATGCTTCTTCTCAAACAACTCTCACGTTTATAACTGCTTCTAGTAATGAAGAAAAAAGTAGGAGACATTAGAACTTGAATGCACCTCGTATTACACACACGAGTTTACTAGCCAGACGGTAAAATATCAAGCGAGTAGCGAGAAAAGTAGCCCAGTCTTCAACTTCACTCGCTGGAGCAAAGCGAGCGACGAGTTAACTAGACAACGTTGTTACATTGAGCGAGTTTTGTGGCAGCGAATAAATTTGCAAGCGAGTAGTGAGTAAACTCGCCTAGAAGCTTGTGGCTACCATTTGTAATGCGGCATACATCCCATTGAAGTTGATTTCATCCCCGACTTTCACCAGTAAGTCAGGCGTCACTTCTGCAGCGGTGGCGTTAATTCGAAGTCTCAGCTCAGCAAGATCAGCAGCTAAAGATGGTACAAAAACCCGATCTTTAATGAAACCCCACAAGAAAAAATATAGCGATTCAAATCTGGGGAGCAAGGTGGCCGTGCAACCAGTCTCAACGAAGTTTGGTGTCAAGAGAAAAAGGTGTCACCTTAGGATACTCCGTACGAAATTTACGTTGCACTGCAGTTGCTGATTGCCTCTCGTGAAATGAAAACACACAGCTAGCATGTTCCGCATCAGTAAAAGTTGCCATTTTCAATAACAATGCTGACAGTGCTACTGGTGGGTGAGTTCGATACTAACGGACTACCTGAGTCAAAACTTGATGTGTTTTGCTGTGCAATGGCACTTCAACCGACTCTGTAAGTTATCTGAATACATTTCTATATGCTTTCAAAGTTGTAAAGTCATTTTTTAATCACTCTTTATAGTTGAGACAGCATTGCAGACATAAGGGTACCAATATAGAATTGGTACTACTGATGGGGCAGTTGTGCTGGTTTCACATAAAAAAAAAACATTGAAAATGTTCGCAGTTGGAGCAAACATTGCTTCTGAAACATAAATGTTGATAGAAGTTGAAGGCAACTTCCGTCGGCCATTTTGCAATTTCCTTTCTGTTACAAGTAGCTAATGTCCAACCGTCAAGGCTCTACGAGTCCGTCACACTCATTGCATATGGAAATTTCTCTAATATCTTTGATTTATTTAATGGTCTATTCATGCTGTACGGTTTCTATTTTTTTTTCTTAGAGAAGTTGTAGGAAAATGTTCTTAAAGAATGATAGGATGAAAGAATGGAGGGGAACAAGAGATGAATATTGGTTTATTTTCTCATGTTCCCAAAATAAATAAAGGGCTCTGCAGATAGACAAAACGCACGCTATCACTTATATTTGAATGACGATTTTATGCTACTATGCAGACTCGGATTTAAAGTGGTGGGAGGGCCTGGACGCCTATCTATGGAATGGAAAAATCACACCGAAAATATCAGAAAAATGAAAGAAAAATGAGATACTGGAGTGTGGCCAACAATTTGAGAAACAACACTCGAACATAATTTTAACTGCGGACACTAAATTTGCAAGCTGCCTAAAATATCGTGAATTGATTGGGGTTAATGGTAAGGAATCGTATGTATGTCATGGATTATTTTAAAATTACAATTGTTAACTTTCATCAACCTGAAATTCCGAAAGAAAATAACTTTTGAAGTCCATCCTTTTCTTGCTTTCATAATTAATAATCTGTGTACAGTATTGGCTAAATTATTGGACTCTAACTAAATATATTTGACGATTGTTATAACTTTTTATGGGATTAAACTGTCTGCTTCGATATCATCTTGTTTCCACAATCCTTTCATTACTGTCTCATAACAATAGATGGCAGCACCGTTCTTTACATATTCACAAAAATACCTGGAACAATACGTACATTCTTTACCGTGTTATTTATGCTATTATTTGGTTATAACAAAGAAAGTATTATTAATTCTGGTTGTTGAAAGGTATTCTTTATTTGAATCTTCGAAGCAAAGCGTAATTTCATAAACAACGTGGTTTAAAGTTTAGAAAAAAGATTGAAAAGGAATTGTACACAAACAATAGTGCTCAAAAAGAGCCAAAGGTGGTCATACGAAGTGCTGACAGTAGTGTGTATAATAATGCAATGTGTGCAAAGTGAAGTTTATCCGTGTTTCATTTTTTCAACTAATGAGTCCAATACTGCATATGTAGGACAATTAAGTTACCTGAGCTCCTGTAAATATGGCTATAAATTCGTTTGGTTC
This sequence comes from Lepisma saccharinum, assembly GCF_977018435.1. Lineage (NCBI taxonomy): Eukaryota > Metazoa > Arthropoda > Insecta > Zygentoma > Lepismatidae > Lepisma > Lepisma saccharinum. The sequence goes on along the minus strand of NC_139248.1, from coordinate 31,291,944 downwards.
TCAATTGATTTTTTTTATCATAAACTATAAATATGTCTATATAATATTCTAGCATAACAATTTTTAAACCTAACCTTAAATACTGCCCTTCCTTCGGTTTTATTTATGTACACCAATGGTTGTCCAGAACAATTTACTTAGCTTGAGTGAACCTGACTTCCCTTTCCACCAGAATTAAATCCAGGCGATTTTCGTTTTTGTGTTCTTGAAGGACCACGGCTACAGTAATCTCACAAAATTTACGATTCAAAAATCACTATTAAACCCTGTGTGTAGGGAAGTGCTCTTCCTCTGTAGTTTGCTTTCTTCATGAAAAATTTTGCGAAGGGACATTTTTTCATAGAACAGCTAAAATTTTACGAATATGTTTCCTCTACAAAATTTTATACTGTAATGAAAATTACTTTTTCATTACATTTTTCTTTATTTCAACCTGAAATTATGAGAAAATGGCTGCCAGTTTAGAAACGGTGGAAAATCTAATAAAGACTTAAGGAAGTACAAATTTCGATGTTGCTTGAATGGGAGTTATGGTCGGAAAAAACAAAATAATCCACATACGTAGTTCAATTTCGTCGGCGTTTTTCAAAATGGCGGAAAATCTGTCGCACGATTTTCTGGTGGTAACCCAGAAGGCACTTAGCACCATATTCCACTAGGTTTCAGCTTTTGACACCATTTTGTATAATTTCATCATTGGCAGACACCCGTGTACGTACATCAACCCTGACGTAACATCATGAGTCATTTCATGCCAAACCAACACAGAAATGTGCAATTTTCAACCTGACTATCTCCGATTTTCATGAAATTTGGGGAGCCTGGACTAACTAAACTAATATATATGCATTGAACTTAGTAAACGAAAATTTTTATGCTCGTTTGTCTTGTAATTGCAAAATTATTCAAGGTCAAAGTTATCGCCAACTGCCCTTTCTGAGCTCGTTTAGCTACACTAAATGTGCTGTAACTCTGCTCGTATTTGTCCTAGGAAGCTGAAATAAAGTTTATTGTGCAGGAAATGGAACAAGAACTCCAATGATATCTAACAAGCCTACATTTTGATAAACATAAAATTTTGTCACGTAACCTTGACTGACTTTTGACCTTGAAAATCTCAGAATATGTCATCGCCAAAAATCGTGAAAAATATATTTGGCACACCATGCTATACTCTAAAACATAGGAAAAAATCAAATTGGTACTGCAATACGATCAGAAGATACAAAATAATATGTATAGTTGTGTTAGTGATAAAGGCCTCATTACAGTGTACTAGGGCCTAGGGTGAGTCAAAAGCCACTTAACACCCCTCAAATATCTAAAGGAGTTATGATGGGTACAATTGGTCAAGATAGAAACATGTTGGGCCCACAGGGAACCATAGTAGTTTTTGTCAAGCAGAGGTCCGCCATATTGAATTCAACTCAAACATTTTCAACCTAAAGGGGGTGATGTGACATATCAAACCAGGCTAGGATTTCACGAGAAATGCAATGGCGAAGGTTTTTCCAACGTATCTTTAACCAGCAAAAAGTGATGATGGAATGTTTTTAAACATTTTCGCCTTTTCGATGTGTTAGAAAAAAAGCATTGGAATGCCTCTAACGTGTTAGGAAACCTATATCAATGACGCTTTCGAATAGTTGAATATTGTGAATGGTGACTCAAACAATTACAATGTGACGCTTCGTTTGATATGAAATGTCGTTCACAGTCACAGAGATAATTTTATGTTCACCGTGAAATTAATAAAAATAATATGTTAATGTACATTAGACAGATCGCAGCAAAATTGCTAGTCCTGGGAAGCTAATGGTGTGGTATGGTGCATGGAGAAAGGAAATGGCTCATGGTAAATTTCCCGGTAGATGGATTGGCAGCCTGGGACCTGTTGAAAGGACTTTTTCCTTGAGAAACATTTGAAGGCTATGGTATATGCACTAAAAATCCGTGATATTGACCATCTGACAGAACGTATAGTTGATGCTTGCAATGATGTCGCACCTGTTACATTGCAAGATGTTCTATGTGAGTGTGAGAGAAATCAACGAGTGTGCATACAGGAACGTGAACAACATAATGACCGTGGAAAATATGTTTATAGCTTTATGCTGGTTAAAGATACGTTGGAAATACCTTCCCCACTGGATTTGTCGTGATAGTCTACCCTGATTTGTTATGTCACATCACCCCCTTTCCATTGAAAAAAATTGAGTTGAATTCAATATGACGGCCAACAATATGTCGGACCTCTGCTTGACACACACTACTATGCTTCCTCCTGGGCCCAAAATGTTCTATCATGACTAGATGTACCCAGAATTACTCTCTTATATTATACGGGGGGGGGGGGTTAAGGGACATTTGGCTTACCCTGGTACATTATAATGAGGCCTCTATCAGTTACATAGCTACACATATTATTTTGTATCTCCTGATCCCATTGCAATCCCAACTTGATTTTTTCCATGTTTTAGAGTATAGCATGGTGTGCCAAAATACTTTTTTTTTTGCGATTTTTGACGATGACGTGTATTGAGATTTTCAAGGTAAAAGTCAAGGTACCGTGACAAATTGTATAGTTATCCAAAAGGTAGGCTTATTCCATTCTCTGCCCAATATTGCAGCTTCCTAGGCCAAATAGGAGCAGAGTTACAGCACATTTAGTATAGCTAAATGAGCTCAGAAAGAGCAATTTGTGCTAACTTTGACCTTGAATAATTTTATAATTACAAGACAAACGATAATAAAAAATTGTATAACATGGTTTCAAGTCCCCAAATTTCATGAAAATCCGAGATGGTCAAGTTGTGAACTGTGTTGATTTCGTATGGAATGACTCCCATACACCGTTCCAGGAGTCTGTGGGGCAACGTCATAGAAGGAGAGAAAGCAAATCGGCGGAGCAAAGCAGCGCGCGCAACTGCAAACGACTGGTAGCTGCTGTCCCGTTGTCCCTTCCATTCATTTTATTCCCGTGTCAAGCGTTTATTGCTCGAGCCATCTGTAGTCACTAGTTTCGCAGAGATTTGTTGGCAGAGTATATACTAAGACACACATCATCCCTAATTGTCGAATTGAAATTATAAGCCTAATTACAAGCACACTAGTTGGTCTCAACTCAAAAAAATAATACAATTCTACATTGAAATAGAAAAAAATCACACTGATGTCAGTTCACAATAAACATTACTTTTTCTATTAATTTGCCGGTTTTGAAGCATCTATACTCGCAATATTTACTTTGCTGCAAAAAATCTGTACAAAATGGATGAAACCTTCAACGTGGCAGATATTTTTCTTTTCGAAGGTGTTGCCATCTAGTAGCGGGCAGGAAATGAGAAATATCGCTGTCCCCTATGTTGGTGCAGGCTCTTGAATGTTCTGAAAGAAAGATGGGTTTCCATGAAGAGCCTCGTTTCAGCGGTCCACAGTTGCTTTCTCGTTGCGTGCAAGTGTTCTGTCCGCACGTCACGTTTGACAAATTCCCCCTCACAGCATAAGGTATGGCGGGAATAAACACAACGGTTTTTTTTCATGACAGCGGCTCCATTTGCTAGGAAATTGGAATTCCTACATTGACCTCCTTTCTGTTTCCAAAGGTCAGGGACATATCCCGCAAGCATCAGTGATGCTGTGTGGGCTGAGAGAAAATCAGGACGAGATCAACGAGTCTGAAATATCGGTTGAGGACATCGAGACAAGAAAAATAAATTCGTCTGCAATCCTGAAGCAAGAACGAGAACATAAATTTCAAATATTGAATCTATACAAGATAGTCCGAACCACAGAGTTCAAATTGCACATTTATCTGAAATGCCAAGTTGACAATCGAAATACAGATGGGAATAGTGTCGTATTTAAATGGGCCATGAGCTTTTAGGGGGTCCTTCTGGACATGCTCAGAGCAAAAAGGATTGTTTATTAATACTTTTGTGCACGTTAAAAAAATCCTTAGGTTTTAAGGCACTATACTATGCAATAATGACTGTATGACCTACAATTGCATTGAAATTTCGTAGTGTATAGGTTGGATAAACTCAATAGAGGCACCCTTCCATAGTTAAATTGGAAATACACCAATGAATACTACAAACAGGGTGGCCACTCTATAACTATGACAATTCAAGTATAATTCACGGTTTTCAAGGTGAATATCCCAAAAAATTCCACGATGTAAGCATAAGCAGATGTTCTCTCCATTTCAACTTTACGATTACCGCCTATCACCTACGCACCCAAATATATTAACAATATAAAGGATTTGTGTTATTCCAATCCTATTAAAAAAATCTAATACGATTCAATTAAACGGTACACGTGTATACATTTAAAATATTTAATGTTAAGGCGGGAAGTTTACATTTGTCATTTCACATATTCAGACTCAAAATACATCTATAAACACAAATGTTACGTATGTACTAATCTACGAAAAATTGTTAACTGTATAAGAATTTCAAACTCAAATTTCCAAATCAACTTCAAGATATTATATCTTGCAATAATCTTATATCTGTCAGATATATTGTACTGCTAAGGAGAATAGCAAAGTAAACGGATTGAGAGAATTCTGCTTGATTTTCCATTCAGTTTTCTTCTCCTTCCTCGATAACAATAAAAGCTAAACTAAAAAACTTGCCTCAGAGCATTTTTTTAAAAAAAATTAAGTCCTTCTATACTTTAGCATGCTATTACATTCAAGTATATATTTCATAGATATGCATTTTAATGGCAGGCGCTTGATAGTTTTTTTCCTCCGAAAATGACAACATAAAAAGGGGGGCCCATATTTAGACCTTTTCCTCTATTATTACAACGATCAAAAATTATTCTAGCAATCTTTTTCCGGATAGTAAAAGAATAAAGCGAAATCTAGTACAAGTACATTAATCGGGACTATATTTACTAGATACTTAAATAAGCCGACACTGGAAATCGAATCCGAGACTTGTTCATTAGGCCTGCAAGGCTGTAACTTTAACTGCTTAGCTGATGATTAGAGTCAGGAAAATGTCAACGAATTATATAACTGACATGATTTTGAATTAGTTTTATGTTACATATTTTTACATATTTACCAGGATATTTTACATATTTGCTGTTTTACTTTACATAAAACAACATATTTCGGTATTTTTTTCTATTTTGATACTTTTTCCTATATTTTTATCTCTGAAATGCACTCACTTCCCCTCTCACGCGTTCATTGATCGAGCCATCTCAAGTCACTACTTGCGCAGAGAATTATTTTCGTTCGCTTGCTCCAGAGATTCCTGGGATATAGTATAGTTCAGATTTTCCTTTGAAGATCCATTCTTGATTAGTTCAATGGACATAAAATTGCGCTTATAAATACGAGGGCTATTTTTTACCAACCTCCGATATGGCATAAAATCAAAACCACAGTGAACAGCAAAATGCGTTTATTGACAAAAGTTACGTACACGTATTTTCAACTTAATCACCGAGAAGATTCACACATCGAACAGATGCACCAGCTTTCCAATACCCTCTGCAAAAAAAAGGTGCCTCCTGTCTTTTGAGCTATGTCTGCACAATGTCCCGAAGCTCCTCATTGTCCTCCCAACCACTTCTTCATCGCTGGGAAAAGGTGGAAGTCACTCGGCGCCAGCTATGGGATGTAGGGACGGTGATTAAACACTTCCCAGTGGAATAGTTCAAGAAGGTCTTGAGTTTGACGCAGCAACATGTGGTCGGGCTTTATAATGAAGCAAGACAATGAAGACAGCATGCCTCTCAGTTTCTTCTGGATGGCTCTGCGTAGTCTGCGCAATGTCTCACAGTATGCAGCCGCATTGATTGTGATCCCCGGCTCCATAAAGTTGATATGATCCTCTCGAACCATATCAAAGATTCGGTCATATTTAATATTATTCTGAATTATTTTACTTTTATATTCACTATAACAACGTTATGAAAGATGAGATATTTAATAGTTGAACTAATGACTTAGTTCTGTCATTCGAGAAGTTTAGAATTTGTTATTTGCAAGCTTCTTGAAAGCAAAATCTTTCATTGTTGACAATTAGTCAAATTATGTGTTCTCAGTTTTAGAATCAAACTATTATGAAAGCCATAAGAGCTAAATTTCAGTTGGAGTTATTAGTAATATAAGCCTTATGGACATTGGAAAGAAGTTTTTAAGGATGTGACAACTTTATGGTAGAGAATATTATAGAAACTTTAAGGATCATAACTGTTGTTTTAGACATAGAAAAATGAACCTTATGGAACATACTGTTTAATCTTTAGAATATTGCCATTATACACAAATTAGTTCTGCATATCACAGCTGTAGCTATGTTTATCTTTTGTGTCACGGGAGGCGCTCTGCTTGACATGCGGGGGTATAAATACAGCTACGGAACCTAATTCGGGGGCATTTTCATCACCGACTCCGATGGATTAACATCTTAAATACTCAGCTCCCTTTATGGGAGGGTTCAAGAACTCAGTCTTCGTTCCCAAATTAGCTTAGAGACATAGTTATTCTGTCGTATGGTTAGGTTCGCCCTGTGGACATGCTAACATGTCACCATACGAAAGAATAAGTTAATTTAAACTTTATTTTGAAGTTTTCTGAAATTTTAAATAAAATCTTCACAAAATAATGTTAAATTTCGACTCAGAACTTACTGTTATTCTGACGCATGGGTAGGTTCGCCCTGTGGACATGCTAACATGTCACCATGCGTGAGAATAAGTTAATTTACGATTGTTCACAACTTTGTGATAATTCAGTTTGATTTCTTCGAAACTTATACGTAATATATTTTCAATTTTTGCATAAAGCAACAGGACTTAATGTTATTCTGCCGTATGAGTAGGTTCGCCCTGTGGGCATGCTAACATGCCATCATACGGAAGAATAAGTTCAGATTATTTCGTCTCCATGATTATTATTTATTGATCAAGTTATTCATTATTGATATCTGGCATGGTTAGGTTTCGCCCTGTGAACATGCTAACATGTTGCCATACCCGATATCAAGTCGATGTCTCTAATATTTTACGAATTACAGCAGTTTGTATTTCTACATATATCTTGAAGCCAGCCCATAATGTCCAATTTATATTAAAATCGGAGTCAATACTTAAAACCTTCGCCAGTCACGTCAAAGTTATGCTTCATTATGTCAAGGAGCGTTCATAAAGTTCCAAGCAAGCGCCTGGTCGTCTTTATATAACTGATATGACAGCTTGATCCATATTATGTAAATAAACTGCAAACGTCGCATGGATTTAATTATAAGAAGGAAATATGTTCTGTAACTAAGATGTAAATTTATAAAAATATCTTGGAAATAAACCATCTTCAGGAAAATAATTGCCCATAAAGAGGCCTACTGAAGACGCAGACCTTTCTTCGGAAACAGATGTTATTCATTTATAAAATCTCCCTTTTCCCATAGCCTGTAAAATGATTTAGTACATAACAGTCGAAGCTTCATATCCCACGTATTTCTACTACTATGCCCGTACCTGAGAGGGGTCAGAGTATCCCATTAGCCCACTGAGTTTTAGCCGAGGTGAAGAAACAGATGACATAGGATATTGAAAGGTGATTGAAGGAAATAGGAAGGTAAAGATGAGGATGGACGCTTTGTCTTCGTGATTTTTTTAATGTAATAGCTGCGATTGTAAAGTTTTTCGAAGGCGATTTATGCTCGAGGACGCTGACGACAGAGGGTGGCCTAAAGGTTCGAGAGAGGAACCGCCACGAAGCCTAGTTCAGTATGAGAGCAGCCTAAAGTGTCGCGATGGATGTTTCCGCTCACTTTCTTCGTCTCCTTCGAAGTTTAGAGCTGGCGATCGAGTGCAGGTCTCTCCCCAGCCATGCAGCTAAGCAATGATGATTTCAAAAGGATGGTATTTGTTTTATTTTGATTTTGAGCGTTTTCCCTCATCAGTTGTTATGTTTTCCTTCCCAATTTTGCGTAATGCTATGCGTCGCTCTTCATAGACATTCACCTGTTGATGATGATGATGATGATCCTGATGATGATGATGACTCACTCACATCTTACTCGATCACGACGCGAACATTACAAATGGCATCCACAACGTGGGGCTCGATATCAATAGTGGTATCCTGAACGTGTTGGCTAGATTGTGTAGTGTACAAGGGCAAGACAATTGTTTAAAGTTGAGATTCATTGTGAAAGACCATTGAACTTTCATAGTAGTAGAAAAGCACAGTTATATTTTGTTTCGATATGGACAAGAAGTATTTGCATAGCACAAGTAAAAATCTTACTTCGAGTTCAGGACTAAATGTTCCCGATTGTTGTCGTGACATTGATATAGAAAGAACTTCATTTGTGTACAAGATAACGAAATTCCAGAGCTTCTACTTTATTTATAAAGATGCTAAACAACAATGTATTAAACTTCAGCGCAAGGCATGGGAGAAGGATCATTTGGAAAAATATGTATAAGGGCAAATTTGGTTTATTTAGTGAGCATATGGAACGAAAAAGAGGAAGATCGGATTCAAAGTATATTTGATAGAAAGAAAACTATTGAGCTTCTACTGTATTAAGCCGCGACGCATCCCATTGTTGTCATTCTTTCTCAGAAAGTTGGACAAGTTGGTCACGATCCTCTTTAACTCTTATTAAGTGCTTTTCTAAACGATATGGATCTAGGCAGTTCCCGTGTTTATCATGCGGCACAAGTGTATAACACCGACCCTTTGAATTTAAAGTCGGCTATCATTGACCAGAGGTATAAAGAACATAACGAGAGACAGGCATTGAGAATGAAGCGAGAATTAGATAACATCAACTCCCAAAAGTATAGAGAATGGCATCAAAAATTCGAGCAAGCTGAAAGGATCTATATCGAGAGATTCAATTGGAGACATCCATGTCAACTGTGGTTGAAGAGCAAATCTACAAGATGGAAGATAGAATAAAAGGTCACGTCAGCCACGAAATTTCTCGTGCCACCGAGACTTTGTCACAACAGCTAAATTCCCAGTTTGACAACCTTAAATCCTGGATGCAAGATCAGCTGAGCGCAGCCAAGGATATGCGAAGATCCAGTGAGTGCGTGGAAAGGTCAACCCAGACTAGAAACCCGGAAATGAAGGAGGCTGGAGTCGATCCATTGGAACTGGAAGGACATCCTGAACCTCAATTTCGAGACGTTGCAACTGGAGGAAATGTGTACCCTGTGGATAGTGACGATATGGTCAGTTTGTGTTTATCGCCTAATCTGGACATAGAATTTGACCAGATATTAAGTACTTTGACGAAAGATACTATAGAGGACAAGTTTCTAGAAGAAGAAGATGGAGTGCCGCTCGGATGCGACAATGGTGCAAGTGAGACGATTCAGATTAGTGGTCGTTCCGTAAATCAGATGGAACCCAATAAAGACTTTAAGTGTGTTATTGAAAGCATATTGGGGGAAAGGCAGTTAAAATTCAATGACTTAGTGCACGAAGTCATGCAGAAATTTTGCACCGATTATAGTAAGTCCGCTGCTAAGAGGCGAATTATACGCTATGTCAATGTAAGGAATGGATTCGCTATCCTCAGACGTAAAAAAAATAATAATTGAAAAGCACTGACTGTGGGGCATAAACAGCAGGCACTTATGTAAATAGGTATATATGTTTGTGAATAGATGTAAATAAATAGGTGTAAGTAAATGGGTGTGCGTGTATGAGTGAATACAGATCAGTATCTTTGTCTATGATTAGTCAATGTGTATCTCAATCTAAGTGTATGTTAATCTATATGCGTACTGATCTATATGTGTGTTACTCTATGTGTATCTTAATCTGAGTGTATATTAATCTATGTGCGTACTGGTCTATATGTGTATTAGTCTATGTGTAGGTTAAGTTGAGCGTATTGTAAATATCTGACGTCTATACAAGTGCATCTCTCATTATATATGTATATAAGTACTTATAGTTTGAAAATTGAATAAGTCATTATTTAAATTTTACGGAAAAAAGGTTCATATATAGATTTGTGAGCTGAAATAATTTCTCCTTCTTCGTTAACTACGCCGAAGAAAATATTTTTTGACCAGGGGGGATATTGATATGATCCTCTCGAACCATATCAAAGATTCGGTCATATTTAATATTATTCTGAATTATTTTACTTTTATATTCACTATAACAACGTTATGAAAGATGAGATATTTAATAGTTGAACTAATGACTTAGTTCTGTCATTCGAGAAGTTTAGAATTTGTTATTTGCAAGCTTCTTGAAAGCAAAATCTTTCATTGTTGACAATTAGTCAAATTATGTGTTCTCAGTTTTAGAATCAAACTATTATGAAAGCCATAAGAGCTAAATTTCAGTTGGAGTTATTAGTAATATAAGCCTTATGGACATTGGAAAGAAGTTTTTAAGGATGTGACAACTTTATGGTAGAGAATATTATAGAAACTTTAAGGATCATAACTGTTGTTTTAGACATAGAAAAATGAACCTTATGGAACATACTGTTTAATCTTTAGAATATTGCCATTATACACAAATTAGTTCTGCATATCACAGCTGTAGCTATGTTTATCTTTTGTGTCACGGGAGGCGCTCTGCTTGACATGCGGGGGTATAAATACAGCTACGGAACCTAATTCGGGGGCATTTTCATCACCGACTCCGATGGATTAACATCTTAAATACTCAGCTCCCTTTATGGGAGGGTTCAAGAACTCAGTCTTCGTTCCCAAATTAGCTTAGAGACATAGTTATTCTGTCGTATGGTTAGGTTCGCCCTGTGGACATGCTAACATGTCACCATACGAAAGAATAAGTTAATTTAAACTTTATTTTGAAGTTTTCTGAAATTTTAAATAAAATCTTCACAAAATAATGTTAAATTTCGACTCAGAACTTACTGTTATTCTGACGCATGGGTAGGTTCGCCCTGTGGACATGCTAACATGTCACCATGCGTGAGAATAAGTTAATTTACGATTGTTCACAACTTTGTGATAATTCAGTTTGATTTCTTCGAAACTTATACGTAATATATTTTCAATTTTTGCATAAAGCAACAGGACTTAATGTTATTCTGCCGTATGAGTAGGTTCGCCCTGTGGGCATGCTAACATGCCATCATACGGAAGAATAAGTTCAGATTATTTCGTCTCCATGATTATTATTTATTGATCAAGTTATTCATTATTGATATCTGGCATGGTTAGGTTTCGCCCTGTGAACATGCTAACATGTTGCCATACCCGATATCAAGTCGATGTCTCTAATATTTTACGAATTACAGCAGTTTGTATTTCTACATATATCTTGAAGCCAGCCCATAATGTCCAATTTATATTAAAATCGGAGTCAATACTTAAAACCTTCGCCAGTCACGTCAAAGTTATGCTTCATTATGTCAAGGAGCGTTCATAAAGTTCCAAGCAAGCGCCTGGTCGTCTTTATATAACTGATATGACAGCTTGATCCATATTATGTAAATAAACTGCAAACGTCGCATGGATTTAATTATAAGAAGGAAATATGTTCTGTAACTAAGATGTAAATTTATAAAAATATCTTGGAAATAAACCATCTTCAGGAAAATAATTGCCCATAAAGAGGCCTACTGAAGACGCAGACCTTTCTTCGGAAACAGATGTTATTCATTTATAAAATCTCCCTTTTCCCATAGCCTGTAAAATGATTTAGTACATAACAGTCGAAGCTTCATATCCCACGTATTTCTACTACTATGCCCGTACCTGAGAGGGGTCAGAGTATCCCATTAGCCCACTGAGTTTTAGCCGAGGTGAAGAAACAGATGACATAGGATATTGAAAGGTGATTGAAGGAAATAGGAAGGTAAAGATGAGGATGGACGCTTTGTCTTCGTGATTTTTTTAATGTAATAGCTGCGATTGTAAAGTTTTTCGAAGGCGATTTATGCTCGAGGACGCTGACGACAGAGGGTGGCCTAAAGGTTCGAGAGAGGAACCGCCACGAAGCCTAGTTCAGTATGAGAGCAGCCTAAAGTGTCGCGATGGATGTTTCCGCTCACTTTCTTCGTCTCCTTCGAAGTTTAGAGCTGGCGATCGAGTGCAGGTCTCTCCCCAGCCATGCAGCTAAGCAATGATGATTTCAAAAGGATGGTATTTGTTTTATTTTGATTTTGAGCGTTTTCCCTCATCAGTTGTTATGTTTTCCTTCCCAATTTTGCGTAATGCTATGCGTCGCTCTTCATAGACATTCACCTGTTGATGATGATGATGATGATCCTGATGATGATGATGACTCACTCACATCTTACTCGATCACGACGCGAACATTACAAAGTCAACCAGTAACACACCTCGCACTTGGCGGGAGAGTCGATTGTAGCAGACATCTCTACGCGCCTGTCGCTCAGCTTCAACTGAAGCGTTGGCCTTGGCAGTGGTGATGGTAGTGGCAGGGGAAACACCAATCAGGCTGCGTGACGCCACACTTCCTAGAGCTTCACGGGCCACCTAGCGGCGCCATCGGAGGTTGAAAAAAATTGCTGTGTTTAATATGTAGACAAATCTACACATTATATATCCAGCGTTACATCTTAGATGCTTACGGCTGTACCCCTCCAAGGATAAAATTCTAGATCTGACTATGCTGATATATCTGATACCACCTTTGCTAATAATACTCGTTCTTAGTATATTCACGTGTTACTTAAAGAAACAGATTTATAGAGAGAAACAATAGCTATATCTGTGCCTTATCAAGTTAAGTGACACTACTTGCAACAATAACGTGAGAGTTTTGTCTGTAAGAATCCTTCTTTCTCGCTGATTTCCAATTCATTTCTGCTCTGCCTTCCTCTCGAAAATTTTTCCCCATCTTTTTTTGGATACGCGAACCGATCGTCATTTATCATCGACTCAAAGAGATTAAATCCGTTTTCGTTGCTCCCCGAGTTTGTCTCGCACGTATTCTAGGAAGAATCTCTTCTGTTTTCCCATATAATCGTATTCTCCTCATCTGTTTCTAAGGACCTTTCTGCCTTTTAGAATTTATGTTTAATTTTCTCTGAATTTATTGAATCACTATGTTCAGATAACGTGCTTCCCAATATGTCAATGCAGAGTTATTTAACCTGTGAGGTGGTTTAATGTGACTTTCTAGTCTTTAAGAATAATCATTTTTCAGCACCTTATCCAAAATTTCAATATTTATTTCTTAAATATGCTCTTTATGTAGTGCATTTAGAATTTTTTCTCTTATTTTTGTTCACTACATCGGAGAGAACAACCACACATTTGGAAATGACAGGAAGCTATTTTATTTTATACTACTTCCCAGGAGTCTGTGGAGCAACGCCGTGTATAACGGTAGGGAAGGGGAGAAAGCGAGGTAACGTTGCTGCAAACGGCTAGTAGCTGAAGCCGCGTTGCGCCCTCCATGAAATTCCTTTCCCTTTCACGTGTTTATTGGTCGAGCCCTCCCCAGTCACCACTTGCGCAGAGGACTACGTTTTGTTTTCTTGCACGTCAAGAAGTCATTATGGATGAAATACTGGAAGAATACTGGATTTGGAAATTTAATAAACGTAACTTCTGGAAAACTTTAGAAGAAAAGAGATATGATGATAGGCAGATCTGTAAGGCATGATACAACCTTAGTGACAATGACGTTCGACCAGTCACAAATATAGGAGTGCGTTGTGAAAGAAGGAGAACACGTGCATATGCTGAACATATTTTATTCAGCAGGGTACATGGAACAAAGGAAAACATAAATTTCCGCTGCAACGCAGCAATGTATGGTGTCCACACAAAATAAAACATTTTCGTCCATCTACACGTGACATTGAAGTTCGACCACTGTTAGAGGGGATCCTGTTTACCATGGTGTGACGCCGCCCCGTCGGCGAATAACTGTGGCAATGCGTCAGGGCATGCTGCGGACGAGTTGTTCAAGGTATTCCACATCGATGCGGTGCCATTCCTCCTGCAGGCAGGCGATAAGAGCAGCCACTGTCGTGGGTCCCCTCTGTTGCACACGTCGCTTAAGAACACGCCACACATTCTCAATGGGCGAGAGGTCGGGACTCGATGGTGGCCATGGCAGAGTTCGCACGTGATGGCGAGTCAACCATTCTCTTGTCAGCCGCGCTGTATGAGGCCTGGCATTGTCGTGTTGAAAGATGAGACGCCGCCTGTGGAACAGGTGCCTTCGCACTGTGGGAAGATGCCGCTCCAGTATGCGTGTATAGGCTTGTGCATTCACAATGCCCTCACAGACATGTAGTGGGCCAACCCCAGATGCCGTCATGCATCCCCATACCATCACTGACGCAGGTTTCTGTACCCGACGTGCATAATATTTTGCTTCATTCTGTTCCTCCTTCCGACAAATGACTGTTTTCCGTATTTTTCCGTACACAACATTGAAAATGGATTCGTCCGTCCACAAAACCCTGTTCCACTGCCGAAATGTCCATCCCCGGTACATTCGTACACTCGGTAACCGCATCGCTGTAGGTAACGGCGAATGGTTATGGTTGACACTTCAATGTGAAAGCGTTCTCGAGTCCACAGTCGTAATTCGGCCACAGAAACATGATTGTTGGTCTGGATATAGCGCCTAAATATCCGTAGGTCACGCACGCTCAGCAGGCGTTTTCGACCGGGGGCCTTACCTGGCTCTGTAGTACCCGTATTTTGGTGGTGTTTGATGATGCAGTGGACGGTTGACTTGGGTAAGTTCAGTTGGCGCCCTATTTCCCGTTCACTGAGTCCATCCCGTTGCAACTCCACCACCCTTTTCCTCACGGTGTTGTCAATAGGTTTGTCCCTGGCCATGGTGACGATGCACTGCGGTTCCTCGGTGCACAGCACGCGCTTATATACGGCGGACTCCCTTATCGTGTCCGTGACGTCATGCTTCCGTCGAATGCGCCACTATCTGGAATTTTCCGTATGGGTCTGGTGCCTGGTCGAAGTTCAATGTCACGCGTATTGTTCCCCGTTTTCGTTCTTTACGTGACCTTGGGTGCAACATGCTGGGATCACGATTCTTGCCTGCTCACACGCCTCCTCTTACACACATGCGTCACTTCTGCAGGTCACCCATTCCACCGCCTATGCCTCTGTGCATTTAATCACGTATCCCTTTCTGGTCGACCTTCATTGTCACCAAGGTTGTAGTTTCAGACCAATTTCAGAAAAAGCATAAGCATGGCGTACATTTAGCAATTGCAAGCAATGCTTGTAATTTTTTAAAAAAATATACTAAATCACTACAGTGTAACGTATTCAAATGTTAGAGTGGTTAGCTTGTTGTACGAGGGGCTAGGGACAGCATTAGCAACTTGGAGTTACACGCTAACAGCACCGAACCTGACCTGCTTAACATGTGTACATGCTTATTTCTATTATTTGCCTACGTGGATAGGTTAGGAAGGACCGGTTTGGTGCTGTTAGCGTGTAATGTTGTTAATGCTATGCCTAGCCGCCCGTGCTTATTGCAGGTCTAGTTTCCAATAATACCAACAGATGGCACAATTGTGTGATTTAAGACATATTGATGGATACATCGTTTACTGCTAGACGTGTTCGAGTATTTTAAGCACATTTACCGTTTTAAATGTTCTGATAATAGTGCAATATTATTTATGAAACTAACAATAGTGAAGCACCAGGTGAACCACCATACTAAGGAATAGTGCATGTAGTGTAACACTTATTCTTGTTATAACTCGACGTCAGCTAGTAGTGAAAATAATACGATACAGTATTTGTAATTCCTGGTCAATGTTGGGATCAGATCCTGGCGCATACAATAGGTATACACGAAACCAATAACCGAAATTCTTCAGTTCTGAAAAATCAGTGATTTTTACCCTTTGTGTGAAGAACAGGTGTCTTTTATAATCACACTACAAACATTGTGACAATAATAAACAATTGACTTGTTTATTTCGTATTATTACCTCAGAGCAACAAACAGAGTATGTTGAAGGTTTTAAAAAAATATATATTATTTGAGTCTAATAAAAGATTGTAAATTGGCGTTTAATTTATTTTTATTTCTGATGCGCCACTGGTGTGACGTTCATTATACAAAACTATAGGCCTTTTCTACTCTTATGGCGAGCGGCCCTCATGATGGCAAGGGAAGTTGGGAATGGGGTATACGCCGCAGACCAACCAAACAACAGCGGTGGCGCCAAGAGACATGGCGCGGCGGGAAGAAGTACTACGTGAGCATCGTTCTACTGGCTGCAGCCTTTCTTATCGCGCTGGATTGGTCGATTCACCGCTCCCCACTTACCTTGCCAGCTTCTAGAGCGCCCGCCGTAAGAGTAGAAAAGACATATAGGTGTGTTCAATATCAATTATTATTTTACCTATCATGGCAATTTCCAATCACATCTAATCATTATCTTAGTTTGCTTTTCATTTCTGTGTCAGTCAGGGGCAGCTTAAGGGTCGGACGACCAGGGCGACAAACCGGGGCATCCGCCTTGATTAGCGCAAAAAAATCTTCTTTCTGATTACATAAGCGTGGCTATTTGTTTGTTTAAGTTTATTTTAAAGACCACTTTATGGACAGAAAGGCTAATCGGAACTGGACCTATAGTTTAAAGTAGGATCCGCGTCACTATATGCCTCCTCTGGGTATGTTGCTATTTGTAAAAAGAGTTGGATTTATTATTGACAATAATTAATTGAAGTTATTGCTGAATTACATAACAAATATATTGTAAAATCGTGCAGGAATATAAGCTAAGATACAGTTATTTTGATGTCATTATGTAAGTACAGTAAAACTTCGTTAATCCGGACTAATAGGGGGGGGATAAGTTGACCGGTTTAAAGAAAGTCCGGATTAAATTAAATAACCTAAGAGAACAATAGAAAGTGCAATAAAACTCCGTTTATAGCAACAAGACACGTTTATTATGGTGTATTTAAAGGGCATAGGCCTAACTACACTATACAGTACAGTAACATATACAGCAATACTGTACATACAATGCAGTACGTACGACGAATGCGATTGTTGACTTCTAGCCACATTTAAAACCTTGCATTCTGCTTTTCTTTTCTTCTTTTTTGCCTGTTCGGATTAAGCTAACTCCGGCTTATCGGGATCCGGATTAACGAGGTTTTACTGTATTAAACAAAATAAGGCTATTGTTAAAAATAAGGCTATTATTTTGAGCCATTAAAACCGTATATTGGCCATGTTTTCTTATTGAATGAAGGTGGAGGTCTAAAATCCACCTCGCCCTGGTGAAAATGTTATCTTGAACCGCCCCTGGTGCCGGTAACATTACAACGACTTAATGTAAAAACAATAACGCATCTTGCACGACCAGGCTCCCCTAAACAATTACTTTGAACAATGAAGAACTGGGCAAAAGAGCAAGATCATAAATTTATGTGGAAAATGTTGGCAAAATAACACATTCGCGTGACATACGCCGTTGGCAGGGTGCCAGATCATGCTAATTTTTCATCGCACGAGATGTGTAATTAACAACGAGAAGTAATTGCAGGCATACCTGAAACTGACGCCAAGAATTTCAGCTCGAGTGGTTAGTTCTGAAAAATCTATTGGTTATTCCTCTCTCTACGTCATGAACCATACATCACTGCTAACTAAATAGCGTCACATGTTGCTGATTTCCCAGTGCACTGTCTTCATATACCACTCCGAATTTTTACATGCGAGAAACTGGGTCGAATGTACTCTTTGAGAAGTTAGACTCGATTTGGAAACTCTTGTTACATATCGCGCCATTTTACAAAATGGCGGACGCGTCAGGTTGATTCACCGATATCACTGTCCCCCCCATCAAAAGCCATGACTAAGTATTATGAGAAAGGGATGGCATTGTTAAATGCAAATAAACAAAGAAAAGTTCAAGCAACAAAATAAAATCCTTCAATAATATATTTTCCACATACACACACACACACACACACACACACACACACACACACACACACACATACGTATGTATGTATGTATTCATAATTACAGCACTTATGCTATGCCCCCACCCAGAAAAAAATTCTGGATCCACCTATGGTAATGGTATATGGTGGTATATGCCGTATACCCTCTGGTTAACCTTATTCGTCAGCGAATACCTTCTACGTCCCTTCCGTTTATATTTATTTATATAATTTGGCCATTACTCCAGACAGACTATTACGGTCAAAAACTTTAGGTGATCGGCGAACATAATATTGAGATGGGAAGAAGGTGTGAATAAGGGATGCGCATCAGCATTCTATCGCCATCTTTTGATTGCTACAATAATTTTGTAAAAATGTGTAGAGGAGACCGGGGTTGGTTGTGACGGGGGCTGGTTGCGACAACTATGGAAACTATTAGTCATATTCGTTTGTTATTGACTGTTGAGGCTCTTTGGCATGCGCATTTCTTATCCATTGTTTGCCAGTTGTGTGCTTCTCACCAGAGAAGAGTTAGGTGGGTATTTGTTTTGCTGGTTTTTACCTAATTTCTGTGGTAAATAATATTCCTTCTCTGCAGTTTTCAATATAACCTCAAACAGCAGTAACTATCATTTATAGTAAGTATGTGAGAGGTTTTGATTCGAGTAGATTTAAACTTGGAAGTTGAGTTTGAAGGGTTAGAAGTGAAGAAGCACATATGGGGCTAGTTGTGACAAACGTAAAGGGTTGGTTTGACAGTTGTTAAATTACAGACATTTATATGAAAAGAGAAAAAGTTCTGAGCCAAGTTCAGATAATGATGATGATTGTTTTTGACTTGTGTGTACGGAATCATTTTCCAATTCTAAATCTCGAGAGAAGTGGGCCCAGTGCCTTGAGTGTAAACAGTTGGTACATGATGCTTGTACTGAGGGAAAACCTGTTTATATCTGTCAAAATTGTGACTCGGATGATAATACATAGAGTATCTTGAATTTCGCAATTCATTATTTCATTGTATTATTATGTTGTTATGACTAGACCTATACCAAACTTTTCCTAACATGGTGTTGATAATTAGAAAATCACATGGCGAGGCAATTATTTCATCCTAACGGTGTAATTAATGATGCATCTCACCATTGAAATAATTTTTACTGCACAGTGATGATACACAATTTGTCTATACTATGTAATTCAGAAGTGCTATATACTGTCACGACTTGCCCCCGCGACTAGCCCCACACCGGGGCATGTTGTGACAAAACATTTCTCCTTCCTTTTTTGCAATGACTGTCCTTATGCTGTACCTTGAACAAATATAAAGAAAATCATGGTAATAGCTAAATGTAGACACTTGCATTTAAGATGAGAAAAATTTGAAAATAAAGAAAATGTTAAGCAAAAGGAAAAAATATCCTCATTTTGTCATAAATAGAGCCCGCAAGTTCAGGCATTTATTTTCGTTAAAATAGGCAGGCAAAAAGGCATTTATGATGTGGTAAATAGGCACTAAAAATGAAAAAAGGCAAAATAAACCGAAAAAAGCACATTTAGAAGTCGCTTACTTTTATCTACAATTTCTGGCAAAATGTTAAAATCTAAATTGGGAAGAGCATTTCAATTTTCTTCGTCTTGATTGCACATAACTACAAGGTGCTTTTTAAGTTCTAAACATTCATTGATAGTCGTCTGTCAGAGAGAATGTTTCTCATAATAGAAAATGATCTTTCTACTTCGACAGAAGTTATTGGAGCATACATATAACAAGCTAATGTAGCTGGACTCATTTTGGTAACAGCATTTTCACCTTTTAGAATATCACAAATTGTTTTCAGTTGTTTCAAGTCCTCATTTGCACTCACTACCCGTTAGCACTTTTCCGCAACAGCTCACCCCTTTTCTCCTGGCACTTCCATCATCTGCTGCATAGATTCCTCGAAGATTTTCATGGATGCTATAATTGTAATTGTCTCTGGCAATGCACCATAATGTGCAAAAGTAAACTTGAATAGCACAGGAGTTTTTTCACTTCACGAATTGAAGCCGCTTCATTTTCTGGTAGAGCATCGATCACCTCACTGATTTTTTCAAGGTTGTTAGCATAATATATAGCTGCTGATATCCAGGTTCCCCATCTCGTCAAGACTGGTTGCTGAGGTAAACTAAGCTCAATCGCAACTTCCTGAAATTTTCGGGTTCGAGAGGGAGATTTCAGAAATATTTTCTTTGTGTTCGAAATCAACCTGTCCACTTCAGCAGTCAATCATGCACAAGAAATGTTAACCGAAAGGCAATATCCTGATTCAGCATGAAATACTTTTTTCTCACACTTTTCTCCTTCAGCAATGTTGAAACATGCGTAAGTTCAATATTACTTAAATAAGGCGAAAATTATTTACATAATAAACGGAAGAAAAATAAATGCCAACAACGCTTTTTGGGAGAAAAATAATTTATATACACATTTTTTTTTAAAAAAATGTCAAATTTCATTGAAAAAGGCAAAAAAAAGGCATTATAATTAAAAATAGGCAGTGGGGTCCCAAATAGGCAAAATAGGCAAAATGAAAAGGCTTCCAAAATATTCGAAACAACATAAGAAACGTATATCCGGAAAAATTTTATCAATATATGCAGTAGATAAAAAGAGGCATTTTGCCAAACTTCCGGGCTCTACTCATAAAGAACCCCGGTTTCCTCTACATTAGCTTGGTTGATATCTTCTGCAGGTCTAAGTAATATGAGAAGTGCCTTTTGTTTTCAATCTAATGTAGAATTTTGACTTAACATGACTTGAGATTTCGAAGTAACGCGTCTCAACAATGTTTTTGTTCTTGCCTGCAACAATCGACTATAAAGGCTCTTATCGCTAAACGTCACAATTGAGGTCGGCTGTAGCAGTTTTAAAAACAGAGGGAACGAGAAAATAGTTAAAAAAGTTAAAGTGCTCCCCTGTGCTTAGCACCACGCCATGAAGGCGTATAGGGGGTGTGGGGGTAACGCTCCACACTTTCTTGATCCGGTCGTGAGTGGGGGTGATGTGATTAGCATCACGCCCCTGACCGCCTTTACCCCCCAGGGCTTCCCCCAGGTACCCATGTCATTCGACGCTGGGTGGGCGCCGGAGCCGCTTCCAACGTTAGAAAAGTTCCCGGATTTGAACCGGCCGGGGATCGAACCCGGGACCTTGAGCATGGTAGTCAGACGCGTTACCGACTTTTTTTTTTTTATTACATTTTGCAATTTATTACATTACATTTGCAATTTACATTTCAACTCATTGGGCAAGTAAACATTACAGTAAGAAAATTAGCATACAATCTATTTCTTTTACAGTCAGGTATCCTGTGGTATTCTTGATGGAGGTAATTTACAAATTGTATATTAAAATCTGGTTGCCGATATGTCGATAGGAAATAGGCATAGTGTCCTAGGAGCCATTGTACACTTTTACGTTTTGTTTTTGGGTAATAGTCAAAAGCTGGATATAAAAGAATATCTACAGAGATGTTATACACTGATGTTCGACAAATAGTACTCACAAGTTTCCTTATATAGAGCCATGATGTTTGTATTATATGGCATTCACTCAGTCTATGGACTAAACTATCAGATACATTACATTTAGCACACATTGGCGTATTTATTAATTTAAGATCATAGAGTCTCTCTCCAGTGATTAATTTTTGGTGGACAATTATATACCATGCTGATCGGATTCGTGATGTAAGATGGTGAGCCTGAATATTATTCCATATTTCTCTCCACTTCATTCTGGGATTTTGCTCAATAATTTTACATGTTGGTTGTTCTAATTTACATAGTCTGCGATATATTTCCGATGTCACTGGTATTGTTAATATCGGAGATTGTAATAGGGCATAACTAATATCCACTATTGTTGACTTAAAATACCATAAAGTGTCTACCAGTCTAGTAATATCAATAGGAGCCTCTAGTGAAATATAGTCCAAAGCGCTTCTCAAAACTTTACTTGTGAGGCTGAGTGGATGCTGAATCAATGTCTGCGTGTCAGCTTGAATACGTAAGGCCTGGCATTTGAGTTCTATATTCACAAGATTCATTCCTCCCTCGGCAAAAGGCAAACAAAGTAATACATGTTTCACCCTCAATATCTGACCATTCCAAATAAACCAATTTACTGCACTCTTAAGTTTATTTATATCTAACTTCCGTAGTGGAAGGATTTTTGCCATGTACCATACCTTTGACAGTGCATAGACATGTACAAAGGTCACCCTTGACTGTAAACTAAGGCTGCGAAATTTATTTGTTTGTAATATCGCTTTAACCCCAGTTAATACTCTATCATAATTTAATTGGATCATACTTTGGATAGAGTGCGTATATATTATACCTAGTATACGTATCATTTGTACAACCTTAAAATTACCTCGCTGCGAGTGAGAATGAACCAAATTTAAATTCAAAATGGACGATTTTTCTTGGTTTATTTTTAATCCCGACCATTTTCCAAATTTCTGTAATACTTGACATGTTTCATCAATATCAGACTGTTCATTTATTAATACAGTAACATCGTCAGCATACGCTAACACCTTAATGGTAGTAGAGTGTATGTTAATTCCTTGAACTTTTCGGCCTATATCACACAGAATGGGTCTCAGTGCAATACAAAACGCTAACATCGACAAAGGATCTCCTTGCCTTACACCTTTATAAATATAGAGTTCTTTTGTCAGAAAACCATTTATTTGAATTTTTGCTGTTGCATGACTATAAAGACTTTTAAATACTGAAAGAAAATGTCCACGTATACCGTAGCCCTGCAAAACGTTAAATAGATATTCATGATTTATCGTGTCAAAAGCACGTTCAAAGTCTAATGCTAATATAGCATTTTCAGAGTTTTTGTTCTGTAGTCTATAACATGTAATTATTTCACGCATCGTTTGTAAAACATTTGTGATTTTCTTATTTAAACCAAAAACATATTGATCCTCTCCTACTAATTTGTCGACATAAGGCATAAGTCTCCCAAGCATACATCGCGCCAATATTTTATAATCCGTACAAAGGAGGGTGATGGGTCTATAATGACCAGGTTCGCTTGGTTTTGGACATTTTGGGATTAGAATTATAATACCCGTATTGGAAGATTTACCCATTTGATACTTGCTAAACACTGTATTTATCCAATCCGTTATTGTTTGACCCATCAATTTCCAAAAGGTTTGATAAAACTTATTGGGTATCCCATCCCAACCAGGAGCTGAAAATGATTGCCCTACCTTAACCGCTCGAAACACTTCCTCACTTGTATATTCTTTGTTTAAGTTTTCACTTTCTTCATCTGTAAAAACCTCTGATTCGGATGCCAATTCATCCATTAAAGCTCCATTATGTGACGCTGGTTGGGAATATTGTTGCTCAAAATAATTATAAATGCAATTACGTATTTCAGGGGCTGAATTGATCTTTGTTCCCCCATTATCAAATATTTCACTAATACATTGTCTTTTAGCATTTTTTCTTTCATGAATTACATGGCTGATAGAGGCGACCTCATCGTTGTCAAAATGAGGAAGTCTACTACGAATTTTGACCCCTTGACGCCTTTCTGCAGTCATTTTTAACAATACAGCTTGTATACGTTTGACTTCAGTTTGCACTTTTTTTCCGTCTGTTGCTTGCTGAATTTGTTCACGCAATACCCTGTAGTAAAAATTATATTTATTTGTCCACTCTCTCGACCGTTCCTTACAGTAACTGATACAAAATCTTTTTATACCCGGTTTGAGAATCTCCTCCCACCAGCGGATTATATCTATCCTCCTCAGACGGTGTGTTATCCATCTCGACCATTGGTCATTAAATGCTTGTTGGAAATTTTTCTCATTAAGAATTGAAGCATTTAATTTCCAACAACCGTACCCTCTCGGGACTATTGGAATGTCCACATTTATCATCATAATGACAGCACTGTGATCTGAAAAACATGTAGGTGTTATACTGATGGACTTTACGTTCTGACGTAATGTGGGTGTGACATAAAATCTATCCAAACGGGATGCACAATTGTCACGTATATACGTGAAACCCCTCTGCCCAAAACATTTGTCACTCCAGACATCTGTGAAGTTAAAGCCAGTTACTAATTTTTGCAATGAATTCGACGTGTTAAATCCAGGTCTTTGATCCTGCGGATACAATACACAATTGAAATCTCCCCCACATATTATGTGTTCTCTCCTACCCTGCATTTCAACAGCAACTTCCTGCGCAAAAAACTCATCCCTTTGTTTTCTACACTGTGACCCGGATGGAGCATATATGTTATATATCCATACATTTGCAACTTTTGCTGATATGATTCTATTATTAGGATGACATACCACATTTGTGAGGGGAACCGTATTACGTGTTAACAAAGCTGTTCCTGTCGATTGGAAATTTGCATTATTATGAACTCTTATCGTTGGGGAAAAATTGAAATTCATTTGTCCACATTCTTGGAGAAAGACAATATCTAATGATGCTTGTATGATAAAGTCCTCTAACGCCGCCTGTTTTGTAAGTGATTTCATTTTGTTTATATTTATTGTAGCAAAACGAAGGGTCGTCATCATAAATACTATGAACAAAATTTTTGGGATTGGGTATTCCCAATACTTATACTTCCACCTTTGCCCAATCTAAGAGTAATAATTCTTACACTATTTTTATATGCCCCTAATGTTATACACCAAAAATTAACAAACACACTAACAATATTATTTTAGTAGGGGGGGGGAGGAAATACCCCTTCCCTTTGTATAGCTTAATCCATAAATATCTACCACCACGCAATACAATATCATTAACTTTCTGACAGTCCATATAAAAATATTCATTCCAAATAATACTATTTTCTAATCTTAAAGTGATTACCTGTATCCAGTATTCACAAACTTTCATGGCCTATCGGACTTGGATCAATAACCATGTCTTGGACATTTGTTTTTACATGTCGCAATGATCGTCTTTTCGTCCGATTGCTGCCTGACACTTTCCTTATACTCTTTGGTCGTTTTTGTGAGCCGGAAACCGAACGACCCGTACTACTTTGGACACTTCCACTTTCACTATCAGTTTCCGAATCTTTTTCCTGTTTAGCTTCTTGTCTGAAGTCCTTTTGCTTGGTCTGATTCTGCTTCCTCTCCTTGTTGCTCTGTAGCACTTCATCACTCGATTCCTCTTGCACTTTAGTTATGTCTTCTTGTCGTCTTAGTGGTCCACCCTTCTTCTGCTCCATAGTATCCAGGGACATTTCTTCACTTTGTCGTGTAAGTTGAACATTTAACACAGGTTCTTTTGGTTGATCTTGCGTATTTTCTTCAGTTCCTTCCTTGGTCAAAGTTTGTTGATCATTCTTGTGAATATTTTTCTCTTCCTGTATATGTTTTCCCTGTTGAAGCCCTTCTATCACAGTCAGTTGTGCTGATTCTTGACTCACATTTATATCTTCGTGTGTAGATGTAGACGGTGCAATTGCTTCGCTATAGGACCGAACTGCACGACCCATGACTTTGAACACTGTTGGTTTCCGTAAGGTACAATTAAACCGCATGTGATCACTACTACCACACCATTCACAAGTCGGGATTTGACCATTATATACTACATGTGCCGTATATTGGCCTATTTTCACAAAGGAGGGAATTGGCTTCTTAATTGCCATCAAAACCTGACGCACCCCATTATACACTTTGTACCTAAATTTGTCACTCCAAGTTTCTGCTTTCAATTCATCGATTGTCCCATATTCACTCACTTTTTCACGAATTTGTCGTTCTGGCACTTCCAAAGGAAGATTAAACACTCGAACCGGCTTCAAAATTCGATTCGCATCACTCAGTTTCACTTGTGTCACAGCTCCACTACTATAATAAAAATTCACTTCACCAGTATTTTCTTCTAATATTTTTCTCATTTTTCCCGGACGCACTAATTTCAAAAATACACATTTAATCGTCGTGGGAATTTGTATGGCTGCAATTTCATCCACACTCAGTTTGAATTTATCATGAATAAATTCATGTACTTCCGAAGGACTAGGTTTCAAAGTTCCCGTTTCAAAACTAATTTGTATCGTATTTTCGCGATCCATTCTATATTTTACTTTTGTCCAATTCTTCACTAGCACAGTTCAACAGCACACCCTCTCCCACACGTACGTACCGATATCGCGCTGAACTTTCACTTTTCCTCAAAGCACAGAGCTCGTACAGCACGACCTACCTGTTCCGCGCTAGGCGCGAGACTGACCGACTGAGCCACCGACTGTTACATTTTCAGTTCATTCATCACATCTTTATATGTTTTTCAAGTTTTTCAATTATAGTGTAATTAGCGGTATTAATAAAGTTATTAACAGTGTAAAAAGTGATAATTCATCCATTTTAATGCAAACGTAATCCGAAGTCAATGGTCTTCACTTATCGTTTCACGAAACTTAGAATATACCCTGTGATTTTTTTGGGACAACAGCACTAGTTACAACATTAAATAAATTTCTCACTGAGTAAATTCTGTGATTTCTACTGATAGAGAGAAGTAATGATTAAGTTAGAAAGGAAATTAAGCGCATACTTAACTTTTCTGCAAGGTGATGAATGGTATCACTACCACCATTTTTCACATCAAAAGAAGTGAGGAAGAGTATGCCGTACTGCTACACTTTGGATAATGTAGATGATAACACTGTCAAAACGTCAGCGAAGACTCGCATGTAAGCTGTAAATGGACAATTCCATCTGCTGAGCATGTTGTCTGCAGCATAAAGTATTTCAAATTCCCTACGGGGCTGATTTTTGCCTATTTTATCTCCATGCAGTAAAAACATTGGCTCTATTGGAAAGATTCTCTGGGGCTATCGACCAAGTGAGTTGCGGAAAAGATTCCAAGCTTCAGAGAGCTAATGTCATTCTCATCTTCAGGGTAGAAGTGCAGAGAGCTCCATACTGCACTCCTACCCTGAAGATAAGAGTGAGGTTATATCTCGAAATCTTGGAATGTTTTCCACAACTCACCTGGTCAATAGCCCTAGAGAATCTTTTTATAATTCGTAGCCAGGAAAGCTTCGCTATTGGCTTTAATGTTTTAACTACGTTTCAAGCTGTTTAGAGCCAAATAATTGATTTGTATAGGGCCTATTTTGTGCAATAACGCTTAAAAGTGCCAATTTTGGTATTCTTTTTGTTACCCCCGTCTTTTTTGCACCTTGAGCTTTCGGTACGTTGTAAAACGCATAAGACGAACTGAAAAAGGGGCATTTAACAGATCGCAATGAATGTAATTCGGGAAGATCAGGATAAGTAACCTTGATAGCTAGTCAGTGACTCGTATTTCGACAATGCGACACTAATTGGATGCAAACCGGTTCTTTCAGTTGCATATTTGTATGATTTTATGATTTGTAGGATTCAATCAGAATTCACTTCAAGAGAATGTTGATATCAGAACAATAAAAAGCAGAAATTTATCTGAGCTACCTGGGCAGGGACTTCAGTGGAGTATTTACGATATCAATTCGGAGGGTATCATTTTGGCAGAGAATATTCGCATTTCTTTGCTGTCCACAACTCATCGCACCTTATTCAAAGCGTAGATGCATTGCGAAGAATACTTTAACCTTTGCTCCCCCGATGATACCATAAGGTCGTACTGGCTCGATGATACCATATGGTATGATGGAGCTGATTACGAAATGCATGTGCTTTTTGGACCTCCATACTCTTATGTTTGGGTAGAAACTCTGACACAGGTCTGGAGCAAGCCTGTGAAATTCACATTGATGACCAACCTCCCCCTCCGCAACATATCCATGCCACATTTCGGAACAGAGTTTCACATTTTGGCTCATTATTCAACTTGTATGTCACCCAGGAACATGAAACATATTTCATTCTCTTTGGAAACATCAATTCTTTGAGAAGAATACTAAGATTTGCGTCTTCTCTTCAAAATAGCGGGAGAAGAGGGGGCAAACTAGATTTTTATGTTTTTTCCATTGAAATTCGGGGGTTGCGCCCCCCAAACCCGCTGTCCTCGGTTCGGCGTTTTGAATTCTACACGGTTGCATGCGCTGATGTTTTAGCTGCAAAACAAAAGTTATCCGAAGTAGATTGCACCCATAGTGCCCGAGTTATAACAATTTTTCTCCAAAGGGTGTTCGAATTTAAAATTCCCGCCGAGAAGCCCGGGTGAGAAGGGGGGTATTTTCGAAAACCTGCTCGGGACTTTAAAGGTTAAGTTGTTTACTGGGGATGGATTATTTTCTCACATTTATTTTTTCAAAAAACAAGAACATCTTTAGGCGAAGACTGGCAGTTTCGCCCCAGGTAGGCATCGTTATTCAGGCCTAATTGGAAGATAAGTTGACCTGTTTAGCCAAAGTCCGGATTAACTGAAATAACCTAAAAGAACAGTAGAAAGTGCATTAAAACTCCGTTTATAGCAACAAGACACGTTTATTATGGTGTATTTAAAGGGCATAGGCCTAGATACACTATACAGTACAAAGTCTGCGGGAAACAGAATTTCATCAGTGGTTGACTGCCTCTTCTTTGTGAAGTTCTCTTGTTGACTTCTAGCCACATTTAAAACCTTGCGTTCTGATTTTTTTTTTGGCCTTTTGCCTGTCCGATTAAGCGAAGTCCGGCTTATCGGGGTCCGGATTAACGAGGTTTTACTGTATTTAAAAAAATCGTCGGAATGGGCACTGCTACTAAAAAAAACAGTATGAGAAAGTATGAATTTCTCCTCATGTTGCAAGTGGAAGCGGTTTTTAATATTGATTATTAAGCTAGGTACGTTAATTCCACACACCCTATACGCTTTCATGGCGTGGTGCTATGCACAGGGGAGCACTTTACCTTTTTTTAGAGCTAGATACGTTCTGTAAGAAATATGATGAATAATTATTATTTATAAATTCCCACGTATTCCTTATGGACAAAGAACTTGAAGTTCTAGTTAAGGCTAATCAAATGGAAGTTTCGACTTTTCATAACACAAACAAAAATCTTCAACCTGTGCTGTTCCCGTTTATGTGTTTTTCTACGCCATCGAAAGTTTGCTAAGTTTTCTCCTCCTCCTACGACCATCCAGCGTACAGACCTCTCTTTCCCCAGCTATCCGAGGAGAAAGGTCGTTGGTGGGGGAGCAGTTTCGGGTCCTTGCGTCTGGTTGGATTTGGAAACTGCTCAGCGTGCTTTTAACAGAAATTAGAACTCATTTACTGTAGAGAAATCCAGAAAAATACTTTACCATTGTTGTAATATTAATGTAAATCGAGAGCTGTGAATATGACGACAGAAATTTGAACTTATAAGTTCATGTTTACTGCCTATTTAAGTGCCTATTTTCAAAATTGTTGGAGCTAATTTGCCTGCCTATTTTAGAGGGTTTTTTTACTGTAAATCCGGCCTCTAATACTGTGTAATCCGTAGAAGTGAAACATCTTGTGTGATAGCAAAGGGGGAACTTGCCCAATGTATCTCATCACCCTACTCTGATTACATGTGTGGAAGTCCAGGGACTTCAGCCCGCTGGCAAAGCGATCCGCCCCTGTAACACTGTACCACCTCCGAACAATGTCAGATCGAATCACGTTGAACGAAGTCCTCTGGCAACATCACCCCGCTTCCTGGCCAAATTTCTTCTTCCTTTTCTTCGGAATCTTCATCTTCGTCGCGTCCGCTGCCCCGAAAATATGCCACCTTGGTCAGATGTCGGCTGCAGCACCGAGTGTGCTTGGGATTTGGCACATAACAAGGCAGAGAGACGTCCGAAACAGCGAAACCACGTACGTCAGAAGGAAACACGATATCCACACATGCTCCAGTTAACATTCATGGTTCGGGAATAAGAGCAAGCGAGAATGAAATAAAGTGGAGACAGAAATGCAGCATAACGGACAGGAACTCTTATAGATAGATGTTTCAGCCACTACGAATTACACCGCCCTGCAGTTTGGGAAAAAGCAGATGTTTTCAAATCAGTAGGTGATTCTGGAAGTATTTTGAATGCTGATCACGCACATGACATCACGTCAGGATTTTTCATAATTTCACAATCAAAATTCTCATATTCGCCATTCCATTACACCTATTACAGAACGCAACAAAGGAAATTTATACAAGTGAAATTTTGGTTGTTTACAAACCAATGGGTGACTGGAAGTATTTTGACAAATTTCTTCACATCACGTCAGGATTTTTCCTTAGGTCAGAATTTTTCACCAATTTCAATCTACCCACCATATTACATCATTCAGTATTTAAAATTTTGTGAATGAATTTCTCATGGGGGACTTCGAAAATAAAACGAGGTAATCAAAGTCCATACAATTTTCATGCCAATGAGTCACATGAAGGTAAAAGGCGGATTAAATGCTTACTCTTCTTATGCAACTGTGGTTCAAAATTGGAGGATTTGTATTGTAAAAGACCAATATTTTACTGCCACTAATTAGAGCCATCTACTGGAGAAATCATGGAACTACACATTTTGTTGTGAATTTATGGCAGTTAATATACAATATAGCTGTTTTCTAAAAAAATAGACGATGGGTAAAAATGGATTTCATTTTTCGAATCAGCATGCTGAAATTATTCAGAGACAACAGTCATCTGCGAGACATCCAAACCCAAACAGACCGGTGTTATTATACCTCTATAGCGAGTGTACAGTTGGATACGCGCAGTTATGAGCGAGAGTCAAACGAAAGAAAACCTTCTATTGTTTTTGTTTCTTATATAGTAGATTTCTGTAAGTAGGGTTGCACAAGTTAGCTGCATTTTGGCACAGACCTATTGCTGAACTACATATATTTTCAACTTAAAGTTAGTGCCTGCATAACTTAAGAAGATTAAGTCTTTGGGGTCCACGTGCAGTCACTCATGAGTCACTGCGAGGGCTTTTCCACCCATCTGACTGCGATTATGATTGATTGATTTGCTTCATTTTACTTCGCCTTTTGTGCCACTTTTAGCTCATTTGCGAAGGTGGGGATGGGTGATGATACAAGGTCCGCCCATAAAGAGACAGAACTGTCAAAAAAAGAACCAAATCAAATAAAAAGGTACCGTATGCTGGCAACACTGCAAGGAGCTATATTTTAACTCAGTGCATGTTTCAACCTGTTACAGGCAGTCGGTATCGGGGCAAGCGTGCATCAGATGCAGGTCGTGTGCAGGCGGCGTACAAAATACGCTCACCAAGATGGAACAGCGTTACAGCGTAAAGTTTTGTTACAAATTGGGTAAATCGTTTACCGAAACGTTACAGATGATACGGGCAGTGTATGGTGATGCAGCATTATCAAAAGGACAGAGTGCGCAGTGGAAAGGACAGTTCTCGCCCGTAAAGAAAAAAGCACGGATATCGAAATCGAAGATAAAGGTGCTGCTGATCGTATTTCTTGATTCCCAAGGACTGATCCACCATGAATTTGTCCCTGAAAACCAAAGAATCAATCAGTGGTATTACAAAGAAGTGTTTGGTAGACTCAGAAAGAGGATGAAGGGGGTTAGGAAGGACCTCTGTGATTCTGGCCAATGGTTTCTGTTACACGATAATGCTCGGCCTCATACCGCATTGTCTCTACACCAATACCTTGGTAAGCATTCAGTGGCAGTGATCAATCACCCTCCATATTCTCCTGACTCATCGCCTGCTGATTTTTTTCCTTTTTCCCAAGATTAAGATGGCTATGAAAGAGCAAAGATTTGACGACGTCTGTCAGTCTTGCCTAATTGTGATATTCTGAAGTGAAAGACTCGACCAGAGCCGGTTCTATGGAGGGGCAACTGAGGCAGCCACCCGAGACTCCGTGCCAGATAAATATTATATGTGTACGGTTTACATGACACTTGTGCTTACAATTAAACAACTAATCCAATTTTACCTGATAATACGTACTGTTTTCGCATGCTATAAAATATCCAAAATTACTGAAATCATATTCTAAAAGTACTATGCAAAAATTGTGTTGAAATAATTCAATCAAAAATCGTTAACATTCGTTTAGTTACAGAACGAAATCATAAACTAAAAATAATATGTATAGGGTGTTTCGTATAGGACGCCGAATAAGAAAATTAAACAAAAATAGGGAAAATATCATGAAAATAGTTATATTTCACATATATGTAAGCAGTAACATCTTCCATTTACGTATGAAAGATAATGTCAGGCATATGTTCACCCCTACTGAGTCTGCATGCATTTATACGCTCCACAAAATTAATGATAACCCTCTCGTCCCGATGCCTCCAATCACCCGTATGATTTCCTCCGCCTTCAGTTCCAAAAGGGTTCGTGGTTTGTTGGCGTACACCTGTGATTTCACAAACCCCGATAAGAAATCACAGGGTGCAAGATCGCATGACCTTGCCGGCCATTCCTGCTCACCGTGCAAAGAGATCAATCATTGCGGGAATTTTTCATGGAGTAAGGCAAGAGTCTCATTCGACGAGTCAAAACAATTGAGGCTACATTAATCTGCATGACAAGAGATACCAACATTGGTAAGGTCTGCCAACAGGTCTGCCAACCTCGAAACAAAACAATAGCGCTCGATTCAAATTCGACGTCCTATACGGAACACCCTTTATATTGTATATCAAACTGTAAATTCGCTGCACTGCCAAAATGCAAAGGGAAGTAAACCAATAAAAGAATGCTCTTGGATATGATTAACACTTGCCACTTTGATAGGTAAAGTAATCGTTTGGTATTGAAAACGCCCAGTTATGTTATTAAATATAATGGACATTGATTGATTGATTATTGATTTGGTTTCTTACTTCGCTGTTCTCCCAGTTTTGGCTAATCACGAAGATGATAACAAGTGATGAAAGGATGAAGGACGCTCTCAAAGAACACCCATGCCCAGGACGGAATTCGAACACGGGACCCCTGGCTTCGCAGCGCGATGTACTAACCACATCGCCACGTCGAAACTGTCTCATATCGGAAATTAACAAAACAATAGTTTAGAAACTCAAGGTAATAATACGAAATATACATTCTGTTTTTATTAATGTAATAATATTAAAATTGAAATTGTAAGAAATCTGTACTTCTGAACAAAGGAACAAAAATCTCAGAGATTTTGAGACATCGGAAAAGAGGGTATTCAAATTGGGAATAACTCAGAAACCCGGACATTTTTTTGTGATTTTCAACAATGTGAAATTTGTTTGAATGTTCGCAATAAAAGTATTGCATAAATTTAATGACCAGGAAATTTCACACCTTTGCAATAATTCTAGCTTCGTCATTCCCATGACAAATCCTTGCACAAAAATGGGTCTGGTTCGAGGCACAACCTGAAGTTAAAAGTCACTAAACCTAACCCTGCTAACTTAACCACATATGCATTTATTAGAACTAGGCGGGATTGTAGATCGGAGTTAAGTTTAGAGTTATTTGCAATTAGTTTTTCTGACTATTAGCAGCTGGATGTGCTTCGTACCAGACAAGCACAGAAATTCTGACGTGATGTGTAGCAACCACAGGAAATCGAATGTACATACCAGTCGGTATTTCTGTTACCCTTATTAATGGATACTCTAATATACAGTGCGTTCATTTCGATCTGCAGCCGAGAGATCGGGAGAAGCGTGGCGGGCGGCGCTGACGGAGATGCCGACATTTGCGGCCTGTAATGCCCGCTTATTTTTATAGACATATGCAGACATTTATATAAATATTGCAAAACGATC
Organism: Lepisma saccharinum; assembly: GCF_977018435.1. Lineage (NCBI taxonomy): Eukaryota > Metazoa > Arthropoda > Insecta > Zygentoma > Lepismatidae > Lepisma > Lepisma saccharinum. Next base: position 31,258,264 of record NC_139248.1, on the reverse strand, counting down.
ACTAACCTGTGTTATAACACGCAAAAGTTCTTCTGTAATTCATCCAAGTTCTGCTCTTATATGCACAAATAAATACGCTTTAGAAACGATGTTAAGAGCCACAGATAATAAAACATTTTAATCATAATTTTGACCAGTAACGTCCTGCTTAAGTTTATATCCTTGAAAGAGTTTTGTGCCGATGGGGATCGTTTGGAGGTTTTGAATGTGCAACACTGTATCAAGATTACGCTGTAGAAGAAACCGTTAAAAGTCAATAGTGTTCGTGAGCTTCCTTGCAATCCGAAATCTCCGAGCTCGAGTTTTTTGTTCCTTCGCGACTAGATGAAGACAGAGTTGTAAATATAGTGGCGAGCAATGTAAACCAAGAGCGTGTTAATTTCGTACTGTGCGCAAGAGTGTTATTCTTGGTTACTTGCAGTTACTTGTTTGTGTTATTGTAGTGTGTATGTGTGACGTGTCAGTGAGAAGATTGGAATGCCAGCCGCAAGATTCACGTTAGAACAAGATCAAAGATTTTTTTATGTATGACACGTACCTACGTGAAAACAAACTCGTGTCGAGACGTGTGTAGGTAATTTGTACAGAAATTCCCATGCGTTTCAACTCCACACAGAGATACGGTTAGACATCTTGTCCTTAAATTACGAGAAACTGTATCGTTAAATTTTAAAACACCTAAGCAAAAACGACGGATTCTAACCGAAGCAAAACTCGATGATATTGGTGCAGCGTTAGAACGTTCTCCAAACAAACCTCTACGCCGTGTTTCACAAGAGGTGGGCGTGTCAAAATCATCGGCACTTACAGCCACTAAGCTACTAAAATTAAAACCATACTCTTATAACACAGGTTAGTGCTCGTTTTGCAATATTTATATAAATGTCTGCATATGTCCATAAAAATAAGCGAGCATTTCAGGCCGCAAATGTCGGCATCTCCGTCAGTGCCGCCCGCCACGCTTTTCCCGATCTCTCGGCTGCAGATCGAAATGGACGCACGGTAGATCCTAGTGATGTTAATTCAAACTGGGTTCTATGAAAATAATTACACTATTGCTACGTGTGTTGGAAAGTGTGATAAGAACTCGTGAAAAATGAAAATTAATAATAGCAATGTTTCCTTGCAGTTATTCTTAACAATAATTTATTTTCACAAATATCTAGTTACAGTAATGGGTCCCATCTCGTGGCACCATCTTAAAGCAAAAGTTGAATTCGCCTTCTGCAGCAAAGGCTGAAACTGTGTTAGGTAATATAATATGGCCCGGATTTCTATGCAATTTATAATATAGGCTGTTTTAATTCTTTCTTAAAACAAACTATGGGTCCTGTTTTATTTTAAAGGAATGGTATTCTGTTGACAAGAAGCAGATTTGTCCTCAGCTTATGGATATGTTTATTTCAATTCACGATCATCGTGGAAAACAGACTGAATGGAAAATGGTGATAAAAAAAACAAACAGGAGTGCTCCCTGTGCTTTATACCACGCCTTGAAGATTTATTGGGGTTGTGGAGTTAGAGCCACACACTTTCTTGATCACGGCCGAAGGTGGGGATGTTGTGATCAGCACCACGCCCCTGGTCGCCTTTACCCCCAGAGTTTCCTCCAGGTATCCACTTTATACGACGCTCGGTGGACACCGGAGCAGCTTGAACAGGTGAGGAAAAATTCCGGTTCTCCCCTGCCGGGCATCGAACCGGGTCTCTCGCATGGTAGTTACATGTCATAAAGACTGAGCTACAGAAGCTGTTGAAAATGGTGCTGGACAGTTCAACTAATATTACTTTTGCCGTTGGTTGTACATGTCGAACCAAATTAAGAAACTTCAGCGAATTACGATGCAATCAACGACATCGTTGATTTGGTGTTTTAAGTCCACTTTATGCACAGTGAGACAATCGGGACTGGACCTACAGTTTAAAGTAGAATCCGAACCACTTGTGCCTCCACCGGGTATCGAACCCGGGACGACATACATGAATATCGTGCAGTGGCGGAGATTAGGTTGCCAAAATTGGTGGAGGGGGCAAGGGGAGTTTAGTTTCTCTTTGTAGTCAAGGCAAAAAGTGGGGAGAAAAACTGTCCCCTAATAACTGCCACTTATTTCATGTGTCATATTTTTGCATGTTTTTTGTTTAAAGCAAATATTTTACATAAAATGTCGGCATGACTGCTTTTCATTTAGTAATGCACCTAATTTGTTGGACAAACATTCAAGACGTGATTTCTCTAAGAATTCGCCAAATTTTCATCGGATTGTGGAAGGCCGTTGCCTCCCCATGCATAATCTTGCTTTGAACATAAAAGTCACATTGTAGGAAGCAAGACTGTGTGTGCAGTGGCGGAACTTTCCCCATGGTAATTTAATATTAGTAGCATTATGAGGAAGGAATTTCTTTCACCGGACCGTACGCTACTGCCATCTATCGGAAATGATCTCTCCTGATCAGTACGGGCGATTGGGTACCAATATTGGAGGCGGGCAAGGGAAGTTTACTTTTTCTTATAACATTGTCCATTACAATCACTGCGTTCTTGATGTTCCTTTCGTCAAGCGTATCTAAAAACTTCAAAAAAACCACTGTGTAAATACTTTAGCGTTCATATCAGTATGGTAATCATCAGACGTCGATTTTGCCTTTGGCCTGAAAACTAATTTACATTCCTGTGGAAAACCAGTGTGACTGGAACCTGCGTGACAAATAATAATGCGCCCACCTTTACCCACGGGCACTTTTAAACCCCCTGTACCCTGTTTATTTTGCCAGATTTTCGCTGGAGCGTAATTCTGATGTATGTACGTTTCATCTAAATAAAATATATAGGGCAAAGGTTCCTTCTTTCTGAGAAGATGCATTTTTCGCAAAAACATTACTCTGGCTGTAACTATATCGGTTCTCTCTATCAGAAATCATCTACCGTCGTTGCTCTTTTTGTACTTGAACTCCATAGACTTCAGTATCCTCCACAATGAAGAAACTCCCCACGCTTATTTGTGTTTGCAAATCAACGCGTAACTTGTTCAGTGTTGGATATTCACCCTTTACATAATACCCGAGGATAATTCTTCTTATTATATCTTTATCGCAACCGTCGATTGCCTTTGTGATACTGTTCCTTTTGATTCGTTTGCGCGGTGATTCAAATTACGAGGAACCCGACGCCTCAAGACTATAGCCTTCCCTAACAATACGCTGCACAGTTCGCATACTCACTCCACAAGCTTCCGACACTCTCTGTTGCACTTTGTGCACACTTACCAAGGGACCACTGTTCTCTGCTTCCTTTTGAAAATATTCATGAACCGTACTGATTATTTTCCTGCCTTGGCTACGAACTACCTCCTTCCTGTTCGCCATCGTACGATACTTACTGCGTTGATAAACACGAAGCTTCCAATGGAAAAACGAGAGTAGAAATTAACGTCACATCACATGCGATATACACGTTTATCGACGAAACATTGTAGTTAGGCAATACACGACGCGACAACAATAACTCCCACGCATATTATTCCTACATTCCGCTCATAACAAACAAGAATCAACAATGGAGCAAAACACCATTAGCAGCGCAACGAATTGGCAACACAGCAACGTGCAGAACGTGGTTAGCGCTGCAGCTTCCTCTCGCGACTGTGTAACTCTCGGCTCTACCGCTAGGTGGTCTGTTCTCTGGTTGGTCCGCTCCCCACTACCCCTGCCAGCTTCTAGAGCGCCCGCCGTAAGAACTGAAAAGAGCTATAGTAGACAAGACTTAGCATACTTCGGGGACAACAGTGGCAAATAATGGGGGCCTCCTAACTGCCGCCACTGCTCCTGATTTTCAGAATAGTGACTTCAGGTTACCTGTTCAGGTAGTGGGCCTGACATAATTTCTCAGAAATGGAGTCCAACGTAAGAAATAGCACAAGAACTTGCAAAACAATTGTATGCATCTTGCAGTGTGAATGCACACACATTCTTGAGATATGAAACAATCCCTATTAAATATACGATGTAGGATTCATTCACCCTATCCATAAATATAACAGACGATAGCTTAGCACCTAATGTTTACACTGCGGGACACGAAAATGCGAGTTCAAAGTCAACTGTCTTCCTCCTCTCCTCCTCGCCCGGCTGCGTTGTCGCATTTGTCGAAACACAAATGGGTGCAGTTTTCGCCGGGTGACGTCAGCAGTCCCGTCTAGTTCGCTTCACTTTATGACTATTTCTGCACTGGCGGGTCTAGTTGATTACATGGTGCAACACTGACTCGTCTCCTTCATTGATTTGGTGTCTGCACCGTTTGCACTACGTTCTGGAGTGGTTCGTGCTAACCAATGAAATGGACGTTTAAAGCAGCAGACGGGCATTTGTTGAATCTTCTGAACTTGAACACCGCTATTCGTCTACTTGCTTGAACGTCATTTCCTCGCACCAGCCTGACACCGGGATACAATGAATTGAATTGTTGTTTTAAGTCCACTATGCACAGAAAGGCTAATCGGGACTGGACCTATAGTTTGCAATGGGATCCGAACCACTGTGCGTCCACCGGGTATCGAACTCAGGACCCCTTGATTACAAGGCGAGGCTAATACAATAATTGACATTAATAGTGCTGATAATGATGGAAATATCCCTCTTACGCCACAGCAACGAGGGAAACGATTAGGTAGACACAACCTCAACAAAGTAAGAGTATTATTTCACATGTGTTCAGCTTTTTTCAAATGTTGGCTGATAATACAGAAACAGCAAATACTGTTTATTTCAAACAAATTTAAAAGTTGACTGGATATGCATATGGCGTGCACAGAACGATTGTTGAAAGCATTAAAAGGATTCAAAGCAGGGGTGCCCATCCCCCCCAAGGCCAATGGCGCATCCCACCAAAATCATGTCATCCACCCCCCCCCAAATCATATCATTCGCGCCCTCAAGCGATATCGTTATCACTACAAAGTATTTAATTACGACAGTGCGTGTACCGAAAGTATTTTTTCTTAGCTTTTTCTTACAAATCATGCATCTGCTTTAAATTAAGCAGTATACCAACACTAAGCATTATATTTTAAGAAGTCATGTAATTGATGGATATCGAGAATATCGATTATGTCTTGTAATGCAACTGTAATATAAAACTTCACATTCACCTCAGCAAAGCGCCAAACTCGCATTGTTGCAACACAACACTGCGAGCGAAGCGATCAAGAAAATTTTTATATCCATATCCTTGCAGGCTTTCAAGAATATTAATTTAATAGGGTGTTAATACTTTCTTACGATCCCGAGATATTTAGTCCTTTCCAGCTACTATTTTGGCACCTTCGGGGTAGAAAACGTGTGGATACCATATCGCTAAATACAGTCTCCAAAATTTAATGTTCGAAATCTCTCTCCACTTCAGAAATCCCTTCACAATCTAAGATTTGACAATTTATCCTATCTCACCCTTTAAATTTAATACTCAATCCTACCACCAAAATGTCCATGCAATTATAGACTTACGGTTAATATTGAAGAGTGGATATTGCCTCATCCAAAAAATTAATTCTCATTCTCCACACCACAATTTCCGCAACAGTCTAGGAAAATACTAATACACAAGAATTGAATACCTCCCTCAATTTATTAAATACTCAATCCCCCTCTAACTAAAATACCCGCCACAATCTAAGGCCTAAAGTTGGATACTGTCCCCCCCAAAGTTTAATTCAGAATTCCCCCAGAACCCATGTGTAAAATAAGGCTTAATACACTGCTGTTTGTGAAAATTGCAACACCCAGAAATAATGGCCCAAATTAATCCAAACTCGGAGGATGTGTAGAACAGTGTACCAGCAATAAGTGATTAGGATTGCAGAGAGATGGCGTGCATGTAAGCCCAGCAGCGCCCTCTCTTGTGTAACCGGAAGGGTCAGTGTTCCGGAAGGGTCAGTGTTAACGCCAAGCTCAGTCAGTGAAGAGCCGTCAAACGAAGTGGAAACGTGAAAGCAAGTGCTGGTATACCTCGTCGACGTCAAAGGGTGCAATATCAACATGTGAGTGTGTTCGAATGGGTCAGAATGAGCGGTCTCTGGGAAGCGGGTTTGTCATACCGTGACATTTCGGCTCGTACAGGGCATGCTGCTACGACAGTGATGCGTGTGTGGAGCCAGTGGATAGAAGAGGGTCGTACACAGCGACGAGCAGGTACTGGACCACGCAATGTGATCACAGCACGGGATGACCGCCATCTTGCCCGCATGGCTGTAACTCACGGTACGGCTTCGTCCACAGTATTGGCTCGACGCTGGAGCAGTGCAACGGTTGTGGACCTGTCTGCGTGGACGGTACAACGATGTCTGCTGCGGGTTGGGCTGGTGACACGCATGCCATTGCGTCGGCTTCCATTGTTCAGAAACCACAAACGCCTCAGACTGCAATGGGCACGTGAATGCCGTCGCTGGCATGCTAAGTAGCAAAATGTAGTGTTTTCGGACGAGTCCCGCTTAAACTTGTCCTACCGTGATGGCCGCATAGGTGTTAGACGCTACCGTGGTGAACGCAACCTGGCAACCTGCATTGTTGAGCGGCATAGCGGACAAACGCCAAGTGTGATGATTTGGGGTGCCATTGGACACAACATGCCATCTCCCCTCCTACGCATTGAAGGCAATCTGAACAGCAACCGCTACGTTAGGGAGGTTTTGTAGCCCGAGGCACTGGCCCTCCTTCAGGCAACTCCACATGCCATATTTCAGCAGCTCAATGCCCGGCCACATGTGGTGAGGAATGTGCAAGACGTCTTCGAAGCACGACAGTTACCACTGCTTCACTGGCCTGCACGTTCGCCTGACATGTCACCCATCGATCATGTCCGGGATATGGTTGATCGGCAACTTGTTCATCATGGTCCGCCAGCAACCACTGTTGATGCTTTGTGGACTCGCATACAAACCGCGTGGAGGGAGATTCCCCAGGAACATATCCAGGCCCTCCTTGATTCCATGCCACGATGTATAGAGGCTCTGTTTGCAGCACATGGGGGCTTCACACCATACTGAATTCTCAAGGTCAGAGATCATATACAGGTCTGTAACTCTAATCATTTGTGTATTGGCATGTACCAAATCTGTGGTATAAAGTTCATTTCAATCATACGTTTTCTTCTTGGTGTTGCAATTTTCACAAACAGCAGTGTATGTAAGAGTTGGATATTTCTCCCTCCCCCATTCCATAATGCCCTTAAACACTTTTTTCTTCATCTAATGTTGAATTTTATATTATTTGAAGGGAAAAAATCCCCCCTAAAAAATCTCGATGGGGCAACTTGCGCCATAATATCCCCCTGTGGGCACACCTGATTCAAAACGTCAGCCCAATATGGCAACAGCGCGCTGGTTAACCGTGACCTTGAAGCTCGTATTTTTGTGTCCTGCAGTACAGTATGCTTACATGCTTTTTCTTACAAATTTCAGTGATTTTTCTGCATTTTTATATAATTACATAGGGCTAGGATGTAAGGATGGTAAGGGTGATGTGTTCCCTAAATATATAGAAATTCATATTATGAAGGAACTAATTATAAAAAGGTGCTTTTTAAGGGCATATTTTGGCATATTTGACCATTTCTGCGTGATAGAGCATATTTTGATGGATCTTTGGTCATATTCAGCATATTTTCACTTTTTCAAGTAATATACAGTCATTTTCGAAGTGGACTCGTTCTTATTCTCAGGTTCACGTGAGTTATTTTTTTTCTTTGGACTGCAGCAAAATCTTTTTAATTTTCATTTGAAAATTTACAGAAAGTATTAATTGTGGATTCCAACTCAGGGCCCATACATTGAACTAAAAATAGTACGAATTTGAAAATATCTCAGCATTTAGATATTGATGTGTGAAACCGTCCAGTTATAAGGGGATATTTTTCAAATTATAGTGCATATTTTGTACAATTTTAGGCCATAAGAGCATATTTTATTTTGCATATTTTGGTGATTTTTAGGTCATAAAACCCCTAGCCCCAATAATTACATATTTCGCATGTTTCGGCAACAAATGAAATTCGAGCTTTATGGTTTGAATCAGTTTCGAAATCAACTTCGGGTTTTGAGTAGTCTGGTTTACTTTTATGTCGCTTCATGGCGCTAGCGTCGTAGCGCGCTGTGATGAGCACTGCGTCTCGTAGGCCAACTCAACTTCGGAGTAATACGTATTAGCAAATGACAGTTGTATTAAGTAAGAAATTTAAAGCAGTAATAACTAAGGTAGTGCACTTTACTTTTTATTTATAAACTGTTACACCTAACCTCTCTTTATTATAAACGAATCCTGACAACTATATAAAGCAGTAATTACAGCGCCTTGAATAACATAGTGTGGAAAACCACCCAAGAAACTGGTTCCCCGAGACGATGACAAGTAGAGGGCAGTGCGATCGACCCAGGTGCTAATTTTGGTATGAAAGTAATGCGGCTTAGTTAGTTTTTGGAATATATTGTGTAGATTTGTTTCTCTAGAAAGGCGGTAAGTGAATTGATGGAAACAGTTATATTTGTGGAGTGATTTGCAGTCACGAAATGGCATTAATTTGGAAAGAAAAGTAAAATAAAATTAATAAATAAATAGCATACGTAACACAAGAAGAAACATCGCAATGTGATTCCGGACGTCAGGTCTTGGACTGTGTATTAGAATTTATTTTTCTATGTTATTAGAATATAAATAGTATCCTGAGAGATATTTCATACCGAAGCGACAAACCACAAATGTCGCTTGAAAGCGAGCAGTCAGAAATCAATGCAGCCTTTCGAACCGTAGGGACAAAAGCTCTGACTGCACCGTTTCCTCAAGAATATTTTACACCAAAGCGACACGCGACAAACGATACGAGGATTTCACACCAAAGCGACACGGGTCATTCGGTCCAAAGCAACTTTAATACCGAAGTGACACATGTTGCTTGGAAAGGAGCCAATCAAGAGCAACATTTCACATCGTAGCGGCATGACGGGAAGCACAGGCCAGCGTTCGGTTGGTGAAATCCTCAAGCGATAAGTGTCGTGTGCCCCTTGTCGCTTTGGTGCGCAATCGCACTAAAGCAAGACACTCCTTACATCGCGTATGCGCGAAAAACAAACCACGGCAACATGTTGCAAGCTATTGAAGAAATGGCCCAGTTTGAGCGACGCAGAAGCGACAAAGCGACACGTGTGGCTTATCGTGTCGCTTAGATATGTTGTTGTAATGTGCGGTTTATCGTGTCGCCTATCTGTTGTTCGCAAGCAACGCTTGCTAATAGACTGAAGGCACCATGTCGCTTGTCACTTAGTTGGGAACTCCCCCTGTAGCGCGTCGCTTCGGTCTCAGCACCCTTCCTTTAAGGAGCTTTCCGACCGAAGTAACATGTAGCATGCGAATACGCCATATTTGGACCCTCATGTGCAATGAATGCTATTTTACAGTCTGGAAATGTGTGTCACTAGTGTGACAGTGTGAACATCCCGTATCGCTTGTCCCATTGGTTTGAAAGTTGCCTTACACTCATGTCGATGGCACTAAGAAAGTTTTGTGGGGTTCCCCTTGTCGTTTCATGCAATCATCATTATCAACATCGCCGCGATTTGTTTAAAGCGGAAGAAAAGAGATAGTAAATATCAAAAATACAAATCCTTCAGTGTGTATATCTTTAAAAGAAATGATGATGATGATAATAATAATGAACCTAATTCATACACAAAAATTTAGTTGCCAAGAACATTCCACGGGTATTTTTTCTCCCGTATTATTAACGAAAGTATGACGATAACAGGACGGGGTCGACTGTCTAGAATGTTCGTTAATATCTTCGCGACCACTGTACCAAATATCATAGCAATTATCACATTCATAGAAATGCTTCATGTAAAAGAATCAGACGTTGCAGCGAAAACTCAATTTACTTCCATTATAAGCAGTCGAACACCAAGCACCGGGGTCAACACCAGCGCCTCTAGCGGATCATTTTCGAGTGGAACCAGCCACAGAGCGCAGAACCATGCCGTTTTCCACACTACGTTATTCTAGGCGCTGTAGCAGTAATTTTACGTAGACGAACACAATATGAAAATCCTCAGGAAAAAAATGGACTTTGCGGAAGGAGTCTGTGGAATAATCGAGCGAAAATACAAGTCCTCTGCGCAAGTATTGACTCGAGAGGGCTATACAAATGAATGCGTGAGAGGGGAAGTTATTGCAGCTACCAGATTTTTGCAGCAACGCTCACTCGTTTTCTTCCTTTCTTTACCGTTATGCGCGGTATTGCTCCACAGATTCCTGAGAGAGTGTGCAGTAAAGAATAGATTAATCTTACATAGAATAGGAAAAGCGAGTATTGTTGCGTAACAATGCTATTAACTTTGTTATTTTGAAAACTGTTATATTTCATGTAAAATATTTTTCAGAATATGAGAACCTCTAAATAAGAATGTCACTATTACAAATTTGCACTGTTGCACTATTTCTATTAATTTATTTATTGCAACTTTTGGTATTTTATTCTGACTTCGTGAGGGTCAGATTTATGGCTGACCGGGTTGCACCCCCAGATATAAAAACTTGCTGACGTCACCGATGCGGACCGACTGTCAGTCAGCTGGGGTGTGGGAGTAAAGGGGTGAGAGAGAGAGAGAGAGAGAGAGAGGCAGACGGGGAAGTAATCAATAAGCCAGAAGCTACCCCGGGTCAATGATGTTGCATTGCAAGAGGGAGACTGGAGAAGATTTCGCTTCAACCGACGAGAGCTGGCATGTCCTCTCTCTCTCCTCTATCCCAAATTCCTTATTAAGGTATAAGCCCTGATTCGAACGTTAGTCCGTTATCTTTGGCACAGCTCGAGAGGAACCCTAACGACGCACACCTGGTTTTGAGCCTGCACCTATTTCCCTGAAAAGCGCTGTTGTTACTGAAGCGTTTAGACAACAATTCATTCACTGCGACAACGTTACACTCCAAAGGAAGGCTTGTTAAAGGTCCAGCAATTTTTCAATAAATTCAATTCCGGTCCAGGAGAGAATATCAGCAGGCATAAATGGTTGGACCGTAAACAACCTTTTTATCTGTAAAGTATTTCAATTCGGTCCAGGCACCTTTTTCCTGATCAATTTCAATACGGTCCAGAAACATTTTTTTCCGGATGAATTTAATTACAGTCCAGGAACCTTTCTTCAGACTGGTTTAAATTCGGTCCAGGAATTTTTTTTTCGGCTCAATGTAAACCTATTTGTGAATGAAACAAATCGCAACTTGCATCTAATTTAAATTGTGCGAGAAAAATGGTTTACGGAACCAAATAGAACCCATTGGAATGTATGGATTTCTGGATCCTTAGCAATCCCAGGGTTGTTAATTTCCAGGAATTCTAAATAAATTCAATTTCCGTCCGGGAGAGAAAATCAGCAAGTGTAAATTGGTTCTAGGCCGTACGTAAAGAACCTTTTTATGTATAAATTATTCCAATACGATCCAGAAACCTTTTCCGGATCAATTTAAATTCGGTCCAGGAACCTTTTTGCAATGTAACAATACGCAACTTGGACCGAATTTAAATTTTGCGAGAAAACAGGTTCCGATCATGCAGCGGAACCCAATAGAACCAATAAAAAACAATAAAATTTCTAGAGCAGACTGTATACAGCTCAAATTTACATGTTGTGTCAACTGTAATTTACAAAACGACCTCAAGGCTGCAACACTAATCAAGTGAGCTTCAAATCACCATTTTTGTTCTTTTATAAGCACTTACACCAGTAAAGAGGAGTTTTTTTCTTGCTCTCTGTCAGCCTAAACCTTAGAGAAATTTCTCTGCAAATGAAAATTCAATATCTCTGTGCATGCGTACCGCACCGGCAAGTTTATGAATGGAGGAGAAAGTTCGACAATGGCCTCAGATGGGTGTAAATGTCTTGGCAGTGCCTCATGAGTGACTGCACGTTGACCCCAAAGACTTTATCTTCTTAAGGTATGCAGGCACTAACTCAAAATTGAAAATATATGTATATCAGCAATAGGTCTGTGCTAAAATGCAGCAAACGTGTTGCAAACCTACATATAGAAATCTAGTAGGTAATAAATGAAAACAAATTAAGGTTATCATTCGACTCTGCGTTGTATGTAAATATAAGCAATACAACAACACAACCTAGAAATGATAACGCAACCGCAACCTCATGTTACGAAATCTATCAAGACACTGAATTGTGAACATCTCATTTACTCCACGTGGACTTGACAAGTACTGTCAGTTCCAAAAACGGACGCTATTGGTGGGAAAGGTTTGAGGGGAAGATATACTGGGCTCCACGTGGACTTGACATTTGGTTGTCAGGAAAACTGATCTTTCGGAACGTTCTTCGAAGTAAAGTGTCGTTCGAATCGGGACTTGAACTTTACTCCTCTCCTAGCCCCATCACAACGTCATGTCATAGTAACAGTTAAAGATGTAAATTTGTATGTAAATCACTAATGGTAGATTTCGACATTATTTTTATCATTTTGCAGAAATTTGTTAAAATTGAAATGAAAATGATTAAACTAATTTGCAAGGTTTATCTGTTGCATATCTATGGTTTTAATATACAGGGCAATTGAAAATGAATGGTGCAACTTTACACAGTTAGTATGACTTTACTATTTACGATAGAAAATCATACAAGGCATCAACATGAAGAAAAACTGTGGACATTTAACTCACATGACTTACATTACAAAGATTCAACATGGGAACCTCGTGTAATGTGGTTGATATGATCCTCCCGAACCATATCAAGGATTCGGTCATATTTAATATTATTCTTAATTATTTTACTTTTTATATATTCACTGTTAAAAAACGTTATGAAAGATGAGTTATTTAATATTTGAACTAATGACCTAATTCTATCATTCGAGAAGTTTAGAATTTGTTATTTGCAAGCTTCTTGAAAGCGAAAGCTTTCATTGTTGACAATTAGTGAAAAGTATGTGTTCTCAGTTTTAGAATCAAACTACTTGTATTATGAAAGCCATAAGAGCTAAATTTCAGTTGGAGTTATTAGTAATATAAGCCTTATGGACATTGGAAAGAAGTTTTTAAGAATGTGACAACTTTGTAGTAGATAATATTATAGAAACTTCAAGGATCATAATTGTTGTTTTAGACATAGAAAAATGAACCTTATGGAACATACTGTTTAATCTTTAGAATATTGCCATTATACACAAATTAGTTCTGCATATCACAGCTGTAGCTATGTTTATCTATTGTGTCACGGGAGGCGCTCTGCTTGACATGCGGGGGGTATAAATACAGCTTCGGAACCTAATTCGGGGGCATTTTCATCACCGACTCCGATGGATTAACATCTTAAATACTCAGCTCCCTTTATGGGAGGGTTCAAGAACTCAGTCTTCGTTCCCAAATTAGCTTAGAGACATAGTTATTCTGTCGTATGGGTAGGTTCGACCTGTGGACATGCTAACATGTCACCATACGAAAGAATAAGTTCATTTCAACTTTATTTTGAAGTTTTCTGAAATTTTAAATAAAATCTTCACAAAATAATGTTAAATTTCGACTCAGAACTTACTGTTATTCTGACGCATGGGTAGGTTCGCCCTGTGGACATGCTAACATGTCACCATGCGTGAGAATAAGTTAATTTACGATTTCTTTCAACTTTGTGATAATTCAGTTTGATTTCTTCGAAACATATACGTAATATATTTTCAATTTTTGCATAAAGCAACAGGACTTAATGTTATTCTGCCGTATGAGTAGGTTCGCCCTGTGGGCATGCTAACATGCCATCATACGGAAGAATAAGTTCAGATTATTTCGTCTCCATGATTATTATTTATTGATCAGGTTATTCATTATTGATATCTGGCATGGTTAGGTTTCGCCCTGTGAACATGCTAACATGTTGCCATACCCGATACAAGTCGATGTCTCTAATATTTTATGAATTATAGCAGTTTGTATTTCTGCATATATCTTGAAGCCAGACCATAATGTCCAATTTATATTAAATCGGAGTCAATACTTAAAACCTTCGCCAATCACGTCAAAGTTATGCTTCATTATGTCAAGGAGCGTTCATAAAGTTCCAAGCAAGCGCCTAGTCGTCTTTATATAACTGATATGACAGCTTGATCCATATTATGTAAATAAACTGCAAAAGTCGGGTAGATTTAATTATAAGAAAGAAATCTGTTCTGTCCTTTATTTATGGAGATCTGTAACTAAGATGTAAATTTATAAAAGTATCTTGAAAATAAACCATCTTCAGGAAAATAATTGCCCATAAAGAAGCCTACTGAAGACGCAGGCCTTTCTTCGGAAACAGATGTTATTCCTTTATAAAGTCTCCCTTTTCCATAGCCTGTCAAATGATTTAGTACATAACAGTCGAAGCTTCATATCCCACGTATTTCTACTACTATACCCGTACCTGAGAGGGGTCAGAGTATCCCATTAGCCCACTGAGTTTTAGCCGAGGTGAAGAAACAGATGAAATAGGATATTGAAAGGTGATTGAAGGAAATAGGAAGGTAAAGATGAGGATGGACGCTTTGTCTTCGTGATTTTTTTTTAATGTAATAGCTGCGATTGTATAGTTTTTCGAAGGCGATTTATGCTCGAGGACGCTGACGACAGAGGGTGGCCTAAAGGTTCGAGAGAGGAACCGCCACGAAGCCTAGTTCAGTATGAGAGCAGCCTAAAGTGTCGCGATGGATGTTTCCGCTCACTTTCTTCGTCTCCTTCGAAGTTTAGAGCTGGTGATCGAGCGCAGGTCTCTCCCCAGCCATGCAGCTAAGCAATGATGATTTTAAAAGGATGGTATTTGTTTTATTTTGATTTTGAGCGTTTTCCCTCATCAGTTGTTATGTTTTCCTTCCTAATTTTGCGTAACGCTATGCGTCGCTCTTCATAGTCATTCACCTGTTGATACGTGCTGATAGGAATATTGGCAGCCCTGAAAGGACTCCCCCTTAGAATTGGAGGAAAGGAAATGAAGGGAGAGTAGTGGGTGATCACGGCACGGCACATTACATGGTAAACGTCCAAACAATAATCATGTACATGCTGTGCACGAGACAGCAAGTCGTTGTCAACGGTTCGAAGACGCTAACAATTCACAGTTGTAACTTTGGCAAATCTTTCGGTAAGGTGAAACATGTGCCTTACTACCAAAACGCATGTGGAAATGTCTTTGCACCATTGTGAGTGAATCAGTCCTTGATAGCTCCAACACACAATACACCTTCTATGGATCACTAGCCAATTTGCAACACTGGCGATCCTGGTAAAACTGCGGCAAAGCAGCATAAGCCCACTTAGTGAGAAGAAAAGTTCCCGAGTTTTTCTTTATATTGATGACTTGTCTGATTTGCTATCATAAGTAATAACGTCATAATAACTGTGCAAAGTTGCACCATTCATTTTGAATTACCCTGTAGTTTAAAAGATTTATGCCATTGTGATGCAATCATAGTATAGAGGAACCACAAGGAAAGAAACCTGCGCAGAACCTCATCGCGCTGGCGGTTGGGGGAAAGAACAGGGGGAAGGACCTTTTCAGCGCGGCCACGTCAGTGTTGCCAGACCTATTGATTTCTCGGGAGAATTCCTTCATAAACTATTGCTATGGAACCTCCAACGGCCTGCTCAAAAACACGTTTCCTGCTCATCTTACTTGAGCATGGAGGGAAGAGATAGAGTGGATTAGGGGGACAAAAGCTTTGATAAATGTTCAGTCGGTAAAGAAAAACCTCATTCCATCTCATTGTTTTATTGTATTGGTGGGTACAAAAAAAGGGGCGTAAATAGCGTCAGGAACCATCAAAATTCCCCTTAGCGTAATTTTAGGCGTATATATATATATATATATGTGTGTGTGTGTGTGTGTGTGTATAAAATGTGTATATATATATATATTAAACGCAGCAATATAGAGGCAGCATAACTGACGAATAAAACATGCGAGTGTTAATAACAAGAAATTTGCTAGAGAACGAAGCAGCATAGTTCAATTACAAAGGAAATAATACACCCCCTCCCCCGTAGTTGCTTGAAACTTTCATGGGCTTCAAAATACTTAGTTTTCCATCCTTAATATACTATTCTATACAAAAATATTTAATTTTCTACAAAATTATATAGCGGCATGGACGTCCAGAAGGAAGTGCAAGGATGGTCGCAACCCCCCTCCCCTTCTGGAAAATGAATGTTGACATAAAAGTACCTATTATTTCAGACGTATTAGTTGATTTCAGTCACAGTAATTTACATATATTTTTATAATAGGGATGTAGGAACGTGATAATTTCAAACTCAAGTGGTGTTTTCTGAGAGGGCAATATTATTACGGGGTAATATGCCTCGTTTATCCGCCTGATAAAAATACATTGTTCCCCCCTCGCTGGAAGAAATCTGCGGACGACCCCTTGCCCCCCAGTGCGCACGCCTATGCCGCCCCCGAGAACGTCGTTCATCCGCTACTATTAGATCATCGGATTTTGTAGCAGATCTTCTCGTTTCCCAAGGAACAATCTCCCGATTTTTCAAGTCTGACCTGGCAACACTGCCACGAGCACAGATAACGGCAGGGAAGGTGCGCGAACTCTTTTGACGGAAGGGATTTTTCCTTGTGGTCGAGCTATAGTACGATATTCACACAGCAATTATAAACCAAGAGAGTTCAATATTTTTCATCGCTTCCAGAACTGTGTGCCATTTCGCCTCTCCTAAAGCTCTCGCCACCAAAACAGTCCAGTCAAGTTTGGAGTCTCCCTTAGCCTCCTCCTAAGCTGCTCAGTCGACACTCTTGGCGCGTTTACGTATGCGGTTGATTTCATCGGTAGAAGTCGTTGCTTATTGGCAACACTGTAGGTGCGTGGCGTGACCTTGACTGGACTGTTTTCGTGGCGAGAGCTCTAGCAGATAATTAAGTGCTTCTTTTAAGGCTATTCCTGAGTGGTGTTGGTCAAGCCCATATAGGTGTTCAAACATGACATTGCTCCCCCCAACCATCCACCGGGTTGAGATTCGTGAGCTATGTATGGGGTCAAATATCGTGAATATCTTGCTTTCCACATACGTCATATTCAAGTTACGTGATTGGAAATAAGCGCTAATGAAAAATAAATTGTTGGAAACTGACATCTGTGTTCGAATTTTCTTCAGCCCTACACACAGAAAACTAAATGCATAAAATGTATTTGGTGCACTAGAAAGTGTGTTTTTGAGCCTTTGTCGAGAATCATGTGCAGAGTTTGATGCATTTTCGTACAGGTTGTCTACAAATGATTGAAGCTGTTTCACGATGTTGCCGTACATGTATTTTTGAACACATTGTAAAGTAACTTTACAGTTTTGTAGAGAAACTCAACACGTTTTGTGACACATTACAAGTATTCCATATGCCCCCCTTTCGTGATTCTGCAAACATAAACTTCATGTCCCTATCAATTCGATCAAAACCACTGACGATACGAGCCCGCAGTTCTGCCAGATCACTCGGCAATGGAGGCACAAACACTAAATCCTTCACATAACACCCCACACAAAAAAGTCACACGGAGTTAAGTCAGCGGAGCGTGAGGTAATAACAGCAGTTGTTAATCATCATTTTCACAACGACCGATCCACCGGTTTGACACACTGGTGGTTGAGAATTCGTGGACATCGTGATGGAACTGGGAGCACAATCCAACTGGTGGACAAAGTTCTCACTATCTGTCTCCAACTATGGCATGAGCCAATTTTCTTAACATGTCAAGATACCAGTGTCCTGTATTGGAGAAGGGGCCGTAAACTAAATTGAATTTGGGAAAGTCACGAATATGCTCAACTGCGCCAGGGCGAACAGAAAACTCCCATAACTTGTAATGTTTCACAAAACTTGTTGCGTTTCTCTACAAAACAGCAAAGTTACTTCACGATACGTTCAATAATACATGTACAGTAACATCATGAAACAGCTTCAATCATTTTTAGACACCCTGTATATAATTTGTAAATGAAAATCCAATGATGCAAGTGAGTATTTCTTTATGTGCCCAACTGTGCTTTAATGCATCAAATGATGTATCTACCTGCATCTTTCTCGATGATGCACTTAAATATTTGGCCTGAGTTGCAGACATATTTCTTGTTGTTGTTGTTGTTGTTGTTTCAGGGATGCATTTACTTCTCCGTGTGTACCCTGAGAAGGCTTCAGTCACCTCTCTCCCGGCAGCAGGAGCATCAGGTACAGTGGAATCCATGAGTATTACCGTGCAAATTGTCCCTGACTATATTCATTAATTTTTCTGTCACATCTTGTGTTTTTGAGCGATGGATTTTTATGTATGCTGGTGCAGAAGTTGTCGACAGCTTGTTCTGAGTTTAATTTTCTTTGAATTCTTTAAGCTCTTATTGGGTCAAATAAAGTGCACGAACATGGTGATGGACAATTTGCGCGGTAATACCCTTGGATCCAACTGTACAGTGGCGTACCCAGGATTTTCGAAAGGGGCAATTACCTAGACTTTCTTCAGTAGTCAGCCCTCATTTTGCTATCTTTCCCTGCATTTGAAGTTCTATTTTTATTAACACTAGGCCAAATCGAGTATATAACTCCCACCAACCCCTTTGGGCATGCCACTGATCAGGTATGTAATTTGTTAGCAGAAAGAAGAATTGGGTTCTGATCAGATCGATATCACGATTACTTGTAAACGCTTCGCCTTGTTCTGAGTATCACTGTTGACGTTATCACGGTTTGACACTAATGTTGTAAGACTCCATGGGGAGAAATCCTGTAACGTAAATGTCTAAACCAGTGAAAGTGAGAAAAGCCTACCGGATCTTGTTGCTTCTTTCTTCACCGTTTACCCTTACTCGCACAGGCTTTATCTAAAATTCAATTTAATTCGAACGACTACTCTGGGAGATCAGTTTTAATTTGAATTGCCACGTCGTCTTTGAAAGCACGTGGATTCAACCTTTCACCTTACGGTTTTCCAAACGTATTATTCTATTCCTGGTGCGGTGGTCATTTGTTATTGTAGAGCTGATTTAATTACGCAACTTCCGTGGTCAAGCAGCTACAGCGCGAGTCTCATCATTTGGCATGGCAGAGAGTGTGGATCACAGCGCACCTCACTGCGCATCTTCAATCTGACGTTGCACAACTTGCCCCTCCTAATTTGACGGTATTCATTCTTCTGCGCATGCGGAGGAGGGTTCAACGCATTGCACAGCTATTAAAGGCGCACTGACTAGATTCACATTTCAATGCCTGTGGAAGAAAGAGATCTTTTCTATTTTCGTCATTTTCACTCGCAATTGAATGCCTGTGGAAGAAAGAGATCTTGTCTATTTTCGTAATTTTCACCCACATTTGAATGCCTGTGGAAGAAAGAGATATTGTCTATTTTCGTCATTTTCACTCACATTTGAATGCCTATGGAAGAAAGAGATCTTGTCTACATTCGTCATTTTCACTCACATTTGAATGCCTATGGAAGAAAGAGAGTTTGTCTATTTTCGTCATTTTCACTCGCATTTGAATGCCTATGGAAGAAAGAGATCTTGTCTATTTTCGTCATTTTCACTCACATTTGAATGCCTATGGAAGAAAGAGAGTTTGTCTATTTTCGTCATTTTCACTCGCATTTGAATGCCTATGGAAGAAAGAGATCTTGTCTATTTTCGTCATTTTCACTCACATTTGAATGCCTATAAAAGAAAGAGAGTTTGTCTATTTTCGTCATTTTCACTCACATTTGAATGCCTATGGAAGAAAGAGATCTTGTCTACATTCGTCATTTTCACTCACATTTGAATGCCTATGGAAGAAAGAAATCTTGTCTACATTCGTCATTTTCACTCACATTTGAATGCCTATGGAAGAAAGAGAGTTTGTCTATTTTCGTCATTTTCACTCGCATTTGAATGCCTATGGAAGAAAGAGATCTTGTCTATTTTCGTCATTTTCAATCACATTTGAATGCCTATGGAAGAAAGAGAGTTTGTCTATTTTCGTCATTTTCACTCGCATTTGAATGCCTATGGAAGAAAGAGATCTTGTCTATTTTCGTCATTTTCACTCGCATTTGAATGCCTATGGAAGAAAGAGATCTTGTCTATTTTCGTCATTTTCACTCACATTTGAATGCCTATGGAAGAAAGAGAGTTTGTCTATTTTCGTCATTTTCACTCGCATTTGAATGCCTATGGAAGAAAGAGATCTTGTCTATTTTCGTCATTTTCACTCACATTTGAATGCCTATAAAAGAAAGAGAGTTTGTCTATTTTCGTCATTTTCACTCACATTTGAATGCCTATGGAAGAAAGAGATCTTGTCTACATTCGTCATTTTCACTCACATTTGAATGCCTATGGAAGAAAGAAATCTTGTCTACATTCGTCATTTTCACTCACATTTGAATGCCTATGGAAGAAAGAGAGTTTGTCTATTTTCGTCATTTTCACTCGCATTTGAATGCCTATGGAAGAAAGAGATCTTGTCTATTTTCGTCATTTTCAATCACATTTGAATGCCTATGGAAGAAAGAGAGTTTGTCTATTTTCGTCATTTTCACTCGCATTTGAATGCCTATGGAAGAAAGAGATCTTGTCTATTTTCGTCATTTTCACTCGCATTTGAATGCCTATGGAAGAAAGAGATCTTGTCTATTTTCGTCATTTTCACTCACATTTGAATGCCTATGGAAGAAAGAGAGTTTGTCTATTTTCGTCATTTTCACTCGCATTTGAATGCCTATGGAAGAAAGAGATCTTGTCTATTTTCGTCATTTTCACTCACATTTGAATGCCTATGGAAGAAAGAGAGTTTGTCTATTTTCGTCAGTTTCACTCGCATTTGAATGCCTATGGAAGAAAGAGATCTTGTCTATTTTCGTCATTTTCACTCACATTTGAATGCCTATGGAAAAAGAGAGTTTGTCTATTTTCGTCATTTTCACTCGCAAGTGAATGCCTATGGAAGAAAGAGATCTTATCTATTTTCGTCATTTTCACTCTGTATTTAAGTTAAAAGGACGTTCGTTGCACCCATTCACTATTCTCTGTTCCAGGAAATGATTGATTTGGTTTATTTCACTTCGCTTTTCTGCCACTTTTCTCAAATTTCGAAGATGAGGATGACTAATGTTATGATGAAATTGATGAAGTGGCAGTGGAAAGGCCGGGATTCGAACTCGGAACCCATGGCGTCGTAGAGCGCGTTGCTAACCACTCCACGACGACGAGCAAGCGGACGAAGAAAACAAGTAGTGACTCAAGAGGGCTCGACCAATGAACGCGCGAAAGGAAAAAGGATTGCGTGTAGGGGAAAACGTGACTGCAGCTACCAGCCGTTTGCAGCAGCGCGCACTTGTTCCGCATACTTCTGGTACAGATTTGTTTAAGCTTCTTTCTTATGATTGTGTCAATGGCAACGATGTCAGTGTACTAATAATCTTTGTCGGGTGGAAATTAGTCAAGTACTGACTCACACGAGACAGAAAGACTCATTTGATTCTTTCGACTGGCATAAGGCTAACCTTAAGAGAGTTTTCTGAAGAAGCATCAAGCATATTACTAATTGATAAAGCTCTTGATATTGTGTTTATGCTTGTGTGTGTGTCAAGGACATATTTAGGAGTGTCGAGGGTGTCCGGAATCCTCCCTCACGCCCCCGAAAGACTTACCAATTATAAAAATTAAATAATGAAAAGGTGTTTATTTAGCATTTGTTGCATAATCAAGGGCTATTTATTTACGCCGAACTTAATGGAAGGGAGGGATTAGATTGGGATCATACAGCTCTGAGTGACAGTACCAAAGAAGATTTATGCAGGCTACTAGCTGTAATAATATGTGTATAATATTAATCTGGAACATTACTTTTCGTCATCTTAATCTAATATCCTTTATAAAAATTGATGCATGTATATATGTTTGTTCCGGCATAACTCTCGAACGCCTGTAGATATTTCAAAAAAACTTGGTACACATATCACTTACAATCTGGAAAGAAATAGTGTGGGGGTAAGACACCTCTGGCACCTCTAGGAGTGGCGGTGGGAAGTTGACATAAATAGCATTCTGTTGCGTGGCATTTTCGTGTCATTTCCTGCAAGTTATGCTTCCCTCTACACAGCACGGCGAAGTTGGTTGCCTACACGGAAGGTGCGAAATCGTCATAGTTTTCTGGATTGCTAAGATTAATAGTGTCACTTTCAATGCCGTTCAACTCCAAGTCCATCATCTATCTGCATGGAGGGTGAGAGGGGGTGAAAAATTACCTAGATTAGTGTCGAATCCATAGTTTTCGGAGTCTAAGCTAATTGGTGACACGTAAAAATAATCGAAAACGACCGATATTAGTGTGGAATCCACAGTTTTCGGGGTCGCTAAGATAAATAGTGATACTCCCAATGCCGTTCAACTCAAAGTTCATTTTACACTATAGTTGCAATCCATTATTTTTTGTCGAATGGAAGATTGGGATAAATAAATACCCGAGCAACGCCGGGTAAACAGCTAGTAATTTACGTTCCTTCCAAAGGCAGTTGGTTTCATACAAATTTTGGCGATCTTAACTAGGTTCTAAGCCAGGTAATGAATATATATATATTCTATAATGTTGTTTTAACTAAATAATGATAATAATACATTAATTATTTTCATTAATCAAGTACAATTATAATATTATTTAAATGTAAACATCTATATTATATTTCTGACACGCCTGGTTTGGATCACCCCGCGAAACATATTTCTAGATATGTGCCTAGTGTTTGTGTGTGGGGGGGGGTTGTTTGTTAGTCCAAATATACGCCCCTTAGGTATAGGTATTTACGATTTAAAATGAGATCCAAACTATTGAAATTAAACCTTACCAGCAGTTGAACCCTGAAGTTCTTCTTGGACTTGGCCAATGAGGTTTCTATACGGAACTTGAGGTACAATTTTGTTGGCTGAGGTGGTCTGCTTTAACCTCTGGGTAAAAATGGATAGGTGGGAAGATGATTTAAGACGGTGAAAGTGAAACAAGTGGGAAAGTGGAAGCTTTTCGCAAATTTTGCTATAACCTGTCCCAGCTAACTGTGTAGCAGGGCAGAGAAGGAGGAGGGAAATTGACTGGGTAAAGCCAACGCGAAACAGGGAAATCGGGTAACTCCAGTCACCTCCCCCCTCCATTACGCAATCCCGTTCCTCTCACTGTTCATTGGTGGAGCCGTCTCGCGTCACTACTTGCGCAGAGACTTGTTCTCGTTCGCCTGGTCTACAGTTAGCTGGGACAGGGTAGGCTATAGTGTTACGTCAGGATATCGGATATTCTGATATCCGAATTATCAGGATATTCTGATTATCCGAATTATCCAAATAATAGAATTACCTGGATAATCAGATTATCCGTTGCATCCGAAATGGATATCGGATAATATGAATTTCGGATATCCGTTATCGAGATTTCGAAGCATCCCTACACCGTACCAGCATCAGGACGAATGGTAAGACGAAGTATCGGAAATGTGTTTGCAGAATTAGAAAGCATCTTTAATCTTTAATTGTTAGATGTAATTGGTGAAGGCGCTTCAAGTACCAACAGTTGAAAAGATTGGTTCTACATAAAAAATAAACCTATACTGTTGTGTTGTGTGCAAAAAATATGAAAAAACAATACTGTATACTTCCTAGCCAAAGGCCGAGAATGTAAGGAATAATGTACGCTATATTTATTCAAATACAAGGAACTAAAGGAACAAGTTTACAATAGCGGACCCCTTTCTAATTGCTATGAAATTTCGCCTACTCACCAATTGAGACCTCCTAATCACGAATCTGCATGTAATAATTGGCCGTCAAGTATGGAAATGTATAGAAAAACGAAATAAACTGTTTTCCTAAAGTAACGTAACCCTTCCGTAAGAACAGATGGTCCACGGGAGACGCAATTTTCCCAACACGAAAATATCAGCGTGCAATACACCGTTGCCAAACGTACCTAATCAAACGAGTGCACATTCCTAAATATATTTTCCTTGTATTTATGCTAATGGAACCTAACCTAACAGACCTAACCTAACCTTGTAGGCATTCCTCGTCTGACGTCGGAACACAAGGTAGGAAAACTGTTCTGCGACAAGAAATGAAAGAGTTGTCAATTGCTTTGCATGGAGAATCATCGTGGTATTTAACAAGGTTATTCTACAACTTCTACACGTTATTTTACAATTTCCATGCTTGACCGCCAATTATTAGATGCAGATTCGTGATTGGGAGGTCTCAATTAGTGAGTATGCGAAATTTCATGGAAATTGGAGAGTGGTCCGGTATTGGAAACTCATGCCGAACTAAAAAAGAAAAGTATGTAATTTTTAATCCAATATACTGAGATCAATAATAAAAGCAATACTGGTGCGACATATATTATTGAGAAACTTAACTTTATAAGCAGACATCAAAATGAATACATTTTTATAGAAGCAAAATGACAATAAAACGATTCGTGTGAACAATTCATAAAATTTTGGTGAATATAATTTTAGAATTTAAAATGCCAAACAAACAAGGGCAGTAAAGTTGTACTTTAGTTATGTCTTATGAACAACATACATAAAGCTAATTACACAACTTTTCAACCCGTGGAGCCCAAACCTACAAAATATGTTGTTATATGTTTGGTACGGTCAATAAATAACCGGATTAATGCCGTTAAAAAGTGAAATAAAGTGACAGAGCGATGGAACGAGATATGTAGGTCAGGCTAGGTGGCAGCACTGGCAGGGAAGGGAGGTTGGGTATGTGCAATTTGCCTCCAAGGTTCCAGTCAGTCATTCAGTGAGGTGAGTCATGGCGTTCAGTGTCAGGTGCCACAAAGGAGGCTCAGCGATCCGTGATACAGTTTTTGACGGCAGAGGGCAACACACCAGCGAACATTTAGAGCGTATGATTGGTGTATATGGTGGTGAGAGCAGTCCCGAACACAAGTGTATGAGTGGGCGGGTCGGTTTCGAGCTGCCAGTGCTGCCACCTAGCGACGCGGTCTGGATCTCGTCTCACAGACATGTGGCGTACCCCAGCCTTGCCTACATATCCCGTAAGTTTCATCGCTCTGTCACTTTATTTCGCTCTTTCACGGCATTAATCCAGTTTTTTATTGACCGTACGAAATACATATACAGTAGAGCGTCGATTATCCGAAGTAATTGGGGGACATGGGTGTTCGGAAAACTGGTTTGTTCGGATAATCGAACTGTACATGTTTATTTGCCAAAAAGAAGTACTGTACAGTAAATTTATTCATAAAAACAGGCATCTCTTTAAGTATGTATTACAAAGTAACGTACAAAGGCAACTTTAGTAGGAATATATAGTATGTGGTACAGTTTATTAAACAAAAATATGTACATATTACATACGCATTTTGCATGAACAATACACACAGTACACAAAATTAACGTTTAAAAAAATCCTTTATTTTGGTCTGTCTAAGCAAGCCTACACGCTTACGAGCAGCTAAGTCACGTACTTTTTTCATTACAGATATTTGAAAGTGAGCGAGTACACAGTTCGGTTAAGCGGTCGTTCGGTTGACCGACGTTCGGATAATCGACGCTCTACTGTATATGTATATACATAATATTGTTATTATTATTTGTGGTGGTTTGCTTATTGAAATCAGCAAATAAAAGATTTTAAAAAATAAACAAGGATGCATTGTTAGTGCATATTACTATCATGACACATGGAAAGAGGATTTATGAGATTTTTCATGAACTTATAACTCAAGTGTTTTAAAAAAGTTGGCGCCCCTGGCTCTCACCGATTTTGCATATCTTAGTCAGAGGAATTTTAGATTTGATTTGATTTAGTTTATTTTACTTTGCGTTTTGTGCCTCTTGGCTAATTTGCGAAGATGGGGATGAGTGATGAAATGATGAAATTGATGAATGGACATTCACAAACAACCAAGCCCGACCGGGATTCGAACCCGGGACCCTTGGCGTCGCAGCGCGATGTGCTAACCACTCGGCCACAGGGTCGGGCAGAGGAATTTTAGAAACTATACTTCAGTTCATATGTGAAGTTTTTGCTGCAAAGTTTTGTATTTGGCAACTCAGAAGAAAATCTCAAACGGGTAATTTCACGGTAACTACATTAGATTAAGAGAAGCTAAAATTATTTGAAATATGATTTCACAATAATTTTACTACTTTTACCACAGTTTAACAATTTCCTTAGCTTAATTAAAATTATAATTCAACTTTCTCACTCAAATTTGATCAATGTTATTCATTGTATAATGAAAAATAAATTAAATAAAACGGTCACTTACGTTACACAAAATTTGACAGTAATATGTGAAAAGTAAACTTGCAATTTTATTCCTGTTCTGTTTTTACGATTTGAAAAATATAACTTTGTGTCAACTTAGATATAGTGTCTTGGAACTTAAAACCATTTTGAGGTATTAAAAATAGTAATGTGTAAAGAAAGAAAAGTACAATTATAGTCACTTACGTTACAGTAAATGATCACTTACGTTACAGTCCAAATTAGGAAGAGGGTATTAGTGTGCAAAATAGGGACAAAATAAAACATTTTTGAAAATAAATCTAGTGAAATGTTATCTGTATGGGTAAATACAACGTTGTAGTATACTTTCTATAGTTGTTTGGCAACAGTGTAAAATTACCCAGCATTCCCTACTTTCCAGATGGCAGCTATGATAAGCTCCCTGTAAAGTGACTGCTGGTTTCCAAGAGAATTTCTTTGTCAGGTAATGTTTTCTTCATTTGAATACATAATGATATTTAGTATTTAGGTTTTACCAAGTTAATTGATAGCTAATGTGCTTCAAAATTCAGTGATGTAATATTTATTGGAAGTTATCTAATTTATCAGATTTTTGTAGGACATCATGTATAATTTGGTTAAATGGCCGCTAAACATAGTCACGGAGAAACTAGTGGTGTATTTTGCCTGCTTGTTCTCAACCTTTGTGAGACCACAGCCCAGTAAATTTATTTCTTACAAGTTGATGCTACGAACCCAAAAATTTCACTCATAAATACATTTCTGATCTTTAAAGTTTATGTGGAAATTAATATGCACCCTTAATTAATATTAATATATCAACTATGGCGTAATCATAGTTCAATTATGTGTAGACTTGCTGTCAAATATAAAATTACATTTAAATTAGTCGACAACCCCTTAGTGCAACGGACCTTTTACAGCCCGGTGGTTGAAAAACACTGGCACTAAAACTCAAGCAGAAGCAGAGGCAACACCATTACTTTATTCAACTCTAGAGTCCCATTCATGATTATAAAAGGAACCTTCTATCAAAACAATGTCATGATAATCTGCTAAAGTAAAAGTGTGACCTTATTATTTTAATATTAATTAAATTAATGTAGATGGCCCATTACATCATTTTAAACAGCAATTATTTCGTAAAACAAGTCACTTACGTTACAAAAGTACTCGTCACTTACGTTACACAAGTTGAGCTTACTGTTACTAGATATTAGTTGCTTGTAGTAAGCTGCTAATTTGTTTTCAGCACTCACTGCCTACTAAGAGATAATAAATTTTTAGCTAAATATTTTCATTGCTATTATCAGGACAAAGGCTATCTCTTTTTTTGGTCACTTACGTCAGAAGCTAGTCTACCTACTAAAACCTGCTAATTTAGATAACTTCCAATAAATATTATATTTAACATATCACTAAATTTTGAAGCAAATTAGCTATCAGTTAACTTGGTAAAGCCTAAATACTAAATATCATTATGTATTCAAATGAAGAAAACATTACCTGACAAAGAAATTCTCTTGGAAACCAGCAGTCACTTTACAGGGAGCTTATCATAGCTGCCATCTGGAAAGTAGGGAATGCTGGGTAATTTTACACTGTTGCCAAACGACTATAGAAAGTATACTACAACGTTGTATTTACCCATACAGATAACATTTCACTAGATTTATTTTCAAAAATGTTTTATTTTGTCCCTTTTTGTATGGAATTACCCAAACTTTTGATTGATTTTAGTTTATTTTACTTCGCATTTATGCATTTGGTTAATCGCGAAGATGAGGATGGGTGATTATATGATGAAATTGATGAAGAGAAATGCAGAGAACACCCATAGCCAGGCCGGATTCGAACCCGGGGCTCCTGACGTCGTAACCACTCCGTCATGGTGGTCGTCAAATATCTAACTTAATCTGTTCCGAAATCCTATGAAGTTTTTTTGAAACAGTTTACAAAACAATTTTTAAAAAAAATGTGGGGGGAAGGGATCAATATTATGTTGTGGATAGTGCTCCATTCTTCAAGGTTCACGTTTTAAAAAAAATACCTTCAACACACAGCTATGAAGTTACGAGGATCAATTGAACAATTTTCTGCTGTTCATACATGAAATAAGAATACACCCTCATTCGCATACACGTGTGTGTATGTGTGTGTGTGTGTGTGTATGCAAGAAAGATACAGTATGGGGAACATGGGTCGAAAGGGGGTATAGCCCCTCCATCCTCTATGCATGCCACTAAGTTGCCGATTCATTGATTTTGTTTATTTTACTTCGCTTTCCTGCCACTCTTGGCTAATCGCAAAGATGAGGATGAGTGATGATTTGATGAAGGGACATTCGCAAAGAACAGCCATGCCCAGGCTGGTATTCGAACCCAAAACACACGGCGTTGTAGCGCTGAGATAACCACTTCACCTCGAAGATCGGCTGTCTGTCGATTACGTACATTCCCTTTTCGATAATTATAAACATTTCATTTCTCCTTTAGCACTTGAATACTGTGCACTTTCCCCCAAACCCTTCAATGAACCAGTGGTTATAGCACCTTTCCAGTCTTACGGCGGACGCTCTATATGCTGGCAAAGGAAGTGGGGAGCGGGGAAGCGACCAATCCAGCGCGATAAGAGACGCAGCAGCGTGTAGAACTAGGTGCACACTGCATCTCCCCTCCTCCACCTTGTAACTCTCTCCTCCACCGCTGTTGTCTGGTTGGTCTGCTGCGTATTCCCCGTTTCCCACTTCCCTTGCCGGCATATAAAGCACCCGCCGTAAGAGTAGAAAAGACCTATAGTATAGACATACAGATTGAACAGGAAAACAAAATAATTTTAAACGACAGAACGTTCACTACTTTGTTCTCTTTTAAAGTGGCATTGTATTTAATTATAAACATAGTAAGAGTGTCATAACTTTGTGAGAGACGAAGAAGAACACTATTTATGGAACACGTGAATGCTGGAAAAGTTTCCAGTCCTTCCACAGTTAACTTTAGTTGCATTTTCAAAACCGGAGCTCTCAAGAAACACCAGAGTAAATTACTCTTGAAATTATAATAGTGTTAGCTTTCGGACGCTTGTAAACTTGTCCACATTTCTTGAAGATGGCAGAAGTTAACCAAACGAATTCACCTCCGGAAGGTGAGAGAGGAATCGTTCTCAAAATATTGGAATTTTCTAGAGAATTCAACTTTTGAAGATAAAAGTAAAGTTTACTCTCGAGAGCTTGCAATCTTCAAAGTTTACCTCTTCAAAATGAGAGTGCAGTTTCCTCTCAAAAGATTGGAATCTCCTTCAAAATTTTCATCTTGAAGATGAGAGTGAAGTAGCTATGTGACGAGCTTGGAATCTTACACACAATTCGGCTCTTCAAGATGAAAGTGAAGTGAGCTCTGAAGAAGTATTTAAGCGTTCTCGAGAACATAGCTTATAGAAAATGAGTGAATAATGCTTCCGGCATATTCGAAACGTCTCCAGAGTTTACATCTTGACAATGAGAGGTAACTACAGACAGTTCAGTGGGTCGACGACAAGAATAAGCTTGTTTTAATGTTGACTATAATGATTTTTATGTTGTGACGAATTTTGTCATCCACACTGTTAAAATAATGGTGATAATGTGTCACAGATAAGTGGTCCCAGAAGATTATCAACACATATTGATCAACGTTTAAGCTCAGTGGTGTTAATTAAAACCATTTATCTGCTTTGTTTTAACACTATTGAGGTTAAACGTTTACCAAAATATATTGTAGAGGTACTGGGACCCTTGTTTTATTATAAAACATAAACTAAACGTAACGTTTCAACCTTCTAGCAAGGTCTTCTTCAGACTCTGCACCAAGTACAAATATAACAAGGTACGAAAAAGGACGATATATACATACACACACAAACATTACTGCCATCCAGACTATTAGAAAGTTGTTCTGGAACATTCTAGCAGGTGGCTTTCCCTTGTCAACTGTACTTTCACCTAAAAGGCTATACATATTTACTTCCATCTATAATGTGGTTGGACTCTTTATCTCACGCTCTTTTTCCTTCATTCTTCTTCCTTCTTCTCTCCTCTTTCTCTCTTGTCCTTTCCACTCTTTCTAACACCTTCTTCCATTCTTTGTTTAACTTCATTCAACCATTCCAGTTCAGTGTGTCTTCTTCACCTTTCTTCTCTATTTCCTTGGCCTCCTTCCATTTTCTCACTAGCATTCTCTTCTCCCTTCCTATCTGCTTAGCCTCATACCACTCTATGTCATGTCCTGTTTCTCTCGTGTGTTTAAATATTGCATTTCTCTCTCTCTTAAGTCGTACATCTTCCCTATGTTGTTTCAACCTGTCTTTCAGCCTCTTTTTCGTTTCTCCTATGTACACACTCTCACATTCTTTACATTTCACTTCGTAGATAATCCCTTCCTCTTCTCTGTTTTCCTTTTTCTTCTTTGCATTCTTCGCTATTCTTAAGATGCTTCTCCCTCCCTTCCTGTAAGTTTTAATGCCCGCTTTCCTAAGCACTTTGCATATCTTTTCTGTGGTCTTCCTCATAGTCCTTATTCCAAACCTCCTCTCTTTTTCTTTCTCTTCCAATTCTCCCCTGCCACTTTTCTTCCTTCTTCTGTTTATTACGATGCATAAAGAATATAGAGGAATGGTTTCTAGATGGCACTGTTATCAGAGAGATAGTTATACTCAAATAATACGAATATCTGTACATTCAGCAATATTTTAAGACTACATATATAATTAATAGTTAATTCCTAAGCAAGCATTACTTTTTCGGCTGTGTAGTTTGACTCAGCAACTTATAAGAATGACAACTTACACAGAACTAGCTTGAAAGAGACAAGTAAATACCATGAAATAATCGTCACCAATAGAGGTGAATTCGCTTATATTTTCTTTTCCGTTCTTTTCCGATACCTGTCAAAAAACTCTATTATAACATAAAACAGAATCTCCTTATATCCGATCCCCACGCAGCAGTGTATGTATCTACACTCTTGTCTCGAGAATCTGTAGAGCAACGCCGCACATAAAGGAAGAGAAGGGGAGAAAACGAGTGGGAGTAGCAAAGGAGTGAGCGCTGCTGGAAACGACTTGTAGCTACAGCCGCGCTTTCACCTCCATGCACTCGATTCC
This sequence comes from Lepisma saccharinum, assembly GCF_977018435.1. Lineage (NCBI taxonomy): Eukaryota > Metazoa > Arthropoda > Insecta > Zygentoma > Lepismatidae > Lepisma > Lepisma saccharinum. Next base: position 31,226,814 of record NC_139248.1, on the reverse strand, counting down.
CCTCTCACGCATTCAATGGTCGAACCCTCTCGAGTTCTACTTGCGCAGAGGATTCCAGGATAGAGTGTATTGTATGATTGGAGGGTTCCATTCGAAGCCGCTTTCCTTTCTGGTTTTACTTATCGCATACTTCCCAAACACCTTTCTTTGTCTCGTCACGTCATTTTAAATGCTTATATTATTTCCATCCCGGGAGTCTCTGGAGCAAGTGCATGAACAGGAACATGCGACAGCCAGCAGCTACCAGCTGTTAGCACCAGTATGTACTGCTTCGCTCACACCACTCGCTGCGCGGCTTTGCTCCACAGACTCCTAGACCAGGGTATAGATAAAGCATGTTTAGGGTTCCTATCATAAATACACTGGATTTTTTATGACGTCACAAGTCTAAAGGCGGGTCTTTACACAAAATATGTTTCAGAAGTGTGCGATAAGTTAAACCATTTCCCCCTCTAGACAGAAGGGTCTCCTTTATTGCACAACGCGAGATCAAACGTGTTATTTATGCTAAGTGAATTAAACTTAACAACTTAGGCATTTAGCGCAACAATGAAAGCATTCCGCGGTGACGTCAGAGACCACGTTTGCTCTCGCGTTGTGCGATAAGGGAGAACCGACGTTACGTTGACAGGAGTTGGGAACTCACTCCGTTGCCGTAGTCACGTGCTGTACCTCACTCAATGCGGAAGGCCTTTTTCTTCACCTTACGTTTCAGATAGTTAACCCTAACACCAAAGCATGCCGCAGAATGTAATTACAAGGGTTTGACGAATGCTTGTACGTTAGTGCAACATAACAAGCGAAGAAATAAATATACATTGTTGCAGGTTGAAGTTTTAATTGCAAATCGATAACGTCCTTGTCCTACGACCACACCATCTGGCGCCAACCGAGGCATGTTTCAAGCGCTGACACCAGGGACATATTTTCGACCGGGGGCTCCGTGTCGTGGGAGCAGCCTTTCGAAACAGATAAATCAGAGTTGATGATCCGCATGATTTTATTACCTGGCGCGCCGCGATGAAGAAAATGAATGATGATTCGATGCATCCGTATATGCCAGTTGCGTTTGCTGCATAATGGCATTCGATGTTAATTTTCACCCTGAACTCTGTCGCGGCGTTATACCAACTACTACTATTGCCGCAGTAGCCTGATTGGTTGATTCAAGTGACGTCGATTACACTGGGGAACAACAAAAAAAAAGATTTTATTTTTTGGCATAAAGTTTAATAACAGTTTCAGCACACGAAACAGCTGTGATTGCCAATTGTATGATTGGTTCAGTTGAATTGACTCCAGTTATAAAAATAAACACACAATGGAAAATGTAGGAGGTAAAATTACTCTACACTTTTCTCGGTAATATCAAAATTTGATAATGGGATGAAATTCCCATTAAGAAACTTATTTATTTATTTGTAAATTGTTGCTAATTATAATTATTAATATATAATTATTTATTTTATGAATCATTACTAGGCAATATATCTCTTGATGTTGAATTTTGTAGTATAACTAAGCGAAATGCGTTTAATGTGAATACATTGGAAATATGAGTTCCTCACGTAGTAAGTGTTTCAATTACCCAAATGTTTTTTTGCTATATATGTGGAATATATTGTCTACCATCACAGAGAAGAAATATCACGGATATAGTGAGATATTTGTGTCAGGCTTATTTTGCCAAAAATCTGGGACAACAGAATAAAAAATGGGTCCCACATATAGTTTGCAAAACTTGTTTGGAATCACTTCGTTATTGGGGCCAAGGCGTACGAAAGGGGCTCAAATTTGGAGTGCCCATGACATGGAGTGAACCAAAAAATCATGTTAATGATTGCTATTTTTGTGCTGTGAATGTTAAAGGCATGAATAGATTCAAAAAGCGTAATTGGGTGTACGCTAATGTAGAGTCAGCAAAGCCGCCAATACAGCACAGTGAAAATTTATCTTTACCAGTATGTACCTTTTCGCAAAATATCGACGATGACGTTGAGATATCAGATGAAAGTGCTAGTGACAATAAAAACGAAAGTAATAAAAGTGGACGATAAAAGTTTGGCCCCCCAAGGGAAAATATTACAGTGGGAAAAGCTAATATCATTCATGAACCGCTGATAGATAGCGACAAAATCATCCTTCCGCCACTGCATATTAAACTTGGGTTGATAAAACAGTTTGTCAAGGCCTTAGATACAAGTGGTGATTGTTTAAAATATATATGCCACACTTTTCCAGGACTAAGTATTGAAAAATTGAAGGCAGGAATCTTTGACGGACCACCACAAATTTGTACACTCATAAATGATGCCAATTTTACAACTTACATGTCTTACATCGAATCTGAGGCCTGGCTGAGCTTTGTGTCCGTCGTCAAAAACTTTTTGGGGAATTACAGAGGAGAAAACTACCGCGATATAGTTGGTAACATGTTGAAAAATTTTGAGAAATTGGGAGGTAATATGAGTGTGATGATACATTTTCTACATAGCGACATTGACAGATTCCCTGAGAACCTTGGTGATTTTAGTGAAGACAGAGAGAAAGGTTCCATCAGAGTATAAGGATAATGGAAGAAAGGTACCAGGGACGGTGGCCGACCACTGTTGGAGCTTACAAAGGGATTGTCCTAAAAAGCAATACAGCACAGGAAATCGTATAGAAAACGTTTCACATAGTTTGTTACTTCATTGTGTACATATTTTCGTAATTATTATGATCATAGGCCTATATAAATTTATTTTTATAATAATGATTGTAATCACAAAAATAAATATTAAATTGTTGTTGGAAGTTCATTTATATGTATGTCTTATGTTTCCGCCATTTTGGTTTAGTTGCATTTATTTCATAAATTAGAGCCAATTCAGGAAATATATTATTATCTCATTATTCAGCAGCATGAAATCGCCCTAAATTAGCTCTCAAACACTGTGCCGCAATTTCACTGTTCCCCAGTGTTATCTGTAGGCCGTGGCAAAATTTGGCGAATTTGTCCATCACTGTATTAATTTACTTTCTTTATGCCATGTAAGAATCAGGAATGGAAACAAAGAGCAGTTGTTCTACAGTAAAACTTCTGCTACAGTCCCAGTAAAGCAATTTCATGCCTTAAGATTTAGTTTACATGAACAGTGGCGTGCTTGAGGAGGATTGGTGGGAGGGCGTAACCCCTCCTTGGCCCAGGATTCTTAAGAACAGCATGTCAAAGGCAGGAAAAGATGACAGAATGAGGACTGACTACCAAAACAAGTGTACGTAAAGCTTTAGACGAAAGCATTAACTTTTAACATTTCTGCTAGCATAAATTCTTCCAAATATCTTCTAGCAGAAAGTACTTTACACGCAAGCATCGCGTGTAACTTTTCGGCTAGCTTTTGCGATTACAATGCATAACATATACAGCATGAAAGGCACGTCGAGTTACACCATCTATGCTGAGTGCACTGTGTTTACATTTGAAACAACTAAAATATTCTTCCATACGTGTACAGTAAACCCTGTAAATTACGGGTATTTAAACAATGCCATTGCTTTTGTATCTAATAACGTTTTATACGAAACGTTATTCCTCTCGGTTGAAAAGTTATGGGCTTTTAAAAATGTGAAGTGATACATTGTTTACGCCTCACGCGGCCGCCATGACACCTGCACTCGTGACCTAGAGGTCGTTTCTGATTGGTTATGCTACGAAAAATGCTACGGAAATAGGACGGGTTGTATCCTTCAGAAATGCCATGAAATATGCAATGGAATTTGAAAAGCCATAAGATTTTTCGCTTTACACGGTAGCATTTTGGTCATGGCACAAATGTTAAGAAAAATGCTAAGAAAAATGCTTTCGTCTAAAGCGGGCCTAACCCTCCCCACTTTCAAAAATCTTGGGGACGCCACTGTGCACGAATATTTATTGTTCCAGGTTCGAGCTCTGGTCTTCGAGTATCTATCTAAGCATCAATCTATCATTTTCATTTCCTCATCTATCCTTATCTTCATGACTAGCCAGAAGTGGAGAAAAGTGACGTAACATAACTAATATTACAAATTCTATACGACTTTTAGTTGACTAAATTGGGTTAATTTACGTAGCTTTTTACCACTTTTAGGTAATCGCGAGATGAAGATGAGCAATGATATGATAAAAATTGATGCAGGTTTAATTGATTGATTAATTAGGTTTTTGCTTCGCTTTTCTGCCACTTGTGGTTAATCGTGACGAATAGGATGGCTGATGATACAATGGAATTGATTAAGGGACGATGACAAAGAATACCCACGCCGAGGCCGGAATTCGAGCTCGGGTTCCCTGATGTAGCGCGCTGTGCTCCGACACGGTATTCTATCTCTGACACTGAAGTACGTCAAAAAGTCATCTTTGTAAGAGTTTAGTATTTTCCACAGAAATAACATATTTTTGGAAGGAAAATAACATGTTTCTCTCCTGCTCCCCCCAAAGCAGGCAATTGTCAGGTCAAGGAATTAGCAGCATCTCTAGCAGCTAGTGGCGATTGGGTGCCAAAACAGGGATAGTAATAAGCGGTCAAAGTGCGGGGGCACAAATTGGGGGTCTGCTGCCCCACCACGCCCTCCCTAATCGACGCCACTGCTAGCAACAATGTCCTATATATAATAATTCCCACTTAGCAATAAATAAATAAGATTAAAGTAAATAAATGAAACTGATCAATATGTAGCCTACTCTTACATCAACCGTTGGAAACATTAAAAAGCTGTATGGACTGTGCCTGACGGTCAAACGTGAGAGTGTGAAAGATTAAATCAACATTTACATAAAGTTCAGTGCTCGAAATCGATTATTATTAGGACTTGTCATAAGAATGTAGACAGGCTCTCATGCATAATTAATGAAAATGAAGTTCAATGTTACAATATTTTTCAGCAACAGGTTCTTGGCCTTTAATAACAATAGCATTTGTGTTGCAGTGGTGCAATTTCAAATCTTAAGGGAAATTCCATTGTAACGGGTGTGACACTCAGACAATTTACATTCATTCTATAATTATTGTCTTAGCTCCTCAATTTTCAGCTACAGAAAGTACATTTATTGTAATTGTGACTGGTGCGACACTTTTGAGACTTTACTCAAGACCTTTCTCAGTCTTTCAGAAAACTCTGCGAAATATATGGGTTTACTGAAACAATTTCATTTTATTTTCATAAAGCAAACTTTACTCGACATTTAGATGCTTTTTAGTTTCTAAAAATATTACTACATCGTTTTTTAATTAACATTTTTGGCTTGTGATGAGTGTGACAAATTTTGTGACGGGTGTGAGACCATGCACATTATTTACTTTGTAGGATTATGGAACAATGCAAAGGTTATGAAAATTGTCATAAATACGTTCTTCAAACTAAGGTTGTTTCAGAAATGAAGTAGGATACTTCAGAGCTTAAGATATGCAGGGTGTTTCATAAGTAATAGCGCAAACTGACACAGGTGGGAAGTACACGATAATAGAAGCAAAAAAGTCTCAGTAAACATGGGTCTACAAACGAGCCGTTTTCGAGGTAATCGCGAATATGTGATTACAAGCCGCCACTGACTTCATTGTTGGTAAACGTCGTCCTAGTTGGTAAAATGCTAACAATACAGTAAGAAAAGTCATTGGAGATCTCATTGCTTTTATTGAACATTCTACTTACTTTAACAAACGTTAGTATGTTATGTGTTATAATTACTGTACACTCGTACCTATTAAAGGAGGTGTTCAAAGTGTCGTCCGCGCAAGGAGTAAAGCACTCGGTGTTTACAAAATGCAATCAGCGACGGCTTCTAACCACACATTGGCACACATTATTAGCATTTTACCAACTAGGACGACGTTTACAAACAATGAAGTCGGTGGTGGCTCGTAATAACATATTCGCGATTATCTCGAAAACGGCTCGTTTGCAGACCCATGTTTACTGGGACTTTTTTGCTTATATTATCGTGTACTTTCACCTGTGTCACTTTGCGCTATTAATTTTCCAGACACCCTGATGAAACAATCAATGATATAATTATAACGAAATTAGAATTAATGAAACTAAATTAAGTGAATACACCACACATAAAATCCAACTTCTACTAAAAAAATGAATAGGTTTGAAACAAAATGTTATTTAAAAGCCATGAATCTAATACTTGTACTAACAATTCCAAATGCTGCATAGTTTTCCCTTTAATTTCATACAAAAGAAGTGATACTTTGTATAAAAATAAACTTATTTGTCCACTTGCACATGAAATGGCTTTTTAGGAATATTTCTCACAGGCAATGAATGCACAATGCTCATTCAGTAAATAAAACCGCTTGGTTGTAGGAAAATGGAAGTAAAATTCATTAATGTCTTACGAGTAAGCTTAGAATGAGTATACTTCATAGTTGATCGAACATATAGTGTCATATGTCAATATTTTGGATTGATCTGCTAGTGTAATATGCTGTGAAGTTGGGGAACTTTTTTAGAATACCACATGAGACTTGTTTGTCATGATCCCAATTCATCGCATCTATTAAGTTCGAAAAGCACTTTGGCTAATACAGATACAAAAAATATAACGTACGAATTTACGTTCAAGTACAGGGTGTCCCACGAACGGCGCAACTGGGAATTAAGAGTGGCGTTACTTTGTAACCGAAACATGTACATACATAAGTCATACACCAAATGTTAGCCCTGTCCAAGTAGATATTTTTAAACATAGAAACAACAAACGGGGTGCAGTGTTGTTCATGCAGTGTTGCCAAATGTAAGTGAAAGTGTAAATTTATTTTTCCACAAAGCATGGAAAATTGCATGTCAAACATTCGTACGGAAATTTGGACGTCAATTTCCACCTTGGGTAGGTGGACTATTTCGCCATCTATAGTTCAGAGAAGAAAACCGATCGTTTTCGCGTATAGCCAATCCTGAAATGCCTCGCAAAGGCGTAACGGCCCAAATGGGTGTTTAAAAAAATTATGAGGTACAGTGGCAACACTGTTGATGTTTGAAGGCAACAAAAGGTGTGTTTAGTGATGGTCTATGACATGGAAATACTGGAAATAGGAAAAAAATAAAATAAAAATTATGGTGAAAAAAGTGTTACTTACCTACTCCTGGCAACCATGCAATGCGCGTAACAGGCAGTGTAGCTTTACAAAAGATGTTGAAAATGACAGCCATTTTCCCTGAGGCATTCATCAACACGTTTTATCATGTTGGAAGCAACTTTATGCAAGGTTGATTGGTTTATATTGTTAATGGCTGTGCAAATGTTTATTTTTAGATCATCAAGTGTTATTGGGTTATTAATGTAAACTGTTTGTTTCAAATAACCCTACAGAAAAAAAAACGGAAACGTCAGATCCGGGGAGCGGCTGGGCCATAAGTTTTTGCTTATAATGTGATCGCCAAAAAACTCTGCCAACATGTCTAAAGTTTCATTAGACGTGTGACATGTTGCGGAGTCTTGTTGAAACCAACAATCACGTTCATCACGTTCCAACAGAGAAATAAACTGTGTGATAAGGTCACGATAAACTATTCCGTCAACTGTTGTGTTGAAAAAGAATGGACCGATTGTTTTTCTCCGCGAAATCGCGCACCACACACCGATCTTTTGTGGATGAAGTGATTGTTCATGTATGGTTGCCACGAGTAGGTAAGTAACACTTTTTTCACCATAATTTTCATTTTCTTTTTTCCTGTTTCCAGTATTTCCATGTCATAGACCATCACTAAACACACCTTTTGTTGCCTTCAAACATCAACAGTGTTGCCACTGTACCTCATATATTTTTTTAAACACCCATTTGGACCGGTACGCTTTTACGAGGCATTTCAGGATTGGCTATACGCGAAAACGATCAGTTTTCTTCTCCGAACTATAGATGGCGAAATAGTCCACCTACCCAAGGTGGAAATTGACGTCCAAATTTCCGTACGAATGTTTGACATGCAATTTTCCATGCTTCGTGGAAAAATAAATTTACACTTTCACTTACATTTGGCAACACTGCATGAACAACACTGCACCCCGTTTGTTGTTTCTATGTTTAAAAATATCTACTTGGACAGGGCTAACATTTGGTGTATGACTTATGTATGTACAGGTTTCGGTTACAAAGTAACGCCACTCTTAATTCCCAGTTGCGCCGTTCGTGGGACACCCTGTATAAAAGAGCTCACATTAATTCGAAAAATCTTCATTCATGAAGTTATAAGCTGCTTTACAAGTTTTGTTAACTAGTTAGCTTGACTAGTTAGATAAAACTAAAGAATTAGTAGTTATAACACAATACATAATACTATAAACATTACTGAAGCAATTGATTTCATGATTACAAAATTATAGTATAGAGAAATTGTCTACTTAGATCCTTGAAAATTAATTCAACGTATCATCTGTATCAACCTGATCCAAACATCTTTCTTAATTAATTATCTATTAACAAGTTAGCATCATTAATCAGTATGTTACAAAGTAGTTGTCCAAAGTGATTTTAATCTTTCTTGGTTCACTGCTGCCATCTCTCGTTACTTCTTGTAAATACAAAAATTTCGAGTTGGGTTCACTCTGTAACCGCTCCATGTCCGATGGGAACTTATCAGAAATTTACAATCGATAATACCGAGGTACATTAGCTATATGTTCGTGTACTCTTGAACTAACTGGTCAATGGGGTAAATTTATAATATAATAAACTAATATATGATAGGTCTATTGGCATAACAAATTGTGTCTTTGTATTGACACATGAATAATCGATATATATATCGATTCGTTCTATTATTACTTCGGATAGATAAATGGACTAGCAACTAAGATATTATTATTGGATCATTGAAGAAAGTAACACCAGGAAGAAGGATGTAGCTTAAGCTAAGCATGAATGAATAGAGGCTAAATGTATGGAATGTAAATAATCTCTGATATACGGGACAATGAATCTTATAATCCCGTGATTTCGGCACGGCACAAAGGAAGCGGGATACCCTACAATTAAATAATTAAAACAGGCCTTAAAAATTCTCTGATTTATATTCTTCTTTTGGCAAACAGAGCCAGATAATTGTGAAAATCAGCAGCAGAAGCCAAGATTCTTTTTCAGGATAGGATGTAAGCTGCAAAAATTTCAGCATATTTTTCATATTCCCCCCCCCCCTGATTTTAGTAAGTGTAAAACTTTAAATTTACATATGTACAGTCACTGGCATATCTGGCATGTAATGATCCCATTGACCAGTGCTGCATCTACAAGCCGCAAAACCCGTAGTGCGGGGCGGGGGGCGGGGGCGGAGACAAATAAACCTTTAGGGGGGGCCTCAGCCATTTACATAGTAGAGGGTTCGTATTTCCATATGTAAAAATAAACTTAGTTACTCAGGGGTACAGAAACTAATACAATATATACAGGTAAATGTGAATCAAAGGTAAGGAAATGTCTTATTTAACGTTATAACCAATACTGACTATCATGCTATAGGTCACGGGTTCGACCCCGGCCGGTTCAAATCCGGGAAGTTTTCTGACGTTGGAAGCGGCCTCGGCGACCACCCAGCGTCGAATGACATGGGTACTTGGGGGAGACTCTGGGGGGTAAGGGCGGTCAGGGGCGTGATGCTGATCACATGAACCCCACTCACGACCGGATCAATAAAGTGTGGGGCGTTACCCCCCTATATGCCTTCATGGCGTGGTGCTAAGCACAGGGGAGCACTTTACTTTTTTTTTTACCTTTACGTCATAACCAATATATTGATATATATGGTGTATTAAGCAAATTAGTAGTGGTAGAGGAAGATACGATCAACATGATGAAATCAGGTTAGAATTTCAGGAGAAATGCAGTGATGAAGGTATCTTCAAATTATCTTTAATCAGGAGAAAGTTATGACTGCATGATTGTTACAAATGTATCATTTTCTAGGTGTGAGAATACAGTGTCCTATATATATATAGAACATCACCACGGTCGCAGAAACCGGGGGGGGGGGGGCAGAGGCCCGGGCCCCTCTAGTTCTCGTTTGCCCCCTCTCCTATAAGGGGGCCCAATGTATAACTTTCAACATATTACATAACTTTTGCACACAGAAACTTCGCACACAACAGGTGGGAAATGATGCAGTATTCTGCTCTGAAATGGACAATATGCCACTGTTTTATATAATCAGGATTACTATTGTTTTACATCTACTTGTAAACATGTGTGTGCTACTTCATACTGCATTTCTGAGGCTCAAAGTTGCAGTGTTACATATTTATACCCGTCCGGATTTAGTAGAGCCAAATCCTTATTTCTGATTCCATAAATGTGGATATTTGTTTCATAAAGAGTTGGATTTGTGTAGAGAGAAATTAATTGAAGTTACTTCTCAATGACAAATGTATATTGCAAAATCATGTAGCAATTAAAACTAAGAGAAAACTGTTATTTTGATACCAACCTACAATATTCGCATTCTTTGACATTAAGGCATTGAAAAAACAAGGCTATTATTTATCGTGGTTAAAACCGTAAATATACAACACGGTCTTGTTTTTATTGGCCGAAGGTGGAGAGTAGTGCGATCAGGGTAGAAAGTTGAGGCGGGGGGTGACAGGATAGACAGTTGAGGTGCCAAAAGCAACCTCACCTGAATTACAATTTTATCTTGGGTCTTCCTTTTTTGTGTAGAAATGTTTGAAGATATTGTACTGCTATAAACAATTGTAGGAATAAGTATTTTAAACCGAATATGATAACCAAATTCTCAGTCAAAAGTTACATATAAAGTACATATTATGTTGTATAATCACAGTAGTACAGTTAATTTTTTATCCAGCTAATAAAGTTCGTTGTAATACCTTGATATAGGTATATGCTTCGTTGTCAAAGCTCCACCCCGGAAACGGAAAGAAATTAGTATTTATGCTTACTTAACTTTTGGCTCTCACAAATCTCTGAAGGAAACAGCGCCTTCCAATTTAAAAATTTTGAGTTGAATTCAATATGGCTGCCGTCTGCTTGGAATAGGTTACCCTAAGCCTAACTTGTTCCTACCATGACCAATTCTATCCAGCCTAACTCCTTTACTTTTTGTATGGGACTTTTGAATCACCCTGTAGGCACTTGTATGTAACCTTGTCAACATGAGATCAAGAATTACACACGCACACACATACATTATATATATAATATGTATGTATGTATAATGCGTGTGTGTATGTGCGAGGGTAGATAGGTAGGGGTCTTTGGTAAAATTTGGTGGGGGGGGCAAAATTTGTAGATCCGGCGCTGCCATTGACTCTCAATGGGGTCGTTACAGCCCAGATGTTTCCGTGAGTGTGCAATGTACAGTTCAGAATGTAATCCAATGACGCTGATTCAGAGATCATTCTTCATTTTGTTTAGTTTCGTTTCAATTTTTGAACATGCCACTGCACAATCCAATGCGTATAAATAGAGTAATGGGAAATTTGACTGAAATATTGATATTTGAACCGTATTTTAGTTTTGGGAATAACACATTGCAAAGGTACACTAAAGATGGCGCATTAATTAGATTTAGAAATAATTGCGTTCAAATAATGAGTTCAGAATGTAAGAAATTGAACTGAAACTAGTTTGTTTCGTAGCAAAACTGAAGCTTTTTACTAGTTCAATCTTAAACAATGACCATGAAAAGTAACAAGCTATATTTCGGGTCACGACATGAATTCTTGAGGTTAGATTTTTTTTTCATTCCTATTTTGTATCGCTTTCTACCACCTTTGTTTAATCAGATTACGTGTCTTACTAGTGTTCTGATGTGCAGTAATTTAAAAATGTGAAGGCCAAGGATTTGAAACCCGGAATCTTTTCTCTTGCAAATTTGAGAGTTGACCCTTCAACGACACTGCCACTTACAACCTATGCAAGATGGTGCCAGCCCATAACATTCTATTTTACATCTACTTGACTAAGTTAATCGCAAATGTTGTGATGAGTTACGAAATAGATTATGGCGTACGTGGCGGAGTACACACACACATTGATTTACTGATATGGTTTATTTTACTTCGATTTTCTTCAACTTTTGGCTAATTGCGAAGATGAGCATGGGTTGTGATATGATGAAATGGATGAAGGGATACTTACAAAGAACACATGTCCAGGAAGGGATTTGAATTCGGCACCCCTGGAGTCCTAACGCGATGTGCTAACCACTTCATAAAGGTCGACGCAGCAGAGATAGAGTCCCGTGATTTGAATTGAGGTGAGGACTCAAAGGATTGCTTTTGTACCACAGTCAATGAGGAACCTGACCTCCTCGATGGCGCAGTGGCAGCGTAGTCGCCTTGTAATCAAGGGGTCCCAAGTTTGATGCCCGGTGGAGGCACATAATGGTTCGGATCCCACTTTAAACTCTAGGTTCAGTCCCAATTAGCCTTACTGTGCATAAAGTGGACTTAAAACACCAACTTAACCAATCAATGAGGAATCTCTGTTTCAAAATTGCTAATTGATATAATATAATAGACAAGACATCAATTTCTCAAATGATTGAGATCAAAAGTGTTTAAATAAAAATTCACATTCAGCATTAAAAATTATCTCAGTGTAAGTTAGTGTGAAAGTGAATATTTAATCCAAGCAACCGTTCATTAATCAAAGGATTTCTCACTGACAATTCGAACAATGTAAACGATATTTTGCAAATGATTTAAGTAATCAGTTCAAAGTATATAACAATGCAAGTCTCTCCAATATCAAATAGTTTTTCTCGTAGGTACGTCTTTTTTCCATTGTACAATTATCTTTATTATAGTGTAAGGTTTTTACAAGCATTTGCAACCATTTATGTGCTTGTAGAAACCGTAAACTACAAGATAAATATCAAATACTGTTATAGGTAGCTTTACGAAAGAATATCTACTTCAATATTTATAGTTTCAATCACAGTATAGTTAAGAAATAACATTATTATTATGCTATTTTTCAACTACGAGTTTGTCGTTTTGATTGTATAAATACTAAACCGAGATTCAAGCTGCATTTGATACGATTAATCAGTATATCAGTTTATTGGGTACGATTTTTTAACGTATTCATAATGAGGATAATTTATACCCTAATGAATTAGCATTTGAATCCAAAGACATTACATAAAATTATACAGCAACATCGATATACTAATGTTTTATTAAAATTATTATCTTATAGACATCTTAACCATAAATATATTTTTATGGGATACGTATTGGTCAATTGGCAAGTCAGTTTTTGACTCCCATTGATACACAAACGAACATATCGATCGAGATAATAGGTATCACATTGTACCAGAATTTGACGTTCTTTCAGTTCACGAAATTATAGCTTTGAGTATACAGCAGTTTCCGAGAAATCGATAGATATCGAATAGTTCGATTCTTGACAAGAACAGAGAAATCGACGGAAAAGTGTTATAGGATTAAGTTCATACTTTATATATCATTCAGTACACTAAATAACAACTTTGTAGCTTCACTGTCTTCTGACATATCGAAAGTTAAAAATATATCGATTGTTCATTTTCGATTTTTTTATTGTCATACGCTGACATTACAATCAAGATCATTTGCAACGTGTTAGGTTAGTATTAGGTAGATGTTTCTGTCCATCAAGTTTTATACTTCTATCTTTAGCAGTTTCTGAGAAATCAATGGGTATCAATTGGTATCAATTGTTGACTAGAGCAAGCAAATGGAAGGCTCGATGGAACAGAGGATAATGTAGGAAATTCGGAATTCTTTCAAGCCACCAAGTTTCATGTTTATAGACTGAATGGTTTCGGAAATATCGCAAATCAAAATGTGGCGACTGTTGACTTTCAATTATTTGAACCCCCTCCCCAGACTGATGGAGAAGCCAATCAAAATGTATGTCATATAAACTAGCATTAACTCGGACTTCCTTTATAGAATCGATTAGATTTTCACAATTTCTAGTTCTCGAGATATCGACACGTGACTTCTAATCGATTGTTACTCCTTACGGCCAAACTGATCAAGCTTTCTTGTCTCTTTAACTATTAGAACACTAAAGAATGTAAAGAGATTTTTCAATAAACGTACGTACTGAAAACTACAGGAAAAGTAATGAAACTATATTTATATTACAGAGGTCTTAAGGCTCCTGCTGGATGAAGCGATCACAATGGCATATTCGAACCTGGATCAGTTGGCTTTATAGCACATTAAACTAACCACAGGATTTTCAAGAAAGACAGACATTGTATGTGTAAATAGATGGAAGAATATAACAGTGAGACGATATAGAGCGAGACAACTTCTCTGATAACTCTATGAAATTCTACGCACGCCACTGTTGCAATTATTGAACAACGGAGAAGGATTCTACGTGTGAAACCTGACAAAATTCCTGTAAAAAATAAATTAAGTATGTGTATAAAAATTTTTCCAATACTAAAATTATCTCAGAAGACTTGTCAAAATAAGATTAGAAACCGTAAAAAGAAGGTTGTACACGATGAAATGCACTGCTAAGGAGATAACAGTAGTCACTATAGTACTACACCACAATAGAAAATTTTATTACAAATGTTAAAAGTAGCAAAATAAATTATTAAATAGAAATTAATCTATTGTGAGGTTCGCTAACAAGACAAGATATAAAAATATTCACAGCAGTGACACCTATTGGTCACTTTTTCTCGTTCTCATTGCCTTGGTACAAGTACTATTTTTTAGCAGTATATATCCAATAAATATTTCATAATAAATATGGGTTCTTCCTGAAAGAGTTAATGATGTTTAAAACATTGTATACCTATGTCTTATCGAGGATTTGAACCTCAAATTTTTGGCTTTCTGGCGAAGGCTGGATAAAACTGAATTCTGTGGCAATACAAGTCGAGATTTACCTATACAGAGTGTGAAAAACGACGTTACAAAATAAAGGTCTCTCCCCCCCCCCTACACTATTTCCTTTGTATGGTCGCTGTCTGGCACTAGCACAGCTACTGTGCTCTCTCTTCTTGTCAGTAGTAATTACATAAGGCTGAAACTTAATAAAGACACGTCTTAAAAAACGTTTTGACAACTTTTTGACGGCTCACCCGGTATTCACGTTAATACACTTGGCTATCGTGTTATTTTGTTAACTACAGATGACCATCTTTACCTTATAAGCTGCTGAGGCAAGTTGTTACTTGCCATGTTAGATAAAACCACTCGCAGAGAAGCTGAAAAGAGGAAACAGCGAACCAGCACGAAATCGCTGCAGGTCTAGAGATGAACGTTGAACACAGTTGTCGGAAGGGGCGAAAACTGAATGCATTTCACTGTCAAACGTTAAAAAAAGTACGTTACACTTGACACTGCTTTGATTTCACTCTGTCGTGGTGCATAGGGGGGCGTTTTGGGGTTCTCACCGAATCGTTTCATCACTGAGGGGGCGGGGGTGGAAGGGGGGCGAGCCCGGAAAGAACCACACTACACACCGATCGAAGCCGATCTCAGGGTGCCCGTGCAAAGCATCGAACTGGACTCACCTAGGTTCTTATCCAGTGGCGGCGTCTGCCCCGAACCTCACTTTCTTCTCTCCCCGCGGGTCTTAGGGCCCCCGGGCATGTCCTCACAGGAGCACATCCTCACACACTGCACTGCGATGCGAGCGAACTTGGCGGGAACATCGCACTAACGCAAGGCGCCGAGTCCGGTTATTTTTAGCGCAGCGCCGCTCTGCGGCGAAAGTCGGAAGCTGGAGGCGCTCGGTTCTCCAGCGAAGGACCAGCGAGTCTTCTGCCAGAGCGTGTGAAAGGATGACACGGGAAACGTCATTGTTGCGAGCCGAAGGTGCAGGTCGGTTTCCAAGACTGGCATTAACAACCGTTCTGTCTGCATTGAGCGTTCAGAAAGTTGCTCTACACGGCCACGACGTGGAAATATCGTGCTGTATTCATTCAACGGACTTGATCACGGAATTCATTCATTTGCATTGTTTCTTGATAGTCAAGATTGTATGCCTTTGCAAGGGCACTCGCAGGGGGGGAGAGTAAGATTTCATTCTTCCCTTTCAGCCATAGAAACTTTATTATTATTATTATTAAGAAAGTGTGGTGCCCTAACTCCACACCCCCCTATACGCCTCCATGGCATGGTGCAAAGTACAGGGGAAAACTTTACTTTTACTTTACTTTATTATTGCTACTACTACTACTTTACAAATAAAAAAAGATTCAAATTGAGTTGAGAATACTTTGCCGTTGTATACAGGTTCAGCTTCGAGTCTATAATTTAGATAGAAACTGGCTTCATTTCCATAAACACTGTCGTTTTGTACTTATTCACAATGCACGGGTATCAACAGACTGATTGATTGATTTGGTGTTTTAAGTCCACTTGTTGCACAGCAAGATTAATCGTGACTGGACCTACAGCTTAAAGCGGGATTCGAACCACTATGTGCCTCCACCGGGTATCGAACCCGGGACCCCTTGATTACAAGGCGGCGACGTAACCGCTGCGCCATCGGGGAGGCCTGGATATCAACACTTAATCTACTGTCCTTTATGGTACTCCTAATGTATGTTTTTACAAGCCAAAGTGTACTGTAAAAAAAAAATAATTCACATTGACGGGAAGTGAACTTTCAACGTCAGGTCCCAACTTCGAGAAATGATTTCCCGACTTCGCGTAATCCCCAAGGATTTCCAAAAATACCTTAATTATTATTGTATGCACTTAGTCTAAAATTTCTTGATATTAACCATTTCTCTTCCAGAAGTGCAAAAGCAAGCACTTGAAGGGGAAATACGTAGTGTGTATAATTTGGAGGTAAATCATCACAGAAAACAAAGTGGGTGATAGGGGAACACTTGCTCCCTGAGATATATATATGGGAAAAGTTAATGTAATTCGAATAATCAAATTATAGTGATATTTGATAACAGTTACGGGAAGTAAGACAACAGAATGTGTTGCAGAGATCGGTAGCACTGGACGCTAGTGTACAGAGTTACGCGTATCAACCAGAACAACATTTACGAAAGCACTTGTGGAAGATGGTGAGGTGATTTCATATTTGAGCGCATTCCTGAAATTTAGAACTTGACCAAGACATTTGGAGGGTAAATCATCCTCGTACTGATTTGAAGGTCAATCGGTACAATATCAGTTTCATCTTCTGAAGCTTTAAAAAGTTCGGAACAGTTGACACAAATATATATATATATATATATATATATATATATCCATGTCCTCAAATCTGGTTTTCAGTTTAGTAATTTACCTTCGTTCTTTAGCATAAAGGAAAGAATTCGTGCATTGGGAGAGATGTTTATACTGCATAGGATGTAGCGTGTTACAGATTTTATTGTTTTCGAACAGAAATAATACATGTCAGTGACATCAGCATCAGAAGCAGAAAAATGTGTATTTACATATTTTTTCTTAATTTGCTTTAATCAAACGGTTCCAATATTTTAGACTGACGTTGTATGTATGGCGCCAAAAATCATGCAAGCAACTTTAAGCGAGTTTTTTTTAAATAAAAAAAATATATCTAAATAAGAAAATCTGATTTAAATTTAAAAAATCGTCAAAATATATTTTCTTAATAAAAATTATGATATATATATATATATATATATATATATATATATGATTTGTGTGTGTGTGTGTGTGTTTTGTGTGTATGAGCACGTGCGGGCGGGCGTACGCGCATGCTCAGAAGCGGATCCATATTTTTTTTCTAGAGGGGAACAGAATATGCTATGAGCATAGTAACACTGGGAATAAAATGTAGCTACTAATTGTTAGATATATTGAAAACAGCCTATACATAATATCCAAATCCAGACAATACAGGATTGTGTTTTAGGTACGCGTTTGTGCTCAGAGAAAATAATCGGTGTAGATTTAATTTGATTGATATTACTTCGCTTCTTTTCCACTTTCGGCTAATCGCGAAGATGATGATGAGTGATGCTATTATGAAATTGATGAACGAACACAAACAAAGAACACCCATGCTAAGGTCGGAATTCGAACCCAGGGCTCCTGACATCGTAGCGCCCTGTGATAACCACTCAGCCAAGAAGGCCGGCGGATTAACCTATCTGTGCATAAAGTGAACTTTAAAAGAAAAACTTAAACCCGGGACTCCTTGATTACAAAGCGACAACGTTTCCATGACACCATGAAGACGATTCCCTTTACGCTTTATTAAAGCACATAACACATACCATTATACAACTACATTCTTGAGTATATTTTTAAAATTGCCTATAGCCTAATATTTAATTTGAAGAATATATTTGTTTTCTCGGAACATTAAGGCATACAGGGTGTATGATAAGTAATAGCGCAAACTGACACAGTTTACACGATAATAGATGCAAAAATGTCTCACTAAACATGGGTCTGCAAAAGAGCCGTTTTCGAGATAATTGCGAATGTGTGGTTACAAGCCGTCACTGACTTCATTGTTTGTAAACGTCGTCCTAGTTGGTAAAATGCTAATAATGTGTGGTTAGAAGCCGTCATTGATTGCATTTTGTAAACACCGAGTGCTTTACTCCTTGCGCGTTCCGAGGTTTGATCTTTGTTTACAAAACAGAACTTTTCCGAGAGGTGACGTTGTATGGATACAATCAGTACACAGTCTAATCGTACTGTGAGAGTGACGTCAGTTGTACTGTACTGCGTAGTGAAAATGGAACCTTACAGCAACAAAGAGTACATTTTACCAACTGGGACGACGTTTACAAACAATTAAGTCAGTGGCGGCTTGTAACCACACATTCGGAATTATCTCAAAAAACGGCTCGTTTGCAGACGCATGTTTGATGAGACTTTTTTGCTTCTAAATATTATCGTATACCTTCAACTGTGTCAGTTTGCGCTATTACTTATGATACACCCTGTATTTCTACCAAATCAATCACAGACTAATAATCCAATTGCTAATGCAAATATTTGCGTGTACATTAAGATAGTATCTTCTATAAAAATGTTATGTGATTTTGTAAGTATTATGTAGCTAACTTTTGTAAGAAATTCTTCCTTGCGAATCTATCACAGAACTCTAATCATCATTCATCCCTCATTCAATCATCTGATTTAAAAGGCAAATTGTTCAATTAAACACAACAATGCTGACGTAGTCATTGTTGATAAATTCAGCAGTATCTATGTAATTACAATCAAATGCCATCTCTGGAGCGGTGCGTAATTGCAAGTATATATATTCTTAAAATTTAAATTGTTTATGATGATTTACTTTTAATAGTTGCAAGAAAAGGCGACACCCTGTTTTACTGATGCTTAGGATTCTGGATTTACTAGGAGAACGATGTTTATATCGTGGAAAAGTAAAATCATTTAGACTTATAAAGAGTAAGACCATGCCTATGTGCAGAAAGGTTGTACTTGTGCTTGATGTTTTGCTTTGAACATTTTATAACTTCAAGTACAGCTTTTTTGCCCTACCACACACGCATAAAAGGTACAAGTATAATGTTAATATTAAAATAATAATCTAATCTATAATTGTAAGGGCTTTTCGCGGCCCTTGCTTTAAATTGACAAATACTAATAGAATGAGAATTTGCATGCTGTACATGCAATAATGAAAAATGCACGACACTAAACAGCAAAAAACAAACAACGCATCACTGCTTTGAAGTTGATTATTACACTTTGGATGTGTGCATCGCTACCGAATATGTAGGAGCATATTATTGCAATACGCGGTATAATAAAATATGAAAAGGCTAGGAATAATTTGGAAAATAGGATTAGTATTTAAATTGCCAATTGAAAGCAAGGGCCTCAGGGCCGTTACCTTTCCAAAGATTTTCTAAATTCATGTTCAGCTATGTAGGCGACTACATTTATAAGTAAATTATAATTTATTAGTTCAAATTAAACATCTAGTCAGTATATTTTAGACAATATATACATACATTTTTTAAAATATGCGTAGTTTCTTACTAATTGCTTATAAATAATTGAACGTAAATTTGTTTATAATAAACAATGAATGCATGCAGGTGACTACATTTTAATTGTAAATCTGAATTTCAATAAAAAATAATAAAAGCACTGCCATCTATTGGGAATCTTGTAATTTCCTTTGAGAGCATTGAAAATATTAAGGTGGTTTCATTGATATCTTTAATAAATGGTTATTAGATGAGAACACAATACGTCATGACCATTCGAGAGAGATCATTATTTATAGAAATACAACTTCGAGCTAGTCCAAAAAAATATTTAAAAAAAACTCCTTACATAAAAGGAAGAAATACGAAAACGTAATGAACTAAGATAGTAGAATGTTTTGCTCAGAAACAAAAAAAGACCAAATTATAATAGTCTTGAAAATGATACCGTTGAATCTGATTTATACGTATGTCAAAGTGAAGAGAAAATAATTTGTATAACTGATAATTACTTACAAATGAGATTTAGGTAGCATGTCATATCATTATTAAAATACTGTAATTGTATCTATTTTCAGGAACAAGATACATGTAATGCAATTTTTTTTTTCTGTGGTAAATTAACGAATCTAAAAGTTTGATTCTTAAATACATTACATTTCCAACTTTATTAGTGAACACTCTGATGCTAAAACACTATAGTTTTACTGCACAATTTTTTTAAAAATCGACTAAAATAGCATTCCTTTCAATAAGACTGTGCAAGGGGTGATACGTACAAAACCTGGCAGGTTTCAAAGCAAAGCAGGAAAGAGAAGCAGCGAATTCCTACGGGGATACTTGATTTGCAGAGACCTGACTCCGATGTCACGTGCATCTTGCGGTTAACGGAAACTTGAGTGTACGTTCAAAAATGTAGTGCAATTTTTTTCCAAATATTTGGGGAGCAAAAATACAATCTTGCCCCTCCTCTGTGATTATTCACATCAGGCAATACTAATAGCACTTGCGGGTAGAGGCGGAAGAACCAAGGGAGGATCTTTGGTTTCTTGGCCATTTAGATTTATTTAAAGTTTACTGTTTATTTTAAACGTCATGTTCAGGGCTGATGGCTTAGTTTTAGACTTCAGAAAGAGGTAACACCATTATTATTATTATTATTATTATTTATTATTTGAAGTAGGGTTACACTTAAGCTTACGGTATTTTTACACGGATTATCTTAGTATAGAAACAGCTTTTTGCCCTACATGGATTAATTTGTTAAGCTATACAATTCTGCTAACTGTTTATAAATGTATAAATATGGAAAAATATAAGTGTGCCTATATAATTGAAACACAAGGAATAAAAATACATAAGGAATAAAAATACACAAGGAATAAAAATTAAGTAAGTATATTTATTCTTATGTTCACGTGTGATATGTATTTTTTTACTCGTACATTAATACATTCAAGCCTGTATTTTTATACTATTAAACGTATTATTATATTTATTAATAATAACTTAATAATAATCAGCGGTGAACGATGATACTCGGCGAAGTACACAGACTCCTCTCAGGTACAGTGGGATCCATGAGTATTACCCTGCAAATTGTCCATCACCATGTTCGCTCACTTTATTTGACCTAATAAGAGCTTCAAGAATTAAAAGAAAACTCAAAACAAACTGTTGACAACTTCTGCACCAGCATACATAAAATCCATCGCTTAAAAACACATAGGATGTAAGAGAAATATTAATGATAATAGTCATGGACAATTTGCACGGTAATACTCATGGATCCCACTGTACAGGGATAGTGTTAGGCAAAGACAATATTTATTTATTTATTTATTTATTGCGTCTTGTTTATCATGGCGAAGTTAAGGCTTTGTAGCCTTTTCTACCACTTAACCATGTTTACAACAACATTTAAACCATTACATAGAAAGGTAAATTTTAAAATATAAAAAGAGAAATATAAAATTACAAAGAAAAAATTACAGAAAAAAATGATAAGAAAAAAATATATATGGGAATAAAATCCTAACCTATACACACGAACATACAACAAAACACACACATACACACACACACGCAATCAGATATTCATGACAGTAGTCAGGGATTTGAAATATTAAGGTGAATAAGGATTTTCAGTGTTGTTCTGCGCTTAACTGTATGCAATTTATCACTAAAATATAATGTGCTAACTATTTGTGCCCAATAAAAAATGTTTTAATTGCGTCTTAAAGACATATACTGAAGATGAGTTTCGGATTTCGAGGGGCAGTGAGTTCCAAAGACGAGAAGTAGAAACGGTGAATATTCACAGCACAGAGAAATAAAACCACATTGCTGCAGGTTTTATTCTTTATTTATGGCAATTATAATGCGAATATACTTCAGACGAAGGCGAGGATTTCGCTTTGTCGATGAATTGACCCAACTAAAAACGCATAAACTCAATGCGTGGCTATCGGCATGCCTATGATCACATAGACCTAGCTTGCGCCCCGAACTACCACACCAAGATATATGCAATAATTACTGAGCCAATATTTGCTCTTTAGCCTTTTATTTCCAAATTAATCCTTAGGCTAGCTTTATTATTTAACGTAGAATGGTTGCGGTATTGTGCATAGCATCAATGCATGGCTATCGGCGTACCAATGATCACATAGGCCTAGCTTGCGCCCCGAACTACCATACATGTATGCAAAACACCGAGGAGTTATTTTTAAGTTTAAAAGCTTCGTCGATCCGTGGCGAAAGTGTGTTATTTCTTACGCGATATCCTCGCTTTTATACTATTTCGAGAACTCAGATTCAAGTACAGATGAATCATTCACTATTTAGAAAAAGATGCTACCAACAAAACTGACATCTATGCATGTTTAGAAATACAAATTCGTATAGTGCACTCTTTCAAACAAAGATACATTAAATTGCCCATAATGTAGCATAAAATACAATAAACAAAAGATATACATTACAAACAAGGTGCATTATTACGTATAATAACAAAGAAACTATGCTTTCTTTCAGAAAAATAAATACATTAGTGACATATTTTCTACTGGTGACGTCACATAAAAATATGGATCATATCAACATACAGCACCGAGCCATGAAGGCACATTTAAGGGATGTGAGGGTAGTGCCCACACATTCTCGATCTAGGACATTTTGGAGATGGTGTGATCAGCACCACGCTCCGGACGCCTCCCCGGGTTGCCCCCAGGTACCCATTGATTTTAGGCTCGATGGGCCCTGGAGCCGCTTTATGCGGGGACAAGGCTGGAAAAATTCCTACCTTAGATCACCCCGGAAATCGAACCTAGGTCTCCACGTGGCAGTCAGACGCCCTACCGTCTCGAATTTTTTCTACCTCCAACTTTTTACCTAGAAGGGTCAAGCTTCACCTGCTCCCCCTGGTTCGGAGTCCTTGCATCCGAATAATATAGTTGTAGATGAAAAAGAATAGATTTAAAGTTTAGCTGATCTCTGCCCCCTTCCCATCGGGGTACGCTGGTTTTATTGTTTCACATAGATCGCACCTTCACGTACAGAACCTAGTAGATTCTAAGAAACACTGGAAACCGAAGGTAATAATAAATTATAAATTAATAATTAGGATTCGTTCAGTCGATAGCACTGCCTCCTAACGGTGCGTTCGAAATGCAAACTCTTCGGCCATTAGGGTGGTGTGAAACATTCAGTTATCGGGGTCAAGTTGAGCCGTATTTCAGTCCATCTCTTTAAAAAAATAACATATCCATGGCTCATTGAACAAAACGACTGTATCAATGTTTTGTTTTTTTCTCTGCGTCTCTTTTCTTTTCTCCATTTCGGAAGGAAATCGTTCTCAAATTTATCTTTCCCAGTCCTCCATCTGGGAGAATTTCGTTGGGGTAGGAATGCTTGATCTGGGTGGGGCAGGCACCGGAGGGATGAAGTGGGTGTGTCCTTGTGGCGCCGCGTGGTGGCGTGTAGCAGAACAACTTATCACTGGACTCTAGGCAACACGATACAGTTGCAGCAAACGGTCTCGTGGGTGGGGAAATTTTCCTTCTCGACGCTCGTCACAGTCAACACCTTTTTCTCTCGGCGGCGAGAGGTGGAAGTTTATGCTCTCCCTTTCATTACAGCTTTCACCTCTTGGACAGCGAACTGTGATTGTGCCACCTGCTCGTTTTCGTTTTGCTTCCACGATTTTTAACATTTAAAAGGGGATGGTCGGGTTCCTCGGTGGTGCTGTAGTAGCGTCATCGCCTTGTAATCAAGGGGTCCCGGGTTCGATGGAGGCACATAGTGGTTCGGATCTCACTTTAAACTGTAGGTCTAGTCCCGATTAGCCTTACTGTGCACAAAGTGGACTTAAAGCACCAAATCAATCAATCAAACAATTCTAGGACAGTAATTTGTGGTCCTATCCTTGAACACACTTGATATCAGGCGCGGAGGGGGGTAACAGGGGAAATCGCCCCTCCCAACTGCCATGCTTTTGGGTATATAATTATGCCTAATGCATTTGAAGGCTCAAATTCCGTCTTTTATCACTAGAACCCCCCGGATTTGTATGTATATTCTATTCCTTTCTAGATACATACCTTGAACAGGAAAATGTCAACGAATTATAAACTTACATGATTTTGCATAAGTTTCATGTTACATATTTTTACATATTTTACATGTTTACTAATTTAATTTACATAAAACAACATATTTCGGTAATTTTTTCCTATCTTGATCATTTTCCTAGATTTTAGATCTCTGAAACACGATGATGAAAATTTGTAGCTCATGTGATGTCATACTTTCTAATCAATGAGATGCTTAGTGCTAACGGTCACCTAAAATTGACTGCCAAGTCGAATGACAGGCTGAGAAAGAAAACGGAACTGTTATTTATCGAAATATGCTGGAGTTCCCCCCTCCTACTTCTGATTACATATTTTCGATTCGTTTTTAAATTTAAGCAAAGCACCTAGAAACTTGGCATCGGTGGACAAGAAAGCTACTTTCCTGTACGTAGCGAGTTACACAATATGTTGCCTTGTTCAGAAAGTACAAAAGCATATATGTATTTCTATTCGTTTGTTCTTTCTGTAGACACTTCTTTTAGAAGCTCTGTTACATATTTTCATATTCTACAATAACTTGGGAATTGATGTCTTAAATATATACACGTTGCTGCGCTTTTTTGAGTTTATAAATTTGATACAAATTTTAATTTGAAATTTAATTTTAATGTCCTTAAAATTATGTTGAATATGTTCAAATAAAATAAATATCTATCAGAATTCTTGAAATTGCTTGGATACTCGTATATTATTAATTTTACATATTCTTTGATACTGATAAACTAAGTATGCTGACCAAGGCAGACCTTGCTAGAAGGTTGAAACGTTACGTTTAGTTTATGTTTTTAATAAAGTAATTTACTGCCTTGGTCAGCATACTTAGTATTTCATAATCATGGAAACAAGGCTTAATGGTGTTATCTTTGATACTTCATATTTAGCTATATATCCTTTTGATAATACATATTTACGTACATATCTTATCAATTATTGTTATGTACATATTTTGTACTTTGATATTACATAAAAATCCGGGGTGTATTTATTACCAAGTTTAAAAGTATCATGGATATTTCTTAAACTTTTGATTTAAGTACACTTTATAAGCTCATAATAGGGTAATCGGAATTTAATATACAGTTTACATTTGGGTCCAAATCACTGTGCAATATAACGCAAAGGGGAATCGAACCTGACCCCTTCAGGGAATATCTGATCGTTCAGTTTACACTGGCAATGGGAGGAATTATAAAAATCGACATCGAATAATAGGAATGTATTCTATCTCTGGACCCCTTATTTGCAAAACAATACGCTAATCTCTACAATAGGGAAGTCCGTTTGGTTTCTGTTTACAGTAGGATATATTGTTTGCATAAAACAGTGCAAGCAAGCGTAGGTTAGAACTGATTCTCGGTGAGGAGAGGTACCTGACTGAAATTCGCCTCTCCCAACTGTTGGTTGAGTTGGTGTTTAAAGTCCATTTTATGCACAGTATGGCTAATCGGGACTGGACCTACAGGAGAGGTGCCCATCCTCCCCAAGGCCAATGCGCATCCCCCAAAATCATATAATGTGTTCCCCCAAATGATACGATTCGCGCCCTCAAACCATATCGTAATCCCCACAAAGTATTTAATTACGACAGCGCGTCTGCCGAAAGGAACATTTTTCTTAGCTTTACTGAAGCTTTACTTTCTCGCAACATATTATTGCGACCCAAGCGAACAATGAAATTTTTACATCCATCCCTTTGCAGGCTTTCAAGAATATAATTTATTGGTGTGTCAA
Source organism: Lepisma saccharinum (assembly GCF_977018435.1). NCBI lineage: Eukaryota > Metazoa > Arthropoda > Insecta > Zygentoma > Lepismatidae > Lepisma > Lepisma saccharinum. The sequence continues at coordinate 31,200,541 of NC_139248.1, read as the reverse complement.
CACTTTCTTAGGATCCCAAGTTATTTACTCTTTTCCAGCTTTTCTTTTGCAACATTCGGGGTCGAAAATATATGGATACCATATCGCTAAATACAGCCTGCAAAATTTAATGTTCGAACTCTCTCTATCCACTACAGAAATCTCTCGACAATCTAAGATTTAACACTTTATCAAGAGCTTCCAATCCCCTCCTTTAAATTTAATACTCAATCCGACCACCAAAATTTCGATTACAATTTTAGTCTTACTGTTGATATTGAACAGTGGATATTACCTTAATTTGATGCTCAATCCCCCCCCCCCGTCGATAATAACCATAAACACTTTCTTTTCTTCATCTAATGGATTAAATATGGTGCATTTAAGGTGTAAAGGTTTTACATAGCCTATATTTTGGAAAAAAATGTAAATGTTCAATTTTATATTATTTGAAGCGAAAAAATCCCCCCAAAATTATTGATGGCGCAGCCTACGGCACAATCCTCCCCTGTGGCCACCTCTGACCCGAAATCCGGATCAGTATGTCCCTCAACCAGGTATCGAACTCAGAACCCCTTGATTACAAGGCGAAGACGCTACCACTGCGCCAACGGGGAGACCCAACTGTACCTTTGTATCCACCACTGCTTGAGATAAGGTTTTTTCCCCGTTACTGGACCTGTTCACCCGCTACGTTCTACAAACATAATGTCCTTGGTGGTATGTCATTTTTCGCTGAATATGCGTGTTCTTCGCAACTCTGGCACACGCAGTATCACAACAGGACGTCACAGATACGATCAAATGCTACGTTAGGCTGCTAGCATTCAGGCGGCAAAACGGACTTTTTTGAACGTTCGTAGTGCCGAAAGGACGTACCAACGTTAAAAATATTACCGAAAAAGTTGTTTATTTTTATGTCTTCTATACGTCTCTGTGGTCCAGGGTCTTCACTTTAATGACACCCTGTATCGTCGATGTTTTCACGAACTGGCGAATATGTCAACTCCCCTGCATCACGAACCGGCGAATGTGCAAAATTTGACAATTTGAGTTTTTGACGCTGCATATGTTGGAACAACTTGTACTTTGCTCTCACAAAGTTTCAAGTTTCTATTAAATATTGCTTAGGAGATAAAGATGGACAACGTTTTGACGAATATGAAAACTAGTATTGTGATAATTTCACGAACCGACGAATATGAAATTCGCCGCTTCGTGGAGAAAAACATGATATTATTTTACAATCCATTCAGAATGTGTCAGTTCGACTACATTTTGCCTAAGAGATGCCGCTGTAATAAAACGTTTTATATTTCATTTTTCATAAGAAATATAACCCATTTGTAAGATATCAGAAAACATGTAAGGCACAGTTGTTTGTTTTTCTATTGGAACAGTGTACAGTCTACATTTTGAGACTTTCAGTGAAATTGGCAATCATCTGGTTCACTTCTCGCAACTAAATTATTTCGAATGGTTTATAAAAGAAGTGCCATATTTCTTTGATATTATTTTGAAGAATAGCCTTCTAGCGGTGTGGTTCGTTGTGTAATTATTCAGAAGATATGAATAAGGACGTGCTTGTGAAGTGGACTGATGGCAGTACTAACATCGTCAGAAGCCAAGAACTTACACTCCCCCATGGAATGAAGAAGTTGCAATATGGAACGAAAGTAAAAATGTGGTGGGATCCTGAGAAAATTTATTATGAAGGTGTTGTGATCGGGATGGAAGACGATTCTGAAAGTGGTGATACAGATGATGAACTTCCTCTGTCAGTGCCAAAGAAGAGCTCAGGTGGTGTGATCAAAGACTCGAGTGCAGTAGTTAGTGACGTTGACAGTTCTTCAGAAACGTTAGCGGATGATGAGGACAAGGATCCTGATTTTCTTATATCTTCCAGTGATAAAGAATCGTCCGTACATTCCTCACCGAGGAATGTTCACGCTGTATTGTGAAGAAGAAACATTTGCTGCATGTAACGTGTCAGGATTTGGTTTGTTACAATCACTTCATATTGGATTGCGCCGAGCACAACAGACGTGTTAGTGTACAAGAGAACAACAACCCTCCGGGATCAAGCCACACAGATTTTAAAGTAGATGGTTCTCAAAAGGAGGATGTTACTCCAGTAAAGCGAAGGGTTTCCGAAAAGGTAAAAGTAAGAAAAAATGTAAAATTTCTTTCTCCAAAAAAGATCTTTGTGGTTTGTGTAAGACGTACAACTCATTGAAATCAGCTAATTGTTTATCTAATCATTCTGACTTGATTAAAAAATATAACAGGCACGTACAGGAAAAACAGAAGGTGAAGGAAATTAAAGGTGCAAATTAAAAATCCACAGGAGTTCGTGGCTGCTTGCTTTGACATGGAGCAAGTCATAAATCTACCACAGAGCAAACGAACTGAACTGCATTACAAAAGAAAAATACCAGCCTACAATTTTACAATTTATGAATTAGCTAGTAAAAGCGGTCATTGCTACGTTTGGTACGAAGGATTAGCGAAAAGAGGTCCGAAGTTTCTGGTCATGAAAGATGAACAAGGTGTAAAACAGGTAGCGTTCTTCGCCGATGGATGTGCATCTCAGAACAAAAACAGTATCCTGCCTTCTATGTTCGTTTATGTTTTTAAACAATGAAGCACAAAACATCAACAACATACATGTTTTCTTCTTCGAAACGAGTCACGGACAAAGTGAAGGTGATGCTATTTACAGTACAATTGAAAACGCACTTCAAGGAAGTGAAGATATCTTTATCCCTGCCCAACTCATCCCGGTAATCAGGATGGCAAGAAAGAAACAACCATATGCTGCTGTTCATGAGTTGCATACTAAAGACGTCTTAGATTGGAAACAATATTCGCAGTACCTACGTATCCTAAAAGTTAGAACAACAAATGAGGGTCAACAAGTGGACTGGACAAAAGTCATGCAAATTCAAGTGCGCAAGGGTTGTCCCAATATATATATAAAAACATCGCATAACCTAAACACACACTCAAGTATATCACTTCCTAATCCACGCAGTGCTAAAGAGGACAATTTACCACCAAGGGCTTTTACTTCAAAGCCAAAACTGCCTGTGAAAAAATACCAGGACTTGCTGTCATTATGTCAAGGAGAAATATCAGTAATTTCTCATCCTGATTATAAAGACTTTTATGTCAGATTACCTCACTAATTGTACAACCATTTTGCGTCTATTAACTTTGTATTTGATAACAGACTAGTGTTGGTCAATGTATTACTATTTTGTTCCTTACATTTTATTTCCTGAATTTTATTATTCTTGAAATTTATTTGCGGGCACGTCTAGTATTGTGTGAATTTCTCTGTTTCTCACTGTTACGTATTAAACTGTTATGGTGTATGTTATGGTTAGTGTATTAAGGATTTGCCAGCCTAATATTTAACTCTGTATAAATATCCAATAAATAAGTTGAAAGTTTTAGCCTTGAACTGTAGAATTCGCAGTTTTAGTGAAAATTACAATGACGAATCAAGCTAAAAATATTCCAAAAATATTTTTTTTTGTTTTCACGAACTGACGAATAGATTCAATGAAATTCTTTGTTCATTTATTGTTCATTAAAATTCTTTCTACGGTGTTCTTTCTCATGTGAACTACCTAGTCACACAGCATTTATTGTTATCTCAAAATAGAGTTTAGCTTGAATATTTTTTTCAATGATTCGCAAGTAACGCAAAATTGGCTACTTTCAACTTCGTTTTTCTCAAAATCAGTATTTTGCACATTCGCCGGTTCGTGATGCAGGGGAGTTGACATATTCGCCAGTTCGTGAAAACATCGACGGTATATGTAGAGACCGCCTCGCTACTTTATATTTAAATTCAACTGTAACTTTTAGACCAAGCTATGTCAGATGGTTAGTTATATTATGTATACTTTTACCACATTTCAAATATTTCATTTTTTCTCACTTTGTTCCCTTTCTCAAAGCAATTCGCGGGGCTGCTGCCTCCCATACCCCGATTACAAATCGGGCTCGAGTGTAGCCTTCCTAGTCTATTTTTACAGCAATTGAACAGATGGTGTACAACTTCCTTAATTTGTACTTACATTTCAGATTCAATTTACACCTCTTGCCTCAAACTCAACTCAACCCAAGAAGGAAAGAAACGTGTGTGTGTGTGTGTGTGTGTGTGGGTGTGTGTGAGAGAGAGAGCTTTCATCTTTGATCCTCATCGTCGCTGTTAGACAAAAGTGGCAGAACAGAGCGACGCAGAATCAGATGAAAATACAAGTATTGCATTCCATGAAACATGCCGATTTCTACTGTTACCGCTCATATCAATGATTACTTGTTCAAGTAAATTTTTGTTTTCTTGTTTCTTTGGAGAGCATGTTATTTTGCATTCCTCCTCTCCCCCTTCCCCACCACGCTGTACACAAGCTTAATCCTGTACGGGATTTAAGGGTAAACAGTCTAAAAGTTCATGAAGCAAAAAAAAATATGGAAATCGGCCATGCTTTGCAAAATGCCACTGAAAATGTTAATGTATGCGGCAAACAACTGGAACTTCACAAAAACACTTCATATTTTACGAACTAGAAATTTTTATGCCAGTATTTTTTCCCCCTGTGTTTTATGCGGGGAAATGAGTTGAGCTCGCTACGTGGAAATATTGTCTCAGTTTTGTTTGAACGAGACTATTTTACATAGATAGGCTAATCTGGACCGGACCTACAGCTCTGGTGTATTTCTGAGATACAGCTATTCCCTGTCCCAGCTAACTGTAGAGCAGATCCGCGCATATCGGCAGAGGAGAAGGAAAATCGAGTGGTGAAAGCGCAGTGTTGCCAACTATGCGGTCGTACGGTCCAGACCTTAGTCCGTACGCTAAATGCACGGCTTGTCAAAATTTCCTCTTGCAGTTTTATCCCTAATATTTCCCTAAGGAATTCTCAAACCAATCGTACGGACCTGGAGGCAAAAATACGGTCCATTTGCCATGTACCTTCGGCATTATCCTTTTCAAAAGTTTGCAACGCTTGCAGATTTCCTCGAGGAAATCGGGTAACTCCCGACGCCCATTACACAATCCCGCTTCTCTCCTGTTCATTGGTGGAGCCGTCTCGCGTCACTACTTGCACAGAGACTTGTTCTCGTTCGCTTGGTCTACAGTTAGCTAGTACGGAGTTTAGTTGACATCTGGGCTGGTAGGCGTCCAGGATTTTAAGGTACAGTCCCGTAAGCAATGTCTCGCTTCCCGTGAATATCTTTTCAGGGACGTTAATTGTATATAGAAAATAACATTTTCCCCATATTTGTGAACGCCTAGATCATTTTTTCACCTGTGGCAGTGCTTTATTGATTGATCTGTTGTTTTACTTCGCCTTTGTGCCACTTTTGGCTAATCGTGAAGATGGGGATGAGTTATGATATGATGAAATTGATGAATGGATACTCACAAACAGCCCAGGACAGGATTCGAACCCGGGACCCCTGGCGTAGTAGCGCGATGTGATAACTACTCTACCATGGACACATGACAGTGCATTGTGGGACAGAAATTAAAGCCAAGTCTGTTTCTGCAGCTGTTTGGGACCGATACCTACATTCACTTTTCCTACTGGACTATATTAGTGGTGACGTCACGACCAGACAACTGATTAAAAGTCCAAACTCACCCGTCAGTTGGTGTTTCCCTGTGCTTAAACATTGGATTTATCATCTCAAGGGGCAAGTTTTGAAATTGTGACAGCAACTATGAAAATATCATCTTCACATTGATGTACGATACACATCATAATTTTGTTGCATAATTGATATCACAATTGGATAATCCAATGCTATCGCAGCCGATCTCGGTGGCGGAGGGGTTAGCACAGCGCGCAGGGGTCCCGGGTTCGGATAACGGCTAGGGTATGGGCGTTCCTTGTGACTGTCCTATTCTATCACATCCCTCATCCTCATCGTTACAATTAACCAAAATTGAAAGAAAAGCGACGTAAAATAATCGCATTGGGAAGCACCACCTAACGGCTTTGTTTGGACTCAATCTTGATCTGTTGTCTGCTAGTGACGTCACACTAATATGATCTCTCTCTTCCCAGGGAACAAGGTGTGTGGGTGCTGTAAGTTCTGTTCAACGTGCATTAAGATGAGTGGTAAACGTCAGGTAGAACCTTTTAATACAAAGAAGACTGTCACCTGTTGTTGAGGGATAATACAGTAAAGCAGGTTGCAAATACTGCAAGAATGAATTTTCAATTACAGATGACGGTAGCAGCAATGTAATGCCGACTGTTCGAGGAATACGTGGTCTGTTAGGAAAGTAATGAGACTGGCAACACTGTGCACGAACCGGCAATGCTGCTGCCCCCACCTTCACATGGCAGGTAGGTGACAGCGATGCCAACCCTAGCATAATGGTGCTAAACCTAGCATAATTTAACAGTCTTTGACACCTAGCACCCTGTGTTTAGCATAACAGCCAAATCTAGCATAATCTTAGTCTGTGGCATAATCTGCAACCGTCGGTAGATATTGATCTCAAAGGAAAGTACTCTGAAGAAGTAAAAATAAAAGTAACTGCACATCTCTATTTCAGGAGTGGACATATTTGCAACCAACAAGAGAGAGTAAACCTGCCCAGAAATCCCGTCTCCCACCAACGTCTTTCATCTCTTCCACATCTTCCTGCCATAAAATCGAAGAGGAGGGTTGGGGCGGCCCATCCTCAAAAGTTTGTCCTTTCTCAGTACCGACACAAGGGGTGCCATTTGCGGTGCCTGTATTTTCGCAAGGAATGTTTAGTAGAAAGTTGGATTGACAAATAAAGCTCATGTGTCACCCTCCTTTGTCGGCCAATTTTTACCATCTTTGTCTTCAGCTTGTGTTCGGTTCGGTCGGCATCTTACCATTTCGCTAACCGTCTCCCGCGGCGAAAAAATCGTTGTTCGTGTGTATGATTTTAATTCTTCATGCATGCATCTTTCACTGTATTTTTGGACTTGTGTTTGAGTGTGTCTGTGAGTGTTTTCCTTTTCCTGCTTTTAAATTAGGCAGTGTCTGCTGCCACGTTCTTTTTCTGCTGGAACCTCAAAAAAGATGCGTGTGGCAGTAGACTCGGTCTTTGTTTTATCGTGATTTCATCATGCTATGTATGCAATTACGTCTGTAACACATACTGTAAAGTTGTAGCGATTACTTTCACAAAAATGTTTTAGGATTAGGTCCCTCAGCATTCTTCTAATAATAAACCTAAATGCTCTCCTAGTTAGGTTAAGTTCTGTTAGCATTAAAATAATATCGTTAAATGCTTTCTAAAGAAAAAGGTTCTAAATTACCTGTACATTCATTCCCACTAACCATAAACTTGCATTTCTCTCGTCTTAATCTGTTCTTAAGATTTGTAACATCCTCTTAGCAGACGAATTACATGGCAGCAGCAAATTTGATGCTTATTCTTACTGCTGACACGGCCTTTAAATTATTTTTTTGTAAAATATATTTGGAACAATTTCGAAAAATGAGTACTAATAGCAAATGAAGTAACTGTGAAACTCCCGAAAAGTAAAAAAAAAAAGACCGTGGGGATTTAAACCAGACATGGGAGTCGTTTGCTCAGAAATATAGAAGGGAGTGGGAAACAGGCGGGTTTTATTTGTTCGTTTGGTGAGTACCTTTTTGTTTTCCTTTCCTTTTTTTTTATTTGGAAATGTTGTTCGTTTACATAGAAATGTATTGTATGAGCATTTGAACGTTGTAAAAACCGGTGTGTGTGTCTAGCAGGGTGTTGTTGGAGGTGGAAGTGGATTAATACGTCCTTCCATATAACGCAAAAAATTTATAACGCAAAAAAAAATCAGTAGCATATGAAAGATATTTGTGGATTATACACCTCCCCCGCCTGTAATTGAAAGGGAACTACGCTTATACTGTGTCATGTCATCTTCCGTCTCCCCACCTGCTTGAAAAAAATATGTGAAGAATTTTAACAAATTTACTGAGCCACATGCCCTAGTTCAACCCTTGGCAAGGTATGGACATGCAATTATGTTTTTTCCATCCCATAGTCCATAGACCATTTCATCAGTTCTTCATTCACTCTCATTGTCGTATAAACTTACTCCCAGAGACTTAAAAGAAATAGATATTAGGGTTGGATACAATATAACATCTAAAAATAGTAATAAAATATATTGTTAATAATAATAATAACAACAGTAATACTGCCCTAGCACAATTGGGTGGCGTTCTAACATAATTTCACAGTTCGAACAGCACTTTTCGTAGCTGAGGGTTGGCAACGCTGGTAGGTGAACGCTTGCCATTGACTCAGTACAAGTTTCAACTTGCTACAGTTGCTACACGATTGTTGAGAGCGTCTGACGTGAAGTTGTGTTTGTGAGGTGCGTTACAAAAATGGACTGGCAAAAGTTTGAACAACGTTGTGCCATCAAATTTTGTGTTAAGCTTGGCGAATCCGCTACTGTGACTTATTAAAAGTTACAAAGGGCTTATGGAGAACATACACTATCTAGGGCACAAGTGTTCAGATGGCACAAGTCCTTTTTAGAAGGCCGAGAAACACGTAAAACACAATAGTAACTAAGTATATCTTTTGATCTTACAACATCCATGAGTAGTTTTTTCATGAGAATTGTGCGCATGAAGGCTAGTCGAGAGGAAATCTACGGTATCGAACTCAGGAAAACTTGATTACAAGGCAACGACGTTAACCACTATAACATCGGGGAAGCTGAGCAGAAATGTTGTCCCTTTCTTTCAAATTGTGATTGCGATTCTGTGCCTTATTTTCATCTTAACAACGTGTTAACCTTGGTTGACAAAGATAAGCCCCGTCTAGTTCGTTGCACGTTTTGGCACTAGGTGTAGTGCAGGGGTATTCCGGTGCCCGGCTGATGCAAGGAAATGGCGTTCAACCAAGTAGACGAATAGCAGTGTTCAAGTTCAGAAGATTCAATAAACACCTGCTTACTGCTTTAAACGTTCATTTGATTAGTTAGCATGCACCACACACAACACCGCTCCAGAACGTAGTGCAAACGGTGCAGACACCAAACACACTACTTGACACCAAATCAACGAAGTAGACGAGTCGGTGTGGCACCGTGTAAACAATTGACGTGCGAGTGGGGATAGAGTCAAATGGTGTAGCGACCTGGACGTAAATATGGACAGATCTGCACGAGTTTGTTTGTTTGAGTTGTTGTTTTAAAGCAGGGTTCTTAAAGGTCCAAGAACCCATAAATTGTAATGGGTTCTATTGGGTGCTGCTGCAGGACGGGAATTTTAATTGTTCCTGAAAAAAGGTTTCTGGACCGAATTTAAATTCATCAGGAAAAAAGGTTCCTGGACCGAATTAAAATTCTTCCGGAAAAAAGTTACTGGACCGAATTGAAATTCATTCTGAAAAAAAGGTTTCTGGACCGAATTTAAATTCATCAGGAAAAAAGGTTCCTGGACCGAATTATAATTCTTCCGGAAAAAGTTACTGGACCGAATTGAAATTCATTCTGAAAAAAAGGTTTCTGGACCGAATTTAAATTGATTGGGAAAGAAATGTTCCTGGACCGAATTGACATACTTTATAGATAAAAAGGTTCTTTACGGTCCAGAATCCATTTACCCTTGCTGACTTTCTCTCCTGGATTCTCTCCTTGAATTTATTTGAAATTCCTGGACCTCTAACAGCCCTGGTCTTAAGTCCAGTTTATGCACAAATAGGCTAATCAGGACTGGGCCTACAGTTTAAAGTGGGATCCGAACCACTGTGCAATGTGCCTCCACCAGGTATCGAACACGGGACCCCTTGATTACAAGGCGACGACGTTACCACTACGCCATCTGGGAGGCGAGTATAAAGGTACTTTTTTCAACTTTTGCTGATCAATATCCTAACATGTTTTCGTTTAAGATGGACATATTGGGAAGAACAACCCAATAGACAATCTTCGCCCAAAGTTATACAAATGAACACATTTAAGTCTCTGCAGGAAAGCATCCATCTGTCCATTTGCAACTGTAGGAGCTTCAGACAAGAGGTATTTGCTTGCCTGGTGCACGATCATTTTTAATAAAGAATAGAGTAGAACTGATGAGGAGATTTCTACATGGCTAACACTCACCACTAAACTCATGGCCATGAAAATTGGCGGCTGGGAAGAATTGCGCTGTTGCCACATATGGGAAAAGCAAAGCGAGAGCGGGACAAAAGTTGCTGGTTCCCGCGCACTGTGTGGCAACGTCAACCGAGTTGCGTAGCCTTGTTCGAGCGTCAGACCGACCTCTCTCCGGGGCACTTTTGTGTCTTCCCTGACCTTTCGAGTATCACATGGACTACAAAGACCAACAAGATCTTTCATTCTCTTAAACCTCCGAACACACGGGGTTGTGCTTCGAAGTGGCAACGGCGCAAACTTCTGCCACCCGCCAAATTTCATTGCCGTGCGTTTAGTGCAACAGATTTATGATGAATAAAAGATTTCGGAACAAAAACTGGGCACATTTCGGGATCAAAAGCGAGGTAACAGTTGTATAAGCTGGTGACACATTAAACTCGTTTATTTTCAAATGAAAATCATTGCTACTTACCTCATATGCATAGCAGAACATTTTTCAAGCTGGGGATAACTTTTTTCCATGAAAAAAGCGTTATTTTTAACATTATAATCATTTATTGGTCGTTGCTAATTCGGCGGGCCAAATCTTCACTCACGTTGTATATCGTCAGCTGATATGCAGTGTCCTCAGCTGATGTGCAGTGTTACCAAACTTATGAACCGATCAATGCCGCACAAACTATTCACAAAAGGTTTTTAAGCGAAAATTGAGGCTAGACTCTACTTTACGTCCTTATCTGCATGGTGATTGCTTCATTGCGCTCGCAGTGCGCGATGGTGGTGCGGCACCCGGCATCTCTTCGGGTAAGTACCTTTTTCTTTTTACACTTTCTGCTCACGATAGCCCCACTATCCATTCACGGGGTCGGGTATGCCTACGAGGTTAGGTTAGGCCTGTTAGGTTAGGTTCCATTAGCACTCTTTTCACCCCTAAATATGCGCTTTATCATCTAAAAAATCCTCAGTACGTTCAATTACGCATATCCGGACAACATCGGTTTTTCTCGATTTACTCCTTCAGGAAATTTTTCCTCGCTTTGGGATTAACGTTGTTGAATTCCTTATAAAATAAGCTTTCCAACGATATATGACACGTATTCCTTACGAAAAGGACGTAAACTTCAGTCTTACCTTAAATTGGAAAAAAAAAACCGTTCACACGTCTATCTTGTAAAACTACCGCGTGGTTGCTACACTGACAGGGGGTTACATAATCGAACGCACGGAACATTTGATTCACGTAGTCGACAGTAATGGCGGCACGAGCTATCGTACAACGGAGATGCATGAATGACGAAAAATGCCTTACTTACAGGCCAAATAAGTTGCACGATTCGAAAAAACAATTTCCTCTGCTTCAGAAAGTCCTCAAGAACGCAATTCCGTAAGTACTTTCTCGTCTTTTCTCCTGTAAATTTGAAGAAATCCATCTCCGACTTATACAATTGTTTCCAAAAGGGATATATAAAATGGCATTTTGGTGCTAATATGGTGAACGCAGAGTTGTAGTCAAGAGTATACACCGTATACCCTTTTGTAAATCTTATTCATTAGCGTATACTTCTGCTAAATGCCGTATACCTTTGGCCGTATGCCAAATACATGTTCTTTTTTTTTTTCAGAATTTAAATTATTTTGTACATATTAATGAAAATACAATCCAAAGTTAATGGAAACGTGATCTCTCCATAACGTTTCACTAAACTTAGCATATACCCTCTGAAAATTTTTGAACGAGAGCACTTGATGAATATAAACCTAAATTCAGTTTTAAAATATTCTTATCACACAAAAGAAATATTTCCCTTGTAATAGCTGTAACGAGCTGTCAATAGGTCCACCATCTACTGAGCATACTATCGTTTACAAATATTAAAATCCATCAATACTGTAAATTATTTTGTTCTCCCAATTTAGAAAAGTTGCAAATGCTTTCTGTTGATCAAAGCTAACAAAATATTATCAATATATCAGATTACAATGAAACGGACAGAAAGTTTGTACTTTTGACAAGAAATTTTGTTTGCAGTTATTGTAACATTCACATGGGTAAATACAAAGCAGGTATAATACTAACTATTTGTGCAAATACTGGTCTACAATGGAGAGAAAAACCTTGCGACCGAACGGGGCGTGGGCAATACAATCAGTTGGTTACACTGCGTTGCCAAAATGCGTGGTATTCTTCAACACATCGGCGGCAAGTATCTGTACAATAACGAAGCCGCGCGCAGTGAAAGTAGTTTATATATATATATATATATATATATATATATATATATATATATATATATATATATATATATATAACGAAGCCGGGAAGAGACGTTATAAACACATAGCAACACGGGGGGCATTCTGGCACAAGCGAAGGGGAACATTTTCGTTTCCGGTGACTGCTAGAGGACAGTGGCGCAACTACATGCGGGGCAATGCCCCCAACCTTGTACGGATATGAGTTCTAGGGGGGGCAAATATTGACGACCAAGGGTACCTGCAGGGGGCAATTACCGCCCCAAAATTCAAATTTTATGTATAATGAAAGATCATTTTGGAAAATTTTCTTGCTCGCTTTGGTCGGAATACCTGCTTTTCTTACTCTTATCAAGTTCACAGCCGTAGCTATGGGGCGCCGGAAGTCGGCCCTGGGCGCCGGACGATGTAAATGAGAAAACTTGGAAAAGAGAGAATGCCATGGGGCCCCGTTAAATTATTTGCGCCCTATGAAATCAATATTGGTTTCTGTCAGCAAAAAAAAAAAAAAAAAAAAAATGTATCTAAAAGTTTTTTGCTCGCTTCGTTCGCAATATATGGTTGTTTTCTGTATTATAATGATAATACAGTAAATTACAACAGAGAGAAGTAAGACTTTCCTTAATTGATTTTGTCTTAAATGCATAAACAATTGTTTTGAGGAGACAATTTGTATAATTTTTGCTGTTGGTTTATTATGAGGCGGATGAATTGATTGTGTAATGTATTTAAATAATATATGTTGCGTAGAAACTTTGAATACGTACACAATTTGTGTTGGCACGTTACAAATGTATTTTTTTTATTTTACGTCGCTGTATGTTGCATATGTGTGAAACATACGTGCATGAATATAATACACGTTAATGTAGAAAAAATCTGAATGCATTTATCATGTATTTCCTGTCTTTCAAAAAAAGTTTGTGTGCTTGTTTTCCATTATTAATGTGAAATTGAAAGTGTTGAACAAATAATTCAAATCGTTTGTTCGACACCGACTTCTACCCCTCTTTTGAGTAATTTACAAGGATAATAACGTATTTAATACCACTACTGTTACTACTAGTACTACTACTAATGTTATAATAATAATAATAATGTTTATTATTATTATTATTATTATTATTGGTACGTTTATCCTGGTACTTGCCCCCCCAGACAAAAAAATGTGGTTGCGCCTCTGCTTCACCAGTTACAGTTGCACTTACGGCTCAAACTATAGCTCTTTTCAGTTCTTACGGCGGCCTGTCCTAGTTCTGCCAAGGGAAGTGGGGAGTTGGGATTACGCAACAGACCAACCAGACAACAGCAGTGGCGCCGAGAAACACGGCGCGGCCGGAAAAAGCACTACGTGAAACTCGTTCTACTGGCCGCTACGTTTCTTATCGTGTAGGATTGGTCGCTTCCCCTCTCCCCACTTCCCCTGCCAGCTTCTAGAGCGCCCGCCGTAAGAACTGAAAAGAGCTTTACTCACCAATCCGCTTTCGATATCAAGTAGTTATCCGTTTTGTAAAGATATATTTTATTATCCCCAGCCCCCGCTTTTCGGAGACATGCTATTGAATACTTCGAATTGGTTCTTGTATGTGAAGGGATAGGAGTTTTAGAAATGGGCTAAGGAAGATATAAACTTAAGACATGTTTGTATGCATCAACATGGAGAAAATGCTAGACGAGTAATTGTAACTGAATTACATTTTTGAAAAAGTATATGTGAGTTTAATTTCAAAGAGGGGTAACTGTAACTGAGTTCTATTTCGGAGTAACTATAACAAAGTTACATTTCAAAGTCACTGTAACAGAGTTCAATTTCAGAATAAATGTAACAGAGTTTCATTTCGAGTAGCTGTAACTGAGTTACATTTCAGAGTAACTGTTTTGGTTTGGATTTGAAGTTAAAATTTTGCGTCCGTAAGCACTTAGGCGATTTTGCACCCTTCACATTATACGGGGTCCAGCCCCTTACCATTACAAATAACGACTCTAACGTTGCATAACTAGAATCTTAAAATATTCTGACCTTCGTTAAAAGCTGAGGATATAAACGGGTACTCAACACACACAAGGACAAAAAACAGGCCAACACACACAAAATCATACTGGCCAAAATGCCAGTCGCCTGAGCCTCGTTAGTCTGCAAAATACAGTCCAGGGTGTACTACGTGGAAGTGAGATTGACTTTTGGGCCCCTAAGTGGAAGGTATCCCTTACACCCCTTCAGAGTAACTGTAACTGAGTTACATTCCAGAGTAACTGTAACTGAGCTACATTTCAGAATAACTGCAACTGAGCTACATTTCAGAGTAACCGCAACTAAGCTACATTTCAGAGTAACAGCAACTGAGCTACATTTCAGAGTAACCGCAACTGAGCTACATTTCAGAGTAACTGCAACTGAGCTACATTTCAGAGTAACCGCAACTAAGCTACATTTCAGAGTAACAGCAACTGAGCTACATTTCAGAGTAACCTCAACTGAGATACATTTCAGAGTAACTGCAACTGAGCTACATTTCAGAGTAACTGCAACTGAGCTACATTTCAGAGTAACTGTAACTGAACTACATTTCAGAGTAACAGCAACTAAGCTACATTTCAGAGTAACTGTAACTGAGCTACATTTCAGAGTAACTGCAACTGAACTACATTTCAGAGCAACTGCAACTGAGCTACATTTCAGAGTAACTGGAACTGAGCTACATTTCAGAGTAACCGTAACTGAGCTACATTTCAGAGTAACCGCAACTGAGCTACATTTCAGAGTAACTGCAACTGAGCTACATTTCAGAGTAACTGCAACTGAGCTACATTTCAGAGTAACCGCAACTCAGCTACATTTCAGAGTAACTGCAACTTAGCTACATTTCAGAGTAACTGCAACTGAGCTACATTTCAGAGTAACTGCAACTGAGCTACATTTCAGAGTAACCGTAACTGAGCTACATTTCAGAGTAACCGCAACTGAGCTACATTTCAGAGTAACTGCAACTGAGCTACATTTCAGAGTAACCGCAACTCAGCTACATTTCAGAGTAACTGCAACTTAGCTACATTTCAGAGTAACCGCAACTGAGCTACATTTCAGAGTAACCGCAACTGAACTACATTTCAGAGTAACTGCAACTGAGCTACATTTCAGAGTAAGAGCATCTAAGCTACATTTCAGAGTAACCGCAACTGAGCTACATTTCAGAGTAACAGCAACTGAGCTACAATTCAGAGTAACTGTAACTGAGCTACATTTCAGAGTAACCGCAACTGAGCTACATTTCAGAGTAACTGCAACTGAGCTACATTTCAGAGTAACCGCAACTGCGCTACATTTCAGAGTAACAGCAACTGAGCTACATTTCAGAGTAACCGCAACTGAGCTACATTTCAGAGTAACTGCAACTGAGCTACATTTCAGAGTAACAGCAACTGAGCTACATTTCAGAGTAACCGCAACTCAGCTACATTTCAGAGTAACTGCAACTTAGCTACATTTCAGAGTAACCGCAACTGAGCTACATTTCAGAGTAACTGCAACTGAGCTACATTTCAGAGTAACCGCAATGGATGTTTGTGTTCGTCTGTGTTGAATGAAAAAGAGAATTGAGATTAATTCATATGAGTTTGATGTGGGGGGAAACCTGCAGCTTAGGGGTCTTCCCTTCTCAAAAAAAAAAGGGTGTTTGACATTCATCCAGGAGAACCAGGTTTGATTCCCTGGGTGTGTGATTTTGATGTGGTATTTTTTCCGGCTGGATATGCTCTGGGGTTCACGCAATCTCAAATAAATGGAAAGCTGGGGAAAACCTAACTGGGTTAAAGCAGAGAGAGAGAGAGAGAGAGAGAGAGAGAGAGAGAGAGAAAACCAAATATATTTGAAGTCAATATTAATTGCTCATCTTTTGACTACCATGCTCAAGGTCCCGGGTTCGATCCCCGGCCGGTTCAAATCCACGAACTTTTCTAACGTTGGAAGCGGCCCCGGCGCCCACCCAGCGTCGAATGACATGGGTACCTGGGGGAAACCCTTGGGGGTAAAGGCGGTCAGGAGCGTGATGCTGATCACATCACCCCCACTCACGACCGGATCAAGAAAGTGTGGGCGTTACCCCCACACCACCTATACGCCTTCATGGCGTGGTGCTAAGCACAGGGGAACACTTTCCCTTTTTTTTTTATTAATTGCTCATCTTTTGAAAACTCCCCCCCCGGGAATTTTTCGTGGAGGTATTTTTTAAGCCAAGGTTGTTGGTGTGGGGTCACATCCTGGGGTCATATGTTTTGTAAGGAGAACCGTACCGTTTATTTAGGATGCTCATTACTTTCACATTATTATATGTGTAGCCTATATATATAGGTAAAGTACCATGAAGGCGTATATAGGGGAATGTGGGGTAAGCCCCACACATTCTCGATCTCAGACATTTTTGGAGGTGACGTGATTAGCACCATTCTCTGGTCGCTTATAAAAATAACTGTAAATTACATTTGGGGGTGTTACACAAAAAATGGTCGTACTCCATGTAAACAAACAAAGAATGTAACAAAATGTAGACTATTAATATGGGAATTAATATTGATTTAAATTGCATTAGGGTTTAGAGGTTTGTGAATGCATATAATTTGCACATTTCACCAATAAAAGTTACTAGCATCTGCAGCCTGTATGCTTCAGACAAATGAAGAAAATTTGCTATATTTGTAAAGCGTCACACACGTAACGCACTTTTGTTAATGCTTTTCATGCATTCAGTCTATGTCATCATACTCAAGTTTTATTTTAAAATTTGTTAGGATACACCACAAAGTTCTTCATATTTCTATGAAATATTTAATCCAATCTCATGTCTAGAACCTTAAATTTTGTGTGTAAAATTCCATACACGTAGCGCTGGGATGCCCCATTTGCATTTCATTCATGAATATCTGCATTTAGAAGGACATCTTGAATTTATGAAGTTCAAAGGGGGTTGTTATTTTCTTAATTATCTTAAAAAAAGGTAAAGTGTTCCCCTGTGCATAGCACAACGCCATGAAGGCGTATAGGGGGTGTGGGGGTAACGCCCCACACTTTCTTGATCCGGTCGTGAGTAGGGGTGATGTGATCAGCATCACGCCCCTGACCGCCTTTACCCCCCAGGGTTTCCCCCAGGTACCCATGTTATTCGACGCTGGGTGGGCGCCGGGGCCGCTTCCACCGTTAGAAAAGTTCCCGGATTTGAACCGGCCGGGGATCGAACCCGGGACCTTTAGCATGGTAGTCAGACGCGTTACCGACTGAGCCACTTAATATTCTTTTTCCTTTCTTGGTGACCATTTAAAAGAAACACTAATTTTAATTAGTAGTTTTCTACTTTATAGATATAAAAGTATATATTTAATAATAACAACAATAAATAATAATAATAATGTACAAACAAGTGTTCTCGGCTAACCCTGCTTTTACATTCCCTAATAATTAGTGCAATGTATGCGCTCGAAACGTTGGAAGCTAACGCCGATTTAACCTGGCTGGAAACCCGAGAACACTTGTTCGAATCAAATCGCCAGAAAAGCTACACTTCCTTAAAAATAATAATGTAGTTTTAAACATTTAGTAATTTACAGTTATATTTATCATAAACATGTATATTAGGAATGTGTATGTGTGTGTGTCAAGATTGAGATCTTCCTAGGCCCCCTCCCCGGCAGCCTTCAATGATTTCGCAGCCTGTGTGGCCCCAACTGGAAGAAAATTCTTGCACTGCCTGTTCTTGAGCCCAGCACGCTGGACCCGAGGTTCACGGGGGCTGAGTCCTCCGTTGGCGTGAGGCCCCCATAAATCAATAAGACCTGCCTCTGCTCGCAGTGATAGGTGGGAGATGGCGTCTGGGAGAACAGGTTCCGGAGAAAGCTCGGATGCAGAGTTGGCAGCGGAAAACAATAGATGTCACTGGCGGCGGGGAAAGTGACAACTTAAGGCTACTGCCCTTAAACCTCACCGCACGTCCTCATTGTGGCACTTGGTTTTAATTCTGCTTTGCGTTTGTTAATCACGATTGAATTTTTAAAACTTGGTGCCAAATACTTGAGCATTAGTCCCAACAAAAATCAAATCCTTCATTATAAGAGACCAGCCTACTGCACTTATAAGTTAAGTTAAGCACTGAAGGGAGTAGTTATGTACGTATTATATGTTCTTGTTTGATGTAGTGATTGTAGCTTTCCTGGTGATTTGATTCGAACAAGTGTTCTCGGGTTACCATCAGTGATGTGCCGTAGATTATAAGTTTACGTCTACATGCGTTGTCTACACGTAATCTACGCGTAGGTTACATTGGGTTGTAGTTAACATAGACTACGTAGACAATCTAATGTGCATTAAAATAATTTGCAAGGGTTTCATGAAAGGAAAGTGACATTTTCAACTATATTGGTTTCTAACGAAATGAAAAGAATCCTATTTACAACAAAATTTATCTTCTTTTCTATTATCAACTAAGAATAGTATGCAAAAAACAACAACAGATGGCAGTCGTGAGTCCAAAGTGGCATTTTCCCCATAAAACACTAGAATATTTCCTATATTAGGTTTCTTCCTAGGTGAGAAATTGTTCGAATTTGGAAGATGGAGTATGGAAAGTTCTCTTCACATATCAGCAACTGATACGCAGCATAATTTTATTTTAATTCCACGGCGCCCTTTGCTAAGTTATCACCTTTCACCATGTTGTTTACATAGATTACGTAATCTACGTGTATAAAATAGTCTACGTGTAGAATGTAGACTATCCTTGTTTACTCGTAGACGCACATCACTGGTTACCATACAGTTAAAATCGGTGTTAGTTAATCCGAGAACACCTGTTTGATTTATTTAGTTAATTTTAATTCCTTTTTCTACCCCGTTTGGCTAACTTATTTATTTCGTCTTGTTTTACATGTCCAAGTTAAGGCTGTGGAGTCTTTTTCTTCCACTTGACTATGTTTACACAATTTTTGAATGTGGAAGTTAGTAGTCTACATTGAAATTTTAAATAATAATAATAATAATAATAACCACAAAAAATACAAAGCAATAAAAAATACGAAGAAAGAATTACGTATACACGGGCAAACTTCACACACACACATTCTCGACCTTACAAATACACCAATGCACACACACACAGAACGTACAAGCAAATGGGTTAATAGGGAAGATGGAGGACAATCATAAACACTTAGGGACCGCACACAACATAAGTCCCATAGAGGATTATATTGATGATGTGTCCAGACGCCAGAGCCTCGATAGTTTGCAAAATGCAGTCCAGAGTGTATAGCCTGGAAGTGACGTTGATATTTGGATATCTGGAAAAGGGTCACCCCTTAAGATATGTGCTGTAGCGAGATGTGATAATTATGATAATGCAAGTAAAGCAAGTGGTATAGCACATCAGAGATTTTCAGCAGATAATAAATAGTACGTTAAGGAGGTAGCAGATGAAAGGATGGCATTAATGTGAAATATCTCTCCCATACATCAGCCAAGCCAAATGTATTTTACAAAGTCTCAGCTGTATTGATATCCAGCACTGGAGATCCCATGGATATCCCATGGACGTCTAATGGATATCCATAATATGTATGGATCTGAGCTTGGCACTGCGAATATCCTGGAGATTTGTCTGTGTGGTGGCAATTTTAAAGTAAACCATTCTGAAACGCGAGAATGTATTGAGTACGGTTTTGGGGAATTGAACTCATGAAATACGTATAATATAACATGACAAACCAGCAGTGTTAAATCGCAAGGCTGTCTTCTCTGGCATATATAGATATAGCCTATTATGAATAGTAGAGCTTCCCCGATGGCGCAGTGGTAGTGTCGTCGCCTTGTAATCAAGTGGTCCCGGGTTCGAAATAGCTGGAGGCACATAGAGTTTCGGATCCCACTTCAAACTGCAGGTCTAGTCCCGAATAGCCTTACTGTGCATAAAGTGGACTTAAAACAACAAATCAATCAATCAATCAATGAATAGTATAATCATTCTCAACTCTTCTCCCTGATCCAATGTTCTCCTGGCTACGTTCCTGTTGAAATGTGTATAGGAAGCTTTTTGCTTTCTCTGTTGCCTAGATACTTTCCATAGTTCCATTTCTACGTAAGCCTATTGTCCTGCACAGCGAGCGGTTATCAAACACTTATCATTATGTAGTAGTTTGCTTAGAATATGATTTCAGTAATTTTGGATATGTTTAAGTAAGGTAGGTGACCCAAAGGTATCCACTTTACGAAAATCACATTAGTATTCCACACAGTTAACAAGTGGCACTACAATAATGTACCCAGTCCCCCTCAGGTGCACCGTGCAGGGAACGAACTGTCTCGGCTGCCAGCAGCTATTTTGTTTTGAGCTACTAGCTGATTACCGGGCGTTGCCCGTGTATTTATTTATCCCAATCTTTATTAGACAGGAAAATAATGAATTCTAACTATAGTGTAAAATGTAACTAATTTTAAATGTGATCGTGAATGTCACCAATTAGCTTAGCAACTCCAAAAACTATTGATTCGTCACTAATCTAGGTCATTTGTGCCATTTTATTTTTCACCCCCTCTCACCCCCATGCAGATAGGTGATGAACTTGGAGTTGAACTGCATTGGGAGTGTTAAGATTGATTGATTGATTGAATTGTCGTTTTATGTTCACTTTATGCACAGTAAGGCTAATCGGGACTGGACATACAGTGTAAAGTGGGATCCGAACCACTGTGCCATGTGCCTCCACCGGGTATTGAACCCGACACCCCAAGGCAACAACGGTGCCACTGCGCCATCGGGGAGGCCCTTGTCACGAAAGCTATGGATTCCATTCGCAACACAGCCTAAATGTTAGACAACACGAGAAACACTATCGTTGAGCGGATTGCGTATAGTCACGGATGTCTGTTTGTGCGGAATTTAATATCGATGGTTCTCACCCCTTCTCACCCAACCCCTATGGGTGCGAGGGGTGTCTTACCCAAAAATATTATTTCCAGATTGCAAGTGATACGTGTACCAAGTTTGGTTGAAATTGCTCCAGGCGTTCGAGAGTTATGCCGGAACAAACAAATATACACACCCACACACATACATTCATATACAGGGTGTTTCTAAAGGTCGTTTACAACGCTTGGGAGGTGATTCCTCACACGAAAACAAGCAAAAAGTCTAAGTTCCATTTTTACGACTGGGGCTTCGTTTCCGAGATAGGAGCCTCGCAAAAGGTGACAAAATGAACGTCACACCTGACTGGGACGAATACTATAACAGATAGAGAGGCGGTTCCAAGGGAATCATAAAGGAATCGTATGTGCTCAGTCCGGAAGTCACTATGAAAAGTTCACTGCACGCATGCGCAATGGAGTCCTCAAAGGAATTGGGGATTTACAGCAAGAACAATACATGGAAAGGGTATGTAACGCAGCAAGAAAGACCGTGACAATGAAAAATGCGTTAAAGACAACACATCCCGACCTCAAACATTAAAACATGAGCACGGAACACAAAATCCGAAAAGTTGAGCACGGTTGCATACCCCAGTTACACGCGAGGAATGAACGAATCATGTCATGTGGAATACGAGAGACACACTACTCCACCAGGAGGAGGGAAAGAAAAACACAATATCAGATGATTGCGACAACGTGTATTTTTACACGCGACAACTACGTAATATCCCCCCACACACAACAAACAACAAATGCTACAATATCTTACGCAAAGACAGTCCTGTCACTGTACACCAACTGAAGATGTCACTTTCACCACACAAAGGGGGTGGGGAGCAATACCAAGAGTGTTCTCACTGAGATTGCCGAGGATAATAATCACAGACGGTTTTCAAAATGTCTGCCGTTTACTTCTACGCAGAGATGACAGCGACGAATCAAGGATTGTCGAGTACGAGCAAACAAGCCAGGTGTATCTGCTACCGTCGCGGCGGCGACGTTGATGCGAGCAACGAGGTCCTCAGCTGATGTGACAGGTGTGTCGTATACGAGGGTTTTCATTTCTCCCCAGAAGAAAAAATCGAGAGGGTTGAGATCTGGCGACCCCGGTGGCCAAGGCACAGGCTCATCCCTACCAATGAACGTATTGCGAAACACGTCATGCAGGAAATGTCGTACATTACAATCGAAATGAGCTGGTGCACCATCGTGTTGGTACCACATTTCTTGCCAAAGGTACGGTCTCCAACAGTTCAGGCAGAACCTCACTAAGAAATGCATGATACGTGCGACCATTCAGGCGAACAGGGAGAATGTATGGTCCAATTAAATGATCATGTACTATCCCGCACCACACATTCACTGAAAACCTGTGCTGGTGATGGGCCACAAAAAGTGCATGTGGGTTGTCAAAGTCCCATACATGACTGTTTCTACTATTGAAGACATCCATCCTGGTGAAAATGGCTTCATCTGTCCACAATACGTTTGCCCCGAAGTGAGAGTTTGTGTCCAGCTGATGCAACAACCATTGGCAAAACTCCATACGAGGGCGAAAGTCACGAGGTAACAGTTCTTGTACTTTCTGCAGTTTAAAAGGGTGCATTCCTTCATCTGACAACACTCGCCAAACATTCACATGAGACGTGTTTCGTGCCCGAGCGAGCACTCGCGTACTGGTGCCAGGATGTTCTGCGACCGCTGTTAACACATCTTCTGCAAACTGATGTGTGCGTACACTTCGGGGTCTTCCAACTTCTTGCCGCGGTGGTAACACTGACCCTGTTTCACCCAGTCGACTGTCCACTACCTGAAAGAAGGTGTGAGACGGTAAACGTCTATGTGGAAAGCGTTCTCCATAAGACGCCTTGCCTCACGGCTATTACCACGTGCCTCCCCATACATGAGATGCATGTCTGCTAGCTGCTGGGTCGTATACGCAGCCATCTGTGTAATAGGGAGCTGGAACTGCAAAGTATTGTTTTTGTTTAACACTGGCCCACTGCACAAATTGGCCGTATCACCGTACGAACACAACTGCTGATCATATCCCAGCACCTGCAACACGACTGGAACGACTGCCGGAGAGAACCAACCCTTCGAGCATTTGTTGTTTGTTGTGTGTGTGTGGGTGGGGGGGATATTACGTAGTTGTCGCGTGTAAAAATACACGTTGTCGCAATCATCTGATATTGTGTTTTTCTTTCCCTCCTCCTGGTGGAGTAATGTGTCTCTCGTATGTCACATGACATGATTCGTTCATTCCTCGCGTGTAACTGGGGTATGCAACCGTGCTCAACTTTTCGGATTTTGTGTTCCGTGCTCATGTTTTGATGTTTGAGGTCGGGATGTGTTGTTTTTAACGCATTTCTCATTGTCACGGTCTTTCTTGCTGCGTTACATACCCTTTCCATGTATTGTTCTTGCTGGAAATCCCCAATTCCTTTGAGGACTCCATTGCGCATGCGTGCAGTGAACTTTTCATAGTGACTTCCGGACTGAGCACATACGATTCCTTTATGATTCCCTTAGAACCGCCTCTCTATCTGTTATAGTATTCGTCCCAGTCAGGTGTGACGTTCATTTTGTCACCTTTTGCGAGGCTCCTATCTCGGAAACGAAGCCTCAGTCGTAAAAATGGAACTCTAGACTTTTTGCTTGTTTTCGTGTGAGGAATCACCTCCCAAGCGTTGTAAACGACCTTTAGAAACACCCTGTATGTATGTATATATATATATATATATATATATATATATATATATATATATATATATATATATATATATATATATATAAAGAGAAGAGATTGTGTCAGGGAACGAGAAGATTTCTCGTCGCTGTTATTTTCAGGCAAGTAAGAAATATGCATTTGTACATCCTGGACATTAATGAATGTTCACATATTATACACATTTTGAAAGCTCATTTAATTATCTTTTTGATCATGTAGCTACATTGTAAAAATGTATTTTGTGTCAAAGCAACGATATTTTTTTTAAACACGTGCTCCAGGAGCGAGTTGCTAAGTTGGCCCATGGCTGATTTAGTTTATATAACTTCAATTCTCTGGCACTTTTGGCCAATCGCGAAGATGAGAATGAATGATAATATGATGAAATTGATGAAGGGACACTCAGAAAGAACACCCATACCCAGGCTGGGATTCGAAACCGGGACCCCCTGGATTCGGGCTTATCGCTCCTCCACGGAGGTCGACTATTTGTCGTTACTGCATATAATGCATGTAAACAAAAAGTTTGAGAGAGACCAACAATTTCCTCTAATAAATTGTAGAAACGTGAATAAATATGTTTTCTTGAGCACAAGCATAATTTTCGAAGCACCTATAAGCCGTGAACCACCTTTGGGACGCATGGGCCACCTTGGGAACAGATGTAACGGTTTTGCAATTCTTATTTTAAAAAGAAAGTTACAAACAATTTTACAATATTTATTTCGTACACGTTTTCAGTTAGTTATAGGAGTTGTTTAATTTAATTTCAGAAATGTATCTCTCATTAGAGATCTGTAAATTGCTGTAGAAGCTTAACTATGACCAGGTTTGGTTTACCTACCTAATTATAACACCATTAAGACTTGTTTCCATGATATGAAATACTCAATATGCTGACCAAGGCAGTAATTTACTTTATTATAAAACATAAACTAAACGTAACGTTACAACCTTCTAGCAAGGTCTTCTTCAGACTCTGTACCAAGTACAAATGTAACAAGGTACAAAAACAGGAAGATTTATATAGACAAACATTACTCCCCTCCAGACTATTAGAAAGTAGTTCTGGAACAATCTAGCAGGTGGCTTTCCCTTGTCAACTGTACTTTCAACTTTCTAATAGTCTGGAGGGGAGTAATGTTTGTCTATATAAATCTTCCTGTTTTTGTACCTTGTTACATTTGTACTTGGTACAGAGTCTGCAGAAGACCTTGCTAGAAGGTTGAAACGTTACGTTTAGTTTATGTTTTATAATAAAGTAAATTACTGCCTTAGTCAGCATATTGAGTGTTTCTTACCTACCTAATGTCAAAATAAGCCACGAATGCAGGTTATACGAACATATTAGTTACTTAATAGGCAGCACCATCGTCCTTTAAAGTCGCAAAGAAAACCGTGGGGGCCTCGGGCGAGTGCTCCGACGGCAGAAGTCCCGAGTTCGAACCCCGGACTAAGCAGGTGTTCTTTGCGAGTGTCCCTTAATTGATTTTATCATATCATCACTCATCGTCGCGATTGGCCAAAAGTAACGGAGACCCGATGCTAAATAAAAAAATTGAGGCTATTTCCCACCACAGATATCTAGACGAATATGATTCGCTGTAGCCTTCTCGACACTTGGCAGGAAGAGTGGGATGCGGTCATCCGGAACAAGCTCCACGATATTAACCCCACCGTAGATGCTACGCGTTCCTCGTCGCATCCCTCTCTATGAGAAGAAGTTCTTCTAAAGAGGTTGCGTATTGGACACAGCCGTCTCACCCATGGTCACTTGCTACAAGTGCAGGAACCTCCGTTGTGTCGTTTTTGTAATGTAGCTGTAAGTATTCGGCATATTCTCGTTCAATGTGCCGATCTTGCTTACCTCCTGCACCCTTTCCGGCTGTTTGTTTTGCCTGTTGGGCAATGAAAACAGTATTTTATCAAAGGCTTTTAGCTTCTTGCGAAGAGCTGGTATCTTCCACTGTCTGTGAGGAAGCTTTTATTTTTTTCTGACTTTTTAATGTGTTGTGTTTGTCTTGTGCAGGTCCCTTTACAGCTTTGCACTTTCAATTTTTTCAAGGTTTTTTTTTTACACCTCTTTATTAAATATTTTTAAAGTCAGAATTTTAGATAAGGGAATATTTTCCCGCGTATAATGAAGGGTGCAACGTAGCCTAAAGTGCAATACGCACCCAAAACTTTTACTTCAATCAATCAACAGTAAAAGCAAGCCACACTAAAATTCACGTGAATGCTCTAGAAGAAATTCTAAGCAGATGTAATGTTTCAGGTTTTGGACTTTCTTAACGGACTTCCGAAACGAAAGGAAATATCGAAAATGAATTCGCTGGAGTGGGGTCCCAGCCGAGCCTTAAGTAACTTTTTTGCAGATAAGATATAACATCTTGAAATGATTCATGCAAACGGGCTGTTCTATGTTAACAGAAGACCATTATCGTTCTCTTCCATACTGAAGAAGGTGTGATCAGCATCACGCGACAGCGGCCTTTACACCTAGGTGCCCAATGATTTAAGGCTGAGTGAGCCCCAAAGCCGCTTTATGGAGGAACATAACCATCTCTGGAATCGAACTTCGGTCTCCTGGATGGCTGTGAGAAGCCCTGCAGATTGAACCACACCGGCTCATGAATATATAAAAATTAACATGAAATGTTATTGAATTATTATTAACTTCATATACTGCATTTGGTAAGTAACATCAAAATTGTACTGAAACAATGATAGTCTATTAGAACACAGGATAATTCTAACGTTACCTACCATCATAGTTTCAAAAAAAGACTAAGGAGCTTACTACCACCAACATTTTCTTATACAGTCTTAACAATGATAATTACACCTACACTTATACATTATGTAACGTATACTTATTACCCGTCGCAATATGCTATTAATT
Source organism: Lepisma saccharinum (assembly GCF_977018435.1). Lineage (NCBI taxonomy): Eukaryota > Metazoa > Arthropoda > Insecta > Zygentoma > Lepismatidae > Lepisma > Lepisma saccharinum. The sequence continues at coordinate 31,173,605 of NC_139248.1, read as the reverse complement.
ATGACTTATTATGTACCTCCAGTTTACAGTTTAAATACTAATCATCCCAAATGTCAATCTATCATTCAAGCAGTGCACCCTGGATTGCATTTTGCAAACTAACGATGCTCTGGCTTTAGAGACATTAAATATCCTCTGTGGATGTCAGTGTGCTGTACATGTTTGCTTTCGAGATTGATTGATTTGCTTTATTTTAGTTCGCTTTTGGTGTCACTTTTGACTAATTTATGAAGATGGGGATGAGTGATGACATGATGAAATTGATGAATGGACACTCACAAACATCCATGTCCAGGCCGGGAATTGAACCCGGGACCCCTGTCATCGTAGCGCGATGTGCTAACCACTCCGCCACGGGATCATCATATCCAAAACTAGCAGAAGCAAATCAATCAAACAAATACTATTCATCTCAAGGTATTATTTTATAATTTCATAATCTCTTTATTGTATTAACGTTCATTTATCGTGCTTTTTTTTATTGTACAATGGTTGTCATGTCAACTATTTTGTTTTGTGAGAATGCAATCCCAACCTGCGCATGGATGTTTGTGAATGTCCATTCATCAATTTCATCCCATCAACACTCATCCCCATCTTCGCAAATTAGCCAAAATTGGCACAAAAAGAGAAGTAAAATAAAGCATATCAATCAATCTCGAAAGCAAACATGGACAGCACACTGACATCCACAGAGGATATTTAATGTCTCTAAAGCCAGAGCATCGTTAGTTTGCAAAATGCAAACGCCACTTTACTTCAAAGAAAATTCCGAAAGACCAGTTTTCCTCTTACAAGCATCTGTCTATGTGGAGCCCAGTAAATTATCCTCAAACCTTTCCCACCAAGGAGAAGGTCTAAATATGGGCGAAGGTTTAAATATGGGTTTTGGAGTTATCAGCGCTCCCGGGTGCTGCAGCCTGGCAGAGGCTATGGGAACTGGTTATCTGTCAAGGACAAAGGTTGTGGCGCCAATTCGCAACAGAAAGTGGTGGTTAGTTTCGGCCTTGGACGCTGTTATAGAATTGCGACCTCCGAAAACTTTTTGCAGGTATGTTTTAACTCAGCGTTTTCTGAATTCTCATCTGCTTTGTATAGGTTATGATATTAGTGGTTCATAAAACAAATGTGGGCTTTTATAATGCCATGATTTGTTTGTGAAATATATACCACAGAGAGCGAAAATAAATTGAAGAAGAAAAATAGCGTGATGGTCTAAATATGGGCTACGGCATGAGGTCTAATGTTGGAATCACATTTTCAACAAATATTTGGATGTTTTTCTTAATTTCGATTTTTCCCATTCCGCGTGATTTTCAAAACAACAGATTATTCATAAATATGAATTTTATAATGTTTTAGCGATAAATGACTTTTTTTTAAAATTGTAATTGCTTTTTGTGATATTGCCACTAGTAGCCCATATTTAGAACACAATTTTGAAATACATAATTTTATCATTTTTTGGAAATTGCTTTTTTTTAAAAAAAAATTGAGACCTTCTATACTTTAGCATACTATTACATTTAAGTATATATTTCATAGATATGCATTTTAAAGGCAGGTGCTTGATATATTATTTTCTTCCTCCGAAAATGACAAAATAAAAAGGGGGACCCATATTTAGACCTTTTCCTCTAGTGTCCGTCCAAGAATTGACAGAACTTGTTAAGTCCACGTGGAGTAAATGCGATGTTGCCAACTCAGTTTCTTAAGAGACTGCATAACGTGAGGTTGCGGTTATCTTTGCTAGGTTAAGTTATTGTGTTGTGCTATCTTTTTTATACAATGTGGAGATATTGTGAGTGTAACGTGGTTGCAGTTCATGTTGGATGTCTAAATTCTGCAGGTAAATGTGACAACAGAGCTTCTCAGAAAAACAGGTGCTGGCTCGAGCGCTCAGAAACATAAATGCATCATATCGATTGATACACCAGAATGCATCGATTGATGCACTAAAGTATGTTTCAAAGAATCAGATTCACATTTAATGCATTTGGGTGCATTTTTGTATGTCGTGGAAGAAACACCTAAGTGCATAATTTGATTCAAGTGAGGACATACTCTATTACAGTCGAGATGCACTTCAATGCATCAATTGATGCGTTTTGATGCACCTTGATGCACCAGAATGCATCATCTTTTTCGATGATGCTCTTAAACGTTTGGTCTGAGCTACATAAACTCTATAGCTCAGACCAAATGTTTAAGTGCATCATCCAAAAAGATGCAGGAAGGTGCATCAAGGAACATCAACTGATGCATTGAAGTACATCTCGACTCAAAGGAATCCTCACTTGAATCAAAAGATGCACTTTGGTGTTTCTTTCACGACGTACAAAAATGCACCCAAATGCATCAAATGTGAATCTGATTCTTTGAAACACACTTTAGTGCATCAATCTATATGATGCATTTATGTTTCTGTTTCAGATACGCGTCCGGTCAGCTTCCTCTCGAGCTATGTTTAAGATACCGAACTGGCGTTCGAATCAGGACTTATACCATACATAGATTGTTTTCTAGTTGACGCACTTCACCAGGCGGGAACTTACTTTTCAAGCAGTCTTCCATATTGGGTTAACTTTGAGGATGTATGGTGATCAGATGTAACTGATGAAGTGCCACTCACATACATGCATAGGCAGGCCAATAAAACACAAATCTCAAGGATTATGGTGGTTGTGGTGGATGCAGGTGCCATAACCTCGTCAGCCCGCAGTCTTGGGGATGTTTTACGTGGATGAGGGGTTGGAATTTGAGTACCTTCTCAAAAGTTTCCCCCTTACAGTCATATAATGAATAAGGGATTCAAATCGCAATGAAGAGCATAGCCTCAGATCCCGTTTAATATAAACTCTTCCTGGACTGGAGTGCTCAATGCATGATGTGGTAAAGTTCTTGAAATCAGACATCAATTTCATGGAAATACATCAACGACTTACCTACGTGTTCCGTGATTGATAAGCGCTAAAGTTGGCAAGGACATCTTTCAACATCATTTTGCTTTCGGGTAAATCTTTTCTTTCGAATCTCATGGGATTTTCCACATTGCCTGAAAATCAATGAAGAATGTTAAGATCATTACGAACCAAGGTAAATTGATTTAAATCTTGATTTAAAGCAGGAGATTTTTTTAAAAAAAATCATTGATATAAATCACTCTAAAGAAATAATTTATAGATTATTGTACATAAGGATTTCATTTATTTCTGACTCATTTTTGGTGAAAGTACATTAATCTCGTAATTAATAATGTTTATTAGCCTATAAGATAGAAAAAAACGGAAAATATATATATACAGTGTGTATATAAACTCCGGACCCACTTTGAAAAATTTATTGTAGACAAAATGTTAGCACTATCGAGTAACAAAGTAGATTATTTTAAAGAGTAAAGTTGAATTTTCTCTTTGTATTGCAGGTGATTCTAGTAGTTCCATTTTCTGCCGCTAGAGAGTGCCAGATTCATCATGGTGCTTTCTCAGTCTGTTCAATTTTGGTATCTCCCGATAGCACCCCCTACGATTTTTTTTATGGGGTTATGTGAGGAACCTTGTTTATGTCCCTCCTCTTCCACGTGATGTTGTGGAACTTAGGTGGAGAGTTGAGCAAGCAACAGCCACAGTTACAGATGACATGTTGAGCCGTGTTTGGCAATAGTTGATTACCAAGTAGACATTTGTCGGGCCACCCACGGTTCCCACATAGGGGAAGTCGGGGGAATATGAGCAGGTTGGGGAATATGAGTAGGTTGAAGCATTATCGCGCACACCGCCAAGAGAAGAATCGCGTTTCCACGTCCGACAGTTCGCAGCACTTCGTTGAAGCCTCTACCAGTGCCCCACTAAATGTTGTGAACCTAGCGACAGTCTTTGTCGTGGCAGCGTCATTTTAATGTAAGTCTGTGAAAAGTTATGGTCAAAATGTAGGAATATTTGTATAGGCAAAAAGAACATGTAAGTTGTTAGTTTGACAAAATGCCATAATAGTAATTTCAAAACGTAGTGATTAGGCTTTCTATTAAAAATGAAACTGTTTCGCTGCTTGTAAGCATTGTGGCACAGGAGATGGAAATTCAAATCATGGCGTCTGATGAAATACGAGCAGAGGTATTCGGGGTAATACGAGCAGAAATGGGGAAATTTGAGTAACTATTTTCGACTGTACAAAATTCCAAAATTAAATTAATAGATTAATTATTCTGGTCTGTAGAACATTTAAATTAAAGAAATGAATGTATATAATTTAACAATATTATAAACAAATAAGTATATAAACAAATAACAATGAAATACATTAATGAATAATTTATTCATTCTTTAATTAATGACGATTGTATGTGTCATGTTTCCGGAGGAAAGTACAGCGATGACTTCAATGGAGAAAAATGGTTAAGGTGTGAGAATAGCAGCGAGTGGTTACATGAGGACGGTGTAAACATTGAGGAAGATGGACTCACCTTTGCATGTGAAAACTGCAAATAATTTCTTGAGTGGTGATGATGGAGACATTGCTTTTGTGGTGGATTGTGTTTGTGTAGAGTATAAATGGTAAGGTGTGAGAACTGCAGTGAAAGCTCGCATGTGAAAACTGCAAATTATAATTTTTCTTTTCTTTTTGGGACGTGAGATAAGTGAAGGATGCTTTTTTGGGGAGAGAAGTGAGTTTATATTATGTAACAGGTTTATGAAGTGAAAAGAATATGTGAGGTGTTGGGATTATGGCAAGATGTCTCAAGGGCTGAGTTAATATGAAAGAAGGAGTGTCCTTTCTAAATGAAAACTGATTTCTTTTAGGGATTGTAAGTGACAGAGACGTGCTGTGTTTGTGTGTATTGAGTTTATGATGTGACAAAAGGTTACCCTACATGCAAGTTGTTTAATTTGTATTAGATTTCTGTCTGGTGAATTTCCGAACATTTTTCTTTTTACTATTCCATATGATGGAAAGGGACATTTTGTGTTAAACTTTTGTATTTCACTGTAATAGCTACCAGGTGAAATAAGAAAAAAATGTAAAAAATTTGATGTATCCAACTTTCTTTTCAGTTGCCCATATTACCCCTGATCTATACCATATTACCCCGTGTCTGGTGTAATAGGAGCAACTTGACATTATTTTGTAAAATATTGTTTTTACAAGAAACTATCTCTTTCTTCTTTTATCTCTTTTGGGTTAGAGTAGAAATCAAGCCGAGGAATCAAACGGAGAAGCGTTTAAAATTGTAACAAATACGGATTTTAAGTTTTTTAATGAAAAAGCTTAACTATGCTCATATTCCCCCGGCTGCCTCTAGAGCATTTGTAAACAAATTGCCATGTAAAAAAACTGTCATGTATTCTCTACAATAGTTTGTATTCCTGATGGTGATACATTTCATATGTTGTTGCAAATAATTTTTCAAAGTGGGTCTGGAGTTTACGTACACACTGTATATACTGATGAGGTGAAGCTCATACGAAAGGAAATACGTGAACTGTAAACTATTTCTCTTGATTTAAAATTCAATAATTTTTATACCCAAAAATAGACAACATTTTGTGTAGAATACTAAACAAAATATCGGGCAATCCGTTTGAGATGTCAGAAAAGTAAACCGTTGTGTACAATAGGTTAATGTACGTATCTCTGAGAAGTTTGTTGTAATGTATACAGAAAAGATGTAAGTTTTGAGTGAGTGCAGGTTTACAGATTTCAGCCGCGTGGCGCTAGCGTTCATGGTAGATACATATAGTGGTCACGCAACAACGGCGCACAATGTATCGTATGGGATGTGAAAATTTCGAGTGTTATATGCACACTAGTACACACACATAGCTGAAGTCTGTAAACCTGCACTCACTCAAAACGTACATCCTTTCTGCATATATTACAACAAACTGCTCAGAGATTCGTACATTAACTTGTTGTACACAACGATTTAGTTTTCTGACATCTCAAACGAATCACCCCGTACTAACCATGTTAAACTATAAATAGTGTCATTATCATTAAATTGTAAATAAACATGGCAGCTGTTATTTTGCAAACTATTATTTAAAAAATTGCCACAATTCAGCTACAAAGCCTGTAAAAATATTTTAAGTTACAATTTTATAGTACATCTAGAATTGTTTTATTTTCACTGGAATAAAAATTACTAAAATTACTATAGTTTCATTAACACACTTAACAAACATTTCCATAGTAGGTTCATACATATTTACAGAATCAGAAACAGTTATATGTAGGTTTTTTTTTATTGCTTTAATCAAACTGTTTAAATATTTTACAGAACCGTTTAACAGAGAAAGCATTTCTATAAAAAATATCTATATCTATATGTATTGTGCAAGGAATCACAAGAGCAATTTTGAGCATGTTTTTTTTAATCAATTTAAAATTCTTATTTAAATAAAAAAGATAATAAAAATGATTTCCGAAATAAAAACCATGATTTTTATCCGCCCTGCTACGAACCAGACTTTCCCAGTTTTCCTGGAAGTCTTGTGGTGATAATTTTCTGCCACGTTTTGATCTGCAACTTATCGAAGAACCACGAGTAACTACTCACTTTTTGTTGTCCCGTGACAGGATTTGATTTCATCAATTACTTAATTATTAAACCTATAGGTTATGAAAAACATAATTAGAAAAACTATTTTTGAACGCTCTATTTCTACAATTGCAGAACCGGATTATAGAGTCTATGATACCCAGGGCTAGATCAATTGAAGACTAAAATTGGTAAACGCTGTAAGTGCCAAAATAATTCAAACACCGTTTTCCACGTTAAACTGTGAAATGTGCTATGCTTTATAATGTGGTAAACGTGAAAAGTGGCTGGTAGCCCTCTAAGTAGTTCAAAGGGCGTGTATAGAGGTCACTAGTGTGCACGTTCTTACGGGCTGATGTGCGGAACGATGCGATTTCCCAACACTTTCGCTTTTGGCACTTACAACGTTTACAACAGTTAGTCCTATGCTCTGCTTACTTAAAATAAAAATTGATTGAAATTGAATTGAAAATGCCTTTGAGTTGTTGTCAAGTTCAGACTTGAGCTCACTTTTTAAATAGAAACAGGATTAGACTTGTTTCCTTTCCATAAACCTCTTCATGAGCAGTTCTTTGTCCTTTTGTACTTTTTAAGGGTCACAGATATCAAACCAAGATTACTTAATCTGCGGTCTATCATGGCACCCCTTGTCCATGTTATCACGTTATTTCACCATTTGAATTAAATATGTATGAAGTTTCCTCTGATATCTCAGGAGGCAAGTGCCTCCTCTGCCCCCTCCCCTCTGCGGGCACCATATGTACTTACGGCATGTTGCAGTGTGCGGAGGGTAGCTTTAGGGGAAAACGGAAGAAAGTAACTAAGTACCGTTAACTATGTAACTAATTCTCTAGACTTCTTAAACCCGAAGGTTTATGGCTGCAGCAAAACAAACCTTTCATCTGTTCCTATCCTGGGCAAGATCAATCCAATCATTTCCATTAATACCTAGATATATTTCAACGTTGTCCCTCCATCTTCGTTTTCGCCTTGCTACTGGTCTCTTACCATCAGGTTTCCCAACAAGAATCCTGTAAACTCTTCTATCCTCTCCCATTCGTGCCACATGGCCTGCCCACCTAAGTCTCCTTGATTTAATGATTCTAATATTATCTGGACAGGAATACATATTATGCAGTTAAAAATTATGTAACCTTCTCCACTCACCTGTCTCCTCATCCCTTTTAGATTCAAATATTTTCTTAAGGATTTTATTTCCAAATACTCTTAATTTATGTCAACGAAGTTTTGTTGCAATTTCTAATGTAAGTTTTGTAATGCCTTACTAAAGCAAGTACCGAAACTCAGGCTCAAGGAAACTCCCCAGAGCAGAGCTGAAAATTACTCATATAATAAACTGTAATGAGCAGAAATTTGAAACAGAGCGTGTAAACCATCACTCCATTCCTAACACAGCAGCCCATTTCCAACGATGACTCTCCATCCACCCGTTGAATCTACGTCGACTAAAAAAGTTCCCTCTCTCTATAAAAGTAACTTTACTGCAGATTGGAGAAAACTTTCCTGGTTCATTGTAATTGATTGACAAACCTGAGATTCCATTCTCAGCACCGGAAACTTCCTTAGTTACTAGAGAATTTATATCTGTTCCTGCCAACAAGTCACCACTAGTACTCGATAGATAGGGAGCGAGCAAAAACGCTTGAAAACAGGCTTGGCAGAGAACATACAATAATCTCGTTACTGGTGTACCTAAAATGACTGTTCATTCATAGTCGTGGGCCTCCCCCATGGCGGAGTGGTAGCGTCATTGCCTTGTAATCGAGGGGTCCCGGGTTCGATACCCGGTGGAGGCACAAGTGGTTCGGATCCTACTTTAAACTGTAGGTCCAGTCCCGATTAGCCTTACTGTGCATAAAGTGGACTAAAAAACAGCAACATTCATAGGCGTAACTTGGCGGGGGAAAGGGGGGTGGCACTTGCCTCCCAAAACTTGTAGGTTTATTCAAATTTACAAGTTAGGTGACCTGAGGAGCAGAGTAATAAAGAGTAATAATTGTGATTTTGCAAACGTCACAGTTGCTTAGCAAATAATCCTGGACTATGTTTTTATGGGATGAAAACTTTTCGAGTACCTTCTCCCAATTTAGCGCCTCACGTTTGATTCTATTCCCTCAAAATTAGGCCCCAAGTTACGCCCATGTGTACACTTTTTGTTTGCGAGACATAAGGTATTACGTCAAATTACAGTCAACAGTGACGTCATCAGAGAATTTCTTTCCCGTGAGCTTTTGTGAAACTGATATGTTTACCTCGGTACTGTTTTAGCTTGTTAATCTTAGATTGTTTCATTTTATCCTATTTTTTGTGTTTTTAACCTTAGTCTACTGGTTTACTCTTGTTTCTTTCCGGTCTAAAATGGCTTATGCTGTACCGGAACTTTCAATAAATAAATAAAGAGTGGATGAGGTATTCTAGACGTGTTCCATTTCTCTGCAGATAGTTATAAAGATTCTCTTTTTGTTCACTTCCTTTCTGTTTCTCGCTCCCTGCATTTATCTCCTTCTTTCTTCGTTTCTCCATGTAGTTCTTCTCTTTTTCTTCGCATCTTTCTCTTCCATACTTCTTTCTTACATCTTCATATTCTCTACATATTTCTTTCTCTCTTATTTCTCCTTTCTTTCTCTTTATTTTTCTATTTTTCATTTCTCTCCTTCTACCTCTGTACTCTGTATTTCTTTATCTCTTTTTGTTTGCTTCTCAATACTCTTTTCTTTCTTTCTCCATTTTTCCTGGCTCTACATCTTTCCTTTTCTTTTATAATTCTCTTCCTTTTCTCATCTGCTCTCTATATATTTTCCTCTCTTCTCTATATCGTTTTTCCTTTCGTTTATTTCTTAACATGCTTCTCTCTCGTTCTCCAAGTTGTCTCTGTATTTTACATTTACTATTTTTCTTGGTATCTCCCTTTTTCTTTCTTTCACCCTCTGATATCTGTATCTTCCTTCTATCTTCTTTATCCTTATTTACATATTTTTCTTCTCTCCTTTCCTTGTTTCTTCCTCTCTTATCTATATCCTCTCCTTCTTTCTCCATTTGTTCTCTGTATCTTCCTTACTCGTTTCTTTGTTTCGACATATCTCCCACTTTCTTTCTTCTCCTTCTGTCATTTTCCTCTCTCTCTCTCTGTATCTTTATTTCTGTCATACATTTTCTCTCTCTCTATTATTGTGTTAATCTTGCTCGACTGAAGTTTTCATGCAGGCTATTTGTGTTTGCAGAAGGGTAATCTAAAACTATTCCACGATGAGATAGAACTCACCCTTAGCCTCGTCACGTTACCCAAAATCATAGAGACGCTTTAAAAAATTAGTATTTATTAAAACAAACTGACAATAACATAAGTATTTTTTTTGCTTCACTCCACGCATACAATCTATCTATAAATAATCAGGTATCGACTCCTTTTGATAAACAATTTTGATTTCGGCAAACAAATGTATAATTTACATTCTTACAAACCTCCGGAACGAGAAGAAGATATTTGAAAGCGGAATTCTGTTCTCTGTCTAGGATTAGTATCGGCACCATTTCTGGCAAAAAAAAAATATAATGGAAATATCTTTTCAAGACTGTGGTACCTTTTTTTTAAATGTTTCTATAGGTCTCACTTTAAACTGCAGGCCGAGTCCCGATTAGGCTATCTGTGTATAAAGTGGACTTGATACAAGAACTTAAATGGAAACTCACAAACTATAAACATCGTCATAATCCAAAGAAAATTTGGATTAAATTTTTAAATATTTCAAATTTTAAAATAAAGGGAAAATATTAGAGTATCAGAGAATATAAATGATTCTCCGTGTTCGATTTGTAAGCAGGGAAATGTTTGTGAGGTTTGAAACAATGGACTGTGTAGTGGTTCACCTTGAGGAAATCGGAGGCAAGCGTTAATATATTTACCAATAGTTTTAATAGTTTAGTCTAATTTATACCTTGGAAAGTATGTGTAATCTGCAATAAATAACATTTCCCATATTCCGCAACAAATATATAATCGGAACGTGTATTTTTTTTTTTTGAATGGGGGGAGTCTGATTTCACCACTACTCCACTCAACACACCAGAGTGGAGAATTTTAATTTTAATTTGCTTGCTACTTGACGTGTTTAAATTTTGCTTGGTTTATTTATATAGTAGATTTTCCTCTTCAATATGTTACGTATCCAGAATGCCATATGCGAAGAATGTTGTCAAAAGTCAATCATAGATGGTAGAAGCAGGTCAACGAATTATAAATATTATTGTTGGATATGAAAATAATAGGGCAGATGCAATAGAATACAAAAGAGATGAGGAATATTATTGTTTAATACAAAAAAAGAGAATATAAGAGCGAAATGATGAGTGTGTCTATATATATATATATATTCTCATGATAGTTGAAGTTTTCCGACTCCGCGGTTAATTGGTTCTGCTCCTATCTACAAGAACGTCAACAATGTGTCGTTGACCTATATGGAAAATCGTCCTGGAAAAACATTCCTTGTGGTGTCCCTCAAGGCACTGTACTCGGCCCCCTCTTATTTGCTCTGTATATAAACGACCTCCCGACGGTGCTTAACGGCTGTAAATATCATATCTATGCCGACGATTTTCAGTTATATTTCTCTTTCCCCCCGCAAGAAATACTGCATGCAATAGAAATTGTGAACAATGACCTTAAACAAATAAGTACTTGGTCTGCACACCATGGCTTACATCTAAACCCGACTAAAACCCAGTGTATTCTTGTAGGTTCCCCTAGAATTTTGAGCAAAATAGATAAATCTAGCCTCCCTAGACTCAACGTAAATGATATTCATCTGCCCTTCTCCACTACTGTTAAGAATCTGGGTGTAATTCTCAACCATCATCTCACGTGGGCAGAGCACGTTAACTCGGTATCTAGAAGAGCTTTCGGTGCATTGCATTCACTCTATCGGCTCAAAAACTTCCTCCCTGAACGCATAAAAATTAAACCGGTTCAGTCTCTTTTATTTCCCATTGTTGACTATTGCGACATTGCTTTCTTGGATGTCAATCACGAGTAAGCTAAAGGACTGCAGCGAATTCAAAATGCCTGCATTCGTTTCGTTTTCGATCTAAAATATTCAGAGCATTTGACATCGTACTTTGCGAAGGTCGAGTGGCTTAAATTAAGCGATAAACGTAATTTTCATAAGTTAATTTGACTGTACAAAATCCTCTAAATAAAAGACCCGCAATATCTCTATAACCGATTTCAACATCTTTCTGACTTTCACAGCCGCAACACCAGATCGCGCGAAAGGTCTTTGCTCTCCATTCCACTCCACAAATCCAACTTTTATGCAAATTCTTTTACTGCTACCTCAACAGGCCTTTAAAACAAGATGCCACCTGAAATTCATGTCTCTTCCTCAATTGTGACGTTCAAAAAAGTGTTAAAGTTACACATATTATACAATGAAAATTAAATGTTTGATTTCCCTAATAATATGGCGGGTGCAGAGAATGATAGAAGGACGTAAGGCACAAAAATGATTTTACGTAATAGTTAAGATGAATTATCGTCAAAGTATACCGTTTTGGACTGTGTATAAGTATGTGTAATGTTGTACTGTGCTTAAATAAGTGTAGTGGTAAGTATTTGCTTGTACGTGTGTAAGGGCAAAAATATGTATGTGTGAGTGTGTGTGCCCGTATCTATAGGTTAGATTACCTTTCTTATATGTAATTTTTCTTTGTATTTTTTATTTCTCTGTAAATCTTATATACATTTTTTCTTTCTCTTTTTTTCAATATTTTAATTATTTCACATTCAATTTTTTTGTAAACATGGTCGGTCAAGTGGAAGAAAAGGCTCCACAGCCTTAACTTCGCCATGTAAAAGAAGACGAAATAAATAAATAAATAAATAAGTTCTCATAATACATAATATCTAAAATATGAAGAAGTTCAATGACTTGGAAAATTTTGTGATATAAAACATACATCATCACTCGTATACTCCAAGTATGGGTACTGTGACGATCATTGAATAGACACACACACACACACACACACACACACACACACATACGTAAATGTGTTTCTAGGAAGACATGAGTTATAATTGAAGTTTTTGTAAAAAAATAATATAATCCTCCATTCAAAAGTTATAGGCTACGGGTAACTTTGTACTGTCCAATTCCAAGTCTAAAACAACAAATCCCCTTAGACATTAGCCATTAGAAGAAAGCATTGCATGAAGTACACCCAGCATTATAAATTGGGGCACACATTAATGGGCCGGAATATACGTGGCAAATATTACGTCTAGACCAAAGCTGGCATATAAACCCCATCCCTCCCCCCCCCCCAAAAAAACACTCGACGGCCACGCCACTGCCCGAATTCCGGAAGGAAGACTAAGAATAACTTCCAGAGTCTGAAACAAGAGAAAACATCAATATCACTCGCGGCGGGTGGGCGGGGGAGTAGATTTATCGTCTTGCGTGTCCGCAACGAGTAACATCTCCTCCCCATCCCTGTCTCCCTTACAAAGGCAAGCGTTGTTGATGCGAGACAACAACACTTTTATCGGATCACGTAAGCCGATTCTTCTTTCCTCCTAAACCCTTTCCCCCTGCATAATATGGTTTCTATCTATAGAACTTCAAGAGCGTGATTCTTATTTAGACGGTTCGCGTGCAGAAGGGAAGGTCCATCGCTTATTAGTTACAGAGCCTGTGCCTGTCGCCAGTCAATTTATGCTTATCTCGACATCCTGCTGCTAGCGTGTAGGTTACGGGGTCAAGTGATGCAATTTTGACCGTGGAAGAACCTTTTTTCCCCCATGGTGCTTGGATGGGAATAATCCATAGGTTAAAGATGGACTAAGGGAAATTGGCTGATTGTGGCGATCTACCTTGAAACGCTCGTTAATTATAAAATGGATTGATTTCAAGGGGAAGTTACGTGGGAGAGAAGCGGTTAAGACATTAGGTGATTTACTGCTTCCTTGAAAAGCCTAGAACTAGAAACGGGAGGAACGGTATTAAGGGTGTGGTTTCTGCATTGCTGTACAGTGGGATCCATGAGTATTACCGTGCAAATTGCCCATCACCATGTTCGTGCACTTTATTTGACCAAATCTGCAGACAACTTCTGCACCAGGATACATAAAAATCCATCGCTTAAAAACACATAGGATGTAAGAGGAAAATTAATGAAAATATTCATGGAAAATTTGCACGGTACTCATGGATCCCACTGTACCTCGTAGCCGGGTTTGGCATGTTTAAAACCACTTGCCTTGAACGTTATTTAAAAGTATTTAAATAGTATTTAAAACAGGGTTGGTCCATTCAATTCCGGTCCAGGAGGGAAAATCAGCAAGCGTAAATGGGTTCTGGACCGTAAAGAACCATCTTATCTGTAAAGAATTTCAATTCGGTCCGGGAACCTTTTCTTCCAATCAATTTAAATTCGGTACAGGAACCTTTTTTGTCTGGATGAATATAAATACGGTCCAGGGACATTTTTTTCCGACTGAATTAAATTTGGTCCAGGAATCGTTTTTCCAGAATGAATTTCAATTCGGTCCAAGAACTTTTTCCGGAAGAACTTAAATTCGGTCCAGGAATCTTTTTGCGATGAAACAATACGCAACTTGGACCGAATTTATAATAGTATGCGAGAAAAAAAAGGTCAATCCAGTTCCTGCAGCGCAACCCAATAGATCCCATTAGAATTTATTGATTCCTGGATCTTTAAGAACCCTGATTTATAAACACTTTTATTATTGAAATATTATGTGGACGAAACAGTTTTGTTTTGCACTTAATGTACAGTCACCGCCAATAAAAATGTGTCACCTATATCCTGAAACGCTCGCTCACTTGCAAGGAGTTATGTGTGTTGCCTAACTCTACGGCGGTGGTAGAAGTTGCCATTGAAAATTTGCTATTAAGATCCACTTAATGCCGTACAGTTAGGCAACACACATAACACATTGCACTGAAGCGAGCATTTCAGGATCAAGATGTCCCATTTTTGTGCCGTTATTCGTACTTGACTATTTTATTTTCCAGCACATTTTATACATGAATGCACTTCGGCGTTCTACCAAAAGAGCTTACGATCCAAATTACTTAAAAGCGTACTCTGCGAAATGCTGGAAGTGTATTTTCTCCTTTCTCATTCTTTCCCCGTAGGTCTGTGCTGAAAACTCATTCAATTCCAACTGTTCCCACCGAGGTTTGAAGGAATTTATCCCCAGTCTTCTCCCCTCGCTCCCTGTTCCAGGGGGGCTGCATTCTTTAAATATTCATCCGACATAAAGCGGTGAGACGACTCGTAACCACTCAATCCTCTAGAGCCGACACCGCGAGAGGTGGTTGCGGAGAATTTTTTTACCAGGAAATATTGCTTGGCTTTCAACAGAGATCCCGCCATCTTTCGCGCCATCTATGGGAGCGATTGCTTGTTCGAACCTGTCTTCGGATCTCTTTATCAGCTCGATTTCCATTACCATGACTCTATCTCAAGGCAAGCATGATAAGCTTAATGTTTTATTTGTTTATTTGTGACAAGAATATGTCTTATTTGTTTGTGTTAATATTGTTATTAGTGTTATCAACTTTATAGTTTCTGGTTTTATGTGATATTATACGTGATGCCGGAAATGGAAGTCATTTCCGGTTTATAGGCATTTGTAAAACTATCCAGTCTGCCACCGATACAACGAACTAGTTTTCACTACAACTACCAGGTGTCTCTGTACGCTATATTTTGTGACGTAATTGTGTTCGCAAATTTTACATGGTAAGCATAGGAATTGACCAATCCTGTTTATTCTTGACGATAAGAAAAAAGAATGTTATATTGTGAAATGTAAAAAGATGTGTATGTGAGTTACAGCATAATTTACCAGAGAAAAGTTAATTGGATTTTGATTGTGTTTGTGGTTATAACGGTGTGATTGATATTAATTAAAATGAAACGACAATAAATGTTATAAAGTAAGGAATTATATTTTAATATCCTCAACATCACGTCCTCTGAGACAGCTCAGTGTAGTCGTAACATAAAAGAGAGTCTCATAACTCTGCCGCGCACGGGGATTGGGTAACTACCGTGACGTGGTAATACTGTGGCTCCCATCAAAAGGAACGTCACAAAGTAATGCCTACAAAAGATGACTTATTAAATAAATCTTTCTTTGACCGATGAAGTTAAATTAGCTGTATTACTTACTCAAAGCAGGACATCTGACATTACTCCTCTCGCTTCGTATAGCGTTACTCTATCCACTCCGTCACGGAGGCCGGCAAATGTTTACTTCCAAATGTTTGCTTTTAGAATATTCCGCCATTAAAATTTACCAGTCAACCTGTTCATTTATAAAAATGGGGCGTAATCATTTTTTTTATTTAAAATTACCACGGATATATATATATATATATATATATATATATATATATATATAATATAATGAATATAAATTGCAGTTGCTTATCCTATAAATACAAACAACAATTTAATCCCTAATTCTAAATCATATTTCATCTTTACGTAACTCCATACTTGACAATGATAAAACAGAACAAGTGAGCATCGATATACACAGATATTACAACATTCTAGATATGCAATAATCCACCCTTCCTTTAGACAGGAGCGACTCAGGATAACATTTTCACCCAGACGAGATGGATTTTTGCCACCTCCGCCCCCTCCCCGCCAGACGTCTTGCCCTGGTCCCCCTACATTCCAGCATATTCCAATGAAAAAAAACATGAGCACGTTATATATTTACGGTTTTCATGACGAAACAGAATAGCTTTATTTTCTATAATACTTTAAGTATTCACGGTTAAATAACACGTTTATTATAGGTATTGTATGTAGGTATTTCCTTATTTAATACCTGCACAATGACATCAAGATAACAGCAATTTCTTGGTTTAAATTACTACATGATTTTGCAATTTACTTGTTATGCAGGAGTAACTTCATTAATTATTGTGTAGAAAAATCCAACTTTTTTTAAACACTTATGTAATAAAAAATAAGGTTCTGGCGCTACTCTAGTGGGTTGCCATGGGCAGTTTGCGCGATCCTTAAGCCGCCCCTACCCTGCCTTTAGATGTCAGGTTCCCCTCCGTGCCACAAGAAACCGAGGAATGGCGTTGTGCTTCTGCAAAGTACTCATTTTTATGTCAGTATTGCATGCAAAAGATTCAATGCAAGAAAGAATGAACTTGTTCTAAAGTATCTTTGTGTTATGGGCCCTTCATAATATCGCTTACCATTTGTCTCAATCTAGCAGACATTTATTGACGGGAGTACAAATCTATTCTGAAAGAAAATATTTCAGCGCACGCTAGAAAGAAAGAGACAGGTTTCAGCTTTGTCAATTATACTGAACGAGGGGTGGATTCTCCTGTCTCCGCTTTGTCCGAAATAATCCTTTCTTAAACAGAAACATGTTTTCTTTGCCTATTCATAATCTTTAAGTAAGTGACGTTAGACTGCAGTCAGTTTAACCTGTGGAACTTGATTCAAATTTTAGAAGTGCTAAATATTCAGTTTCGGTCTCACTAGTCGGTTGAACACAATTTCCTTGCACGAATCTGACACTGGAATGAATTTGCACTATACGTAGTGTCAAAAAGTAGCTAAAGTAGTCTGGATAGACTTAGCCCGGACATCAACGATTGCGTAGTCGCCTTGTAATCAAAGGGTTCCGGTCATAGGCGTAGCTAGAACTTTATATTTGGGTGTGCACAAAGGGAAAAAAATGAGGTGTTGTACCTTTTTAATAGCATATTTTGCAACACAATCACTTGGCTCTTTAACTGCACTGATGTTTGTAAAGGAATATAAATTCACTAAATGACAGCGTTGAACATTTCTGAATATATGTAGTAGAAAAAAATCAAATTGCATAGAAATTACACACACACACAAAATGTTCATAAATGTTACAAACAAATACATCAAAATACACGTCATCTATAACAAGATACGTCTGTCAAAGGGTACAATGTTCTTAAACTCATCAATAACTTCATTTACATCAATAGACGAAGCTTTTTCCTGTTCCACAAATAGCAAGAGCAGGGCTTCCAATCTATCCTGCTTCTGAGTTGCTCTTAATTTAGTTTTAACTTGGGTAAGCTTGGAGAAAGTTCTCTCACATGTGCAGCTTGTGACAGGTATAGAAGAAAGGCGCTGTAGTACAGAGTATAATTCAGTAAATATCTTCTTTCTCCAATGACATCAAAAAATCGAAAATCTATAGACACCCGTTTCATCAGCGATAATGCACACGTTTGTACAAAGTAATGACATTTTCAACTTCTTACAAACTGCTGCTTATTTTCTCTCTTATTGAAATATCTGTATTTAATTCTCTTTGATAAAGCAGCCCATTAGCATTAAAGCACCCCGCAGCTACGCCTATGGTTCCGCTTTCGATTACCGGTGAAGGCATAGTGGTTTGGATCCAGATTTAATCTGGAGGACTAGTCCCAATTAGCCTATCTGAACATAATGCGGGCTTTTCTTAGACTGAGTCTGGTTTATGGGGAGGAAGTAAATTCACACTGGATATGACGAAACAAGCAAATAAATATATGCATCTTTCTGTATCCGTTATTTTACCATGTTCTTCCAAAAACACATTTGTAAAAACCTAACAACTAATAATGTTCAACATTATTGGGGCATTTCACTCTATCCCATAAAACTACAATCAATGATATTTCAGCTGAATAAAGAAGTTAATCACATTTTTACACTATCAAGGACTGCTAGGCAACTAACAAGTCATTTGCAAAAAAATACATATATGGTCACAACTGCAATTTAAGAATTATTATATTACTTTACAACATAGTCAGCATATTTAAATTTAAATTGGAAAGATTTTTATTTGGCATTAAAACGGTGCGATACAGGCTTATGTATGTAATGTGTGTTAGTGTGTATCTGTGTTCAATATCCTAAATGATCATCAGAGCCATCTTTACTTCCTTCTTGGCCCATCCCTGCATTTCATCTTCTGACGTAAGTGAAGAATGATTTCATAGTTACTTTAGACTTGTTAGGTTTATCCTTTAAACAGCCGATCCGGTTTTCGAAAGACACCCCTCTCTCGCCGCGGCCTTTGCGGGCGATTTTTAAATTTTTACACTTATTTCAGAGATACGTTATATCTCTGAGACTATTTGAGCAATCTACTTCGGATAACTTTTGTTTGAAAGCACGAACATTGGAGCCTGCGACTGTGTACAATTCAGAAAGCCCAAGTGAGAAGAACGGGGTTGGGTGGGGGCAAATTCCCAAATTTCAATGAAAAAAATCTGGCGTTCGCCCCCTCTTCTCCCGTTATTTTGGAAAAAAGACGCAAACTTTTGCATTGATTTCAAAGAATAGACCTTTTGCAACAAAGTGAAACTTATTTGAAGTCCCTAGTTCTCATACAGGCTGAAATATGATGCAATATGTACAATCCTGCATTTTGGCAAAAAATAGCTAATTTTACTATTAGAGAAAGGGGGAGGGGGTGGGTTTTCTTCCACATGACATTTCAAAGTCTTATCTCAACATCTGTCAGCGTTTACAACCTCACATACAAGTATGAGTGTCCTAAAAGCACGTGAATGTTCTAATCGGCACCATGAGTCATATGAAATATGGCGTTTTGAACAAAAAAGGTGTTTGAGTTTGGTGCTATAAGTGAGACCATTTTAATCAGAGTACGGAAGAGTGCACACGCCCCTGTTCCAAAAATAAATTTACTTGCTCAAGGTATCTATTGTTGAAATGATTGTCTGGGTTGCGATTGTTGAAATTCGTTGTATGGAAGCCTGCATACATGTCCATGCTCACTTGATTGAAGCTAAATCGCTGGTATATTGAGCGATATTTCAAGATTAAGCGGATGTCAATGTTGCAAAACGTGCAGGAAGATGACCAATTAGCACAAGAGATGGCATCGGTTGAAGATTTGAAGGGATTAACACCTTCTGTCGCAGAAGAACCACGCGCAGGGATACCGCACTCCCCCAAGAACGGAGGAAACGCCATCTTGAACACAACAGCAGAACCTCCACTACTTGTATGGAAATTGCGATATGAGAATAGAGAGGAAAGTGGGAAGGAGAAGATGTACATAAAAGAATGGAAAGTGGCTGACACACTAGAAATGCCGAAGATTTGGAGAAGTGGAGCGGACTGCAGAAACTAAAGACACTGTTTCAAAATGCAAACAGCTCTTCCTCAAGTAGAAATTAAATAAAGTAAGTACGAAATTAGAGGAAGCTTTGCACAGGAAGACGGGCGTGGAAACCTCTTCCTGCTTGAGGAAAATCAGGAACGTAGATATGGGCTGAAGATTGGAATGTAACCTGACCAAGAAGATCGACGCAGCTTGTAATAAGATTACTGCAAAATTTGATGAACAGTTGTGTGAATTAGAAACCTGAGCTTAAAAGTTCGTTCTAGGAAATCCGAATTCGAATAGACACGATTTGGAATTTTTTGCCAAGAAGCAGCGGCTAGAAGCGAAAGAGACATGCCTCACGTTGGGAAAATTGCTTCGCGAAGAGCTTACTTCATATCTTGCATTCGTTTGTGATGTTTTTAAATGGCTACAAACAAACTGTAGTTAACTGATATGGGCCAAGTTTATCTGCTGTGTAGTTATACATGATTGTGACTTTAACCGCGGTATCTACCTGGATGTGAGATGTAAATATATAGTTAGGTTAGAGATTGTAAATAGTTGCATTAATGGCTGCAAATCGTAATAATCCACAAATAATGGAAATTCATTAATACAAAAGAACTTCCAAATCACAGACACTAGCTATCATTTTCCAGACAGGAACTCGACAATAAGGAATGCAGTGTCAGATATTAGCTACCTAAGCTTTACTTGGTCACCAAAGGCGTAAACATGTAAACAGGTGATATCCAGGAAGAGAATACAGGTGACTGACTCCGCATTGCTTAGTAAATTCCATCGCAATAAATATTCAGGAGAATGAGGGTCATTGGGCAGTTTTGAGCTATCAGTCAGAGGGCGTAGAATTACGATCAAGAAGTCTTGTTACTCCTGTCCCTGTAATAGAGTCCCGTAAAAATTTTAGTTATGATTTGTCTAACCAATGGAACCTAGTAGAATACATGTAGGAGAGTCCGAAAAACTTGGGTAGACATCACCATATTCTGGACCGGGTGTTTTAGACGCCATTTTCCAAAATGGCCGACAGCGACAATATTTTGCATTTATTTCCGCTCCTGGAACCGTTAAAGTCATAATTTTGGTGTCTAAATATATGTTTTGAAGGGTGAGGAATCGAATAAAATGGTTCCTGAAGTTGGATTTCTACATTACAAGAGACCAGACAGCAAACCATGTTTTCATGAAAGTTTCAAAGTTAAGGAAGACCTGCTCTGTAATGAAAGCACTGAAAAGATACATGCTGAAACTGAATTTGCAATCACTTTAATTAAACATGGGATTCCTGAAGATACAACTGATGATCTAATTGTTCCAACATGGGCTGGATGTCGTGCTTTGGTATCAACAGCAACACCACCTGTCATGCATGTGGGATTTCTTCCATGTATCCCCAGGCCAGTTACAGAACATGCTACAGTTTTCTTATCATTGAAAAGTATTGAGTATTGCAAATGAGGCGAAGAATGTAAAAGATAGTGTACGAGAAAAATTAGAAATTATCATATTATTATGCAGATTGTTGCAATACCTTGGAACTTCAGAGTTTTCATAATTATCATGTGTGCTTTATTAGAATATAATTTTTTTGATGTGTGCTTTATTTTATTATATATATATTTTTATAATCTTTTATGTTGTGTAAATGTAACTTTCCAAATAATTGTAGTCAGTTTTTGTTCATATTATCCTTTATAGATGCAGAAAAAAACAGATTTTCTGAAATAAATAACAACCAGACAACTTCAGGAACTATTTTATTCGCTGTCGGCCATTTTGGAAAATGGCGTCTAAAACACCCGGTCCAGAATATGGTGATGTCTACCCAAGTTTTTCGGACTCTCCTACATGTATTCTACTAGGTTCCATTGGTTAGACAAATCATAACTAAAATTTTTACGGGACTCTATTACAGGGACTGGATTATGTAGAAGGAGAAGGAAGTCTGGGAATTCAGACTAGCACCACAAACGGACACCTCGTTTATTAATCAGTCCGTAGTTCGACACCTCTAGGGAGCACTTCCACACAGTGAGAGACAGGTATTTCCATTCATCATACTGATCCAGTCTTAAAGGGTATAAAATCCAAGTGTTGTGTTTGACATTCAGTGTGTGTGCGTGCGTGTGTGTGTGTTATCTCTCGCACGTTATCATTAAGCTCTGCATGAGCAGCGAGTATGCCATCATCGAGGATGAGTGATGAATGAGCAACGCCACCCTTATTCGATCCCAGTTCAGTAGGGAACGTTACGAAATAGTTAAAACTGTAAATAGTTATAATAAAGTTTTAAATATTATTTTAAGTTAGGAATATTCACCTGTGTGTGGAATCTAATCTTGAAATGTGGGCAATTTTAAGTCATTATTGAACCCTGAAGCAGCCAAACAGATCTTTGACAAACATTCCCGTCATTTTTGAAAGGTAAAAGGTAGAACACTGTTGCATTGGCATAAACCGAGAAGTGACCTTTGATGGAGTGAGTTGACTTTGCAGTATAAGTCTGAAGACAGTGTATGTATCGGAAAGTTACTTTTTAAAAGGTAACTATTTACAGTTACTTGCTTAGAAAAGTAACAGAGTTACAGTTACTCATTTTATAAAGTAACTCAGTTACAGTCACTTCCCACTGGAAATTTTCTTGCAAACAAATTACACAAATCGATCACTAAATGTATTATAAAAAGATAGAAACTTTCGGATGCTGCTTACGCAAGGGGGACAATTATGAGGCCGCAGAGGAACAAACTACAGAAACTAGAGACACTTCACAGCACACAACTGACAATGGCAAACTAAGAGCAACAGGAAAGAACCATTCTCCTAATCTCATTTTCCTGCTTCTGGGAAATCCACCCCTCTTCCGAGTTATGCATATCGCTTTAGAATTGAGGACTACCAAACGAAAGATGAAAAATGTCACTCTGAAATGTCTGGAACCCAGAGCCTACTGACTGGCCACGGATCGGAGACAAATTTAGTTCAACAACTTCCTCTTTTCCTCTTCCATTGTTTTCAGGAATAAATGTACAGTCGACGCGCTTGCTACGTTAACGAGCGGCTGGCTTTGAAGTCCACGGAGGGCGCCCACCAGCTGCAACAATCACATTCAACGCAAAGTGTTGCCACACATCTACTCTACGCCACCTTGTCCCTCCGCGCACAAGCACCTTCCCACGGTCTCCACATTGAGGTTGCAAAGTACGGCAACAGCGTATCCGCAGTCATGTGACTGAGACTCCACGTGGAGTAGACGAGCAGAATGACAGCTGCGCCCATTGGCTGAAAGTTGAGTGTCATTGGACAAAAACAACTCGCCCACCATTTATCGCCACCGAGGTTTGTGGCGGCGGCTTTCTTTAGTTCTTCGGCGTTAGCGAAGTGAACGCGCGGACTATAACAAAGGATGGGCATTTGTATCGCAGCAGAAGCTAGTAGTTTATCTATGGTTCTGGTTCACTTTGAGTCCTAAATCACCAATAATTTACGAGACTTATATAGCAACTTAAGTGGCATGAAGTAACTGTAAAAGTAACTATTGAAAAGTTACTTCTATTGGAAAAAGTAACTCTGTTACAGTTACAGCAACTTGGTTTTAAAAGTAAGTAGTTACTTGTTACTTGTAACTAGTTACTTCCAAACACTGATGTGATTATATGAGGTACTGAATGCCACGGAATATAATACGGCATCAAGATGCTATAAGATTTCTCCACTCTACACGCTCGAATTGGATAGTAACAGAAATGTTACGAAAAAATATCAAGGAAAATGCTTTCGTCTATAGCGGGCCTAAGACATACGGCAGATTAACCAGGAAAATCCAGAATGCGAGTGCTTTGGGAGGCCTACCGCTCAATAACCGAGACTTTAGGACCACGAAATCCAAGAACAAGGAAGAAAATCGAAGCACATAATAAAAGGCCAGAAGAAACAATGAGATAAAAAGAATTATTGCCAGAATGCCTTTTCTCCGCGAACGATTCCATTATTGTTCACGTTCAGCGATAGGAATGGGGGTGCTTGTATGGGGAGGCGGGGAGGACACGCACCCCGATACACTTGGCAAGAAATCTGTGACGCAGTGCTGCAACCGGACAGTGCAATATGAAACTTCATGTCGCGCCACGAATCCCTCCCCATGCAGGCGTTTGTTTGGTGTAGGCAAAAGATAAGTTCCCTCTCCTTGTCAGTTTTCCAAGAAGCCCCGTTTCTATGCAGGCTTTCGATGCGCAGGGCATTCTGGGATATTGTTCATCGAGGCATGAGAACTTATGTCCACTGCATGCTTCTCTGTGTTGGTTCTTGCTTTAAGAAAGAGGCAGAGGGCTTGCTTGCATTCATGCGGCGGGAGAATTACAATCTCGTACTATGGCCATCTTCTTGAAAGAAGCGTCGTTGGCAAGCTAGTGTCTGTCCGGAGTGAGAGAATCAAACTTCCTTTTCTTTTATCCACTGTGCGAATTAAGTTTATGCTTTGATGGGATACCCACTCAGTAACGTATTTGTGGTTTCATTTCGGGATGTCGTTTTTTGGGTTTGATATGCAAATTTGTATGTGTCACATCAGAACATTGGTTCTAACTTAAGTCATTAAATGAAGACTAAAATTGGTAAACGATGTAAGTGCCAAAATAATTCAAACACCGTTTTCCACGTTAAACTGTGAAATGTGCCATGCTTTAAAATGTGGTAAACGTGAAAAGTGGATGGTAGCCCTCTGAGTAGTTTATAGGGCGTGTAAAGAGGTCTCTAGTGTGAACGTTCTTACAGGCTGTGTGGAACGATGCGATTTCCCAACATTTTCGCTTTTGGCACTTACAACGTTTACCACTTTTAATCTTCAAATCTTATGATGACATTTAAACGTAATTTAGAAACACTCAGTACACAGTTACGTAAAAAACACCCCCGCGGTACGGGGGGAGGGGCGCAGTAATAATGAAAAATTAAGAAAGACCGATAGATCACAGAAGTTTTCCTTTCTGTGTTAAAAAATATTTTCAACCAAACATTTTATATTTTCATGCCCCTACAACTGCAAAAAGAAAATGTCAATCACTGGAAAAGTTGGAAGTGAATTACCAGATTATAAGAGAACCTTCATTATCTGAATAGTTCAAGTCATTGATTGCATTGCCCAAAGGTAGAAGGGGAGACGACAGGTAAGATAATGAGCTGGCTACGCTGGCTTTCATCCCCTCCCATTTGGAATTTCTACCAAGCTGTAAAGAAAAGTATAATAACTTCTTCAACGAAATGACAGAAGATGTTGGCTTTCTGGACCTCCTGGATAGTTTTAAATTAAAGATTTTCTACCGTGCTTTAGATATTCCAGTAAAGCAAGTAAACAATAGATGCCAGAGTATGAAAGTAATCGAAGAAAGTATCACCCTTTTTCAGTCCATAAAATTGGTCAAAAATTACTTGAGAAGCACAATGACAAGAGTGAGATTGAGTGGACTGCCATCGAAGGCGAAGAATCCCAAGAAAACTTGAACGCATTTCTATTGCCAAGCTCAAACTTAATGTCCGTCTAATCTATCTTCAATTTTCTTAATAACACTTTAATACTTGTAAAATATCAGCACTATGCCATGAAAACTTAAGTGGAGAACAGCCTGATGTTGTCTAGGCTCTGGCAGAATTGTGTCCTTTAATCCACAAGGCTGCATTCTTCTCGACAGGGAAATCTTTGATGATTGGACCATTAATGGACACGAATAATTTTTCAGTTTGTGTTTGTTACAGTTAAGAAATGGTATAGTGTATGGTTTCAATTTATTTTTCTTTGAGGGGGATAAAAATGGTAGCCGGCCAGGCCCCTACCCAGGGAGCCATGCCTTCCCCCCTCGAGCCATGAAATATTTTGATGCAAACCTACAAAAATAACATGGATAATTTTTAAGATGTTGCAAGAATTTAGATTTTCTGCTTGTATAAATGAATGGGTTGTCTCTGTAGAGAGGCAGACTCCAGAAGTGTGCAGTCTACTTTATTTAGAAATTTTAGTTTTATAACCATTTATGCGAAGCTACTAAATGTTAAAATTTGCTCCAGACAGTTCACCATATTTCGTCCCTCTTTTGACGAATTCTCATGGCAGAAGGGGATCTCCTACCTTATTACCAACGATCTTGTTATATTAAAATGTTTCCCCCCACTAAAATTTTCCGAGGGTAACAGTTTGTGTTCTATAAGCAATTAGTTTCGACTTCAAACATACTATACTAAGATCATAAACACATACAAAGAAGGAATAACGAAGAATGATGTCAGTCTGTGTGTGTGAATGTTGCATACATCTCTTTTCTCTCTGTTTAGGGCTGGCAACAACATGCGATAAGAAACGTACTTCTATAGTCATAGATAAGACTTTAAACGAAAAAGAGTAAGTACATAACATTTCTACAATATCTGCCAGCTACATCTAGGTAAGGGGGTGCAAAAATCATTCTCGTCATGGACGCTGAAATCTCTAGCAACAACTCTGATAAGGAAATATATCCTTTCGAATGACCATTAATAGATTTACACCATTATAAAAACATAACACAATAAAAGTATGAAAATTTAATTATCATTTTTAATAAAAAGCAATAATTAAATAATATCTAACAGTTATTAAAAACATTTCACCTATCTTCTAATTTATTGACATTTTGAACCAGTCGTTAAAGAAATTAATTTGGTACTTTATAAATATATTTAAATAAATACATTAATTAATTATTTAATAATTGATATATATATATATATATATATATATATATATATATATAGTTTCGGGCTTGGTCTCCCTAAAAATAATCCTGGGTACGGGCCTCGTATCCGGATAATTGCGATGAACACAGAAGTGAAAAGGGAGTGGACAATTGCGATGACATTTTAAACCCTTGTCAAATTGAAAGGTGACTTAACACCCGGCACAGTACCTCTTACAAGAGAATTACGTGAAATATTGATATTTTCGAATAGAACACTGATTCCTATCAAACTTTCTCCAGGCTTCAGACTGGCAAGGTTAGGTTAGGTTGTTGTTACTCACTAACCTTCCCTTACATGTTTAGCTCTCTCCTACAGCCACAGCCATTCTTCTTATTTGCAGCAACTTCATATGAATGACCAACATTTGGTCATTCTTGTTGGTTTTCCTTTCTCCGTTTGAATAACTTCCATAATTCAATATGGTACCCGAATTACAACCTAGTGAAGTGTACCAGTGCAAGTGTGGATCAGCAATGGCAGATTTTTAAAGCTTCACCCGTTAGCAAAGACGGGGGGTGGGTGGGGTATTCCAGATATTTGTGATTACTGCACAGAAAACCTGTATTCCGCAGGACAGATAAGCAGACGCCTGGATTCAACTTTTTGAGATTTCAGACTTGGAGGGGGGGGGGGGCGTGTAGGAATGAAGGGTTGTCAATTATGGTGCACCTATGCATTGGTCATCCTGATCGTCGCATTTGTCCTACCATTAATTTCAAAATGACCTTCACCGTCAAAATCATCGCAATTGTCATTGATTTTGGCTTCATCGTAATTGTCCTAGATTCGATAAAAATATCCCTGGCAGGTGTAATGGTATAGTGGGGTTAAGCCACTACCGCGCGAGATGTTTAAGAGGAAGCGGCTGTGCGACGATCGCAACTTCAAGAATAGAACAAAACCCACACTATATATCACAAATACCTTTTTGTATCGCCCTTCTCGCACGACAACGCAGGAGTCTACAAGCAGCGTCGACGAGAAGCGCGAGACAAAGCCCTGTAATAAATGTACAGTGGTGGAAAAAAGTTCTTCCCCATAAGACTTTAATGGCAGTAAATAATGCCGGAAAGGTAGGCAACACACATTGCACCTTTAGGTGATCGGGTGATTCAGTCTGTCTCAAGGAGCAACTCGTCTTTCATGCAATAGCCAACAGACACAGGAAATGTAGAAAAGTCACGTGACTTGTCAGGTGGAATGTTGTTCGTCATAAAATCGCCTTTTCTCAAGCCAGGTCGCAGAACCGACAAGAGTTATAGCCTATGTCCGAAAATCATTCCCCTAAAATCGTCGAACGAAACGCTAAAGTAATTCTTGCCTTAATTTTATAAGGCTACTATACTATATGTGCCGCAGTAGCTCGGTCGTTCGGGAGTTTGATTACCATGCGAGAGATCTGAGTTCGATCCCCGACTGGGGAGAATTGGAATTTTGTTCACCTGTTCAAGTGGCTCCGGCGCCCACCCAGCGTCGTATAAAATGGGTACCTGTAGGAAGCTTGGGGGGGGGGGAGGAGGTAAAGGCGGCCAGGGGCGTGGTGCTGATCACATTATTACCACCTTCGGCCGTAACAAGAAAGTGTGTGACCCTAACTCCGCACCCCCTACACGCCTTCATGGCTTGGTTCAAAGCACAAGGTAGCACTTTGCTTTTTCATTTACTATACGTCCCGATTTTATCGGAACAGAACTTTCTAATTTCTACGTGGACATTCTTCCAAGTTCCGTAGGGATGTGAATAGGCTCCAGTTTTTCTTGACACAATTCATCCATGTTATATTTCATTATAAAAACCACGGCCGATATCCTGTGTGTGTGTGTGTGTGTGTGTGTGTGTGGAGGGGGGGGCGCTAAAATTCAAACATGTGAGGTGATACTTTTCTCACTACTCCATTCTCAGATTCTTCGTATCAGAAATAAATCTTAATTCCACACACTGAAAATGTATCACTTCCTACATCTTAGCACGCAAATATCTAGCAGCAGGTAGGCAAACTGTAGGTGCATTCGCGATTAGTCTTACTGTGCATAAAGTGGACTTAGACACCATATCAACCAACCAACACAATCCCGTTATTGTCCAGATTATTGAAATAAGAAGCTTCGTCGCGAATAACATAAGCAGGAAGACAATGTGAAATTACCGAACAGAAACAGAACCTAAAACCTAGAACGGCTAGATTGGATTAAATCGACGATGCAGCACGCGTTCTGAAATGAAGAAGAATACGAAAGTTGAAGGACCTCGATATACACACACACTTTTCCTCCCCTCAATGGTAAGATATCTTTCTTTCAGAGAAGGCTTAACGTAGGCCTTCAAGGCCACGACGAGAAAGCGTTTTACATGCAATGGCGGAACCGAAACACAGGTCTAGTTTGATATGAAAGCTGTGTTCCTCCTTATTTCGTACGTCATTGATAACAGGAACACGGGCCTCGCCTGCTCAGCCTAGATTCGTAGAGCAGACGCCTGTTCGCCACCCTTTGGTTCAGTGACCTTCGCTCGTAGTTAGCAAGAGTGAATGACTCGCCAGATACCTGTTGCCTGTGAGGTTATACAAGAATAGATATTTCGTTAGCGTCTGTAAGTATTGTTTCATCCTCAGTTATTATCAGTTAACGTTCGAATTGTTTCCTAATTGTTACGTTATTTATAAATTAGTTCTCGAGAGTGAGCTTTCTATCTATTTGCACGGGGGGGGGGGGTATACAGCCTGCATGTATTATTTTTTCCTGAAACAAGAAGAAATTCAAAGACAAAAAAAAGAGTCGTAGAAGAGTAGTTAACAAAAAAAAAGAAGAAAACGAAAATGTAAATGTTTAAATAAATTATTGTATAGATCGAGTGAATAATATTTTCTCACGGGGCCTCCTCGATGGCGTAATGATAACGTCGTCACCTTATAATCAAGGGATCCCGGGTTCGATACACGGTGGATGCACGTAGTAGTTCGTATGCCATTTTAAACTGAAGGTCCAGTCCAGATTAGCTTATCTGTGCAGAAAAAATAAAAAAGAAATTGTCACAGTGTAAGAAAATTTAATGTTCAACCACATACAAAAGGGAATAATTTATTCCATGTTGGAGTTCACATTTATAGCCAACACAATTATGGATCGCAACGTATTTTCTAAGATCCATTTTAATTATACGTGCATGATAAAATAACAGAAGTTGAGGAAAGAGAAAGTCAAGTGAAACACAGATGTCTTCTCCAGAATTTCAAATCTCGTTACGTAAGGTTTTGGGTTGAAGTCCCGGGCAGGCATGACTTTCTTGTTCTTGCCGTTTTATCTGCTTTATTTCATCATAAATCGTCGTTATGGTTTACATACAGGGGAAGAATAATGACAATTGCCAATACAAAGCCAATAACGAACAGAACAACACAGTAGCGTACGCAGGATTTCATCAAGGGGGTGTTATATATAAAACTTGTTCGAAATTCACATTACCATTGTTTTATGATACTTTAATTAAATAATAATTCTCATAATTAAATAATAATACTTATAATTAATTAATTGAATTACTACTAATAATACTACTAATACCACTACTACTATTAAGTAGTAGAGATCTACATAAATATAGTATTTATGAAAGCAATAAAACGAAATTAATTTCTAGTAATTCGATTTTTAACAAATTCTAGAGCATTTTTTCTTTCTTACGAAATAATTGTCTACTCAACGAGATGAGACATTTTAAGTGTGAAGAAAATCCATAAAAACAAGAAAATATATTAAAATAAATTGAAATAATCAAAGTACGGAACTCATCCAAGAAGCTGCGGGGGGTCTGGTCAGTAGGGCATCTGACAACCATGCGGGAGATCCGGATTCGATTCCCGGAATTGGTTGGAATTTTTCCGGCTTTGTCGCCGCATAAATATCCCCGATAATTCAAATTTGGGTTGTCTCACTGTTGTTACCAACATAACATTTTACAATAGTTAAGCTTATTGTCGTTCGAATTCAGAAATTCAAACGTGCCGCGGGAAGGCGGACTGGTGACTGAGTTATTCTTGTCGGCCTAGCCATTGTCTATACATTAGCCAAGTTCAACGAACCAAGAACTTTCTTTAGTTAATGCTCATTGTTCACACACAAAAATACATGATCATTGAACATTGTTGCAGCCGAGATACAAAACAACTTTTTTGCTCTTTAAAATCATAGTTGCCCTTAAATATTATTTTCAAGAATTCGTGTTTATTTTCAAGGCATTCACTCTTAAAGACGCGTGTTTGGAATGCTGTGCTTTTCTCCGTGCCGCATGGGAATAATAATTCAAATTATTATTATATTATTATTAGTAGTAGTAGTAGTACTGCCGCAGGTCCTTGACAGTGATAAATTGGTCATTTTTATTTTTTCCACAGCATTTTTCATAATATTTCAAAAGCTCTAGGGGGGTTTAAACCCCGTAACCCTCCCTTGCGTACGCCACTGGCACTCAATTAGGCAGATGTCAAGAAAGAAACAAGACTTTACAGTGTCTCAGTCTCTCGGTTTCTCGAATTGTAAATTGGTCTCCCGTTCTCGGTCTCGGCTAGTTAAATATAGAAATCGAAAAAAGTATGTGAAGATACATATATTTCATATATCCCGGTTTTATAGGAGATTTCGTGAGAGATGAAATAAGTACTCTTCGATCATGTTTATTTTTATTAGTTTTGTTACGTAACATCACTTTTCTTCCTAGTCGCGGACGAGTGACCATTACATGAAATTAATGACGAAATACTCAAACACCTGTGACAAGGACGGTACTCAAATCCGGGAACTTTGGTGACGAGATCGAAGGTTGACCACTTAATGAGCTTGCCCACCGAGTCTGCTTAATGTTGCTTGTGTCAGGTAATTCGAAATAACTGTCAATATCCCACATTCATTATCATTTGTTAAATAATTTATCTTATTGATGTTATTAACCTGAAGTCGAAGAAATAGTTGAAAGGCAATAATGGAAGATGGAATGTCTCTGATGTTACTTCGTGTCGAATAATATGACGTGATATTATGATATTAATATATTAATAATATAATATGTCTAGTCATTCCATTGATTGATCCCAATTACGCACACAAAATATGGTATAATGTCCACTCCTAACCAACCTCCGTGGCGGAGTGGTTAGCACAGCGCGCTACGACAGCATGGGTCCCTGGTTCGAATCTCGGCTTTGCCATGGGTGTTCTTGGTGAGTTTCCGTTTGTCAATGTCATCATATCATCACTCATTACTCATCTTCATCGTCGCTATTTGCAAGAAGTGAAAGAATAGCAACACTAAATAACAAAAATCCAATCAGAGTGAACATCTTCACCGATTTAATTCTATACCGTACCAAATTCCCAGTTTATTACTGCATCTTGCTTCATTTTACAGCATCTCAATTGTTTTCCGATTCGAAAAAAACTGGAATGTTGATCAGTTGATTGTGCATTGTTTCGTTGTTTCGATTGTTTAATTAACGTCGCATTGATTAGTTTTAGACCAATCGTGACAGAGGGAATCGAGAGCACAAAGGAAGGGGAAAAGACAAGTTAGAGACCACGCCTCTCTTTAAAGGTAGCATTCCGTGAATACGACTGAAGTGACTGCAGAATATTGTGGATAAAATTTGTTTCGCTTTTTTCTTTTATTTCTGTTTCAGTTATTTTACTTCGCTTTTCTTCTACCACTCGTGTTAAATGTGTCTGTGAGTAAACTCGTGAAATGGACGATGGGACAAAAAAATCTATGCCTCTCCCACGGTTCGAAACTGTGACCACAAAATATTGTCTTATTTTTAAAATTTACGCTAAATATGGTTTCACTCGTGTCTTTCTCAAGGCGTTCCATTACCTCTCCGATGGCGTAGTGGTAACGTCTTCGACATGCAATCAAAGGCTTCCGAATTCAATACCAGATAGAGAAACAATTAGCGTGTGGCAGATCTTGTTAAGAAAACAGTTGCTAAAATGTTCTTCTTGAGGCCACGTAGCACCCAGCTGTTGTTTGTTGTTGCTGGGGCATGAGTCATGTGACTCATGCTATCAATGCTCAATCCTTCCCGAGAACTCAGATCCACCAGACAAACTTAAGCGAATAATTTGTTATTTGGGTTGCATAAACAACAGGCTTTAAGACGTTACGAAATTCTAGGTCCCGTGGCCCAGGTAATTCTTTCTCCGACTGTACACCCTATATATATATGTATATAATGCACACACAAGTATAGAGGGTCCGTCAACGAATAGCACTCTGTGCCTTCTCCGTTGAATTCATTCACAATCTCACTTACCATATATCATCCAATCTTATCTTTTGGTCTTGCCCTCATATAAATACAATATTACTCAATAGTACCCTTGGTGCAGATCTATCGTTGCCTCGTGATGCGTATCTCGTGCGCGTTTATATCTGTTGTCGCACGATAGTTTTGTGGTAAGACAAAATTTGCTATTTGCTACATTCAATCATCGACAACGTATTGCCTTGCACAAATATCATGTATTTCAAAAAAACAACAATCAAACAGGTAAAAAACTGCCCAATATCAACAGGGTCAGCATAAGCCCAATACTAGTTTCACAAAAGACGTGCGTCCACGTCGAAATTCCAAAAAACACGTCCTGCGTGTATAAATTTAATTGACTTCAACCATTCACTTCATTAACAACACGTATTCCGTATACTCACCTTTCCCTCGGCCCATTCAAACATTAAGGATTTAACAATTACAATACATCATAGCCCGTACGTTCACTACAAGCAAGTTTACCTTTTGCATCACACTGTTTTTACTTTTACATTAACAAGTTTTTGCATTTTCACAACATTACCCCCAATTCTCCTGATTCTTAATGCTACCGTGGAAAAGGGTGCAAAAGTGCAATTGGAACAAACGTCCCGAATCAATTAATAAAGGAAAGGGGGGGGCAAAACGAAGGTTCGTAATTTAGCGTTAGTGACGAGGACTTCAACTCGACGCCCCTTTGTGACTACCAGCCAACTATCAAGTCAGAATCAATCTGTTCTGTTCCCACTGATTTTGACGTATAATTATCTTTCATTTAATTCACTTAAAGCGTTCAAAACGTCCAAAAGGCGACGCGCAAAAAAAGGTGAGAAAGGGTGAAGACAACAGAATGCAATAAAATTTTTATGCGCAATGCTTACGCGTGGTTAAAGAGAGATACGACGTGGAACTTCGGCACAAAGATGTTAAGTTCATTATCACAGCAGAGAGTATTTACGTACCTACGCCAAACAAACTTCGGGCTCAGAGTCCTCGTAAGGCCGCTGCCCTATTTAAGTCCTTGTCCTCTTTGATATCGACCCATTACTCAAAAGGCCAACTAGGAGAACTTCCGTCCGTAGGTGCAGCACGCTGGGCACGTCTCTCTCGCTGGCTAAGTTGTGCAAAAGGAGTTTGACCTTCGCGTTCCCGTCGATTCAGAAGTCGTTGAAGCAACTGCCGAGGTGTTTTACGTCCTCAGCGCTTGTACCAAGTCTGCCGCAAGAGGCAGCACAGGTCACTGAGCCATCGAGGACGAACGGCCTCTGATGGCGGAAAATTAAACTATTTTACGTGAAATTTTCCCAATATGTAGCGTTTGTGATATATGAATATAAAAACGTTACAAATTCCCCCAGACTTCCAAAAAAAAAAATGTGCACACCCCAAAATCCAAAAGGAAACAAAACAAAATACACTGAATAACCTAAACAATATATAAAAACATTGTTACAATTAATACCAAGTTCTTTCAGGAAGGGTCTAGTCCCCTTTAATTGATCCACACTCAAAATTCACAGGCCTAAAACTTTTAGGTTACCAATGTTGAAAAATAGTCACTGAAAGGTTCATAATGATGCATATAAGCATATGAAACATGATAAGACGCATGTCGACGACAAAAAGCACCTTACACCGTGTTCGCCTCCCGGTCGAACACCTAGATGCAACACTCTGCACAACAAAACTGTAGAGTAACAGCACACATTGCCTCTTTTGCCGTAACCAAGGTAATCCGTACACATGAAGATGGAAGGAAAAACTCGTAACCATAACGCTGTAGAAGGTTGGCGGTTCCATTAAGTTTCAGGTAGCACACACATATCCTCGTAGAGTAAAAACATAGAAAGAAAAAAAGGAACGCAATAAAAATCAAGATAAAGAAGGAAAGAAGAAGGAAGAAATAGAAAAGTTGAGGAGGAGGTCACTACTGGAAGGAACAAGAAGATAGCATTATTACAACAGTACGGAGAATTAGGAGTTACCATAGGTCATAACAAGTAACAAATTTCATTCGAGAGAGCCTGACTTCTCTCGTACATAGAAAACACACCAAAATAACATCAACACACTTAATTCAATATCAAAGGTTATATAAGACAAGTAGAGATATATATAGGTTCAAAATATTAGTAACCAAAGATCATATACACATATATATATAGATACACCTGTATCCAGTAACCCTTACAAGGAAGGTACAAAAATAAGAGAATAGACTAAGCATAATTAAGCATAAGGGTCCATTTTAACATGTGGCTGGAGAGGACTGAAGTTGCTGAGCTACATCCGAAGTTGCCAAATCCTCTATTTGGGAAACAACCTCCAAGTCGCGTATAATATATGGTTTAATGTGTGACACGTGAGCCTTTCTAACTATCTGCTGAGTGTCGGGATCAACCAACAAGGCAGTCACAGGACCCAGCATCTTGTAAACCTGGGCTGGGCCCGACCAACGCTCCTGAAGTTTGGACGAAATGCGTTGTAAAGCATTGCTATGAGGAAAGGTACGATAAAGTACCATATCACCTGGCTTATATGAAACCTGGGATCTAGATGGATCATATCTACGTTGGCGAGAATGCCAAGATTTTAACAAATGTTGGTACGCCTCACCCCAACGATGAGCTCGTTCCGGCGAAGGAGGAGCAGCCAGTTCATTGTCCATTTGTAATTCCCAAAAAAAATTCACGGGTCCATCTATTTCACGACCAAAAATGAGTTTGGAGGGAGTAGTATGAGTACTGTCATGTTGTGCAGTATTAAATGCAAAGGCAATGCTACCTAAATGAACATCCCATTTAGTATGATCTTGGGAATGGTAGCAAATCAAAGAAGCCTTAAGGTTTCTAATAAATCTCTCTGCCAGAGAGGGATTTGGGTAGTATGCACTAGTATATATATGTCTAATATTGGATTGAAACAAAAAATTATTAAATAAATGGGAACGGAAGTAAGAGGCATTGTCAGATACCAACTCACAAGGAGCACCAAAGTACAAAAATAATGTTCGTAGCTTATCAATAATATGATGGGACGTGGCCGATCGAAGCGGGTACAATGAAACCCACTTTGAAAGGCATCCACCACAACCAAAATGTACACATTACCTTTAGTCGAGCGAACCAAGGGACCAACTAGGTCAATATATAGACGTCTCCAGGGATGGCGAATAACCTCCGAAGAAAGAAGACCCGGAGGTTTACGTACAGCTAATTTAGCCCTCTGGCAAATGTCACAAGAGCGCATGTACAGGCGGATATCAGAAAGATAAGTTGGCCACCAAAAGAGCGATGCAATTTTCTTTATTGTTTTATTAACGCCTAAATGAGCACCGCAGACAGGAGTATCATGGTAATAGCGGCAAATTAAGTGTTGCAGGGCCCTGGGAAGCACAACCAAGGAAGAGGTTGCACGAGGCGGCTGCCAAATCAAAAGGTCTTGATACAGGCGATAATGTTTAACCTGTAAATTGTCCTTCAATTGAGCAATGATGGGGGATAGAGCAGGATCCTGAACTTGGAGGGCTGAAATGTCCGACTTATTGAAGGGATTAAACTTCGGAGCAGCACAGGCCAAGCTGGTAAAAGGCAGCGAAGACACGGCAAAATCTTCCGAAGAATGCATGCGAGAAAGGCAATCCGCTACCGGGTTTTTAGCTGACGAAATATGTTCGACATCATACGAAAAACGCGAAAGGTATAACAACCAACGTCCGACCTTGCCAAATTGTTCTGGATGTTTGAGTAACCACGACAAGGCCTGATTATCTGTTTGCAGAGTGAAGTGCTTAGAGTTTCAAATTTCTTGAAACCAAAGACGATAGCGCCGCACTCTGCTTCATATATGGATTGCTTACGCTCAAGATTGGTACGTTTCCTCGACGCAAAAGCAATGGGACGTAAGGATCCATCCCTTTCTCTCTGATTTAAAGTGGCGCCAAAGGCCAAACTTGAAGCATCCGTTTGCAAAACAAACTCCTGAGTGAAATCAGGTAATGCTAGTACTGTATGTTCAATAAAAGCGGCTTTAAGATTGTCAAACCGCATCTGATCTTCCGAAGTCCAAACAAAGGGAAGATCCTTCTTACGTTTATCCGTAAGAAAACATGTACGCTCCGCAAATTGAGGTATAAAACGGGAAAAATATGAAAGTAACTCCATGACTTGAGAAACACCCTTCTGGTTCTTAGGAGGGGGAATATCCTGTATAGCGGAAACCCGATCAGGATCCATAAGCATCTGCCCTTTGCGAACAATATAGCCCAAATATTTTATCTCGGAAGCCATCCAAGTAGATTTTTGAGGATTTATGGTAAGACCAGCTTGCCGCAAGGCTAGGAGAACCTCTTTAATATGTTGCAAATGGGACGGCACATCGGGTGAATATATCAGCAAATCATCGGCGTATGTCATGAGAAACTTGTATTTAAATTTTCCCAGGATTTCATCCAATGCCCTGGATAGTATTTGAGTCCCCAAGTTGATACCAAATGGAACACGAGTGTATCTATATTGTCCAAACGACGTAACGAAAGCTGTTAAATCTTTACTTTTGTCATCCAATCGTATTTGATGGAACGATTGGCATAAATCCAGGCAAGAAAATACTGCTGCCGATTGTAAATGCTGAAACAAAAGATCAATACGTGGTTGAGGAAATTGATCATAGGCTATGAGGCGATTAAGATTTTTATAAGAACAAACCAAACGGTAGGTACCGTTCTTCTTTGGTACAAGGAAGGCAGGGCTAGAGTAAGGTGACCGGCACGGCTCTATAATTTGTTGTGCCTGTAGATCCTCAATCTGTTTTCTCAAAATTTCAGTTTGGACCGGATTTAGTTGGAACGGTTTGGTTCTAAAGGGAATGTCCGACACCACAGGTATCGAAACGGGATCCAAAGTACAAGAACCCACCTTGTCTGTTACCACATCCTGAAACTGACACAACAAGGATTGTAAAGGTGACGTAGTAGAGGATACAGGAAACTGTACTTCTTCATCAGATTGAGAAGTAACTGCTAAAGGCGTATGTGGTGAAGGGAGAGATACATCAAGGACATTAACTGGGGATGATAAAGAAAAGTCCATTTGAATGCCATCAATATGAAAAGGAAAAGACAAAAGCTTCTTTTCAAAGGAAAGGATAGCTCCAGTATGCATAAAAAAATCGGTACCCAATATTAAAGAAAAAGGAAGGTTTTCCGATTCCCAAAAGCGCCACTTCCAAGATAGACGATCAAGGCGTAAAGTCAAATGACTATAGGCCGATAAGGAAAATGGATGATTAGTCACGTCCCGCAATTCTATAGAGTGATCAGTAAGGAGAGTGTATGCAAAAAGGAAAAGGAAATTAAAGACACCGATGCGGCAGTATCGAGTAATGCAAATACAGGTTGTTGGTTTATGAGAACTCTAATTGTGGGCGTCGGATGGCCCTCGAACAAAAACGGATATTCCGTATGAAGCAAGGTAGGGGAAATGTTCCTAACAGGGGCTTCGCTGTCATCTTGAACATGTGTCTTTCGTTCGGCCTGCGGTGAAATTTCTACCGCGGGCATACATAAGCCGAAACCGGTTCAACGGGCGGAACACCACCAGCGAAGGAACTATCTATCGGCAACGGCTGCACCGGGACCTTAT
The DNA here is from genome assembly GCF_977018435.1 of Lepisma saccharinum. Lineage (NCBI taxonomy): Eukaryota > Metazoa > Arthropoda > Insecta > Zygentoma > Lepismatidae > Lepisma > Lepisma saccharinum. The sequence goes on along the minus strand of NC_139248.1, from coordinate 31,135,143 downwards.
TTTGTATATCCGGTGTCTCCGGACCTCGCTGAGAATTCCATTTTAATTCGGGCTGCCATATATATTGTGCCAGAAGAAATAAATCCCGAATGGTCTGGGGACGAGAGTGTCCCAAGAGTAGCGAGCGAGTTGGAAAGGCGATACCCTCGATAATGGTATCGATTAACTGTGATTCAGACCATTCCATGGGAAATACTTGGCTAGCATCATAGATATCCCGAACGTATGAGTACAAACTTTCGTCTGGTTGTTGTACCCTATGAAGAACATCGATCTGAAAAGGTAGTAAAACGGAATGTGGAACTAAACGATTCCAGATCATTAAGGTGAACAAGTGCCATGGCAGTTTCTGCAAAAGGCCTTCCAGCCAAATTTCTGTAAGCGGGGGCAATGTATATTGTAAGGCCAGTAACAAATTGGATTCGACGTCCATCAAATCCAAACAAATGATTTTATGTAAGGTAAACAAAAAGATAAACAAGTTATGTATATCTCGGCCATGCAATGTTGGCAAGTCCTTAAAAAGGAAATTGATGGCACTAACGCGCGCCCAATCTTGCACGGGGGTAGGAGACTGGGGTAAAACCAAGCCATGTACAAAATCCAAGGTGGAAGGTGACGGTGGAGGTAAAGGGGGCGGCATATATGGAAAAGGTATGGCTGATGTCATTTCGCTGAAAAAGGGTAAAGACCCAAGCAAAAAATGTATATGTACAAGGGGAAAATAGAACCAATCAATCCAATCTACCAAAATATAAATTAGGGGGGGGACAATTGGGGGGAAAAAAATTGGGAGGTTGTATGGTAACAATAGTAATGTTGCTATAAAGGATCAAATGAAACGATGGTCTGCTACCAAATTTTGTAATGGTATAGTGGGGTTAAGCCACGACCGCGCGAGATGTTTAAGAGGAAGCGGCTGTGCGACGATCGCAACTTCAAGGATAGAACAAAACCCACACTATATATCACAAATACCTTTTTGTATCGCCCTTCTCGCACGACAACGCAGGAGTCTACAAGCAGCGTCGACGAGAAGCGCGAGACAAAGCCCTGCAATAAATGTACACCCTATATATATATATGTATATAATGCACACACAAAATTAGAGGGTCCGTCAACGAATAGCACTCTGTGCCTTCTCCGTTGAATTCATTCACAATCTCACTTACCATATATCATCCAATCTTATCTTTTGGTCTTGCCCTCATATAAATACAATATTACTCAATAGTACCCTTGGTGCAGATCTATCGTTGCCTCGTGATGCGTATCTCGTGCGCGTTTATATCTGTTGTCGCACGATAGTTTTGTGGTAAGACAAAATTTGCTATTTGCTACATTCAATCATCGACAACGTATTGCCTTGCACAAATATCATGTATTTCAAAAAAACAACAATCAAACAGGTAAAAAACTGCCCAATATCAACAGGGTCAGCATAAGCCCAATACTAGTTTCACAAAAGACGTGCGTCCACGTCGAAATTCCAAAAAACACGTCCTGCGTGTATAAATTTAATTGACTTCAACCATTCACTTCATTAACAACACGTATTCCGTATACTCACCTTTCCCTCGGCCCATTCAAACATTAAGGATTTAACAATTACAATACATCATAGCCCGTACGTTCACTACAAGCAAGTTTACCTTTTGCATCACACTGTTTTTACTTTTACATTAACAAGTTTTTGCATTTTCACAACATTACCCCCAATTCTCCTGATTCTTAATGCTACCGTGGAAAAGGGTGCAAAAGTGCAATTGGAACAAACGTCCCGAATCAATTAATAAAGGAAAGGGGGGGGGCAAAACGAAGGTTCGTAATTTAGCGTTAGTGACGAGGACTTCAACTCGACGCCCCTTTGTGACTACCAGCCAACTATCAAGTCAGAATCAATCTGTTCTGTTCCCACTGATTTTGACGTATAATTATCTTTCATTTAATTCACTTAAAGCGTTCAAAACGTCCAAAAGGCGACGCGCAAAAAAAGGTGAGAAAGGGTGAAGACAACAGAATGCAATAAAATTTTTATGCGCAATGCTTACGCGTGGTTAAAGAGAGATACGACGTGGAACTTCGGCACAAAGATGTTAAGTTCATTATCACAGCAGAGAGTATTTACGTACCTACGCCAAACAAACTTCGGGCTCAGAGTCCTCGTAAGGCCGCTGCCCTATTTAAGTCCTTGTCCTCTTTGATATCGACCCATTACTCAAAAGGCCAACTAGGAGAACTTCCGTCCGTAGGTGCAGCACGCTGGGCACGTCTCGCGCTGGCTAAGTTGTGCAAAAGGAGTTTGACCTTCGCGTTCCCGTCGATTCAGAAGTCGTTGAAGCAACTGCCGAGGTGTTTTACGTCCTCAGCGCTTGTACCAAGTCTGCCGCAAGAGGCAGCACAGTTCACTGAGCCATCGAGGACGAACGGCCTCTGATGGCGGAAAATTAAACTAATATTTTACGTGAAATTTTCCCAATATGTAGCGTTTGTGATATATGAATATAAAAACGTTACACAGGGATAAAAATAATTTTCTATCCCAGGGGAGAAAACTTTCTGTTGGGGGAAATCCCCGGCATACCCCTCGTTAATTTGCACATTGCTTTTGCTTTGCAGTCTATGCAGCCCACTCTTGTATTTGGTTCTAAATAAGAAAACAGGACATACATGTGTTGTATTTGAATTTTTCTCATTTTATGTCACTTTTTTGCCACCCATGGCCAGACCGGGATTTGAAACAGGAAACTTCTTTGCCAAAATCGCAAGTCGATTTTTTAACGCAATTTTTTTTACATCGACGTTTTCCAATTATCTCTCGCTTAATATCTCGTTTTTCGATTTCTTACTTTTCATTTTTTCAACATCAACATGGACCTCTCCGATGGCGTAGTGATAACGTAGTCGCCTTTTAATTGAGAGGACGTTGGCTCGATCCTCGGATGCCCATAGTGCATACCACTTTAAACTGTACGTCAATTCTCAATTAGCATATCTGTGCATAAAGTGAATTTAAAACAAAACGGAACTGAAGATCGAACCAGGTAACTCAGGCAGCAGCCACTGAGCAATCCGCCACGGGGGTCAACATATTTGGTGCCTCCACAGGGGTACGACCACTGGATTACAGGATTACAAGGTTACCACTACCACCTCTTCACCCCTGAGAGTAGAATGTGCATGTAATAAAAATAATACCAACTGCAAAAAATATTTCCTCACACAAGCATATTTCTCGAGTATTCACGGTCCATTCTGATTTCTAAAACATATTTTCAGAAATTGTTACTATCATCGATGGACAGGAAATTTACACGATACGTATTTTACGTAAATTACGTGTAATTTACTAGTAAATTACTTGGTGTCGTAAACCGTTTTCTACCTCTACGTGAAAACTCTTTTCCTTAATTCATTAAATTTATTCAAGAATATATTTTACACAAAACATTCAGATGAATTCAAATAGACGGTCTACATTCAGTCAGATGCTGTAAAAACACACCTTGTTGTGTATTAAGGGCAATCGTTCATCAAATTACTGCTTTAAGAACCAAAGATATCTTGTTTTCAGTTGGGAAAATTAGTTGTCACCTTTAGTTTTTCTATGCTTACTTTTTGGTTAATCACAACGATGAGGATAAGTGAAGATATGATTAAATTGGTGAAGGAAAACTCATAAAAACACCCATGACCATGTCCTGATTCGAACCCGAGACCCTTGCCGCTGTGTGCATCAGTCTGCCTCTAGTATAACTTAAGAGATTCGTATGCAATTTTAAAGCATTGCAATTATTATTTAATGCCAGCATATCCAAGATACTGTGAAGTAAAGAGGCAGCAAAAAATAGTAATCAGCACAGCTAAATAATCCTTAGTTTACCCCGAAATAAAATATTTGTGAAGATAACTTGAATATGATACATTAATAAGAGACAAGCATGTTTCACCATATCTACAAATTTTGCAACAATTTCCATAACCATTAAAACTAGAGTATTTTCATGCCCTGAGAATATTGCGATCGTTTTCGCTTAGTGACGTCATCCGTTGAGATGCAATGCTGCCAGTGCATATCGAATATTCTACTCCCGAGTAATGAATTTTGTTGTTGGCATCGATCGAAGAAGCTCATTTCGCCAGAATCATGAAACTTAATGTGGCGTTACGAAAAGATCCCTCTCTTCAAAATTCGCTTTTGATTTTAGCGTTCCGCAACATCTGCGTCTGAAGTCTCGCGTTGTGAGAAGATTTTGGAGGTTTTCCAATAGACTATGAATATTTATTTATGGAATACTTTGTAAGAAGAAATGAATAGAAATTGATCTCCGTATTGGTGTTTTCCAAAACAGCTTACAGCATTTCACAATTGCATCATCAAAGAAATCCAGTGTTTGGATGTGACACGTCTCTTACAAATCCTTTAGTAGCAGTGACCGTTATAATAATATGGTTGTTTTAGAAAACACATTCATGGTGTATGCAACTGCACTTTATAAACACTATCTATGCATGATAAATAGGGAACGGATTTTAAGGTGTAAAATCATGGTCGGGAAAGGGAAAAAAAGTTCTGAAAATGTTTTCAAAAAGGTGATGATAAAATGCTTTTATTCAATGCTCTCTTCTCCTGCAACTTCTGTACCTTGGTACATAATGAGCGCGGACCGCATAGAGAACTGTGGTTCTGTCGAATAGGTGGTGTTGAAGTTGGTTGTTATCTCGCTGGTTTTTCTACATTATCTTGGGAGCTATTGGGGCTGTAATGATTATATTATACTATTTTATAGCTCTTGTTCTGCTCTACAAAATGATACTATAGGATTTTATTAAGAAGAGTGAAAATCATTTATTTTCTGCCCAATTTTTTAACAAAACATGAAAGAAAAGGAAGGAAAAAGGCATCAAAGAGGGGGCAAAAAGGGGATAAATGTGCTAATCTCATGAAAAGGTTCAACAAAGTGTGTTCATTTTACTTGATTTCATGTCCTAAAATACATAACTCAAACGATTGGTATGAAAACAGCTACATTTTTGGAAACGTGCTGCATCTTGTACATTTTAAGATAGCTTTCTAAGAAAAACCACAGCCTGAACCTTGGCCTTTAATAGAGAAAATTTGAATTTGAATTAAATTTGAACGGTGTATTTCATTGATATTATATGATTGTAAAGTGAAAACTCTATTCTGGCCAGTGGCTGCGACTAATAATGATCTATAGGTAGCTATGGGCGGTGTTTGAGTATCGATTTTCCATTGGCGGATTTAGCGAGAGGGGCACGCGGGCACATGCCCCTATAAAAAGAGAGAGGTTATCAGAGCGCTACGACGTCAGAGGTCCCCGGTTCGAATCCCGGCATGGGTGTTCTTTACGAAATCTCGCCTCGTGTGATTCAGGCATTAAATAGAAGTATTCACACTTAGCGCTCAGGTCAAGGTCCGCTCCTCTCTCGGTCCGGTTACGATCAACTGGAAAGAATATTTAACTGGAGTGTGAGCGGAGTGAACCTTGTACAGGTGTACAACTCCGAAAATCATACCATGTGTCCAGAAAATAAGTAACTATTTTCGTGTGTCAGCGAACTTAGGACTCTCGTCCTTTATTCTTCCTTTGGAGATTGATTACCGGGCACAATGTTGACCATTGCTGAATGTGTTGCGTTGTAACATACCACCTACAGGGTGTTCCATACGACGTGCTGCAACGACGGTTTCAGCAGAAATTTCGGAAGACTGGACCTTCAAATTAATCCATATGGAGACTGTTGAATAAGTTCCAACGAACAGGTACCGTTAGAGATGAGTCTCGACCAGGCTGAAGCTGAAGCCATACGTGAGTAAATTGAACAGAGTCGTAAATCTGTACGTTTTCTTGCAAGTCAATTGGGCATTTGCAAATCAACCGTGTTCAAAGTGCGGAAATTCACCTTGAAGAAGCGTGCATATTATCGCAGAGGACCTTGCAGACCGTATGACAACGTGCATAGATTTGTTGGATTCTGTGGAGACTTACAATTTTATAAGCAAAGTACTATTCAGAGCAGGGGTGCCCATCCCCCTCAAGGCCCATGACGCACTCCCCCCAAAAGATAGACCACCCCCAGTTTATGCCGAATTAATTACTCAAATTATTTTTGTCAGACAAAATTTGCGGAAAAATATAATACGACAGGTGCAACCACGAATTCTTGTCTGAGGGGAGCAAGTACCAGGATAAACGTACCAATAATAATAATTACATTAAAAATTGCTATATTATTTATTATTATTATTACTACTACTATCAGTAGTAGTATCAAAGAGGATATTATCCTAAAAAATTACGCAAAAAGGAGGTAGAAGTCTGTGCTAAAGCATTTGTTTGGAAGCAACGATTTGAAATATTTTTTCAACACCGTCAATTTCACATTAGCTAATAATGGAAATAAAGCACACAAACTGTATTTTTGAATGGCAGAAACTGAATGATAAATTCATTCGGAAGATACATGTGTAACTTCCATGTACAGTCACGGACCTGCTGGGTTGTAACGACCTTATTGAAGAAGCACTGAAGCAAGCCATCCATGTGCTGACCACCAAGCGCCTTGTGACTAGACAACCCAACCAGCATTGCAATTCTGCGGCTTGTATACCAGTCACGGGTATACATCTCTGTAAATTGAGTAGTGATGACAAAGAGAAATACGAGATGAAGAATGTCGATCGTAATTTCTCGTGTTCTCGACATTCAATAATACTCGGTCCACGTTACGTTCCATTATTTAATGTTGTTTGGGAACGAACTGGGTATATATTTTCACTCCTTGCATTACAGTAAATTCCATATTTTACAATTATATTAATGCTTTGAAAGAGAATAATGCCCAGAAAAACATCGAACACACGTTCACACCATTCTTCTTACACACATGCACGTGAAAACAAACACACAAAGCTAAGTTTTAACTTCCAAGTGAATGTCCAAATAACTGTAAATGGAGAAGCACGATGTGCGAAACATGTAATTTTTCACAGAAAGAATGCGTCTATTTTTGACATACGTGGTTTCTATTAATAGACAATGAAACAATTATGAGAGAAATTAACATGCATTTTCGTCTTCAGGTGTTGAGGAAGGAAACGGACTGACTCAAACAAAGAAAACATGGTGCTATTGATAGAGTGTTTGTTAGCGTACAGAGCTTTCATCAGTGAGGTCTAGGTTCGATCCCTACCAAGGACAATTTTTTTGTTCTTTTCTATTAGTGAAGAAGTATGTAATATTGTTTTATAGGCATTTTGACGAAAGGATACACATCAAATTTGTTCGTTTAATCTGTATTTTCATTCTTCTAATAAGTTCTCTATCACAAGGGGATATAGAGATTCTCTATCTAGGCGATGGATATCTTCTCAATGGTTCCGTAGCTACGAATCTCTAGTCCCTTCAAACCACTTTTCTTATTTATTTACTTCATTAATATCAACTCACGAAATACCATGAATCTAACGAAAACACACAGATATAGTTAGAACAAGAAACACACCTCGCGTCGAAGGTTCCAGACTCGAGTTATGGCTTTTTTTTTTAGCGAGGGTGATTATTCTTGTGTGTCTGTTTATCATCTTTGTCAAAAAAATATTCCTCATTATTGCCGTGATTAACCTAGGGAGAGATAAAAGCGACTGAAATAACAAAAGTACAGAAAATGCAAGACACATCTGCGTAGGCATGTTATACCTTGGGAATTAGCAATCTTAAAATTAACTTGCGTTTCAGTCGACTACTCGCGAAAGAGTTTGGAGTGTTGGTTATCGTGTCGGACTAGCATGTGAGCAACCTGAGTTCGAGCCCAGCGCAAGGAAAGTTGTTTTTTGGTTTGTTTTTTTTTGTCTAATTTCATCCAACCTTATTTATAAAACTGAGGTTTCTACAAAACCTTTTGAATTATATGCCACTTCGTATGTTGGTAATCTGAAAGCAGCAAAGATGAAAATTTGATGTTCCGAAGCGACGATGTATTTGTGTAAGTGTTGAAAAAACGCAGTTATTTATTAGCAAAAAACATGCAGTCACGTGATAATTAAGAACGCTTCCTAGTTGTCAATGCTAGTATGGCAGTAGCTACATTCTGTGAACACACATCAACTTTCACGTCCCCCGTAAAATGATTACCTTTCCACGTTTCAAAATCATGAGTGCTGTCTAAAGCAATACTTTGATACTTGCGTTTGCATGTTTGAATCTAAAGTAATACGAAACCTTTTTTTCCCAACAAATGACATTGAAACCATTAATAACTGTTTGCAATGTGATATTGATTTTATATATGGATGGAATAAAAATGCAGAATTTCACTTAAAACAACTAATAAATATATTGAATTATGTGGATACCTGAAGTAAAACGTACGATGCACGATCAGAGAACCTGAAGGTTGCATTGAAAACTGCAGAGAACAATGACTGACTTATGAACAGTGAAACATTTTTCCATGTTCCAATGGGATTTTATTTATAAATATAAATAAACAAGGGAGAAGGACACAGTTTGGTATGATGAACTAAATTGTAAATTAAAAGTTTTAATTGAAGAAACAAAACACGTTCACGGTTAAAAATAGGGCAATCAATTGCAGGCACATTACACTAACTGAAAGACTATTTTCAAAATTAATAATATTTGGATAACCGGCAAATCCAAAATCGATGTTAACCACGTAATGCACTTGATAATCAAAGAAACATAATTTTTCTTGAGCATGCCCTTTATTTTGTGTCTTGTCTTGATTGTTGAAATAATACGTTGAAACGGACAGTAGTATGTTTTAGAGTGTGTTTAGAATCTCTTGTGTACTGCATGGGAATACTGAAGTCATTTTATTTTCCTAATCAAATAACAATTATTCAGTGTAATCTTTAAAAAGGAAAGCCTTTGTTTCTTTGCAGCTGCTCATGACAGACATTCAATTGCAAGACAAGTTACCAAATTAGCAATAGTTCTCTGTCATATTTGTGGTATGTGCTTGTCTGCCTTATACCGGATGAGGAAGGAAGCAGATATAAAAGATAGAAAATTACTGGTGTTGGGTAGCTCGTCCTGCTTTTGTCAGAAAACCTGATCAGCATACTGAACCAAGTCATCACACGAGATACGACTTCAATAATATAATCCGTTTCTGTGGTCAAATAACTTCAAAAAATGGCAATACTATTGTAAGTGTGAGGAGACGGAGAAATAATTTCCTTTTAGCTTACATTATACTCTGTCTGTATGCCTAGTGTGGTTTGTCTGTCCCAAAGCTGGAGACAAACCTCTGTCTGTTGTAACGCGTGGCATGTTTTCTTCCAGCTTACAAATCACGTAAAATACCTTCGTTCACTTCAGTGTGCTGGTTCTGCAGGCTCAAGGTCATGTCGACTGATAAGCAGATACCACGTGACTCCGGGGCCAACTGTCAGCACCGCAGAGAAGCTTCAGTAATTCTTGCGAGGTTCCTTCTAGTCCTTGATAGAGCGCATGCTCCATAATTATGTGCAGAAAACCCATGTTTTCTGTGTATAAAATTTACGTATGTTTGGATTGTGTCCTTAAATGTAGCAGTAAACATAACTCCGTGACACACAACAACAATTACAAGCGTTTCAAAGATTAGAGACTTAGCTAGCGTTACTCACAAGACGATTAGATTGTCCGACTGACAGAAGACCAGGTGGAGGGGTGGTAGCGTGTTAGTTTGACACGTAGGAGATACTGGGTTTGATTCCCGTTTGATTGCATCCAATTTTTTTCTTAACTCGAGCGACTATATATTTCAATTTATTTATTGCGAACATTCTTATTTTATTTGCTGTGCGAATTGTTGAATTTTGAATTGAATTTTGTTTTCCAAACGATTACGATAATTTCTTGTAAATAGTATTATATGTATTTCTGGATCATTTTCTCGAAAGAAATGTATACTTTTCGCCAGGCATAACATTTTATTGAGTATGTTTGTAAAATGATGAGAAATGTGAAAAAACTATCGTAAAACATAATTTCCACAAATAAAATTTAAAACTGTAAAGTAAAGATTTCTACCAAAAAATAAAGTAAAAATGTAATTAACTTTTACTCCAATAAATTATTAAATAAAATGCAATAATTAGTTGCTCGAGTTATTTAAAAAAAATAGGGCAATAGAACGGGAATCGAACTCAAAGCCTTCTTTACGTGAAACTTATCCGCTACCACGGGGCCACTTGAAAATCATGTAATAGCTTCGCCTCATAAAGGCACTTGGAACTCATCGAAATCTTCAAGTGCTTTTCCTCGATTTTTCTTCTTTTTAAGTACACTTTATACACAGTAAGAAAACTGGATCTATAGTTTAAAGTGGGATTCCAACCACTTGTGCGTAAACGTTTCCTCGGGAATTGTTGGCTAGCGTGCGATATAACCAATACTCGGTTCGGGCATGGATGTGAGTGTTTGTCCCAATGAGAATACAGAGAATATAGAGGAAATTGACATGTGTGACAACTGAGAAAAAGGTGAAGAACGGGGATACTATTAATTTTGAAAATAATCTTTCAGTTAGTGTAATGTGCCTGAAATTGAATGCTCTATTTTTGACCGTGAACGTGTTTTGTTTTTTCAATTAAAACTTTTAGATTACAATTTAGTTCATCATACCAACCTGTATCCTTCTCCCTTGTTTATTTATAGTTATAAAAAAAATCCCATTGGAGTGGAAAATCTTTTCACTATTCATAAGCCAGTCATTGTTCTCTACAGTTTTCAATGCAACATTCAGGCTCTCTGATTGTGCATCGTACGTTTCACATCAGGTATCCACATAATTTAATATATTTATAAGTTGGGAGCGGAAGTTGATGACCTAAAAAATATAGGTATATGACCTATAGAATATTCTAAAAAAATGGAAAAAATAACCATTAAATTTGTTAGTTTCAGGTTAAAAATTGAAATGAAAATGAAATTAAACAAAATGCAATCTTGCTTTTTAAAAAAGGGGCAAGAATGATAACACATGCACATTCAATTAAAATATTGAACGAGGATTTCTAATGGAAACAGGGTCTAGCTATGGTATTTCCAGCCTCTCCTTATCTGATCTTAGATCTGAATTTACCACAGACCTGGTGGTTTCTTCCGGCACAAGAAAGACTGTCACCAGTTCAGTTTTCTTTTGCTCGTAAATTGCAATCCTGCGATATATATATATATATATATTCACCTTGGTGAAAAGATTCAAGAATATTACCAAAATTAAAGAAGTGACAAAATATGATGAAACAATATACCAAATATTGCAAAAAGGCCGAAAAAATGCCGAAAATCGGAGAAAATGACCTAAATCCTGACAAATGGCAACAAATCCAAAAAAATGCATTTAAAAATTACCTTTTTGGGTTCTAGACGAAGTGTAATATTGTGTATATTTAATGGGCATCGTGTCCGAGATGTCACAAAAAAGATGACATTTCATCAACTTCCGCTCCCTATTTATAAGTTGTTTTACGGCAAAATCTCCATTGTTATTCTTTCCATATACGATATCAATATCACATTGCAAACAGTTATTAATGGTTTCAATAAAATATAAACAACAAAAAAATAATTATTACTACAATTAAGCCAACATTTATGTCTCAACGCTGCTGGGAAAAAAGTTTCGTATTACTTTAGATTCGAACATGCAAACGCAAGTATCGAAGTATTGCTTTAGACAGCACTCATGATTTTGAAGCATGGAAAGGTAATCATTTTACGGGGAACGTGAAATTTGTTGTGTGTTGACAAAATGTAGCTACCGCAATATTAGCACTGACAAATAGGAAGCGTTCTCAATGATCACGTGGCTGCATGTTTTTCGCTAATAAATAACTGCGTTTTTTCAACACATACACAAATACATCGTCGCTTCGGAACATCAAATTTTCATCATTGCTGCTTTCAGATTACCAACATACGAAGTGGTATGCAATTCAAAAGGTTTTGTATAAACCTTAGTTTTATGGTTGGATGAAAAAAGAAATCTTTCCGCTCGGCTCGGACTCGGGTTGCCCGCATGCTAGTCCGACAAGATAACCAACACTCCAAACGAGACAACACGAAACTCATTCGCAAGTAGTCGACTGAAACGCAAGTTAATTTTAAGATTGCTAATTCCCAAGGTATAACATGCCTACGCAGACGTGTCTTGAATTTTCTGTACTTTTGTTATTTCAGTCGCTTTGGTCTCTCCCTAAGTTAATCACGACAATAATGAGGAATATTTTTTTGACAAAGATGATAAACAGACACACAAGAATAATCACCTTCGCAAAAAAAAGCCAGATCTCGAGACTGGAACCTTCGACGCGAGGTGTGTTTCTTGTTCTAACTATATCTGTGTGTTTTCGTTAGATTCATGGTATTTCGTGAGTTGATATGAATGAAGTAAATAAATAAGACAAGTGGGTGGATGGATCCCACTTTAAACTGTATGTCTAGTCCCAATTAGCCTTACTGTGCATAAAGTGGACTTAAAACAACAAATCAATCAATCAACAAGTGGGTGGAAGGGACTGGAGAATCGTAGCTACGGAACCATTGAAAAGATATCCATCGCCTAGATAGATACGCTAACAAACACTCTATCAATAGCACCATGTTTTCTTTGTTTGAGTCAGTCCGTTTCCTTCCTCAACACCTGAAGACGAAAATGCATGTTAATTTCTCTCATAATTGTTTCATTGTCTATTAATAGAAACCACGTATGTCAAAAATAGACGCATTCTTTCTGTGAAAAATTACATGTTTCGCACATCGTGCTTCTCCATTTACAGTTATTTGGACATTCACTTGGAAGTTAAAACTTAGCTTTGTGTGTTTGTTTTCACGTGCATGTGTGTAAGAAGAATGGTGTGAACGTGTGTTCGATGTTTTTCTGGGCATTATTCTCTTTCAAAGCATTAATATAATTGTAAAATATGGAATTTACTGTAATGCAAGGAGTGAAAATATATACCCAGTTCGTTCCCAAAAAACATTAAATAATGGAACGTAACGTGGACCGAGTATTAGTGCATGTCGAGAACACGAGACATTACGATCGACAATCTTCACCTCGTATTTCTCTTCGGCATCACTACTCAATTTACAGAGATGTATACCCGTGACTGGTATACAAGCCGCAGAATTGCAATGCTGGTTGGGTTGTCTAGTCACAAGGCGCTTGGTGGTCAGCACATGGATGGCTTGCTTCAGTACTTCTTCAATAAGGTCGTTACAACCCAGCAGTGTCCGTGACTGTACGACATATGTTTTAGTCATATGCAACATGAAGGCACATAAAATAGAAAATTCATATGCAACAAGCTAACACTAAATTGTGTACGTATTCGAAGCTTAATCAATACAAATATACAACACATATTATTTAAGTACAGCGTGTCCGGCTTAAAAGTATAATAAAAGAAAAATTAATAACTTGAGAAGTAATTGAGATATTTATTGGCGGTTTGCTTCTACAAGTATGTTAACTCAAAATGTTTTTTTTACGTATGCTTGCGGCAGTTGGTACCGCATGCGCATGCGCGTAACTGCACTTAACTGCTTTGTTCACGTAAACGCGCGCGTCAGTAGCCATGTGGACTCCACAGCAGACGGTGTTCTGTGTGCTTTCTCTCGCGGAAATAAAGTCTGTTACACTGGTACAACGTCGTTTTCGGCTTGAATATGGACTGCGACCAACCAACGATGTTCCCAGTTAGATTTCAATCAAGAAGTGGGACAAGCAGCTTCGGGAAACTGGAAGTTTGCTTTCGATGTCTGGCCGCCATGCCAAGCACGCAGTTCCAGAGGCTACTGTTGAATTAATCCGAGAGTCCTTCCAGCAGAGCCCTCGTAAGTCAATCAAACAATCAAGTAGGCAGTTACAGTTACCTCGTTCGACAGTATACGATGTCGTCCATAAAGGGTTGCGCCTACGGGCGTACAAAATGCAGCTTCGTCACAAAAATCAAACCCGAGGACAGGCCACGACGGAAGAACTTCGCGGAGACAATTCTGGCAAAAATTGATGAAAACTAGGCATTCCTCGATTTTATCTGTTTCTCGGACGAGGCTACATTTCACACTTCCGGCAAGGTAAACACGCACAATTGCCACATATGGGGAAGTGAACCCCCCCCACGTAGTGATGGAGTGGGAACGTGACTCTCCGAAATTGACTGTGTGATGTGGATTGTTGAAGGACAGGGTTATAGGCCCATTCTTCTTCGCGGAGCCTACAGTTAATGCAAGAACCTACATCGACATGTTGGAGCTGTATGTTGTGCCACAACTTCCTCGTGAAGTGATCTTTCAACAAGATGGCGCACCATGCCATTTTGCGAACATTGTGAGGGATTTCTTGGATCATGAGTTAGCAGATCGCTGGATTGGGAGAGGTAGTCCATGGATTGCTTGGCCCCCTAGAAGCCCAGACATTACGTCACTTGATTTGTTTCTGTAGGGGTTTATCAAGAATCAAGTGTACCAGACACTACCAGTGATCTACCAGATCTACACCATCGCATTCGTGCAAATATCGCTAATGTTACGCCTGCAATGCTGCAAAACACTTGGAGAGAAGTGGAATACAGATTAGATGTCTGTTGCGCCACTAATGGTGCACATATCGAGGTGTATTAGATATGTAAAAAAAAATTTTGAGTTAACATACTTGTAGAAGTAAACCGCCAATAAATATCTCAATTACTTCTCAAGTTATTAATTTTTCTTTTATTATACTTTTAAGCCGGACAAAACAAGCAAAATTTGAGCGAAGCGAGCAAGAAAAATTTTAGATCCAATTTTTGCAATTGAAAACAATATTAATTTAATAGGGCGCAAATAATTTCACTGGATACCATGGCATTCTCTCCTTTACAAACTTTTTTTAGATCATTCGGCGCCCATGGCCGACTCCCGGCGCCCTTAGCTACAGCTCTGAACTTGACGAAAACGAGAAATGGAGATAATGGAAGCAAAGCAAGCAAGAAAATTTTACAAATGTATTTTTATTTGAATAAAATTTGAAATCGAAGGGGTAATTGCTCCTCTGTGCCACACCCCTTTGCAGGTGCCCTTGGCCGTCAATGTTTGTTCCCCCTGGCTACCCTAGAATTGGCCTCCAACGAAGGCCTCCTTGTCCCCCTGTGGCTGCGTCACTGTATAATACAGACATGTTTAAGGAATATATGTTTACTTTAGACATTTTATGCTCACTGCCATTGTTAGTCAACCTTATTCTGCACAGTTTGTCTGCTCGACTAACCTTATATTAATGCGAATACCACGGCCCTCCATCCAAACCGATTCTAAACGCGTAAGAGGTGGCGTTTCTTTTCAACCCTATCGCCGCGA
Source organism: Lepisma saccharinum (assembly GCF_977018435.1). Taxonomy (NCBI): domain Eukaryota; kingdom Metazoa; phylum Arthropoda; class Insecta; order Zygentoma; family Lepismatidae; genus Lepisma; species Lepisma saccharinum. Next base: position 31,119,759 of record NC_139248.1, on the reverse strand, counting down.
TAACCCACAAGTAGGTAGAAAAACTATAACTAACTAACAAACTCTCTAGCCTTCTTAAACCCGAAGGTTCATGCTTGCAGAAACACAAGCCTTCCATCTTTCCCTATCTTGAGCAAGATCTATATACTCTTTTCCATCCCTACCGATTTCCCTTAGGTCCATCTCAACGTTGTCACTCCATCTTAGTCTTGGCCTTCCTACAGGTCTCTTACCATCAGGTTTCCCAACAAGAATCCTGTAATCTCCTCTTTCCTCTCCCATTCGTGCCATATGGCCTGCCCACCTAAGTCTTCTTCATTTAATTATTCTAATAATATCTGGACATGAATACAAATTATGTAGTTCTAAATTATGTAACCTTCTCCACTCACCTGTCTCCATCCCTTTTAGGTCCAAATATTTTCCTGAGGATCTTATTTTCAAATACTCTCAATTTTTGTTCCTCTTTCAATGTAAGGGACCAAGTTTCACACCCATATAATACTACAGGCAAAATTACTGTTTTGTATATTTTAACTTTTAGTTTCTTAGATATTAAACGAGAAGACAAAAGTTTATGAAGAGAGAAGTAACATGCATTTCCTGAATTAAGCCTACTTTTTATTTCCTCTTTAATATAATTTTTATTTGTTAATATTACTTATAAGTATTTGAATTTGGAAACTGGTTCAAACGAATTGTTATCAATAATTAGATTTTGATTATTACCTAACACTTGGTTTAGGCCTGTAAGCATATATTTAGTTTCTCTTTGTTAACTTCCAAACCTATCTCTTTAGCAGTTTTGAAAAATATTTTAGCATTATTCTTAATTGTATTCACATCATCCCCCAGTAAGTCTACATCATCTGCATATGCTAACAACTGAGTCACACCATTTAATTTTAGTCCTTCTTTAGTTTCTTTTACCTTCCTAACAGCATATTCTAAGGCAAAATTAAAGAGCAATGGAGATAATGCATCTCCTTGTTTCAACCCATCATTAATTGTAAATTTGTCAGCCATATTAATACCCACACGAATTTTACTCTCTGTTTCACTGGTGCATATTTTTATCATACTAACAAGCTTCTTAGTTATTCCAAACTCTACTAATATATTATACAATTTATCTCTATTGACCGAATCATATGCTTTTTTGAAATCAATGAATAGCTGATGGACATTTTGATTATATTTCCACTTTTTTCAAGTGTCTGTCTGATGTGAAAAATTTGATCTGTAGTTGATCTGTTACGTTTAAATCCACATGTTGAGATAAAAAAACTATACATAATAAAATAACCAAAACTAAAAATCAATAACAACTCAATCAAACGATACGTTTCCCCCCATTTTTGTGTGAAGGTATATAGAATTGGTATAAAGTTTTGTTCCCCCCAAAAAATTCCCATGACGCGCCTGTGGGCACCCCCAATTTAGCGATGAAATTATATTCAATGTAACTGAACATGGAATGTATTCAACAGTCTCCATATGGATTAATTTGTAGGTCCGTCTTCCAAAATTTCCGCTGAAACCGTCGTCGCAGCTTGTAGACACCATGTTACAACAGCAACATGTTCAGCAATGATCAACATTGTCCTTGGTAATCACTAATCACCCTCGAAAAAGAAACGAAAAAATAATGAGTTCTAAGTTGGCTGAAACACGAAAAAAATTACTTACTCTCTGGACACCCTGTATTATCATTTGTTTTGAACCTTATCTGCGCATTAGTGATAATTTGCGAAAGCAAGAGTATTTCCTTCGATCACACACTTTTCTACAAGGAAACGTCACAGATATCGAACTGTTACTCACCAATCTCTCCCCGGAAAGGACTTTCAACCCGGCAAGAATGGTCTGGGCATAGATGTTTGTGAGTGTGCATTCCTTCAATTTCATCATATCATCCCTCATCCCCATCTTCACAAATTAGCCAAAAGTGGCACAATAGCGAAGTAAAATAAAGCAAATCAATCAATAATGATGCAAGAAAGTAATAACATCGTTTATTTATTCCGGATTTCGAACTCAGTATCATTATGAGTGTCCCTTTATCACGTTCATCATATCATTACTCATCCTCATCGTTTCGATTAGCCAAATGTAGCAGCAAGGCGTTAATATCTAAAATCAAATCAAGCAATGTTGTGCAGGTTCTACCTACTAGAGCTCGTGGGTTGGCGATTTTTTAATCTCCATAAGCTGACAACTTTTTCTCCATGTAGCCCATCTAAAAGAAACATTTCCAGTAAACGCAACGCCATAAAATTAGGCGGGTGGCAAAACTTCGCGCTGTTGCCACGTCGGAGCACAACCCCGTATGTTGGGAGGTCTGACGCTCGAACTAGACAACACAGCCCGGTTGACGTTGCCACACAGTGCGAAGAAACCAGCGACTATTGTCCCGCCCTCGCTTTGCTTTTCCCACGTGTGGCACCAGTGCAATTCTGCCCAGGAGCCTATTTTCAAGGCCATGCGTTTAGTCGAAATTGTGGTCATTTTGTTGCTAAATATAATTTTACACACCCTTTACTCCAAACTTCTAGATTCAAAATACAGAAATACCATAATTTTGAAGGCCCACAGAAACGTTTCTGCATCTGCCTAATTTGCATACCGTGTAAGCAATAACCTCAGTGCACAATCTGAATATCACTTTTCTCTCTGTATTTATAGCGTGTTTAACTTTGTGGCTATTGCATTTACATACCAGCTGGTGGTCCAGGCCCGGGGCACACGCAAAGGTCGTATGCTAGAGATGTTCAAAGCTTGCGGGTGATTTTGATCAATGACAACCCTCACAGGCGATAGGGATCTACTGCTTCCCTACATTTCCATATCTCTTCCTGGCTATCTCTAGAAATTCACAGGAATAGAATAGGTGAGACTCCTCTATCGCAACAACAGCGGGTGAATTTCCGGGCCTTGAGCAAACATCATGAACTAAGGAGCTCGTCACTCAGAGAAACAGATTGCTTTGCTAATTCGGGGAGCCATTCCTGTTGCCGAAATCGCCTACCTATTAGATTATAGTCTTATATAGGCTATATGCAGTGCTGTAATCCCAAAATTTCCACAAGAGTATGGTTTTTGAGTTTTTGCTTTTAGTCCAGGAACTGGCTATGGTTCTGCAAGGTAATTTGATTACAGATACTTTATTTGCGTCAATGCTTAGTAGAAGTCTTAGGAAGTATTTTTGACTTGGCTGGACATCCGCCATCTGGTACATTTTCCAGCTATGACGTCATCAAACATGGCGGCCACTCGATCACAAAAGTGCTCAAATCTCTGTTACTACTTGACCGATTTTGTTGTAAATTGGGTCAGTATGCTGTAATTTCCCTCTAGAAGGTGAACGAAAATGATTTGTAAACCATCTTGTCTTTAGTTTATTGTCTTTCTAGTTTTCTTTCGCATAAAAAATATCCATAGATACTTTCACTTAATATATATTGTAATAAATTCAGTTGTTTTTCTTGAGTCTGTTTTTAAGTCCACTTTATGCACAGTAAGGCTAATTGGGACTGGACCTACAGTTTAATGTGGGATCCGAACCACTATATCCCTTCATCGGTTATTGAACCCGGAACCTCTTGATTACAAGGCGACGACGCTACCACTGCGCCATCCAGATGATACACTCGTAATTGGCATGAAAGAGGCATATTACAGTAAAGAAAATATGTTAAAATATAATATAAATATGAAACGCATATTTTAAAGCATAAGGGCTCCAGTAGTATTTTATAGATTAGAGCGTAGTCTCGGACACTTCTGGGTTGCAACCATTCCATTGAAAATCTATGGGATTACAACCCAGAAGTGTTCGTGATACATATTGTTATTGCATTTAATTTTCTTGTTGATATTGCTTTTGTGAATTGTCAGTTTGCTGTTAGTTACCGGTACTTTAATAATACTGCTAATATAGTTTAAGCACATGCAAAAGAACCTGCGCAGACCAGCGACTCCTGTGCATCGTATTGGCGAAGGTTCTTGTTTGTGGTCGTTCTGTACCACTAAAAATAAAATATTTGGAGAAAAAAAATATTTGATGATCGCACTATTTACAATTAGCAATAAAGTTTTCTTCTGGAACTATTTTTACCTGTCTACTCGAAAACACTAAAAAGTGCCTCTTTTGACACGTCACCACACTTTTTACACAAACTCTTGAATTAGTGTCATTTGTCGGATGTTAGTTTTCCAGTCATGGCTTCACATATTTATGACGCAGGTGGCCCTTCTCGATATTATGTTCTGATTACGTTAAATCACAAGTATTTGACCGTTATAATATCGAGTGATGAGAAATTAGGAATAAATTAATTACAAAGTTCCATAGATTTTTACAACTGGCACAAGCTCATAGAATTGCGAATTGTAATCCTCAAACTTGCATCTACAAACAATTTGTTACATAAATGTAAAATTACTCAAATGAAAAAGAGCAATATCAATTTATAAACCACTTTTGTAGAACGTTATTCATAAGAGCTAAGAAACAGTGATAATATGAAAATAATTTAATTTAGTACACAACTTTCGAATCTTTATAATCTCACTGGAGTGATGAGAAATTAGGAATAAATATATGCAAATCGAAAGTAGAAGGGATACACACGTAGCAGAAGGTTAACCATAGGACATACGGCGAAAACTGGCTATACAGGGTGATTCAAAAGTCGCGCGAAATATGACAACTCCGTTATTTGTGCAGATAACGAAAAACGATAGAGGGCATAAGTGTAGGAAATACATTGTTGGAAATCATGAGCGTAATTGTTGCGACAGCAGATGGATCATTTATTAGTCTGCTTGAAATCACAAACAAAACAAAACAAAATGACTGTCAAAATGGCAAACGGAAAGAAACACAAACAAATCAATGTCATAGCCGTACTCCATTTACGACCGAACAACAAAATTGACAATCGCAATAGCAATAGCAACCGCACGGAGTAGCAAACTGATACAAAGGAACGACCTCAACTGACATGTCCAGCAGCTGCACCGCTGGGACACTACCGGATGAATTGTTCAAATTGATTGCCATCCTGTTGACGGCACATCCGAATACGGTTCATAGAACTCTTGCGCATATTACGTAACACCATAGGTGTTATTGCTGCACAGGCTCCTCTCATGTTTTCCTGAAGTTCATGCAGTGTTCGGGGCTGTCTCTGTACACGACAGATTTGAGATGGCCCCAGAGGAAAAAGTCAAGTGGTGAAAAATCTGGCGACCTAGGCGGCCATTCCACGGGACCCCTGCGACCTATCCAACGCCCATGTAAAACTTCATTCAGCAATTCGCGAGTTGTTAGTCCGAAATGCGGCGGTGCTCCATCTTGCTGAAAGAAAAAAACCCGTCGTTTTGCTAGGGGTAGATTATCCAAATAGGGCAGGAGTGTCATCTCGAGATGCTCTCTGTACAGTTCAGCAGTGAGTTTGTTGTTAAGAAATACGGTACCGATGAGAACATCCCCGTGTATGCCACACCATACATTTAACCTTGGGTCAGTCTGATGATGAGCATCTACAGCAATGTATGGGTTCTCGGTTGCCCAATATACAGCGTTATGATCTGTTGCTGTACGTGGCCGCCCAGACTGTCGTCTTTTGTCATGGATACTGCCTGTTGCCTTGAACCGCTCCAGTAAACGACCAATAGTTGCATGATGTGGCGGTGGTTGATCTGGATGCCGTCTGTGATATTCCTCTGCAGCTTCCCGCGGACTTATCCCTGCAACATGGATAAAAACCAATTTCACCCTTTCCTGAATTGTGTACTGGGACATTGTTTTTGATTACTGGAAAAAAAAGAAAAATTCAACATTACGGCCATGATTTAAAACGTATTTTCCAACAATTTTGTTCTTGTTTCCTGCAAACAATGAAATTAATACAAATGCAACATCACGGTCATGATTTCAAACATATGTCCAACAATTTTGTCCTCTATCGTTTTTTCGGTATCTGCACAAATAACGGAGTTATTCTATGTCGCGCGACTTTTGAATCACCCTGTACATATATCATGGTGAATCAAGTAAAAGCCTAAAAAATCTAACAAACATTTTAAGATCATACAGCTTCAATTTATATATGGTATCAACTGTAATTTATATAAGCTCTTCAAGACTGCTACAGTGATCATTCGAAAACCATTTAAAGAAAATGGAGGCTTCAGTGATGAGGATGGTTTCTTGACCTCTTGAAGCCTAAAACCTGTAGACAGCGCCGGCCCTAGGTGGATGCGGGACCTATAACTAGATTTTTTGTTCGTTGGTCTGAAGTATAGATGTCCCATATAAGCATTATTAAAATTAATAAATAATTAATTTGTATATATATCGTTGTGTTATTTCCTAACAGCTTTTAGCGCAACATGTTCAAGAATTATGGCAGGGTAAAACAAGTTTCTATAGTTACTTTTGAATTCCGATGTGTCATTGGTTCGACGTTCATTATATTTAATTATAAAAAACTGGGTGTGTTCGATATCAAACTATAATTTTCCCTATCAAAGTGGTCATTTTAAATCACATCCAATAACATTGTATATTATTATTATATTTTTTTTTACTTTAATTGAATGGTGACGCTATAGTGATTTGGATAGTTTCATGTACAATGATATCACTTCATGGTTTCATTCTATACTTAAATGAATAGTACACATTAACTGGTTTTGATTGAACTTGTATTTGAACACGATATTTATGCACTGCTTGGCAGTATCTTTTATGCACTACTTTGTTTTGTTTATTTAGCGTTGCCTTGAGGGAAGTTCAAATATGCACAATGTTAGCCTAATTATCGTAACATAATGATCCTTTTTCACAGAATATATTAGGTACTTAAATAGTAACATTATAGTTTCTCAGTAATTCTTAACAATTTGGCCTAGGATTTCCTACGATTATGACGACATTGACATCATTTAAATAATGAAAATAAGCAATTGAAAATTAAATAATCAACTCTAACAAATGTAACACAATACAAGGCTATATCAGCTGAATCCGTCTCATTAATTAAACCTGTAGATATATTTTTCAACGTTTCTAATATGCATTACTTCAAAAATGAAATTCGAATTCTGGCCTTTCTCGCGAATTTCAACACAATTTGTGCTTAAAATTAAAAATATCTCGAAAATTCAGTATATTCTTGTATTTTGACCTGAAGAAATAAAATAACCATAAGCAACAAAATCTAAAATTTCTAAAATTTAATACAGGAAAATTTGCTGATGAAAGCATGAAGAAAGATTACCAAATTAAACTGTCAAATAGATTTGATGTTTTGCAGGATTTAAATGATGATGAAAATATAAATGAAACAGATGTAAATAAGAATTGGGAGCACATACGTAATGCAATATAATCAGCAGCTAAAGAAAGTATAGGATACCATAAACCAAGAAAAAGTAAGCCATGGTTTGATAACGAATGCCATAATCTAATAGAAATAAGAAATCAGGCTAGACTTAGGTGGTTAAATAACTCTGATGATACAAATCTAAGCAATTATAATAGAATAAAGCGAGAAGTTAACCACACGTTTAGAAGTAAAAAAAGAGATTACTTGAAAAGTAAAATTAACAAAATTGAAACAAACAGCAAAAATAAAAATATTAGACATTTATATAAAGGTGTAAATGAATTTAGAAAGGGGTGGCAACCTAAAGTAAACTTCATAAAAGATAAAAACGGTGATTTTTTGGCCGATCAAAGAGATATTTTAAATAGATGGAAGAACTACTTTAATGACCTCTTAAATGTTCATGTAGGAGATAAATCAGAAGTAAATGAAGTACACACAGCAGAACCTTTAGTTCCACAACCTAACTTGACTGAAGTTAAAGATTCTATTAAAAGGCTAAAGAATAACAAAGCACCTGGCATTGATTTAATACCAGCTGAGTTAATTAAATATGGTGGAAATTCGTTAATATGTCAAATTCATAAATTAATTTGTTTAATATGGAATAAAGAAGAAATCCCTCAACAGTGGAAAGAATCCATAATTGTTCCTGTGTTTAAAAAAGGTGATAAAATGAACTGCAATTACCGTGGAATTTCTCTACTCTCAACGACATATAAAATATTATCTAACATTCTTTTAACAAGACTAACCCTATATGCTAATGAAATTATAGGTGATTATTAATGTGGATTTAAACGATCAACTACAAATCAAATTTTTCACATCAGACAGACACTTGAGAAAAAGTGGGAATATAATCAACGTGTCCATCAGCTATTCATTGTTTTAAAAAAAGCATATGATTCAGTCAAAAGAGATAAATTATATAATATATTAGTAGAGTTTGGAATACCTAAGAAGTTTGTCAATATGATAAAAGTATGCACCAGAGAAACAGAAAGTAAAATTCGTGTGGTAATTAATGTGTCTGACAAATTTACAATTCATGAACAAGGAGATGCATTATCTCCATTGCTTTTTACTTTTGCCTTAGAATATGCTGTTACGAAGGTAAAAAAATCTAACGAAGGACTAAAAGTAAACGATGACACTCAGTTTTTAGCATATGCAGATGATGTACACTTATTAGGGGATGATATAAATAACATTAAGAACAATGCTAAAATATTTTTCAAAGCAGCTAAAGAGATAGGTTTGGAAGTTATCAGAGAGAAAACTAAATATATGCTTACAGGCCTAAACCAAGTGTTAGGTAATAATCAAAATCTAATTATTGATAACAACTCGTTTGAACCAGTTTCCAAATTCAAGTACTTAGGAGCAATACTAACAAATGAAAATGATATTCGAGAGGAAATAAAAAGCAGGCTTAATTCAGGAAATTCATGTTACTTTTCTCTTCATAAACTTTTGTCTTCTCGTTTAATATCTGAGAAACAAAAAGTTAAAATATACAACAGTAATTTTGCCTGTATTATTATATAGATGCGAAACTCGGTCCCTTACATTGAAAGACGTATATAAATTGAGAGTATTTGAAAATAACATCCTTAGGAAAATATTTGGACCTAAAAGGGATGAGGAAACAGGTGAGTGGAGAAGGTTACATAATTTAGAAGTACATAATTTGTGTTCATGTCCAGATATTATTAGAATGATTAAATCAAGAAGACTTAGGTGGGCAGGCCATGTGGCACGAATGGGGGAGGAAAGAGGAGTTTACAGGATTCTTGTTGGGAAACCTGATGGCAAGAGACCTGAAGGAAGGCCAAAACGAAGATGAAGGGATAACGTTGAGATGGATCTAATGGAAATCGGTAGGGATGGAAAAGAGTATATAGATCTTGCTCAGGATAGGGACAGATGGAAGGTCTGTGTTGCTGCAGCCATGAACTTTCGGGTTTATGAAGGCTAGAGAGTCATCAGAAATAAAAGGTAGTATATTTATGCATGTATAACGCAAACGTTTTCCAAACTTTCATTCCCCATTAAAATAAGGTGCGTGTTTTGCTTTAAGTAATTCAGCAAAACACAGAAAACCACATGTAAATGGAGTTTGCCAGGATCTTTAAAATTTTATCGGAACGTTTTGCATCACCGAACAAAGCGGCGAATTTCTGGCGGCAATCGATGGAACACCTACCGTTAAGCGGGAGCCGTAACATCGGTATTTTTTTCGCGAGAGAAATATTGGAAAATAACTTCTCAATCGTTTTCAAGATGTGGAATTTTCATGAAGAGACTTTGCGGAACACAAATTGGGGGGAAAATAACACATAAAATCGATGTCTCCAGTTATATACGAGTATAATTTTAAACTATATAGTTCTAGATTTCTGATGCAATGCAATTTGAAAATTCATAACTTCAAGATATATTTAGCCATTGGAGGAGTTAATACAGTGTTTTTTTTTTTGTAATTGCCAATTATAGGTTTCATTACACTACCACATAGTTTTCCACAAATGAGCAAATATTTCGCAATGAAACGATTACAATAATAGGATAGTTAATTTTTGATGAAATGGATGAAGAGACAATCACACAAATAACACCAATGGCCAAGCTGTTATTCGAACCCGGCACTCCTGTCGTCGTTGCGTGCTATGCTAACCACTCCACCACAGAGGTCAACTCATCGTCCCTTTTGACCGAAGATATTAAGGCTAACAGAAAATTAACAAAATATAAAAGACATATAGTCTTACTTACTGAAAGGAATGGAAATAAGAAAGAGCAGCAGAAAATTATGGATATATAACTGGAACCTACCTTTACAGTATAATGTGTACTAATATCGAGTCTGAAGACATCAAATTTTCCATTCTTTTAAAATTCCATTTTCCCTCAAAATTCGATCCGAATTTCCTTACATGTGGCAACACTGACGATCCGTGTTTCTCTACATGTGGCAACACTGACGATACTAATTTCCCAACATGCGGTAACACTGACGATCCTAAGTTTCCTAAATATGTCAACACTGACCTGTGCTTGCCAAGTTACAAAGTTCCGTAGCTTTTCACAACTGGCAGAAGCTCATAGAGTCGCGAAATGCAATCCTCAAACTTATGCCTAAAAAAAAATCGAGATTTAAGTGAACCTACGTATAGTCAAATTACTGATTCGAGAACAATAAGAATTTATAAACCAAGAACATTATTCATGAGAGTTAAGGAACAGTTTTAAAATGAAAATGCTCTAATTTAGTACAAAACTTCAGAAACATGTTATAAGTGAATGTAATATATTTATTTATTCCTAGTACCATATTTGTAGGAGTAGAAAATGAAAAAGAACTTAGAAATAGAAAGAACTACATAAAGAGATGAGCTGCCATCTCTGACCATTTTTATCAAATTACAAAACATGCATGAACTTCAGCGATATTGTTGACTTCATGTAAATACTATGATGAAAACGGAATGTAATTTCATTCTCAGAGAGAAAATAATTCAATAATTAAGCTCCGTTTTTTCAGGAATAATTTATCTTCTCAAAGATAACATGACATTAATAAATGTCTCCAATTGTTCGTTCGAGCCCGACCCTGTGGCCGAGTGGTTAGGACATCGCGCTGCGACGCCAAGGGTCCCGGGTTCGAATCCCGGTCGGGCTTGGTTGTTTGTGAATGTCCATTCATCAATTTCATCATTTCATCACTCATCCCCATCTTCGCAAATTAGCCAAGAGGCACAAAACGCGAAGTAAAATAAACTAACTCAATCAATCAATCAATCCAATTGTTCGTTTCCTACCGCAATTTATGCATTGGCTCTAGAACCGGTGGTTCTCACATTTTTTCTCATTGTACCCTTAGTCGTAACTAAAAATCTAATGTACCCCCACAATAGGTTTTCTCCGAATAGTGGGTTTTGGCGCAGTGGTAGCGTCGCCGCCTTGTAATCAAGGGATCCCGGGTTCGATACCCGGTGGAGACACAAGTGGTATGGATCCCACTTTAAACTGTCCCGATTAGCATTACTGTGCATGAGTGGACTTAAATCGCCAAATCAAAATTTTAAAATATCAAATCACACTGGGGGAAAAGCAAACTACCAAGTGATATTTTGTATTTACACTAAATATCAGCGATTACGAAAGTCCTCTTTGTCCTTCTTTGACATCATGGGCGAGAAGGAGAGTTGGGGATAGTCATGGGGTCCGCTGTACTTCTAAAAATGTCAACCTAAAATTCTATATTTCACACATATAATATTATTTCGGTTACAGGAATTTGTGATAATTGTTGAAAGGGCCGATTGAAATTGACATACTTTGTCGCAGGAGTGCGATAATTTCGGATTGAAGCAATGTTTTTGAGGTGGTAGAACTGTTTTTGGGTGAAAACAATACTTACAAGCATAATTTCCCGATTGTTATCTTAGCACGCTCTGAAGTGTCAGGTGTCGCAGGTTCGAATCCTCAGCAAGAAATAGTTATGTCAATGTTTTTTGTTATTATTTTACTTACATAATTATAAAAATTAATAATTACATACACAAAGAAATAATAACTTTATTTCAATAATTCACCATGCATCCTCATCGTCACAATTATCCTATAAAGCGAAAGCCTTAAGGAAGCAAGGGACGTAAAATATACGAAATAGTAGTGGTGTCAGAAATGAGATTTCTGTGCATTTAGCGAAACATGGGAGTGGGAGTAGTTAGGAAACAGATGAAGACTAAATCTACTCTACATACGTCTTATTTGAAACGAAAACTTTCGCGCCGATGCTGAGAGGGGAGGGGGCAAGGAGGGTGCTTCACATGTTACAAAAGTAAACAACGATTTGCGGGAGGGACTGTACAGTGGGAGTTTTGTGACTGGTGTCTTTCGTCTTTATGTTGTTTTCGGGCATTGTCAATTAATTAACAAGCTGAATGGAGCTTGCTCCGAGTTCCGAGGTGGCGGGTTCATCCTATCTGAACAGTGTGTGTAATCGTACGATAGAAGATATTTTGAAGCAATCTTTCGGTTCGTTCTTTTGCAGAAAAAAGCGAAATTGTGGCGAAAGGGAGGCCAAAGCCGATTTTGAACGATTTAAAAACCAAGTCGTCTGCTGGATATGACCGACATTTCAATGTTTCTTCGTATAACGACTATCCGTGGTTATGTAGATGTGCGCAGTTGTCGAAACTGTTTTGTTGGCCATGTACTCTATTTTCGGGTGAAAAAAACGTGTGGAATTCAGTTGTGGATAACATGGATCATGACCATGACGCACCCAAAAATTCAAATTCAAATTAAAAACTTCACTTTATGACAGCATCATAGAACTTTTTTGATTTGATTTGATTGATTTTGCTTCACTGGTGCCACTTTTGGCTAATTTGCGAAGATGAGGATGAGTGATGATATGATGAGATTGATGAATAGACATCACAAACGTCCATGCCCAAGCCAGGATTCGAACCCGGGACCCCAGCATCATATAACTATTTTCGAAGAAGAGTCGTCGGATTGATCTGCTCTATAAGTAGCCTTCGATGTTTCTGTAAGTATCAAATTACGTATTATTGTGTCAACAACCAATGTTTGCGATTTCACTTCAGTCCTTATGTCAACATTTTTTTTCCTGATTAATAACTTTACCAAAAATTAGTGTTGTCCACGGGACGAGACGGGACAGGCTTTTAAAAATTCGAGACGAGACGAGACTGGCCATGTGCCCCGAGACAATATAATATTTTCGACACGAGACAGTATTTCCACGAGACGAGACAGGCCAAAGTCTCGTCTCGTGGGCAACACTACTGAAAATCTAGTATTGAATTGCAGACGTACCAGATTAATATTATATGAACTACTTCGAAGACATTTGGGGGGGGGGCATAAGGTGGGGAGGCGCCCAAGTCTTACGGCTCCTCCCTTAAATGTACTACTGATAACTGGTAACACTTTTAAAAATCCCACGCCACGCCACTGCCCAATACCCTGAGAGGCATCACGTGAATGCTTTCGAGTGTTTCATGTGAACTTATTATTTGATATTTTAGTTAAATCATGTTCTTTTGAATAAAAGAACGTCTCAAAGTGTTATTGAAGAAATTGAGAACAAACATAATATTGTAAACAGTCAGCACAATTTTGGAGTTTTGTTGTAAATCATTATAGTTTCTAGTGAGAAAGATGTGCCTGCATGGCCTGACACAGTTTGTTGATGTCTTATTGTGCACTTGAAACTTTCAAGCGGAGATTCGTCACCAAATGTAATCTATTGTTCCCACTCGTACTCGTGACGTTTTTACACGTTAATAAGTACTTGTGGGTTTTTGAGTTGAAGAACGAAATGGGTAAAGATTTCGAACGAGTATTTTATTTCAAAACCTATGAAACGAAGAATGTCAGCGACAAAAACAGCCTTATTTTACTGTTGAGCGTTAAAGCTATGAAGTCTGCTCTACACACCTGCAGCAAAAACAATGTTGTCTTGTGGGAATTCTCAACATTTCTCTTCCGAGTTGATTGTGTAACGCCTTCAAGTTGTTCGTGTACCCCTGGGGGTACACTTACCACAGTTTAAGAACCACTGCTCTAGATGATTGGAAGAATTTTCTTGGAATGTCTGTTAGAAGAATGCTAACGGACTCGATTTCGTGCAAAAGAGAAACGTCACTGTCTGTAAACAAGTGGCAAAACGCAGATAGCTACACTCTCTCAGGAATATGTGGATCAAGGCCATATATAAGGGTAGCAAAAAGGAGAAAGCGAGTGTGCAGTGCAAAACACTGCGCACTGCTAGCGACTTGTAGCTGCAGTCTTTCTTTCCTCTCCATTCACTCATTTCGCCTCTCAAGCGGTGATTGGTTGAGCAATCTCTCGATACTCTCTCGCAGAAGGGAAAATAGTGTGTACAATTCGAGATTTTAACGGCATCCGAAAATTTGGGAAATTTCCCAACTTTTGACCCGGAAATTGAGAATTTTTTTCAGTCCTGATTATCAGGATTATTAATATTTCCTTCCAAATCCCGTCCCGACCAAAAATGTTCCGTCCCACACACCCCTAACAGTCAACATCATTCTAATGTCTCTTTGAAATTGTTCTCTCATTACATTGTTGGACATGACAGTTAATTGCTGTAACTGACAGCCTATAAATCACAGAAAACAACATTATTTGTAATAAATATATATATCTACAATTTCACAATTCGAATTACATTAATTTTTTCCAGATATCACAGGGGTGCTAGTGCCTCCTGGCCCTCCCTGTGGGCGCCCTTGTGCATGTCACGCAGGTTGTGGGGAGATGTTATCTTAAAATATTTGAGAAGGTTATAAGGGGATTTTATTTTAGGGTAACCGGCCTCGAATATGATTTTAATACAGTAAAACCAAGTTAATCCGTATCCCGATAAGCCGGACTTCGCTTAATCCGGACAGGCAAAAGGCAAAAGAAAGCAGAATGCAAGATTTTAAATCTGGCTAGAAGTCAACAAGAGAACTTCCCAAAGGAAAGGTGTCAACCACTGATGAAATTCTGTTTCCCGCAGACTTTGTACTGTAACGGAGTTTTAATGCACCTCTACTGATTCTTTAGGATATTTCAGTTAATCCGGACTTTCGTTAAACGGGTCAACTTTTCCCACCCCACCCCATTAGTCCGGATTAACGAGGTTTCACTGTATTTAAAATATAATTTGAATTTACTCTATTTTATGTATGTCAAGTTGAGTCTTAGGGTGTCATACTGTACATGAGTATTCAGTCTTACATCTGACCTAAGCATTATTAAGTTTTGTTATTTTTCAATTAAAGGAGCGCTGCGACGCCAAGGGTCGAGGATTCGAATCCCGGTCGGGCTTGGTTGTTTGTGAATGTCCATTCATCACTTTCATCATTTCATCACTCATCCCCATCTTCGCAAATTAGCCAAGAGGCACAAAACGCGAAGTAAAATAAACTAAATCAATCAATCAATCAATCAATCAATTAATTAAAGGAATGGAATTAATCATCAAAGTAACTAGATATGATCAAAGTATAATCGGGGATAAACGCAATGGAAACATCTATGTCTTGGCCAGATATCAAACAAAGTACCCATAAGTACGCAGCGCGTTAGAGAGTTTTCAGACCGAAGCGACAAGCGAATAATCTACACGTGTCACTTGGAAGCAAACCCTCAGTAAAAGAATCGACACGACACGCTGCATGTATCGTTCGTACTGGACCGTTTTATCATTGTGTAGCTTCGGTCTGTTGATCGCGCATGCGCCTTCCAGGCTTGCTTGCAGGCTGAAGGGGCTGTGTTGAATCCCCGCTGTCGCCTGTCATGTGTCGTTTGAGGATTTCACCAATCGAAAGCAGGTTTGTGCGACCTCTCATGCCGCTATGGTGTAAAAAGATGCTGTTGATTGACTCGTTTCCAAGCAACATGTGTCACGTGGGGCTGAAATCTCTCTTAGCTTTCAGACCGAAGCGACAGGCGACAAGCGTCAAGCAATACCATTATTACTAGGGATACAAATTGAGCTTTGTTACTTCGTTTATTTCAGTGAATATACCAACTCCCTCCCTCGTTCTTGCCCATCCTGCTGGCTGGTGTAATGTTGAAGACACACCGTTGCTCAATGTTGCCAAACCACATTATTGAAAAAGAGCTAAACCACACCTAAAATAGAACTAAGAACCACACCGTGTTTTTATGAATTAAAAACATACTCAGTCACACATATCTGTCTCTCTCTGGCGTTCGTCACACCTTTTATGGGGAACTCGAGCCCAGGACTTTTGAACTTATGTGTACAAAAATTCTATGGATGCTCAGGGGAGGCTGAAAGTAAAGTTTTCACCCCGGCGGCGAGGTGAATTTTTGGTGCCAACTTTTTGTTTCTACACTAACACCTCCAACCTTACACCCTGGTATCCGTACTTCCCAATAAAAAAACCCTCAATAAAAGCATGACCATGATATACATTTACGGTTTTAACGAAGAAAAATAATAGCCTTATTTTTAAAATACGTTAGTATTACTAATATCGAAGTAACAGTAATCTCTTAGCTTCAATTGCTACATGATTTTGTAATATCTTTATTGTATTATGCAGGAGTAACTTCAATTAATTGTCTACACAAATTCTGCCTTTTAAAAAACAAATAGGCACGCTTATATAATCATAAATTAAGTTTTGGGGCCTCTCAAAGGCGACGATCCTGTTTGTCGCCCCCGAGGGCGGCGCCCGACGCAGTCGCCTGGGCTTTTAACCCGCCCCTGCTGATGTTACCAAAGTTGGAATTGCGGTTAGGTAACAGTGACCTAACTAGTTTCTTTAAAGTCATTACATAAATAAATAAATACTGGCAGTGGTGACGATTAGGAGGGGGGCAGTTGCCCCCCCTCGCACTTATTGTTACTTTTCCTCCCGCACTATGCTAAACCTTATGTATCAAGCAAAAGTAAACTGTTCTTGCCCTTCCAGTTTTTACACCTTGCCCCCTCCCTCTCAGTTTTGGAACCCAATCGCCACCACTGAATACTGGTGTTGGAAAACAGCTTTGTCACTGGCTGAATATTTATCTACACTTTGTTCTTTTTAACCCAGCAGTAATCCCGCAAATATGTAATGCGAAATTACCTATGAACATAAGGTAGAATCTGAAATGGCAAACCAAATCAATTAATATAACGAGTAATACTTGTTAATCGAACAGGATCTGTCAAATAAGAAGCAGTTAGTTTCACCTTATAACGCATTTCACGACTTTAAGAAAAGGACAGACCTCACTACAAAAGAGCTAACTTAGCAACAGTATCGCTACTGGCGCGAGAAAAAGTAATGGAATTTTCCACTACGCGTGCAAAGCAAATAGGCACTTCACCGAACATTTACACATACAATAACAAATAAACATCAAAGTTCGTTAACAGCTACTTATCAAATTGAATAAACTAGTAATTTATAACTTACCCTTGCAATGAGCATCGTCAGTTTCAATAGTTAACAACTATGACCTCATTTAAACTTCACAACAGCAACGCGAAGCACAACTTGATTCATGACGATCTCAAACGATACGCAATGTTGCCAAGTTCTCGCAATCGGTGTTACCATTTGTTAACCAAATAAACCTAAAGGGGGACTTCATATTCATGGAGGAAACAAACTGTTTTAACATTTAAAAACAATACATTTTCATTGAAATCGCAACTTTTATTAATTTTTAAACGAATTCATTGCACCATTCATTTCGTCATCAATATGTTCATTGCTGAATCTCTCAATGTACAATGCGATCCATGAGTATTACCGTGCAAATTGTCCATGACTATTTTAATTATTTTTTTGTCTTACATCCTGTGTTTTTAAGCGATGAATGTTTATGTATGTTGGTGCAGAAGTTGTCAACAGCTTGTTTTGAGCTTTCTTTTTATTCTTGAAGCTCTAATTAGGTCAAATAAAGTGCACAACCATGGTGATGAACAATTTGCACGGTAATACTCATGGATCCCACTGTACTATTATGAAAGGAGTGGAAAGTACAGTAATTCTCTTCTTTACACAGCGTAATTCTGCATTATAGAAATTAAAATTAACAGTAATATCCAGGGTATATACAGGGTGTTCAGAAAGAATTTCAGACAAATTGTAAAAACTCATATTTGACACAATGTTTATGATAAATAGATAATACTAATAGTAAATTATCTCTAAAGTTTATACTCATAATTGTCATCTTGGGTTCAAGTGCCGCAACTGAAATAAGAAGTCTATTTTCAAATTAAATGGCTACTGCACAATAGTTGGGCTCAGTCACTGGTGTACGCAGTGGGGAGCTGATGGGGCTACATCTTATCCCAACATTTTGGGAAATATTCAAATGAAAACAGTAAAGAACTCTGGAAAAACCAAAGTGGTATATGCAAACCGCTCTTAAAACGACTCCGGATAACCTCTTTTGTCTTTGAACAACTTTTAAAACGCAATATTTTATTGTGTATCCCGGTCCCGCCCGGTAAGCAGCTATATCAGGTGTTTCAGAAATAATTGAGGGGTAACAAACATTAATTGCAAGTAAACTATTGACCTTACGTTAATGAAACCCAGTCCAGAACGAACAAGGAACACAAACATTTTATGCGCGTATGTTTTGTGAGTTCACATTCCTGCCGCTAGGCGACGCTGCTTGCATCATTAACAGTGTTTTGTTCCCCAAGATCACCAGACCTTACACCGTGGACTTCTTTTTCGTGGGGTTTCATCGCAGCCCTAAGGGAGCGTATCATGGCAGAGATAGGCACTATCGACAGCTCCATGTTGATGCGAGTGTGGCAAGAACCAGATTATTATGTCGATGTGTGCCATGTCACCCGTGGTCAGTGATTTGCGTCTACGCGTAAACAACGATGGTCTACATTCTACACGTAGACTATTTTATACACGTAGATTACGTAATCTATGTAAACAACATGGCGAAAGTTGATAACTTAGCAAAGGGCGCAGTGGAATTTAAAAAAATTATACTGCGCATCAGTTGCTGATGTGTAAGGTGAACTTTTTATACTATCTCTTCCAAATTCGAACAATTTCCCACCTAAAAAGAAACCTAATATAGGAAATATTCTAGTGTTTTATGGGGAACAAACCACTCTTGCTACACGACTGCCATCTGTTGTTTTTTGCATACTATCTATCTTCTTCCATAGTTGGTAATAGAAGAGAAGAGAAATTTTGTTGTAAATAGGTTTATTTTCATTTCGTTAGGAACCAATATAGTTGAAAATGTCATTTTCCTTTCAAGAAAGCCTTGAAAATTAATTTTAGTGCACTTTGGATTGTCCACGTAGTCTATGTAAACTACAACCCTATGTAATCTACGCGTAGATTACGTGTAGACAACGCATGTAGACGTAAACTTATAGTCTACGGCACATCACTGCCCGTGGTGCACACATTTATAGGTGTCAAAAAAACTGTTTGCTTTCCTCGTTCGCTCTGGACTCGTTTCATTTACGTAAGTTCAATAGTTTACTTGCAATAAATTTTTGTAAACCATCAATTATTTCTGAAAAACCTTGTATAATATCCGCCTTTATAATTCCAACCCCTCCCAAAATATTCCTGCTTCAAAGACTGGGTGTAATGACTCAACCAAGTCAATAGGGAAAATGGTGAAACTTGATTAAGTAGATGAATTAAAGTACCCATGCTTTTAATACTCTGCCACGGCTTGGCTCTTTCAGTGCACGGAAGTGAACACTGCAACTTTGTTTTTTACACCCTTACACTCATGGGCGTCGCGGGGAAGTATTGTAGGGCAGGGAAATAAGGATAATTAAATAATACATTAATAATAAAGTATTTATTTTTGTCATCATATCTCATATAAAACTATTTTGGGAATTTTGGAAAGAGTGGTAGAAATTCGGACCTGATTTCTGTACCTTTTTTTACACCAAAGTTTTCGATCCAACACAATTTTTACTTTGGTTATTCTTTTGTAGTGTACTAAATAATTGAAATTTATTTCGAAGTGGTACATTTTTTTCTCCTTAATTTGAAAATCAAGGAATCTATTTCCCAAGGGAGGGACCTTTTTGACTCCTCTCTCTTCTAGGAACACCCACCACTATACTGCGCCTTTTTTATCCAAGATCTATGTCTAGAAAGAGCACACGTGCAAGGTCACAGACAGAAAACATGAAGTATTAATTACCTCAAGGAAATTGATATTGTTAGAACAGGCCTCACATTTACAGTCATTGTTATGCATAAATTAGGGATTCAAATGTATGGGGACGCTTATGTAGATGCATTTAGATTTCTTGAGAAATAATCTAGGTTTTCGTAATCATTGAAGTGATCTTTGTGCAGTGGTGACAGAGGCCATCATGTTGCGTGCGAATGTTGTTACTAAATGTAAACTGTAACTTGTATGGCTTCCGTGACTACATCACAGATAAAGAGATATATGAATTATATTCAAGTGCACGCATAGGGTAGGAGAGTCGCTACCTGAAGGAGGGGACTCTGCTCCCCCTTAAATGATCTTAGCCCCCGCAAATAGGCTACATAAGTATTCAGTATATTTTAAAGCAGAGCAAGAATCACGCACAACGGGTTCGAGAGAGGGGGAGAAAGAACATGAGAGATAGACAGAAGTGGTGCGATGGAGGAAGACACAGTCCCAAAGAGAAGGGGGGGTGGAGATAATGGGCAGAGAGAAAACGGAGCATGAAAATGAGCCAATATAGAGAAACAGAAGTAAGATAGAAAAAGAAAGAGAAGCAGAGGAATGGAAAGAGAAAGATAGAAATATGGAATGAGAGATAGGGAGAGAGAGAGAGAAGGTAAGAAAAGTAAAGATCGCAAACAGAAAGCGAGAAAAAGATGTCGGATGGAACAGACAGAGAGAGAGAGAGAGAGAGATAAATAGAAGGGAAGAAACAAAAAAATGAAGATTAAAACAAAAATAGAGACAATATAGAGAAAAAGGAAGAGGAGAGGCAGAAAGATAGATATGTGGAAAGAAATAAAAACAAGCAAATGTTTAGTTTGAGAGAAAAATAATGAAAAAAGATATAGAAAGAGACAAAAAGATACGAAAGTGGAAAGAAAGAGAGAAAATTGGAGTGATAAAAACAGGAGGAAAGAAGCAGAGGAAGGAAGAGAGAAACAGAGAAATATAGGAGTGTGGAAGCAAAGAGAGAAGGATAGAAACATGAAGGTTAAACGGACTGAGAGAAAAAGAAGGAAACGTAATCAGAAGAAGAAAACGCGAGAGAGAATGAAAAAATTAACTTGACATAAACAGAAAAAGAGAAAATATATTGGAAGAAAGATAGAAACAAGAAAGAGAGACATAAAGAAAACAAGGTTGAAACTAGTAGAAAGAGAGAAAAAGATGGAATGATTGAAGAAAGTGGAATGTTTAGCAATATGGCAATCGAAGTAGAGACAACCTAAATAAAATCGTTCACTTTAAAGCTCATCCGAGCTTCTCTGCGAGCTGGGACACGTAAGGTAGAGTGCCTTTTTTGGTACCACCCCTGGTACTTCTTCGTGTAATATTATGTATATTCAAATGACATCCTTTTTTTAACCATAATGTTCTATCAGAGATACTATTAACGATTTTCTGCCGCACTTACGCGTATTTGTTTCAATAACACATGGAAGACAGATATGAATAATGACAAATTCGCAAATTACGGTCACTATAGTGCTGGGGCGGAGACCAGTAAGCATTTCGGGGTCCATCAGGGGTACAGAAACGAATACAATATACACGCCTTCATGGCGTGGTGCTAAGCACAGGAGAACAGTTTTCCTTTTTTTACAGGTAAAAAAAAGCTAAATTCCCTGTACACATAGCACCATGACATGAAGGCACATTTAGAGTATGTGGGGTAGGGCTCCACATATTTTCGATGTCGGCCATTTTGCAGTTGATGTGATCAGCACCATGCTGCAGTCGCCTTTACCCCTCCCCCTATGCCATTTGATTTCTGGCTGGGTGCGCCCTAGAGCCGGAAAAATTCCGACCATAGATCACCCACCCCGAGTTTCCCGAGTGGCAGTCAAACTAGAATCAAATCAGGCTAGAATTTCACAATAAATTCAGTGGTGAAGGTTTCTTCAACCTATCTTTAATCAGGAAGAAAGTATGACTGCATGATTGTATCAAATATATATTTTCCAATTGTGATAAAACCGTGTACTCCCTTTCCAATATAAAAATGTTGAGTTGGGTAGGTGCGTGTGGGTTTAGGTAAAGGGGGCAAAGGGGGTAAAATTTTGCGGGGTGGCCCAAGACTTGTAGATCCGTCACTGGCTGTATGAAAAATAACTGTCACGTGAAATGTCCAAGGTAACAATTGTGACGATGCAGAACCTTTCTGTCTCTTGCTACAACATTAATTCTAAAGCTTTCTCTACATTTTTCTGCTTGTTATTTGTGCAAGAATTATGCAAAATGTCCACATGAGAATAAAAGAAGAGCAAAATTACGTGTCAGGAATGACAAGAATTTCCAGTCTAAATTGTCAGAAGCACTTAAGACCTTATATCAGGACAAAATAAACTGGATATGAATCCGTAAATTCACTAATTAAGTGGAATTGTATTATAAATGATGATAAGCAGTATAATTTGAATGTTCCGTGACATGATATAATTTTGTTCAGGCTATAAACACGCTAAAACGTTGTTCCTTTTCCTCAACGAGAAGTAGGAAGTCCTTATCAATTTGAGTGCTTAATGCAAAGATTAATTCCGTCCTTGAGATCAATGGTAATGAACGCATTACATTGATTGCTTTAGACTGTTGTTTAAATGTTTAACCAAGTCAAGCACTTAACAGTAGATTTAGGTTTAAATAAACCTAGCGTTTAAAGCTGGTTGTAAACTAAATCAAATACTTCATAGTATGTTAAGAACATAAGTGAATTGCATTGTACGCAAGAATGTTTTATTCATGTACAGTCAGCGGCAGAAAAATGGACACTTAGATCCTGAAACACTAGCTTCCCTACAAGGTGTTATGTATGTTGACTAACTCTATGGTAGAAGTTGCCATTGAAATACAGTAAAACCCCGATAAGCCGAACTTCGCTTAATCCGGACAGGCAAAAGGCAAAATGAAGAAAAAAAGCAGAATGCAAGGATTTAAATGTGGCTAGAAGTCAACAAGAGAACTTGCCAAAGAAAAGGCTGTCAACCACTGATGAAATTCTGTATAGTGTATTTAGGCGCATGCCCTTAAAATACACCATAATAAAAGTGTTTTGTTGCTATAAACGGTGTTTTAATGCACGTTCCACTGTTCTTTTATGTTATTTTAGTTAATCCGGACTTTCATTAAACCGGTCAACTTATCCCCCCATTTGTCCGGATTAACGAGGTTTTACTGTATATACTTATATACTTATAGCAGTAGAGTTAGGCAACAGATAAAACACTTCGTACGATAGCGGGCATTCCAGGATCTAGCTGCCCCATCTTTAACCCAGGGTATTTAAATTGGCAATAACTCAGAAACCCGGGCATTTTATGTAATTTTCCACAATGTGAAACAATTTATTTTTTGGTCTTACTATACATGTGTTATACATAAAAATATCGGCAAATTATTTGCCTACACGATAAAAAAGAAACAATTAGAATCTGTGTATTCTTGCGTGTGCTAGAGATTTTCAACATAGTCCTTGTTTTTCATAGAATGAAAAAGTCCATAGTTATAATACTAACAGTGGCGACGATTGGGCGAGATAAGAAAGTCATAATTTGCGACGGAGAAATTTACACTTGGCAGATGCAAAGGAAGAAGGAAAGAACATACGGTATGCGCCAAAATATACAGTACTGAAACTCGCGCATCTCGAACACGTGGTTGCGTTTGTCGATGGAGCATAGCGCCAGCTGCACGTGTTCGCAGTAGTGAAAAGGAAGTTGTGTTGTGCAGTTGTTGTTGGAAATGGGTTTCTGGACGGAGGAAAAAGTATTGATAGTTGAGCATTATTTCCGCTCATACGGAAGCGGTCGTGAAGGTGGACCGAGTTTGAAAAAGGTGACTGGTCTATATGCAACCCAAATGACAATCGTCCACTCCACATACCCTAACCTAACCTTAGGTTTCCTGACACTTATGCAACCCAAAAGTCACGATTGTTATTTGGGTTGCATATAGACCAGTCACTATATTGTAGCATGTCTTATACTTTTGTTCATCTTTTCATTTCAGTACTGTATATTTTGGCGCATACTGTACAAGGTGTTAGTCGACCATTGTTCCCATTTTCAAGTAATGAAGCGACCCCTAGATACTTCCATTGAAGGGGTTACAAGGTGGAAATAAAAGCCATCATTTCGCTCGGTACGTGACGTGTCCTGTTCGGCCACGTCACGAAAAGATCTTTCTCATAAATCCTTTTCGGTTTATGAGTTTGACACGAACCTCAGGCTTACTCTCTCTCTCTCTCCACACACACACACACACACACACACACACACACACGCACCCCCCACCCCCCCTCACACACACACTGTCCCGGATACATCTGGAGGAAGCGAACGAAAATCAGTCTCTGCGCAAGCAGTGAAGCGAGAAGGGTCACGTGGAGGCGGAAAGCGTCTACAGTTACCAGTCTTCACAGCAGCGTGTACTCCTTTACTCTGTCCACTCGATTTCCCCCCTTCTATGCCACTATGCACGGCCTTGCTCCAAAGATAGCCGGGACAGAGTGTAGATCTACGTATATTTTACATCATTCTTACTGCCATTCTCAACAATCTTAACCTTTTCTCTTCTTCTTCTTTACTTGTAGGCTTATATTCTGGTAACACGCTGCTAGAATATTCTGTGTTCCAAAGTAAGAGTAATAATAGCTTTCTAAAGATGTTCTTCGGACATTAAGACATAACTGAAATATTCTTAAAATAATAAACTTGTTTTTTGAATCAGAAACGAAAACTACGAATCATAAAATATATGGTATTTTTAATGGGGTCTTATTTGTTTTAAGATTTGTAAGATATAACTATCACACTATTATTGTTTAAGAAGAATGTATCGAAGGACGAAAATAAAATGTTGATGTTTGGTAGTGCAAAAGGGACAATCCTGCCAAGGACGCTAAAACATTTAACTACGGGACTGCTGAGGTTGAGGACGAGGGTGAGATGTGACGGTGAGGGATGTTGATTTAAAATGAATGCTTTGAAGGCCAAGACCTGGGAAAGCTCTTAATTATCGGGTGAAGCGGGGTCAGCGCATAGAGTCCCATCGCCGATGTCTGAGTTTGTAGACCTGAGTCCTTTAGCATTGCTTTCATACAGATCCCAATTAACTATGGTTAATTTTAACAACAAAATTGTGGAATTGTCCTACCCAGATCGCTTGCGCGAAATGTGATTTGACTTCATCCATGTACAGAGTGAAACATTAACGGATATCAAGTTGGAAACACTGTGCGATAGGAGATGGGGAAGATAGAAGGCTTTTGCTTTGTGACCTTGGATTTCCGTAGCCATAGGACGCTGACTGCTGCAGGAACCAGCCCGTATCTGGAATTGATACACAGGGGTTGCTTTGTACAGCAAGTCAATTTTTCAAAAGTTTATTGATATTAAATGAAGGCAATGTATGTATGTGTGTGTTGGGTGGGTGGGTGGGTGAGAGGGGGGTCATGAAGTTAATATAAAATATAAAATTTAGAAATATCATACAAACACTGCAGTTCTTTTTTCTATAGCTTTTAAAACATCTCTTGAAGTCTTGACATCGTCTCTTATTATTACACTCTCAACACACACACACACATACATACTACTTTTGATGATGCAGATATTTATACCACACAACAAAATATGCACAATATTCAATCATAGAGCCTATCGTACATTCCAACCCCGACAGAAGCAATAATACTCCCCTTAGATCCCAAAACTTGGGAGATGTTGACCTTTGAGTTTCATGCAGATGTGGAAGGAAGCAATGTGGATGATGACGTCAAAGTCAAAGATTTCTGTCTAAAGAGGAGGTCGCAACGGGAGCAGCGAAGGTACAGATCCGCTACGAAGATACGTGAATACATATGAATAAAAATGTTTTCTTGAGCCCAAGCATCATTTTCTAAGCCAACTAACCCATGGGTCACCTTTGGTTCACCTGCCTTATTTTACACCAGTGATGTGCGTGTGTGGAAAACGGCATGCTTCTGCGCTCTCTGGATGGTTCCACTCGAAAATGATCCGCTAGAGGCGCTGGTGTTGACCCCGGTGCTTGGTGTTCGACTGCTTATAATGGAAATAAGTAGTGCTAATTGGTTGTTTCTACGCCGTACTTGGTACGAGCCCTTTTTTCCCTCTTTTTTTATCAATTGAATATCAGTTTTTGACATATTTTGACAATTTTTTGTCGATGTTTTAGCGTTTAGCGATGTTTTAGTGAAATTTCCCTTTTTTCCCACCTCGTACTTGGTACGAATGCCACGATCTTAGGTGATATAACTTAACCTATCCTTTTTTCTTACGATTTTTTTTTACGATCTTCAGTGATATAACAACCTATCATTTTCTTTTTATTTGCGCACCGAACTAACTTACATTGGACTCCGCGTTTGTTTTAATATTTCAGTCGAGAACATGAAGACGATACCTGTGGAAATATTTCTAGTGTTTGTTACTAGATGTCACCACCGGCGACTTGGACGCAGTGTTGCCACACTATGAGGGCCTTCCCAAGGGGCAAAATTTCCCTTTTTGGACCATTCTTTTCCCTTTCACCTAAGCAAATGACATAATAGAATAATAATTAGTTGTGGTAGTAAACTTAGTAGATTTTTTTTTTTAGTATGTGGCCAATTTTTTTTCACTAATATTTTAAAACTGCTCTGTGACCCTCTCGTTCTTCACGTCGTACGCGAAGGACTTCTCTGCGATCAGGATGACGCTGCACACGGTATCCTCGGGCAACGGACTGTTGAACTCGCAGACGATCTTGATGTTAGTTCGATCGTTGACCACGACCTGCTTCCTTTTTGTGCTGTTGATGATGAACATGGGTCTGTGGGTTTTGAATTCGCTGGGCGTGTAGTACATTTCGACGTTTCCCTCCGTTACCCTCTTGTAAGCGGTGTAAGCTTCGTAAAGTTTTAGATAATCATCTTTGGTCATGTCGAGGTTGTAATTCTCGCGCGGGAACACTTCGTTCCTTCCATTCTTGAGATAAACATTTTTGATCTTGGAGTCGTCGAACTTGCTGGAATCTTTTTCCTGATTGTTATCGCGTCCGGTCTGAAAGAGTACAATGACGTGCCTTTGGGTAATTGAGCTTGCAAAGTAGAAAGATTGTATTGACCTGGCGTGACGACGATATTTTCGCTTCCGACGCTAATTTTGTTGTTGTGCTGCGTGACGTTAGGTATGAGGTACATGCTGTAGAATGCACGCAGAGCTACGGATTTAGGATAGACGATGTCGTCGTGCAGCGTGAGTTTCAAGATCGAAGATTCGCTCGTGAGATGGAACACGCCCATCGTGATGCTTTTTCAGGTTCCACAATGCTTTCTGGAAATCTTCCACCGATGGCTTATTTATTTTAGAGAGAAACGCGAGTATGGAGAGACAGAGATGACCGCAGTTCTCGTCTCCGAAATTCTGAATGCGTTCGTCGTTGTAGTATATAGGTTTGTTCGTTTTCAGATAATGAACTAAATTTGTAGGTGGAACACCTCCGAAAGAATCGAAAACGAATGCTTTATCATTTTTGTGGTAACATATCCAATGCGTGCCTGGATTTTCTTGACTGTCCAAGTTGACTACGCCACATTCTCTATTTTTAACGGTTGAAGGTAACGAGTCGGACATGAAAACGCCTCTGAAGTGTTTGATTGTAATGGTTTGATCAGAGATTCAATGTCTCGGTTGGTGAGTGCTGTTTCTTTTTTTTAAACTTCCTTATGACGCCCTTCCCCCCTTTCTTCTCCATGGCCAGATTGTGACGTTTCTGTTCTTCCAATTCCGCCTTGTTCTTCTTCGAGTCGATGACGGTTTTCGCGATGGCGGCGCTACCCCCAGCCAAACTTCCAACGGCCCCCAATGCTGCCAGGATGGCCGGGATGCTGAATATGAACCCCCCTGTCTTTTGCTGTTTTCGCGAACGCTGCAACCGTCTCAATTGTGGAGTGCTGAGCAGCAATTTCATTCCGTGTCCTTTCGACAAGCAAGAACGTTTCTTCTCGCGTTGTTTCTTGGTGAGTAACATATCGAGGGCACCCAGCGTTTTCAGATTCGAATATGGTATCTGGTACACGACACCCTTGGGCTTCATGTTTTTTTTTCACGGTATGTTATTTATATAAATGTTCTGAGATTTTTTTGTTTCGTGTAATTTTTTTTCGAGGTATGTTATTTTATATACTCCGCGCAGCCGTTACACAAATTCTATTACGTGCTTCGTTTTCTTACCAAGAAGTTCCTTTGTCCCCTTGTACACGATTAGAGTTTTGTTCTCGATTAAAATAGATAGTTTCTCGTCGGATAACATGTTAGCGTATCGATCTGGTAAAAATAGACTGTATTGTCCGTCGAGCAACAGACGCACCTTGGGACCATACTGGGTAGAAACGATTGAACCGGAAGTTATCGTGTAAGGTTTGTCGACTTCCAGTTCCTGAATTTTTACATACTCGACTGACAAATTTAGCATTTGTTTTAATGCTTGGATTTCAATTATTTTTTTTCAGTCATATGGAAGAGAAATTCAGGGTGTGTGTGTGTGTTAGAGAATTTTAATTTTTCACAATGTGTGTTATTTATATACCGAAGATTTTTTTTTTGATCTTGTAGATTTTTTTCACGATGTGTGTTATTTATATATCAAGTTTTTCTTTACTTGTACATTTTTTTGGCACGTACATTTTTTTGTCTTGTATATTTTTTTTGACACGTATATTTTTTCTCGTATCTTTTTTTTGACGTACATTTTTGGGACACGTACATTTTTTTGTTGCATATTTTTTGACAACTTTTTTGTCATATTTTTTTTGACATGTACTTTTTTTGACTCGTATATTTTTTTACACCTACATTTTTTTCTCACATTTTTTTTGACAGGTATATTTTTGTGACACGTACTTTTTTTGTTGCACATTTTTTGACAATTCTTTTTTGACGAGACAACTTTTTTTGACGATAAAAAATTTTTACGATAAGGCAACTTTTTTTCTGACGGTGATAATTTTTCCGTCAACTTTTTTTGACGAGACAATTTTTTTTTGACGGTAAAAAATTTTTACGATAAGGCAACTTTTTTCTGACGGTGATAATTCTTCCACGTCAACTTTTTTTGGCGTGACAATTTTTTTTTGACGATAAAAAATTTTTACGATAAGGCAACTTGTTTTTCTGACGATGTCCACGTCAACTTTTCTTTGACGAGACAAATTTTTTTTGACGATAAATAATTTTTCCATGGCAATTTTTTTTTGATATGTACATTTTTTTACGTATATTTTTTTTGTCTCATATTTTTTTTGACACGTACATTTTTTTTGACACGTATATTTTTTTTACACGTATATTATTATTTTTTTCACAGTGTGTGTTAGAGGAAGAAAGCTCGTGCTTCGGAAAACGCGATGATGTGCGTTATAATATCTTCCGTCTTCTGTTTAGACTTGCACCAATCATCCGTGTATCGTCTTCTCCCCTGGCTCTCCTCGTGAAGTTCGTCCATCCTATCGTTTAATTTTTCCCCTGCGGCCGAAAGAAGAGTGTCGAGATCACCGCACCTCAGGCCGCTGATCTCCCGAAGATGGTCCTTGACAACCATTTCACAAGGGATACGAAATTCCGATGTTGTATTTGCTATGATTACAAGTTTCCCTACATCCTCACAATCTCCGTTTACTGCGTGTTTGAATATTTTACATAGTAGCTCGGGCGGCAAATCAGTTATACGAGACATGTTGTTATTATTTTTTTACTGTATGTTATTTATATACCCCACCCAAATTTTTGTTTCGTGTTCATGCCGATGGTGGTGCCCAGTGCTGCAACTCTTTCACCCAGCGAGGCGTCTCTGCTAACGAATCTTTCGAAAGCGGCATGCTCCAATTTCTTGTCTGCTTCGTGACGTGCATCCAGATCGGTGCGAGTGGTGTTGTAAGCGATGTCGTGATCTTTGCATGCGGCGTCCAACGGATTCACACCCTTGTCTCCTCTCTCCAATCTTTTCTCGAGTTTGGTACCCGGTCCGCAGTACTGGTAGCCAGGTAAATGCATCTCGAAAGGTAACTTGTTGATGATTTCGTTCACGAGTCCCTTTCCTTCGGCCACGTTCCAGAATCTCGGAGGCAGCGTGTTGATAATTTTGATCAGGTAACCTATGCCTTTGTCGTCGTTCACGATGAAGTTGGAAAGTTTGGTGCTGATCATGTCCACGATGCCAACCTTCTCGTTGTAAAAATTACGATTGCCTGCATTCTCTTCGCCGGCTATCACTAACAATCGGTCCACGAGCTTCCTCACGTCGTCCACCCAAACGAATTCTTTGGGTAACGTGTTGTAGCGTTTGACGCCGCTTCCACTCTTCACCTCGTTCCATATCGGTTTGATGAGATTCCTGTACTTCTCACCACTGCTCGTTTTCACCTTATTCTGCGAGCCATCGTTGTTCTGGTACATGGCATCCGTCATGATTAGAATTTCCCTGTAACTCTGGTAATCTTCGTCGGTGTAATCTTTCGGCTGCTTTTTGGCAACGAGTTCCCACAGTCCCACCGTACCCGGATACCTGGTCCAACTATTCTTCTCGCCTAAATTAACTTTAATGTCTTTGCCTTCGAAGGTGACTTTCGATTTCCCAATCTTCCACATCACACCCTAGTTGGTTTCCATGCTCGGATACAATCCGAACACTTCATCCTTGTCGAATTTCCCCGTGCTCAGGTAGTCTCGTGAAAAAGGTCCCAACTCGATCTTATCCGAAGACGACGACGTGCTACCTATGGCTTGACGTCGTGGTACGTCCTTCAGTTCGAACGGCGTCGAAGGAATGCTCGAAATGGGCGTGGGTAGAGTGTAACTTTTAGCTGCAAGTGGTACGAGTTCGTTGATCAAATTTTTATTTTGTTCCGTGACACCTTTAATTTCTTTACCTAGATCGCTGATGGCATCGATCACAGGTTGATCTTGACGTTTCTTCTCTTCGTAGAATCCGCGATTCTCGGATTTCCAACCTTTGAAGCGTTTCGCGAGGTAATCGCGAAGCTTAAGATTTTCGTCTTCGATTTTTCGTGTCGTCATAAGGTTATTTATACACGTCGTTTCTCACAACGTTGCAACGTTTAGAAAGTCGTTGATTTTGTTTCTGTATTTTCCGTCGTTGGGTTTCCTCATCATGTCGATCGTCGCGAATCCGAAATCGTCACTGTTCCAGCAAGAAGAGCAGCGTTCCGAAAATTGATTGTAGTTCATGTCTCCGCCTACGTAGTCATCGTACGCGTGCTTGAGGTTGGTGTGATCTTGACGAAACAAACATATGAAATTAGCGTTGTCGCGTAGTAACTGTTTTGGAATTTTGGAAAACGTTTGAGCTAGGTAAAAGCAATCCATTCCTTTGTGACGACCTTGCGTGAAAAAGTTGCGAATTTCATTTTGATTTTCCAGGATGACATCGTCGAACACAACGACCGAATTTTCACGACAATCGTCTAGTGGTTTTAGATGCGAAGCGAACGTTGCAATGTCCAGACCATCGTACAGTTTCATCAGTTGCTGGTATTTGGATTGCTCCAAACTTTTCGAGAATACGTACAGGTACCTGTTCTTCCAATCTAACCAATTCGGTGCGAGGAGAAAATTGTCCACGAGCAGTGTCGTTTTCCCACACCCTGAAGGACCTACGATTAGACAGCGGATGCTGTCGGGAAGCAACTCGCCGTTCTTTTTTTTCGTTTGACTTTCCGAATCCGGTAGACGCTTCACCACGTTCCACGTACTCACAAGATCACTTCGTTCGCGTCGATCCAACTCTTTTCCGGAAGTCCCAGCCATTTGACAAACAGTTTGTCACCTTTCCTACGCAATACTTTCTCGATGAGGTACGTGTCGGGGTGTTTCGTTTTAGAGAGTTCCTCTTCGTAAAATCTTCCTTTCAAAATCTCGCCGCTGCTATCTTTTATTATATACGTGTGTCGGTTTCCGGGTAAAACTCGAACCACCGTAAAAAGTTCCGTGCTCCAATTTTTTGTGAATCCCTTCTCGAAGGTGCGTTTGAATTTGCTGATTCTCACCTGGTCTCCAATTTTGAATTTTGATTTCTTGGTAGTCGGAGTGTACTTTGGACAGTAAACTGTAGAAATTAAACGCTGCTCGTCAGATTTCGTAACGTCAGCTGGCTTCATGCCTATCGTTCTGTGTACCGTATCATTATAGGTGTCGACGAGTTCCGGCAGGATGTCGACCCATTTGTAATTTCCCCGAAGCGTGAATCGTTTCCACATGTGTGTTTTCAAGGTTCGATTAAATCTTTCCACGATGCTGGCTTTGATGTGACTGAAGGTCGAATAATGTTGAATCTTGTGTTTTTGAATAAACTTTTGGAATACGGCGTTGTAAAATTCTTTACCGTTGTCCGTGTGCAGAAACCGACGTCGTCTGCCGCTTTCGCGAAAAATTAATTTGAATGCTTCCGTGACGCATGTTCCCGTTTTGGCTTTAAAAGGTAGAGCCCATGCGAATTTCGAAAATGTGTCTGTGACGGTGAGGAGGTACTTGTTGCCCTTGTTCAATTTATGTACGTTTTTTAACTTGCCGCTACTCATCTCCACGAGGTCACTTTCCCAGAGGTCATCGATGCCCTTGGTTACCACCGCCAAACGTTCGTAGTTGCGGCGTGCAGGTTTATGCAATTCTTCGACGATGGCTTGCCTAGACATTTTTTTTTAGAGATTACGTTTGAAGAGTAGCACGAGCGTGATGGGATTCAAAGAGGGTGGCACCTCGCTCGTGTTTTGAATGATCAGCTTATCGCCGGCACTCACGTCGAAAACGGTTAGATCTTCGTCTTCGTGTATTTCATATATGTTGCGCGTTTCGTTCCAACGTGCCAGAGGAATGTTTCCTGCTTTCTGGACACCACGATTCGATATCAAGGTCATGGTGGGAACGCTAGCTTTTCTGCCGTGAGACCAGTACGAAAATTTTAGTGTCGACGCTGAGCAGATTACTGTGAACGTGTCCAAGTTTATTTTCAATGGGCAACAAATGCTCGACTATGGTATCCGTTACGGCAGAAAATGACGGTTTGATTTTCACTTCCACGTTCAACTGCTTGTAGTTTTCGTTCAGTTCTTGCAACTTGGCACCGAAAGAGGCCAGCGTCGATTCCTGCGTGGATTCCAGCACTCAAACTTGATCTCTGATGTTGACGACAATGTTCTGAAGGTTCTCAACTTGATTCAATTTCGAACTTTTCTCGGTAAGATCGTTCACGATGCTTCGCATCTCGGTAAACTGCGAGTGAAGATCCGTGACGCTCTGCGAAGTGGGCAAGGTCGACACCAGCGAACTAATTTCATCTCGAATCTGTTTCACGTTTGCCGTTTCCGTTTCTAGTCATTTCAGCATTCGAGATATGTT
The DNA here is from genome assembly GCF_977018435.1 of Lepisma saccharinum. Lineage (NCBI taxonomy): Eukaryota > Metazoa > Arthropoda > Insecta > Zygentoma > Lepismatidae > Lepisma > Lepisma saccharinum. Next base: position 31,086,221 of record NC_139248.1, on the reverse strand, counting down.
CCTTTTCAAAGCGTGTAATTCTTTGGAGGTGGGGAGATTGGCCACCGTACTTTCGAGATCGCTCAATGAACTTTTGATGTCGCTCGAATCGGATAATGCCGTCACTGCCGTTTTCAATTTTTCCAAATCTTCCTTCGAAGGCACGCTCGTCCGTAACGATTCCAAGTCACCCTGTATGTTGTCCAGTACGTGATGAAAATGAGCAAGATTCGTTTCGACGTTCAAATTTTCCAGGTAGTCGATTTTATGCTGAGCCGTGCTTAACGTGTCTTGAATACTCGTCAACGCGCTTGCTTGAACGTGAATATTTTTAATTTCTTCGTTGATCAACTCCAAAGACGCCTGAAGCGTAGCGATGGTGGTTTGAATGTGTTCGAAATCTTGATAAGCCTCCAATTGAATTTTTATGTTCGCGACGCTTTTACCGATGACCTGCAGTTCGTCTGACGATGGTAGGTTCGTCATGGTATCTTCCAAAGTCTGTAACTTGGATTTAATTTCTTCCAACGTGCTGGTGAATTCTTCTTGTAATTTGGAAACAACGACATGCAAGCGTTCTACATCAATATAATTCACGACGGTTTGAAGTTCAGAGAAATTCTTTTCAATTGCGGAAGTTCGTTCTTCGATTTCAAGTTTCAATTTTTCCAAATCTTCATTTTTCGATTGAAATTGCTGTAATTTGGCCAAATCATTTTGAAGCGAATCCACGCTCAACTGTATATTTTGAACGTTGTCGTAAGAAGGTACGTCAACATAATTTTTTATGAGCGTTTTCAGTTCGGAATCGATTTTCAGAATAGGATCGAGACATTGCGTTTGGAGCGTAGCGATTTCCGACTCTAAACTTTTGTTTAAGGTCTCCTGCAAAGCGATCAAATCGCTCCTCAACTTTTTAACTCGAATATCCAACATGAGAATCTCTTCTGCGTGGTCTACACGCTTGGTATGGCCGAAAATGTCGTTAGGCATTTTGTTAACGGTTATTTATTATAGGATAGGTGATTCGTAATTCTACGAAGAGAGGAACGAGTTTGTCGTAATCTCCGAGGAGTTGAACGTAAAGATAATCGCCTGCAGAAACATCGTATGCCATGTAAGAAAGCATCTTGTGCTTCATTCGAAAAATGTTCTTGCCGGTAGATATTTTGATTTCGCCTACGTTTTCCGGATTCACGTCGATCGGAATTTCGTAGAAATGTAAATTGTTATTGAAGACGTAAAAAATCTTGCCCACGTCCTCATCCAATTTCGTCCAAATGCTGTTGAGGTGAATGATCAACAGACCGTTGAGTTTAGTTAACACGGAAGGTAGAAATTCATGATCTGTCGTGCGGTGTACAGTCTCCATTGTTTGCTTTCGGAAACCAAAGAGATTCATTGTCCTTGCTAGTTATTTATTGTGTATGAGACAGTTAAAGTTTTTTTTATTTTAGTTACAGTTATTTAAGTTTTTTTTCATTTGCATTGCCTACAATTTTTACTAATTTCTAAACGATAGTGCCCCCAAGGCAACGTGTAGATTCCACAAGACAAAATACATCTTTTATCGTCATGGGGATCTAATGCTACTTTCTTAACTTTGTTTGTGGTAAGCACGTGGTCTACGCTTTGTATCCTTGTCTCCAAACGTAGAATCCTCGACTGTGAATAGAGGCAATTGATGTAATCCTCGAACAGAAGCTTGTTTTTCACGGTATTTTTACCAACACCTTTGGCTTTTTTGGTGATGCTGGTTTCTGTTTTCACCACATACATTTTGGAACGTAAGCCGGCGAACTCCAGAATGATTTCTCCGTTGCATTCATCCTTCATTTTACCAAGCACTTTTTTATTGCGAGAAGGGAGATCAAATATGTTTGGTTGAGGGAAGGAAGATGTGTCGAAATGATCAATTATTTTCGGTTGTTTCAAATTGTTGTAGAGGTCAGATGTCTGTACGGAATAAATAAAACTGTCCGTGTCCGTGTACAAAAGTGTTAAATTTTCATTATAGAAGGGTTTCATGACATTATAATGAAATTCAAACATATGCAGTTTAGATAAATCCAAAACCGTCGCCCCCACGTAGATTGGTTTGTTGAACTTGATTCTTTTTTTATCCATCACAAACAGGGCCAGGTTTTCATCATATATATTTCGTGATTTGAATGTCGGCGATGCTATCAATTTTCTACATTTATTTGAATCGGGAACTAATCTCACATCCACGTGCTTCCTGACATTCTCCATTGTTTTTCCGTAAACAGCATTATTCATGAGTTTAAAAAAATCTTTATCTAAATCTGACGTGGCGCGTGTTCTATGATACGTTTTTTTCAATGTAAGGTTTTAACCACTCGGAATGTTTGAATTTCATTATTCTTCTCACATTTATTACTTGAACTCCCTTCTCAATTAAGAATTGAAGATTTTTGTAATGGATAACGTATCTCTCTTTCCTATCCAATGTTAACAGAAGCTTACGTTGATTTGAATCAGGCGAACATTTTAGTTCGGGTGCAGGAGGTAGATCTTTGAAGTAATCGTGTAGATGGTCGGGGAATTCGAGGTCCACCTCTATAAACAAGCCAAATTCACAGTCGTTGAAATTATTAATGTTAATGGAAGTGGTATCCACCCATTCGAACCCGCCGTAAGGAAGTTTTTGTATCATAGCATGTCCGTATAAATTATTTGCATCCACATAAAATATGTATTTCGATTGTTCGTTAGGATCGTATTCTTCTGTCATGTGAACGATATTTGCTTTTGCATGTTTCTGTACGCATTGCACCATTCCACCTCGTATCCCCATCTCGATAAAATATAACATGTCCACGTCCGGTATCAATTCGAGTTTTATTTTTGTCTGTAATAACATAGCAGACCACGCTAAGCCCGAGAGACCGTAAAAATATGCAGGATCTAATTTGTAAATATTCGCCGACGTTTTCCTGAATGCTTGAAAAACATCCGCGAGTATCGTCACGTCCAGTTTTAAGTAGGCATCGTGATAATCGCCGAGTGTCCTACATCCTAATTTGTCCCACATCCGTTGCGCGTGTTCGTATTCATCGTCCGTGATTCCTTTCTCTCTGAGTCGACTGTAAAATTCTTTTTGAGGTGGAAGAGTGTCGTCGTTAAATTTAGAATTATCACTAACTTATTCGTAAGGATAAATACCTTTACGTCTAATCATTTCTATGTCTACGGTGGGAAAATTAGCTCTCGTTATTCTAAATTGTTCAGCCGAAAGTTTGCTTGCAAGAGCGTCTAAGCTCGCAGATAAAAAACTGTAAGAATCTAAAAATCTCATCTCCACAGTTTCGTTTGTTCCCGGAATCAATACTCGCTTGCTGACACTGATGTACCTTTCTTCATTCTCTGCTAGAATATTTATTTTTTGTCTATGATATCCAAGATTCCGAATTAAGAGATGGAAGTCGTAACCGCTGCCATTATGAAGGTATATGGGGACAAACGTAGGTTTTTGGATCTTTAGATTACACGTGTTACAGATTCCACCGATGTAGTTTCCGGTGAAGTGATTATGGTGAAATACTTTCCGGTTCTCGTCGGTGAAACGTTGATCGCACACCGAACACGTTTCAATGTTATTGTGAGATTGAAGTTCATCGCTGGATAATGGAAGCATTGGTTTCGATTCGCGTAAGAGGCTGCCAATGGTCTCAACCTCTTCAACCATCTTTTCAAAAAAATGTTTGATAACGTCTGGTCCTCGGTAAACATACGGTTCATCTATCCTATCCTGTCGCACGACAACATAACCGAAACTCGAGGCTTCGTGCAACTGATACGGTGTTGTGGAAGAAAGTTCGGGGTCTGGTTCGCAGTAAGACAACAGTTTGAGAAAAGACTCAAAATCAGCAATGATGATTGCGGGATGCTCCAAAAATGCCTTATGCATCCTAAATTCTTCGACCTCTTTTGATTTCGGCATCAACATGCGAGTCGGTCTGTTGTCACCGCAATAAATTTTATGTTCGGCAAGTTTCTCGATAGCAATCTGACGTCCGGTGTAATTTCGATAATTGGATTGTTTTCGATCGTCGAACGTGGTTAGGCATCTCGGGCAAACTTCTATGTTGTTTGCATGCTTGGTTGATTGACTTCTGACCAAGCGTGATAGTGAACGAATGAGACAGTAATGGTGAACACTGTCGTTTGAAATTAGAAGAAGATTAATCACACGAGCATCATCATCGTCGACATCGCTTATCCCGACGGGATGCACGACATGTTTTTCCAACGTATAGGAATACACGTTGATGATTAAGCGTTTTCCTTCTGCATCTCGTGCTCGTGTTTCGAATTTTGATATATCAGATATGGTCATCGGGTATTCGATGCCAGACATTACACTTTCAAACTCGGACTCGTATTGTTTGTAATGATAAACCCGTTCTGGATGATTTGACCAATTAATCGGGTGACGTTCCGCCAACACACACCAAAGAAAACACTTGTTATCGCTGTTCTGTATATTTAACACAGCCCTCTTGTGTTGAATGTTCGACGGAAGAGGAACGTAGCTGGATGCGCGAAGAGGCGAGAATCGGTTCACGTAAACAGTTAACGTGTGAGGACTTCCACACAGAGACCATCCCGACCCTTTAGCCTCGAAATCGTCGTGTTTCTTAACCAGCTCATTGGTAACTTTATAATAGAAGTTGTCTAAATTTTCGACGTCAGCAAAATAAAGAGTCTGGTTTTTTGTACGATGATTAAAAATACTCGTTGTGCCATCAACTTTCTCGTATTCAGAAAACAGATCAACGTATACTTTTATGGAATTATTTTCCAATTTATTTTTTAGAATATTTATCACAGATGTTTTCGTTTCACGCAAGAAACTAAGAATGTCGCAGCCTGGTTCCGAAGTAAAAGAGAAATCCTGAATATGACGGTTAAATGCAGATCTCATTGGTTTGCATTCATTAGATAATTTAATGTGCTTGGAAGTGGAAGCTTCGGTTCCTGGATCATCGATTTTTCTTTTCAATGTTCCTTGTTCGGTCGATGGTTTGCTAATTTTCAGGTGTTTACTTAAATTTGTAATGCTGGTCATCTTTCCGCATCGAGCACAAGGCTTAGAATGTAACGAACTATTAATTCTCGAACCTGTTTCGCTACATCTTGCCCTGTGCTTGTTAATATTAGTTTTAGATATTAATTTTTCGCAAGTAACACATTCGATCAAACTGGTGGATTCCATTATGCTTTCTCAGATCACACAAACCAAAAAGTCTAGTATATAGCGATACAATTTTCAGGTATGTTATTTTATATAGAATTTCTTGGGTGCGAATACAAAACTCAAGAATTCAATCTACTGTGAATAGAATTTCAGGTATGTTATTTATATAGAATTTCTTGGGTGTGAATACAAAACTCAAGAATTCAATCTACTCTGAATATAATTTCCAGGTATGTTATTTTATATAGAATTTCTCGGGGGTGATTACAAAAATCAAAATTCAACTTAACGTGAATATAATTTCCAGGTATGTTATTTTATATAGAATTTCTCGGGGGTGATTACAAGAATCAAAATTCAACTTAACGTGAATATAATTTCCAGGTATGTTATTTTATATAGAATTTCTAGGGGTGATTACAAAAATCAAAATTCAACTTAACGTGAATATAATTTCCAGGTATGTTATTTTATATAGAATTTCTCGGGGTGATTACAAAAATCAAAATTCAACTTAACGTGAATATAATTTCCAGGTATGTTATTTTATATAGAATTTCTCGGGGTGATTACAAAAAATCAAAATTCAACTTAACGTGAATATAATTTCCATGTATGTTATTTTATATAGAATTTTCTCGGGGCGAATACAAAACTCAAAATCCGAGACAGTTCAGTTTTAACGTGTTCATATTTGAAAAAAAAAATGCAAAATACGCCTTGGAGATTTCAACCAATCCACTTTACTAGATTGGAGAACCTCTAACTATTGTCATTTGGAACCTTTAACCTTTTTTTTGGTGACGTAGAGTACGCGTAGAGAGGTTGGGTTTAGTGTGTCGGTCGAGTCTCGGTGTCCTCTGTCCTCCCATACCAAAATAAACATAGGTTGTCATGGAACCAAAAAAAAAATGTTCCGAAAATTTTCCAAGTCCTGTGTTAAAAAATTTTCAATTTGCAAATATCTCGAAAATGGTAAGAGTTATCGAAAAAATAACTCGAAAAACACCCCCATCCCGGTAGCGAAGCTACCCCCGTGTCGACTTTGGAGGTGGAGAATACGTGTACCAAGTTTTGGTGGTCCTGGGGCCAAGGGGTAAGAAGTTAGCCCAACCCCCAAAAACTTTGATCACTCGTAACTTTTGAACGAATAGTCGTAGAGAGGTCGGGTTTTGTGTGTCGGTCGAGTCTCGGTGTCCTCTGTCCTCCCATACCAAAATAAACATAGGTCGTCATGGAACCAATTTTTTTTCATCAATCGAAAATTTTCTAAGTCCAGCGTTAAATTGCGAATATCTCGAATTTTTGACAAACAGACATAGGACAAAAAAAAACCTGGAAAGTCAGAGACATGGACATAGATATTACACATAGACATAGCCATTAGACAACTTAACCTAACTTAACCGGGAACACGAGCCCGAACATAGACATTAGACAACTTAACCTAACTTAACCGGGAACATGAGCCAGGGGACAGGGATAGGACCCTGAGAACACGAGCCCGGGGACAGGGATAGGATCCCGGGAACACGAGCACGAGGAGAGGGATAGGACCACGGGGACAGGGGTCCAGGGACAGGGGGGGAACCCCCGGGGACAGGGGGTGGTCACTCCTCCGCAGCAGTGGTTGAACGCAGCTAATGATCGAATAGTGTTTCCAATGTGCTTTGGATACATACATGAACACCATATATATATATATATATATATATATATCAAGAACAACATATACATTAAACAACCCCGTTCAGAATCCGTAGACTCAACACAGAGAAGTAAATATACACACTGTTAAAGACTCCTAGACACGCTGAAAAACTTTCGACCTCGACCGGGTTCGAACCTATAGGCCACACGTAGAACGAACAATGACAAGAACGAGTGAACGCCTTAACACGCACGGCTACGGAGGAGAACCGAAAAAGGTTGTGTATAATTGTTCTTATATACCCAACAAAACTCAGAAACTGTCATATGCGAGACCTATATTTTGCAACAACTATAATTCCCCAACACTAGCAACAAGAACAAAAAAATATATCAATTACTTGTATAATATTAATTAGTAACTTTAGATAATATTAATTATTAGTTTTCAGTTGTAATTAATTTTAAAAAACAATTAATAACATGTTAGGTGATGATAACCAAGTGCAAAAAGCATTGCATTTTTTTTACACACAAACAAAGCACCACTTAGTTCACAAAACCTCTAACAGATGGCAGATAGTTACATGGTTCTAGTTAGGATGATGATTTTTGGGTTGTTGGATTGGGGTTGAAGAAGACTATTTGTTGTAGTGACCACAGTATTGTTTTTTGTTTTTTTGTGTTTTCTGTTCTCTTACGAGAATTAATATTGGTTGTCATAGAACCCTAAAATTCATGACTTAGGAAAAATCTGTTTGGTGATTCATCATGTACATCTATACGTGAGAAAAAGTATGAATGGAACCTATGTTCGGAAATCGAAAATAGCGACCGGAAGTGGGGTTATCTTGGAAACGGTAAGACTTAGGAAAAATCTGTTTGGGGATTCATCACGTACGCCTATACGTCAGAAAAAAATATGAATAGAACCTATGTTCGGAAATCCAAAATGGCGACCGGAAGTGGGGTTATCTTGGAAACGGTAAGACTTAGGAAAAATATGTTTGGGGGTCACCGAGCTATATTTCGGGCAATAAAGTACAACAACTCACCCTAAGACAAGTGCCTAAAACAACAGCATAGCCTTTCACAAGAGAAGAGGGGAGGAGAATATTACAACTCACCCCTAAGGCAAGTGCCTAAAACAAGAGCGTAGCTTTTTACGATGTAAATTTTTGAGGGGAAATCTGTTCGAACGATCGAACTAACATCAAGATCGTCTGCGAGTTCAACAGTCCGTTGCCCGAGGATACCGTGTGCAGCGTCATCCTGATCGCAGAGAAGTCCTTCGCGTACGACGTGAAGAACGAGAGGGTCACAGATCAGTTTTAAAATATTCGTGAAAAAAAATTGGCCACATACTAAAAAAAAAAATCTACTAAGTTTACTACCACAACTAATTATTATTCTATTATGTCATTTGCTTAGGTGAAAGGGAAAAGAATGGTCCAAAAAGGGAAATTTTGCCCCTTGGGAAGGCCCTCATAGTGTGGCAACACTGCGTCCAAGTCGCCGGTGGTGACATCTAGTAGCAAACACTAGAAATATTTCCACAGGTATCGTCTTCATGTTCTCGACTGAAATATTAAAACAAACGCGGAGTCCAATGTAAGTTAGTTCGGTGCGCAAATAAAAAAAAAATGATAGGTTAAGTTATATCACTGAAGATCGTAAAGAAATCGTAAGAAAAAAGGATAGGTTAAGTTATATCACCTAAGATCGTGGCATTCGTACCAAGTACGAGGTAGGAAAAAAGGGAAATTTCACTAAAACATCGCTAAACGCTAAAACATCGACAAAAAATTGTAAAAATATGTCAAAAACTGATATTCAATTGATAAAAAAAGAGGGAAAAAAGGGCTCGTACCAAGTACGCCGTAGAAACAACCAATTAGCACTACTGAAATAAATGGAGTTTTCGCTGCAACGTCTGATTCTTTTACATGAAGCATTTCTATGAATGTGATAATTGCTATGATATTTGGTACAGTGGTCGCGAAGATATTAACGAACACTCTAGACAGTCGACCACGTCCTGTTATCGTCATACTTTCGTTAATAATACGGGAGAAAAAATACTCGTGGAATGCTCTTGGCAACTAAATTTTTGTGTATGAATTATGTTCGTTATTATTATCATCATCATTTCTTTTAAAGATATACACACTGAAGCATTTGTATTTTTGATATTTACTGTCTCTTTTCTTCCGCTTTAAACTAATCGCGGCGATGATGATAATGATGATTGCATGAAACGACAAGGGGAACCCCACAAAACTTTCTTAGTGCCATCGACATGATTGTAAGGCAACTTTCAAATCAATGGGACAAGCGACACGGGATGTTCACACTGTCACACTAGTGACACACACTTCCAGACTGTAAAATAGCATTCATTGCACATGAGGGTCCAAACAGCAAACGACACGTTCATATGGCGTATTCGCGTGCTACTTGTTACTTCGGTCGGAAAGCTCCTTAAAGGAAGGGTGCTCAGACCGAAGCGACGCGCTACAGGGGGAGTTCCCAACTAAGTGACAAGCGACATAATGCCTTCAGTCTATTAGCAAGCGTTGCTTGCGAACAACAGATAGGCGACACGATAAGCAACACGTGTCGCTTTGTCGCTTCTGCGTCGCTCAAACTGGGCCATTTCCTCAATAGCTAGCAACATGTTGCCGTGGTTTGTTGTTCGCACATACGCGATGCAATGAGTGTCTTGCTTTAGTGAGATTGCGCACCAAAGCGACAAGGGGCACGCGACACTTATCGCTTGAGGATTTCACCAACCGAACGCTTACCTGTGCTTCCCGTCATGCCGCTACGATGTGAAATGTTGCTCTTGATTGGCTCGTTTCCAAGCAACATGTGTCGCTTCGGTGTGAAAGTTGTCTTGGACCGAAGGACCCGTGTCGCTTTGGTGTGAAATCCTCGTATCGTTTGTCGCGTGTCGCTTTGGTCTAAAATCTCCTTGAGGAAACGGTGCAGTCAGAGCTTTTGTCCCTACGGTTCGAAAGGCTGCATTGATTTCCGACTGCTCGCTTTCAAGCGACATTTGTGGTTTGTCGCCTCGGTATGAAATATCTCTCAGGATACTATTTATATTCTAATAACATAGAAAAATAAACTCTAATACACAGTCCAAGACCTGACGTCCGGAATCACATTGCGATGTTTCTTCTTGTGTTACGCATGCTATTTATTTATTAATTTTATTTTACTTTTCTTTCCAAATTAATGCCATTTCGTGACTGCAAATCACTCCACAAATATAACTGTTTCCATCAATTCACTTACCTACCGCCTTTCTAGAGAAACAAATCTACACAATATATTCCAAAAACTAACTAAGCCGCATTACTTTCATACCAAAATTAGCACCTGGGTCGATCGCACTGCCATCTACTTGTCATCGTCTCGGGGAACCAGTTTCTTAGGTCGTGTTCCACACTACGTTATTCAAGGCGCTGTAACGATAGTCTACATTCTACACGTAGACTATTTTATACACGAAGATAAGGTAATTTATGTAAACAATATGGCGAAAGGTGATAACTTAGCAAAGGGAGAAGTGGAATTAAAATAAAATTATACTACGTATCAGTTGCTCATGTGTGAGGAGAACTTTTCGTACACTTTCTTCCAAATTCGAACAATTTCTCAGCTAGGAAGAAACCTAATATAGGAAATATTCTAGTGTTTTATGGGAAAAAGATCACTCTTACCTTACGACTGCCATCTGTTGTTGTTCTTTTGCATACTATTTATCTTGTTCCATAGTTGCTGGTCGACATTTTTGCAAAAGTTGAACGATGTTTTGAAATGAATAGGTGACTCTGAAAGGATTTTTCATGCTGAATTCAAATTTGAAAACCGTTTTGTTCCATCACGTCACAATTTTTCACAAATCGTGAAAACTGAATAGCATATAGGGGTCTATTATGGTATTATTGGGATCATTTGGGGTTTATATAATCATTTTACAGACACATAGAATAAATATTTTTTTGCAAATATAGTAATCAGTGGGACATATATTGAGATTGTAAAATCTATATTATATACTATATTCATGTACATTTTCATTTACACATGTCTAGAAAGAGATATAACATAGTGCATTTCGAATTACTGAGACTCAGGATCAAACTTCATTCTTTTTGACTTTCTGCCTTCCCCGACACCCGAAGTAGGAACATCTCTTCTTAACATCCAACAAAAATCTGCCATCATGGAAACATTCCATCGTCCCTGGTATCTCCGTTCCATCTCTGCTATGTCCTTGTGAAATCTTTCCCCGTGTTCCTCGCTGAAGTGTCCGAGATTACTCGGAAAGAAATCTAGATGTGAGTTAAGGAAATGCAATTTGAGGCTCATTTTACAACCAAGTTTACATAAATTCGTTAGCAGATTTTTCACAAAATGTTCATAGTTAACGCGTTTTTCATTGCCCAGAAAATGGGCAACCACCATTTTGAAACTTACCCAGGCATCCCTTTCCGTAGCAGTCATTTCTTCTTCAAAATCTGCATCCAACATCAGTTTCCGTATCTGAGGGCCAACAAAAATACCCTCTTTGAGCTTACCCTCAGTGACGGATGGAAATTTCCTGGCAATGTATTCAAAGCATTCGCCGTCTTTGTCTAACGCTTTCACAAACTGTTTCATTATCTCTAACTTAATATGCAACGGAGGAAGCAGTATTTTAGACGACTGAATTAATTGCCGTTGTGTCACATTCTTCTTCCCTGGAGAGAGAGATTCTCTACTTGGCCACGTTTTCACTTTCCAATGATTCTCCCTGTCCCGACTGTCCCATTCGCACAAGAAGCAGGGGAATTTTGTGTTCCCAGCCTGGAGACCCAACTTTGAAATCTCCACAGACAGACTAACCATGTTCTTCATATTTCACTTTCAGTAGCATGAACCTCAAAGTTTCATAAGTTTCCTTAAGCGACACAGAATATGCAACTGGAATCGATGGGAACACATTACAGTTATTTAACAGAACACCCTTCAGACTAGTCTGTGATGCATCAATGAAAAGTTTCCATTCACTTACATTGTAAGAAATACCATAAAATTCTATGACTTTGCTTATGTTGTTACAATAAACAAGGTTTTCGTCTTCAGTAAAGTATGGGAGTAGCTCTGTCTCTCGATGACTGTACCGTGAGAAATGTGTTCCTGGAGACAACAGGCTTTTCTTACTCAGTCGGGAACCAAGAAGTTGGGCACTCTCCTTTGGTAAATTTAGGTCTCTTACGAGATCATTCAGTTCATGTTGTGTGAAAGGTTGCGGAGTGCCTGTACTTGTACCAGGACAGAAATCGTCACTGTCATCATAGTGTGCACGTTCAACTTCAGTGTCACTTGAAGTGCTGCAATTATCACTACTCGTACGTGGTACAGGTACAGGTACATCTGGCCCATGAGGCACGGGCCTAATAGCCGATTGTATGTTGTTGGTATAGCTCACATTGCTCTTGTTCTTAGCACTGAAACCGCTAACATCTATAGCACAGAAATAGCAGTCATCAATGTGATTTTTTGGTTCCCGCCATACCATTGGTATTTTAAATGGCAATGCTTTCCTCTTGCCACACTTCCACAATCGCAAAGCTTCCACACATGTTTTGCAAACTTCATGCGGGGCCCAGTTTTTGTCCTGATCACCTATTTTAGCACCAAAATATTCGTGGTAAGCAGACCTCACAAATGTGGTGATAAGTTGTCTTTGCCTCTTCACTACATAGCTTCCACAAATGTAACAGAATACATGGGGCGAGTTCAAACACTTCCTGGACGACGATGATATTGTCTCTCGACACAACACAGCACGAACTATCGACAATGACGAAAACTTTATCAATTATTTTGCATTCCCTACTGCTATCTACAATACACTTAACTAAGGTTTTCGGATCACGTAACCTTATACACGGTAAATAAATTAAAAACTGTACTATTTGCATTAGTTGGTATCGAATAACAAAACTTAGAAACAAATTTATTGAATCATTCATTGTTAATAGGCGTCTTCAGCAATTTTGTTAATCATATAATGTAACAAGAGGTGCACTGCCATCTATCTGGAATATTATTAACTTCTAATTTCTGGGCAGGAATTACGATTTATATAACAATGAAGATTTCTAAATAACTGAGGGTGATACAACAAAAACAAGGTCACTTCTGAAATCAGCATCAAATGTAGTTTCAGAAACCACAATTAGTTTCCAAACATCAGAACCCATGTCGACCAGTGTAATAGCAGAGAAGAGAAATTTTGTTGTAAATAGGAATCTTTTCATTTCGTTAGGAAAAAAAATTAGTTGAAAGTGTCACTTTCCCTTCATGAAACCCTTGAAAATTAATTTTAATGCACTTTAGATTGTCTACGTAGTCTATGTAAACTACAACCCAATGTAATCTACACGTAGGTTACGTGTAGACAACGCATGTAGACGTAAACTTATAGTCTACTGCACATCACTGTTTTACGCACATAATTTCATTTCAGTCGCACTAAATTATGTATATTCTTAGATGGGCGTTCAAGGAACTTCATAATTACAAACTGAAGGATCCAAGGGCACATTATTATAGAAGAAAAATGCCTCGTTTACTTCCCCATTAAAAAAGTCCTTATTTACTCCTTCTTGGAAAAAAATCTTGTGGACGTCCATGTTCCATTGTAGTGGTTCTTTCATCTTCCCGTCACAGTTAACCCAACCGTACGAAAACGTAACGCAACAAAGAAAGCGCTCAGAATCTGACAAACCATTCTACAGCCAAAAAAAATATTAATTGATTGATTTGTTGTTTTAAGTACACTTTATGCACAGTAAGGCTATTCGGGACTGGACCTACAGTTTAAAGTGGGATCCGAACCACTATGCGCCTGCATCGCGTATCGAACCCGGGACCCCTTGATTACAAGGAGACGACAATACCATTGTGCCATCGGGGAGGCCCTACCGATATATATATATATATATATATATATATATATGAATGGCTTATTGCAGAAAGGGACCTGAGTCACATTTTTGAGGTATCGGAGTCACAACTTTTTCATCTCCTTTGTCTCTAGCAGCATACTGCAGGAGGGCGCATTGAGGGTTGCAAAATTAACTATTCATTATGCTAAAAATTTGAGCCAACAACAGCACATTTCTTTCTTACACTCTCAATATTATACGATTTTTCTTGTTTTTCTCAGAATTGTGCAAAAGTGACTCAGGTCCCTTTCTGCAAAGCCATATATATATATATATATATATATATATATATATATATATATATATATATATATATATGTGTGTGTGTGTGTGTGTGTGTGTGTGTAGTGTGTGTGTGTGTGTTTCAACTATTTTTATTTGTACATAGTCTCCTTACTGCTCTCTGCCTTTATTGTTGGAAAGGGAGTATAGGCGGAGTTCGTTGCCCTCTAATCCAGCAGTAGTTTAAACTGCCGAAAACAATTACCATCAGACGTCTTATATTTATGGTTTATTTTGACCTTAAGGCCACGCAAAATTAAACATTTCCTACTTTCTTCTGACTGTTTCTGGTCTCCTTTTAAATATATTTCTTTCATATAATTTCTAAATTAACTTCAGATTGTGCTATGGTTTAAGAATCCGTATCCCAGAATATCCAGTTTAATGCAAGCCATTATGTAATGTATTTGCGCATAATTTTTTGCATTTAATGTTACATACTTCTATAAGATAAGTTGTACATTTTTATACAAATCAGCACATGAGTATTGTTTACGATTACACTGCCATCTACAATAGAAATTTCAAACTTCTTGTATAATAGCTTAATGTACTGAAGGCTGATATTTCGGACAAAAGATGTTTTTTTCTGCAAGAATGTTTCTATGCATGCACGTCAATACTTGAAAGTGGAAGAAGTGAGGGCCATGAATTTCCCGCTTTGAGAAACTGTCCGTTGGATTATCAAATTTTACAGGCCTACATAAAATTCAATTTTTATTGACTTTATATTTCATTAATTCTTAAAACGGAATTGATAATTATATTGGGGTCGCAAGAACTCTAGAATTTCTAATTTGGATAGTGCTTTGGAGAAAAGCCTTGTAATCAAGGAGTCCCGGTTCGAGCTTTGGTGGAGGCATATTCCACAGCGGTCAGTTAAACTGTAGTTTCAGGCTCGATTAGCCTGTCTGATCACAAAGTGGTCTTAAACTTTGAGAAACTTTTTTTTTGTTGTTTTGAAGAAAATATGCCCCTTTCTGGATACTTGGCACAAGATTTTACATACCTAATCATTATGATATATCTTACGATATTTTAATATTAATGGCATGGTAGAGATTACTTTAAGCTGTGTGTGTTTTCACATTTATTCTTCGAACAAGTGAACTTTCCTTTCTTATTAAGTCCTCAACCTTGTTGTTGTTTTCTCAATATCTTTCGAAGTTTTGTCCCTCCCCCCTTTATTTTCCTGTTCACATCATATTTCCGTATTCCCTTCTATCTTCTGAGTTCCTTGTTGTTGTGTCTTCTTATTTGCCCAAGGCGTCTGTGAAACTTGTTTGTATTTTGTTCTTATTTTGTTGCATTTCTCCATCTTTTACAGTCTGCCGCCAATGTGTTCATCACGTCTTGATCAGTTTATTTGACATTCTCCATCCTGGCCTGCAAATGTGGCTTTGACGTCTTCAAATCAGGTTTGGTGTAAGCTTATCATTTCACAAATGAAATTAATTTGAATATGCTGTTTGAAGCGACGTCTCACGATTCGGAGCATTCAGATCAAGGCGACAGGGGGACACACGTCTCTTGGAAATCAACCGTCAGAAATAGAAGCAACCTTTCGAAGCAAAGCGACACGACAAGCCACACATGTCGCTTGTCGCATTCACACCGCTCGGATGGGCCGTTTTCTCAACGGCGTGCTGGTGTCGCACTGGTCTCTTGTCCGCGCATGTGCTTATGGAGATTTCAAACTGAAGCGACAAGCGACATCGAGAGTTCACACCGAAGTGGCAAACAGCACAGACCATTTCAGTCATTAAGCAAGCATTCACAGCGCATGCGCGAACAAGACAGAGAGCCACGTTGCACGCCATTGACAAAACGGCTGAGCGACACTCAAGTTGCAAGCGACACTTTTACGTTGTCGCTTTGGTCTGATAGACTGAAAGAGCCTGTGTCGCTTGTTACACAAGCGAATGACGCGGTGAATGCTTGGCTTTAGACTGAAAGTGTCCGTGTCGTTTGCCGCTTCGGTACGAAATCTCCGTGACGCTTCCTTCTGTCTGAAATTTCGTTGCACCTTCTGAAATATGTAAACACTGAAAGGTATGCAAAAAGTTGCAATGCTGAAATACATAAAATAAAACGATAAATATTGTATATTGCTAAGACAAGGGGAGTGTGTACTGCGACAGAGGAAATGAATGCAGTTAGAATATCAGTATCTTGAGGATCTGTCTTCATATTTATAAAAATGTGAAGAAGCACAGCGTTCTCCAGCAAGTGTTGGATGGATTTCAAGAAATGCTCTGCAACGGCATTAAGATTTTCTCATCTCAAACACTCAGAAAACTCTTGCAAAACTCATAACACTAGAATACGCACGATTGTTCTAAGGAGGAATCTGGAATTGAAAAAGTGGATATTATATTGCTGCGTTCTAGGGGAGGGGGGGCTGGATACCCAATAGAATATTTCGAAATTACCATTTTTAAAGTTGTTTGAAGACATGAATTGTAATCGGGGATCACTTTAAGGGCGATTTGAATTTAGCACCTGGGTTTTTATTTTCAGTGTTCCTTCCTGCTTTCATTTGGAAATGTTTCGAGGGGTTGTAGCTCCTTCAGCTGCCCCTTCCTGCGTGCCAGTGTCTGACAAGGTGGATCTACAATTTAAACATTAAGAAACTTACTACTTTGAATTTATATATACATGTTTACGCATAATTATACCTTTTCAAAAATATTATATCCTATCTTCTTAACAGAGGGCAGCACTTTGATTACATGACAGAAGATAGATTTTGAAAAACATTTCTCTTTCAAATGTCCAAACTATATTTGGAAAAACGTGATTTGTTTAGAATTTCTCTTAGGATACATAGGACAATCAGCCAGAAAACAATTTCAGATATGAAAAACCCATGAACGAAAGAATTTCATGAATTTTGAGGGGATTCATTCAATAAATAAATGTTACACCTATTACGTGATAAGGAACACACTATTACCTATTGTTTCTAGTTTAACAGAGTTTCAGGTACGGATATTCTTTGTATACCTCCTATAATAGATATTCTCTGTCAGGTGTAGTTCAAATTTTACAAACGTGCTGGCCTATATATCAATTTCAGGTGTAATACAATTTGGACTGTAGTTAATAATATGAAGAAATATCTGGCTACGGTGTGGGGGGGTGTCTAATGCTATTTTTTAAGGTAAAATAAATGTAATGAAATATAAGACCTATTTTATTTTTATAATTTATATTATTACATCATGATTGACAAAAATTACATTGTAATTGTTATAACTATTAATCATTAAGCGATTAATCAATGTAAGCTTCCACAGGAAGAATTATTTCTGATTAAGAGTATTGAGTAAGTCTTCAAGTACGTAGTTAATCAATGATTTTTTAATATAAATGTTTCTTTATTAGATGTGTGCAGTGGCGGCGATTGAATGTGAAAACTGGGTGGCAAGGGAAGTTTAGCATTAAGAGGCCATAGTGTGGGGATAAAGAAGGAACATTTTAGGGGGTCAAGTCCCCCACCAAATCACTGCCTGTGTATAATATGTAGAATGTCTATGAGGTACTACGGGTCCTGCCCGATGGCGCAGTGGTAGCGTCGTCGCCTTGTAATCAAGGGGTTCAGGGTTCGATAGCTGGTGGAGGCACATAGTGGTTAGGAACCCATTTGAAACCGTAGGTCTCTTCCCGAATAGCCTATATGTGAACAAAGTGGACTTACAACCTCAAAAAAAGTTGGCGCATGCGTGTAAGAAACTGGTAAAATGTATGAACATAGAGATGTGGAGGTAGGGCTTCAGCCATTCTCGATTTCATCCATTGTGGAGATGATTTATTCAGCATCACACTCCGGCTGCCTTTTCTCCGAGGCTAGGTGATCCACAGAGCCGATTTATGAAAGGTCATCCTGGAAGAATTTCCATCTCATATCACCATACACAGCACCACACCTATTCTTATGCTCATGGTAAAATTTCAGACTTTATTGTCAATTGTAATGAAAGCGATAACAAATACTTCATCCTTGTTTTGCCTATTTGTAAGAAGAATCGTGTAATTCTTTTGTATTTTGAGGAGCACTATTCCATATGAAAATGCTTAAAGACTTCCTCAATAACATTAATTAATGTTGGCCATCAATTCAACGAATCAAACATCATTGTGGAAAAAGACATGGGCTTTAAACTAGAACTTGGTTCATCGCAAACACAAGAATAATGAACACGCGACTATGTGTACCTATCAACGACGGTGTACGCAAATACCAGGAACGTTTAGTTATGCGTGGGTATAAAGCGCATGTAGCTTCCACTGAATTTTGAACTTATCTACTTCTTCTTCTTGTGCACCGTGGATGACGGCTGGAGACAGTCGTTCCAAAATTTGTCCATTGAGTGGTAGAGGTGCTTTGTCACTCCTCCTAGTCCGTGGTTCTCATCCGGGTAACTCTGGAAAAAAATTGCAGTGATTTTGAATGTAGTGTAAAAGTTAGAAACACAGTAGCAAAAGTTTGGTACAGTGGGATCAATGAGTATTACCGTGCAAATTGTCCATGACTATTATCATTAATTTTTATCTTATGTGTTTTTCAGCTATGGATTTTTATGGAAGGTGGTGTAGAAGTTGTCAACAGCCTGTTTTGAGCTTTCCTTTAATTGCTGAAGCTCTTATTGGGTCAAATAAAGTGCACGAACATGGTGATGGACAATTTGCACGGAAATACTCATGGATCGCACTGTATCAGCAGGAAGAAGCAACGACTTGTTACGCCTATTCATAATTGAGCAGCTGAACATTCAAAAGCTACGTTTAAATGCATGTTATGACGTCATTTCTATTAGATGACGCAATTATATGACTTTTGAAGGTGGTTATCGACTAACCTGTAGGTTTCCTGTTTTGGACATTGACATGTACGTGATACTGCTTCAGTTTGTTGTATTTACTTTGTGGAATTTTGAAAGCAGGTTGATCAATACTAACATTATTATTCTTTTCAGAGCTTGTTTTACACGTGGAAAGCATATTAGTGGTATCTGAGTAGTGCTAAAACGGAAAGAATTATGGACTGCACTGCCGATACCTATGTGATTGGTGTATATGTTCAACAATTTTGTAATAATGTGGTGGTTCAAGTTGTAAACGACAAGCTACCAGAGGTTGCACATGGACAGCGAAATCTGTAGAAAACTAGACAACAGAAGAACGAGAATGTCCATTCTCGAAGACGTGATAGTTTATCACAGTGGATCATAGAGAACTGAAGTTCACGTAGAAGAGGAAGGTCAAATAAAGAATATCTGGATCAAATAATTGAAACTGTACAAAGAAGTAATTTCCAAGAACTAGAAATCGTAATCCAGCTACAGGAACAAATGAAGAGATACTGATTGACAGATATACATTTCTAGGGGTAAACGGTGATATGTATTTGTGATGTAAAAATCGTAATGTAAAAGTATCCCATCGTTAAAATAATGTAAGGTAACTACAGGTAGACAAAGAAAAGAAACCCCTCTGGCGTTGTAGTCGAATTTTGCAACCGTAAGCGAGCAAAAGGAGCGTGGGGGATGCAATCAGCTGCTTGCCATGTACTCCTTCCCTGCGTTGCTAAAATGTGCTACGGTCTTCAACACATCGTCGTCACCTTCATTAAGCGCCAAGTGTCTGTTTCTTCAAGAAAGAGGAAAACCCGACAGAAAGAAAGCGTAGACGTAGTATTTGGCACTGTGGAAATTTATGACAACGAAGAGAGGGATGGAAGTTATATGGCAAGACGGGAGCAGTCGGGCAGAGACAAGAGGAGAAAACAAATGACTATCCACTTTAGTTCGCGAGTTTGCCGGGGTTCTTCTCATCTTGGTTAAGCTGTAAACTGCTAGACCACAATTCAAAGGCTTTGTACAACATCATGAAAAGCCACACTTTTGGTGAAAATCGATTTTGGGTCCAAGTAATGTGTTGCTATCATATCCAACTACCAGTGATGTGCCTTATACTACAAGTGTACGTCTAATAAATGCGTTGTCTACACGTAATCTACGCGTAGATTACATTAAGTTGTAGTTTACATAGACTACGTAGGCAATCTAAAGTGCATTTAAATTAATTTTCAAGGGTTTCATGAAAAGAAAGTGACAGTTTCAACTATATTGGTTCCTAACGAACTGACAAGAATCCTATTTACAACAAAATTTATCTTCTCTTCTATCATAAACTATGAAAGATGATAAATAGTATGCAAAAAAGACAACGGATGGCAGTCCTGAGGCAAAATTAGTCTTTTCCCCATAAAACACTACAATATTTCCTGTGTTAGGTTTTTTCCTAGGTGAGAAATTGTTCGAATTTGCAAGGAAGAGTATGAAAGTTTCTTCTCACACATTAACAACTGAAACGCGTTGTAATTTTATTTTACTTCCATATCGCCCTTTGCTAAGTTATCACCTTTGGCCATGTTGTTTACATATATTACGTCATCTACGTGTTTAAAATAGTCTACGTGTAGAATGTAGACTACCGTTCTTTACACGTAGACGCACATCACTGACAACTACTTCAAGTGGTATTTCCGAAAATTTCTAAGAGATAGCAGCACCATGCAGCCTGTCATGTTGTTGATAAATATGTATTTAAAAAATTATGTAGCCTGACAATCATTAGAAAAATTGTAAAAAATATTGAAAAGTTAAAAGTCGCTCTACTGAAAATTTAAGTGGACGTGGCTTGTCATGTTATTGAACCAAGCCTTTCAATTGCACAAGCTCGATTTATAAAACTAAAAACTCATATTTTCCAGTAAGTTCACATATACCGATAACTTACTATTTCAAAATCTTCATTATTTTGTGCTACTCTTATTCCTATTTCATCCTTTATAATAGACTAGAGTTAATTGAATGAATGAATTTGAAATTGTAGGTGCGTCAGCACTTAGGCTACTTTGCACACGTTACATTATACGGGGTCCAGCCCCTTACCCTTACTAAAATCAATACGTGTCTGAGGAATAAAATATTCTTGGCTTAAAGACTGAGGCTGTAAAGGAGCACTCAGCACATGTGTGGGCAAAACACATGACAACACACACAGATAATTACACTCTCTGTATTACCAAACGCAGAGCCTCGTCAGTTTGCAAAAAGGCAGTCCAGGGTGTACTACGTGGAAGTGAGGTTGACATTAGGGTGCACTACGTGGAAGGGTCGCCCTAGTTAAGTGGAATGCATGATTGTCGACTAACCTGTTGCCTGAAGAGGATGTCGTTTCTCTCCAATTGCCTGGAGAGCATCATTGATTGTTGGTAGTGGACATTGTCGTCTGCGTTGCCGTGGATCAGGTAGTACGTTTTGTTGCTGAAGTTTTTCACAAGCCTTGTGACGTCACTGGCGTTGTAGCCTCCCTCGTTGTCGTCTTTGGTAGGCAGGGACATGTAACGTTCCGTATATATGGAATCTGAAATAATAATATCAATAATAATATTGATAGTGCGGTATAGCTAACAACAAACATAGTTATTTTTCTTCGCTCTGGTACTCCTAGAAACTATGGCCTGAACAATGCCAGATTACAAAAATATCAAGCAAGTATTCATAACAGAAAGATCACATCTTTGGGATACCCTGTATACGTAAGTATTTTTAAATGATTGTTATATAGCGTCGCTTTCTTCCACTGTTGGGTAATCGCGACGATGAGGATGAAATTCATGATGTGACATGCACAAAGAACATCTATGTCAATTCGAACCCGGGACCCCTGGCGTCATGACGCGCTGTGTTAACCACTCTGCCACGGAGGTCGGCAACAACGGAAAGACAAAATTAAAATAGGTGCAAACTTTTTCCAATGAGATAAGAATAGAGTCCACTTACATAGCACCGGGTACATTAAATCCCGTGAGGAATAGCGATGTTCTAACTATGCCTGCATTCCTTTCATAGTCATTATTAACCTCTTTTCACATTGATGTTTTACATTGTATTGTTGAGAAATGACATCAATCTTAATTAAAACCATATCTGTTCTTTTGTCGACAAAACTTACCTAGGATTACATTTCTTAACGAATAGTGACGTAAATGTCTTTTCTTGTATCTAGCCGTAAAATATTAACTATTTTGGGGACACATTGTACATGTAAGTAACGCTTTTTTGCGTGTATGTTTGCGTGCGTTTATACGATGTCTGAGCCAGATTTTGTGGGGCGTGGTTAGCGTAGAGCGTTACGAAGCCAAGGTCTCAGTTCGAATCCTTCGATGTGATGATTCTTCCATCATCTAATCATTAATTATCCTCATCGCCACGGTTAATCTACGAAAGGTAGAAGAGCGACGTAAAATAACCAGAGTTACACTGATGCAAAGATGCCCCAACCTTTGTATACGTGAAAAATTATCAAATTCTTCTGACAAAACATTTCCGATACAGAAATACAAACGTGAGCATGCGACATATATGAGATGCCTACAGATAAATATTTTGTTCACCTCCAACAAATCGGATCACTACATTTGCTTTTCAATGTATATATTCACAACTAGAAAACTTTATTAAGCACTACTTTTCACAAACTTGACATTCATACACATTCAACAAGACACATTTGTATATTGGCCTCCATTGAAAAAAAAAATCAATTTGTGCCTTCAGATTTCCAGGTTCGAACCTGGATGTATTGTGTCTTTCCACCATGAATTTCACCAGTTCATTATTCATCCATGAGGTTGAGAAGCTATGTCAACTGAACAAAATGCAACACAACGTGAATGCGTAACAAGTCACACGTGGGCAATAGACGAATTACGATTTATTTTGTGCTTTACAGTTTTTGCAATATCGTTCATATATCTCTCAGAGCACTTAAAAAGATCTAGGACTTCATCAACCTCAACAGAGCTGCCACCTTGTGGTGAAGTTACAAAGAATACGTCCCAGACGAGCGGATAGGGACAGCATTAGCACCCTGGGAAATTCATGCTAGCAGCACCAAACCTGGCCTGCCTAAACTATCCACGAATGCATATAATAGCATAAATAAGCATGTAAATAGGTTTGGCAAGTTATATTTTGTTTATTTAAGCTATAATATGCATACGTGGATAGGTTAGGTGTTGTGCTTTTAGCATGTACTTCCAAGTTGCTAAGGCTGTTGCAAGCCGCTTGTCGCAGCCATGTCCCTGCCTAAAGACAAACATGAATTATATTTCAGAAATAAATCCTTACATGCATTTAAATTAAAAGAGTAAGGGAAGCAGAGATATTTAGTAAAAACATAGAGTTTTCTTCAGCATGCGTCCGTCTTGCAGCGAAGACCAGGGATTATCTTGCGTAGGATGTCTTTTCCCCAAGGTGTGGGCGAGAGGTTTTCTTGTTTTGGTGAAAACAAAGTTTGTTCTAAGTTCGGCTTTTCCCCGGCTAATATTTCTCTCTTACGTGCGCAGTTTACAAAAGATTCCAGGGTATTCCTTCTCCACGCTAAGTGAAGTTTAGTTTCTCTCGCTGAGGAAGAAAGGTGTTGTAAATAGAATTCTGTGACAAGCTCCCCTCTCTTTGTGACCGAAGAAAGGTGTCTGGAGTTTGGTATAATATAGTTTCGTTTTATTCGGGACGCAAGGCAAGTATTCAGTTTAGTTTTGTCTGTGATGTGCGTCTACGTGTAAACAACGATAGTCTACATTCTACACGTAGACTATTTTATACACGTAGATAACGTAATCTGTGTAAACAACATGACAAAAGGTGATAACTTAGCTAAGGGCGCTGTAGAAATGAAACAAAATTATACTGCGTATCAGTTGCTAATGTGTAAGAAAACCTTTCATACTCTTCCTTTCAATTTCAAACAATTTCTCACCTAGGAAAGAAGCCTAACATAGGAAATATTTTAATGTTTTGTGGAAAAATGACTGCTTTTGCCTCACGACTGCCATCTGTTGTCTTTTTTTTCATACGATTTATTTTCTTTTGAAGTTTGTAGAAGAGAAGAGAGAAATTTTGTTGTAAATAAGATTCTTGTCAGTTCGTTAGAACAAATATAGTAGAAAATGTCACTTTCCTTTCATGAAAGCCTTCAAAATTATCTCTAATGTACTTTAGATTGTCTATGTAGTCTATGTAAACTACAACTAAATGTAATGTACGCGTAGATTACGTGTATACAACGTATGTAGACGTAAATTTATAGTGTACGACACATCACATTGTGTCAGCACTTGGGCTATTTTCACCGTTATTAGCGGATGCTATGACCCTCACCATAGCTAACGTGTCTCTGAGGACTAAAATCTCTTTAATCAAGTTAAAAGCTGATGCTGTAAAGGGGCACTCAGACGCCAGAGCCTCGTTGGGTCTGCAGAAGTGCAGTTTACCAGGGTGTATTACGCGGAAGTGAGAGACCCCAACAATAAAAAAACATGTTAACAATTTGCTCAATTAATTTCTAAAACTGATGATGTCCTTTTAGAGTATGCTTATGATGTCGTTGCCGTTAGGTCCTGAGGATTCTATGTTTTATGTTTTATGTGTAGCATTATTTCAGGACAATGCCTTATCTGAAGTGCCAAAGCATGTACAGTCACGAACATTTCTGGATTGAATGTTGACAACTCACAATTGTTTATCGAAACTCTTCTTGACCTACATTAATTTTTGGGTATTTGGTGATTCACTGTGTCTAGATGCAAGATAATCGGGCATTTTTTGAAAGGAACTCTCGATTCAAATGAGTAGCAACAATTCAAAAATGGTCTAGTCCTAGTTCTGATCCCTACTTGAAGAGGGCGAGTGTGTGCATGCTTGTTCCAAGAGGACAGCACAACTTGTCATGTTGCTACAGCTCCAACGCAGTGTTCGAAGTGAAAATCCCTAGATGAGGGAATGCTTGGACGTGTAAAACAGGGAGAGAATGAATCATATTATCCTTGTCGGGGCTGCAGTGGCGGCGAGTGGGCTCCAAAACCGGGGGCAAGGTGCCAAAACTGGGGGGTGGGGCAAAGACAGTATATTTCAAAGATATGGTATAGATATGGTATAGCATAGTGCGGGGCATAAGTGGCGAAAAGTGGGGGGGATGTCCCCTTGCTCCCCCTAATCACCGCCACTGAACATCTCCTGCTTCCCCCCAACCCCACCCCCACTTTCAGTATTTAATAGACCCCTATGTGAAAGATTGTGGGCTGAAAGTTCAATGCTAGAGTCTAGGGTTTTAGGTCTCAGAATGATCAATTCTGTTTCCAGAAATACAAGTTGGGTCTCACTCTTCGCACGCAAACCAGACACCTTTATGGTCAAGCGCCGTCCTCCATGTTCTGACAATGCCTTCGTTGTTAGGTTAGGCTTAGCTCTCTTTGCATAAATAATGCAAGCCCCGGTAAAGCCCAGAAAAATTGCAGTTCATAGAACTTCTGTCAATATGTCACTCGTTTAAAATCCCTCCCATTTCTCCAAAATTGGTGGGTACTAGGAACACACTGTTTGAATTTATGTAATCAAGTTATGATATTTAAAACCTTTACCGTAATATATCCAACTGGTTACGGGAGCAACCGAAATCCCGCATTTGAAAACTCCTTCCGTGTCTTTAGCCAGGGACATGGCTGTCGCATATCCTCCGTAACTCCACCCCCAGACGGCAGTCCTGTTGGGGTCGATGAAATCATAGTTCTTTTGCAGAGCCCTGAAAGACAAATAAGCGATATATTAGAAAATAATAAGCACAATATTACATTCACATGAAAAGTATCAAACATTGTAAAATAGGAATTCGATCTTGCCTGAAAACCCGACTCAAACAGATTAATTTAACCTAACCTAACCTAACCTCACTAGATAATTTTCATTCAGTATTTTAACCTTTAGACCGCCGAGCGGGTTTTCGAAAGTAACCTCTCTCTGGCCGCCGCCTTTGCGTGCGATTTTTAAATTTTACACATATTTCAGAAAAACGTTACATCTCGGAGAAAATTTCAGCAATCTTCTTCGGGTAACTTTTGTTTTGCAGCTAGAACATCAGGGCATGCAACCGTGTAATAATCAAAATTCCAAATCCAAGAAGAGGAGTTATGTGAGCCGCGGCCCCCATCTTTCAATAAAAAAAATCATAAAAAATGGGAGGTTTTTTCACGTATTCGATAACGTAATGCAG
Source organism: Lepisma saccharinum (assembly GCF_977018435.1). Taxonomy (NCBI): domain Eukaryota; kingdom Metazoa; phylum Arthropoda; class Insecta; order Zygentoma; family Lepismatidae; genus Lepisma; species Lepisma saccharinum. The sequence continues at coordinate 31,059,959 of NC_139248.1, read as the reverse complement.
CCAGGAACATGAAATGACTTTCATTTTGTTGAGAAAGGACCATTCCTTTAAATTGAGGCTAAAGTTTACCTCTCCTTCCCAAAATAGCGAGGTAAGAGGGGCAAACTCCCCATTTGTATGATTTTCTAATTAAAAGTTGGGAGCCGCGGCCCACGCAACCCCTCTTATTGGCTTTGGCGTTTTATTTCCTGCACAGTTGCATGCCCAGATGTTCTAGCTGCAAAACAAAAGTTACCCGAAGTAGATTGGTCAAATAGTCTACGAGTTATAACAATTTTTCGGTTTCGCCGAGGCCTTTTGGCGGGAATTTGAAACTCTTACACTTATTTGACAAAAAATGCTATAACTCGTAGACTATTTGACCAAATCTACTTCGTGTAACTTTTGTTTTGCAGCTAGAACAACAGGGTATGCAGCCGTGCAGAAATCAAAACGCCAAAGCCAATAAGATGGGTTGGGTGGGCTGCGGCCCCCAACTTTCAATGAAAAAATCATAAGAATGTTTTTTTCCACATATTCGATAATTGAATGCACCCAGGACCATGAAATGACTTTCAATCGGTTGAGAAATGACCATTCTTTGAAAATAAGGCTAAAGTTTGCGTCCCCTTGCAAACATAGCGGGGGAACAGGGGCAAACTACCCATTTTTATGATTTTTTTCATTGAAAGTTGGGGGCCGCGGCCCACCTAACCCCTCTTTGGCGTTTTTATTCCTACACGGTTGCATGCCATGATGTTTTAGCTGCAACACAAAAGTTACCCGAAGTAAATTGGTCAGATAGTGTACGAGTTATAACATTTTTTGTCAAATAAGTGTACAAATTTAAAATTCGGGCCAGCTTCCATACGTAACTTTGGAGTCGAAGGGGGGGGGGGGAGGAGAGGGTCCTGGGGGGATGTTCTTCCACATGACATTTCAAAGTTTTATCTGAACATCTGTCAGCGTTTACAACCTCACATACAAGTATGAAGGTGCTAAAAGCACATGAACTTTTTAATCAGCACAATGAGTCACCAGTGACCCATCGGCCGACTACGCCTATATTTTCTACGGGTCACATGTGACCCATTGGCCAAGTAAAGGTTAAGCTTGTTTAAGCACACATTGCAATTCAAATTGTACTTTCAGTTTCACACGTCCCTCGTTGATAATACACCAACAAATTTTAATTAGTTTATATGACACATGTAAATTACTCATTCACTATGTGTTGTATTTTGATCATTGGACATAGTATTTCTAACTTTTGGATGAATGATGAACTGATGATGGGATGAAAGGAATAATACATCCATCCTTCAACCAGGTTCGAAACTAGGATTCCTGACTTCGTAGAACGATATACTGACCACTTCGCCATAGAGGCCGGCTTCACTCATTTATTTACATACCAGTGGCGTGCATACAATGTAAGCTACCGAAGCATTGCTTCGGAATGCAATAACGTAACAATATATTATGTCATTATAATCATACGATTATTCCATAATATCTAGATAAAACCGTTCCATTTCTTCGCTACACATAGAACAAATACTAGCCCCTGCAGGCCTTAACTGAGGTTGAGCCGAAGCGATCTCCCTCTCGCATCAGTTCAGCAGTAGCAGACAGTTGCGCGCGCACCTCAAGGTCACGGTCCGTGTGCGCGTATTTCTGCTATAAGCGAAGCTAGCATCGGACAGGGAGTTAACAAATGCAGGGAAATTTCCCTCACCACAGGGAAATTTGAGGGTGAAAAGGGAGATGGGAAATTTAATGAAAAATAGCTAAAAAACAGGGAAATTTAAACTCACATTTTCGTTTCATTCTTTTAAAAAGTTCAAAAATATTTTTTTTCAGCGTGTGCTTTTTCCAAATGAATAGTTAGCAACAGTGACACTTTTCAGTAAGCTTTCTTTCTCCCTGTTATAGATGACCTTGACCGGTCAGTCTTATATTTGTCGCGTTTCCTAGAAAGGCCTCAATGCACGAGCAGCGCTGCACATGGGTAGAATTTGGGACGCGATTTTCAACTTCTTTCCTTGTTCCATCCATCATTTTATAACGTTTGTTAGTGGCTGTGTGTGTGACTTTGTGTGTCCTGTGTCGTTGCAAGAAGAATGGAAGAGGTGACTGATGCTGATAGGAAGCTACCTGCAACTCCCAAAAAGGTTAGAAAGCGTCGTGGGGATTTATATACGTATGAAAAGAAACATGTGAAAAAATTTCGTATTGAGTAGCAGGAAGACCTGCATTTCAAAGGCTGGCTACAATCAGTTAAAGGTAACGAGTGTAAGTGTCTTGAATATCATAGAAATGTTTGTATCCCAGGTGAGGCTAGTGGGAAAATTTTATCTTTCTTTTTCCCCAGGAAAATTTGAAAAACGTATAGCACCCGACACCACTTCGGTGCGCCCTGTTATCTTCTCTTGTTCGAGAATATCTGCTCATTACTTCACACTTTTATGATTTTCATAAATATTTAATAATAATAATAATAAAGTTTGTTCCTTAAGCAAAACAGGCGTCAAAAGAAAAATATTAACAGCAGGCCCCTAGCTAAGGTTTGACAATGGGTGGGTTTCAAAGTCCGACAATCATTGCGCCGAATACGAAATTTTTTGGGTTTGGGGATTTTTCAATACCTTAGCGTTTTATTTTAAAATTCAAATGTTTATTTAAGAATAATTATATTATGAAACTATGATCAGTTTCTAGTATTTTATTCAATGGGGGGTTAAAACCAACAAACCCCCTTATATACGGTCCTGATTAACAGTTATAGTAATACAAAAATACAGCTTCAGATGTGTTTTGAAAATCGAGGGAAATTGTGGTCGAAAAAGGGAAATTTTACACTGGTAAAAGGGAAATCCTACATTCGGAGATTGGCAACACTGAGTTAGTTTACTCTATACAGAGACAGAGAGTGTATTGGAGTGTTTCAACTCGTATTGTTTTTGGTTTTCCCCAGATAATAAAATTGTGCTTACAGTAAAATTGATATTAGCTCTAATTATATCAATATCTATTCTTTTAATTTAATCTGTTACCAGCTGTGATTTTTATCAAGGCAAGCCTGTCCCTTCATTTACTATTGTTTACTCAAAAATTATATATTCACTTCTTCGGCTATCTAAATGGTCACCGCACGCCACTGTTACATACTAACCTCTCGCCCCACGTCACATCATGTCCTTAAGAAAGTGTCGAGAATTTGTAAACAACCGCTGGAAGCCAAGAGTTATTTTCGTTTATTATGTCGCCAGAGCTTCGTTATCCTGAACAAAGGCTTGCCATGCCTGCCTCGGAAGGGAAGTCGTTCTTGTAGAAAACTTTCTTGGACTGAAGATCGAAAGCAGATACTTCAGACTGCTTTATACATAACTCAGGTCTGCGCAAATCTATTTTATACGTACATTACTGTAGGTACCGGCAAAACAGAATTTAATAAATGTGTTAATTAAGCCTTATTTGTACGTGATTCATTTATACCTAATTCGGTGTTGTACGTACTAATTTTCATAAAATACAGTTTGTTTGAACGTAACCAAGCTACAACAATGTCACAGAAGTGACGGCCATGGACAACAAAAAGGGGAAAAGTTACACGCTTTACCAGAGAATAAAATTTATACAGGAAGTGAATGTTAATACACATGAAACTAAAACTGAAATACCTGTAGATTTTGGCATAGCTTATACCATAAATTGCACAGTAATTAGTAAAAAAAGAATGCTATTTTAGACCATTTTAAAAAAATTGGTAGTAAAACTGTAAAAGTATAGTGTTTACTGTAGTATTTTAGTGTCAATGTGTTCACTTTTAGATTCATTAATTTACCACTTTAGAACAGAAATAATATTATATACATCTTGTTCCTCAAAATGAATACAATTACTGTATTTTAATAATGATATGACATGGTATCCAAACCTGATTTGTAAGTAATTCTCAGTTATACCACAGATCTGTGGTTATACGCATTATTTTCTCTCCACCTTGACATACTTATAATTCAGATTAAACTGCATTACCTGGTAACATTGATCTGGTCTTCGATCTCAACAGTGCCCAGGTTCCTGTACCCGGCGAAGAGCATATTATCTCCTTTAAGCCCAGAGCCTCGTCCGTCTATGAGGGCCACGATTATGCTCTTATTGGTCACCAGGTACGTGGAGAAGTCGATTCCAAAGCTATCAGATATTTGATTGGAGTTTGGCCCGGCGTATCTGCAACGAACATAACAAAAGATTAATTCTACAATAATAGAGAAATCAGATAGGAATGATAGCAAGAAAGTAGTTGATTTGACTATAGTAGTGTTCGCCAGGGTGAAAACTGGGGGAAGAGGGATTTCTCCCCCCTCGAACGATTTTGTCCTAAAAGAATTCCTCCCCCAATCAAATATTTCCGGGAAAGGGAGAGTTTTTGTTGCAATTGCAATGATATTGAATTAATTTTGACTTCAAATATACTTCAATATATATGTGCAATAAGAATGAAGAAGAATGGAAGAAAAATATTACTACGAAATCTAAGTATTTTATATTAAGAGAAATCAAAAACTACACAAAAACTTATAAGTAATAAAACAATATCAACTATATTGTAATTCACTGACATTTTTAACCGGTTAGTAAAATAAATTGTTTACTATTTTATATAAATGTCTGACATATATGATAATATATATATATATATATATATATATATATCACGCACACACACACAAAACATGCATGTGTGTATGTGTGTGTGTGTGTGTGTGTGTATATATATATATATATATATATATATATATAGGTGTGTGTGTGTAATATAATTCTGTATACACCAATGTCACAGTTTGAATATCGGGCAAATATTATGAGACAACCTACAAAGGTGTACCGGACAATAATTATGGGACAGAGGGAGTATATTTTTTAAAATATCTCAAAATTTATTTTTATACTATATAATAACATACTAAATATGTGTATCATATAATAATTCATGTGTTAGCACCGTGGTGTTTGGAAAATTTCAGACACAATCAAATCATTAATTGTAATAAAATATACATATGTGTATGTTTCATTTATGTTTCTGGTACATAATATAAGCCTTCATATTTAAAATACCTCCCCGATGTTGTAGTTGTAACATTTGCAGCCTTGTAATCAAAGGTTCCGGGTTCAATACCCGAGTGCTTGGGATCCAACATTAAACCGTAGGACCAGTCCCGATTAACCTCTCTGTGCATAATGTGGACTTGATAACAAACTCAAAAGAAACTAAAATATATTTATTCGATACGTACCTTTATGAACAGGGAACAGATTTTAAGGTGTTTCACACCGATCGTTTGAGACATGTATTTTAGGACATGAAATCAAATAAAATGAACACATGTTGTTGCACTTTTTCGTGATATTAGCTCATTTATCCCCTTTTTATCCCTCTCTTTGATGCTTCAGCACCTTTTTCCTTCCCCTTCTGTCATGTTTTGTTCAAAAATTGAACAGAAATATAAATAATTTTTACTCTTCCTGAGCAGAACGAGAGCTATAAAATTATATAATATACTCACTGCAGCTCCAATAATTCACAAGTTAATGTAGCAAAACCCGCTATGAAAAAATACAAACTTCAACTAAATCTATTTGGCAGAACCACAGTTCTATATGCGGTTCGCACATTACATACAGATTGCACCTTAAGGGCCTCCCCCATGGCGCAGTGGTAGCGTCATTGCCTTGTAATCAAGGGGTCCCGGGTTCGATACCCGGTGGAGGCACAAGTGGTTCGGATCCCACTTTAAACTGTAGGTCCAGCCCCGATTAGCCTTAATGTGCATAAAGTGGACTTAAAACACCAACTCAACAACAGATTGCACCTTAAAATCCTTTCCCTCTTTATGACAATACAAACCATCAACCAGTTTTGCTTCAATGACCATTCATTTTATTTTCCTCTCTCTACTTATGCACATGCAGTACCTTAAATACTTTCTCTTAATAAACAATTTCCAGTGAATGCAGCAATCCAAAACTTACTTGCTTCACGCAAAGTTATGCATTGTAACTGAATTATGCTGCCAATGTAAATTATGTATTATCAAAGTGACGAACTGAACTTATCTGGCCGGAGAGTGAAAGTCTGACATCTGGCGGGAAAATAATAAACTACGAGGAAGCTTTCCTGCATTTAGTTCAGGATATTCTCCACAGATGGCGAGAGGTAGGAATGCGCATAACGCATGGACGTATTGACAAATATTTTCTGTTTCCGTACGTTACCTGTTGAATGAAACCGCAAAGATGATTAATGGTGTATTTTATTCTGCATTTTTGTTTAATTACGTCACTTTTCTGCCTCGTTTGTTAAATCACGATAAGGGTGAATGATGAATTGATGACGTAGATGACGCAATGCATGCAATGTAACGTATATACCTAAACCCAGCAATAATTAACTGTCAGATGGACGAGCTCCACTCAGCGCTAAGCACATCGACTGGATATTCACAATGTCAATTTCAGATACATGCATACTATGGATATTCACTGAACGTACAGTGACGAAGAATTCTGAGTTGTAGGGACTTCATTGACAGTCAGTATGTTAATACAACCCAGAAGTCCCCTTGACTGTACATGAGATATCCAGTCTCTCTCTCTCTCTCTCTCTCTCTCTCTATATATATATATATATATATATATATATAGACAGGATCTATTTTATATATCTAAGAAGGATATCTCAAACGTAGCTATACAAATTTGGATATCTAATATATGTATGTTCACATCTTTCCATAAATCCAAAAATCCCGGTTTTCCCCCGCCGAGGATCGAACCCGAATCTCTCGTATGGTAGTGAGACGCTCTAACGACTCTTTTTTTTTAAGGAATGCCCCTATGCAGAAGTATTCCCCGACAAACACAAACATCCATGTCCTGACCGGGATTCGAACCCGGGACCTCTGGCGTCGTAGCGCGCTGAGCTAACCACTCCGCCACGGAGGCCGACAACGTCTGAGCTACTGCGGCTCATCTACCCCTTCAAAAATTGTAGGTAAATTTATTGACCACAGAATGATTTTTGTTGTTATTTAGTTTCTCTCTTCTGTTACTTTTGGCTAATCTCGAAGGCGAGGATGAGTGATGATGTGATGTAATTGATAAAGGGACACTCACAAAGAACATCCATGCCCTGACCGGGATTGAACCCGGGACCTATCGTAGCGTGCTGTGCCGACCTTCGTGGCTGATTGGTTTGCCAAAAGTGGCAGAAAACCCACGTAAAATATCCTCATTCAATCAGCACATTAATTTTCTCTTTGCATATTTTCAGACGAAGTTATTTATTTGGTGATATATTTCAAACAGATGAAGGGAGTGAGTGATTGGAGAACCGATCCTGTATGCTACTGTAAAAATCATATGCATTAGAGAGCCTCCTCGATGGCGGAGTGGAACTCCGCGACGAGGCGAGGTAGAGAGCAGACGTGTCTAGCGAGCGCTCCCGAACTTTCGTCAAGTAGAGTATAATCAACACGCGGAAATTGTTTCTACAGACAGGTGATTATTATACTAACAGCAGAGCGAGCAGCTCAGTATCAGTGACGTTAAGTGTACGTATGTAATTTCTGAGTCATGCCGGTCAAAAGGTTAAATACTTTGCAATTTTCCTTCGCCCGTGTGCAGCAAAGACCGACCACGCTCGCCATCCATGAATGGATGAGAGATGTAGTGAAATTGCGCGTTGCGGACGTATTGAGTATCGAAGTAGACTTTGTAAAACACCAAGTGTTTGTTAAATTAAGCACCGAACAATTTTGCACGGAATTAATAGCACGTAGTAAAGGAACCTTCGTATTCACAGACGATACGGGAGAATACGATATACCAGTACATAAAGCAGACAAACCTGTCACAATCGTCCGTATTCATCTAGTGCCCATGGAATTACCAGACAGTGCCATAACAACCGAAATGTCCAAATACGGAATAGTACAAGCAGTACGAGATGAAGTTTATTCCACCACCCTCCCCTACCCAGTCAGAACGGGCAGGAAAATAGTACGCATCATCCTACAAAAACCGGTGCCATCTTACATACAGTTAAATGAAGAGCGTTATTGGACTACTTATGAAGGACAACCTAAACTCTGTTTTAGATGCAACGCGCAGGACCACTTACATCATCAGTGCCAGAATAGGGTGGCAAGGCCGACACGCACCGCTGGGTACGCTGCAGCGGTGGTAAATACACTACCCAGTTCTTCACACCCTCCTAGGGATTCAACTGCTCATGTCCAGGATATCCGAACCATTTTACCAGTACCGGCATACCGACAGGCTACACCAGAGGACCGCAAGGAACAACACGAGCAGATGGAAGTCACGGAAGACAACGAGACCAAGGTCAGTACTAAGATCTCCAAACCCCCACAGTTAAATCCGCAAGAAAATAATGCAAGTGATGGGAACAAGGAAAGTGTGCACGAAAGTGCAAGTGAAAGTGTAAGTGGGAACGAATCTATAGTTCCATCCACCCTATTCGACTTCCCGAATCAAGACCCCCAAACTCCAACAAGTTCGATGTTCACAGCAGCAGAATTTCCAGCACCGACCCCCAAAAAACCCCGCTCACGATCCGCCAGGGATGCGAGGAAAAATGCAACAGACCACATGACCTTACGTCCGAAGAAACAAAAAAAGGATGACGTGGTAAGTACAGCAGTAGAAGTACAGCTCAAGCCCAAGAGAGAAAACCCTATTCAACCAAACCCTTTTTTAGGAAAAGAGGAAAAAAGCTTAGAACTAATAGGGGCAGGGACACATAAACCAAGTGATACAGAAATGCCTACAGTTCATATCTCAGGTAGTGAAGAAGAGATATGAGTGAGTATGCCCAGCGTCAAAAGTGGAACAATTGCAGAGCATAAAGTACAAAAAATAATTAATGCATTGCTTAAATAAGATCCTGCCAACCCTAATGTACACATTTACATTAGCAACGATTAACCTTAACAAATTACAAAGTCAGAATAAACTAATGGCGTTAAATGATTTTCTGTCACAGTCGGATATTGATATCGCCTTCCTACAAGAAGTAGGCATTGACAATTTTTCAACCCTGACAAGGTACAAGGTTCATAATAATTTTACTGCCACATATCAAGGCACAGCAGTAGCGGTGCATCAAAGAATTGAATTACATAATGTCACCTTCCACCCATCAGGAAGATTAATAAGTGCGGAATTAGGTCCTTTGTTTTTATGCAATGTATATGCGCCTTCAGGAAGTCATAATAAGCATGAACGAGAACATTTCTTTTCGACAATCTTAAGTCCAGAATTAACATCGCATACATTAAATGCGTTAGTGGCTGGCGATTTCAATTCCGTCCTAGACAGGCAAGATCAACAACCAGGTTATAATTTCTCCCGGGCACTCTATGAATTGACAAAAGGTTTACAGTTAAAAGATGCATGGAGTTGTCAAAATAGAGACCAACCAGGATTTACACATTTTACAACTCGAAGTTCCTCACGCATTGACCGCTTTTATATAGCGAAGGGTTATAAAGAAAATGTACAAAGTGTAAGTGTGTTCCCTGTGTGCTTCAGTGATCATAGTGCCTTAATTTTAAAAATAAAATTGGAACAAAACAAATCACATATGGGAAGAGGATACTGGATGCTAAATTGTTCCGTATTGGCAGATAAAAATTATGAACTGTTAATAAAAGACACTTGGCAAGAGTTAGTTAGGCGTAGATCACCCAGTAAGACTGACAGATTGGTGGGAATTCATTGCAAAACCAAAATTTCGTTATATTAGTAAAATGTATAGTATAGACAAAAGTAGAGATTTTAACAACATGTATAATTTCTATTATGCCGTGTTACACGACTTACAAAGTCAAGCTTTACAAGGTCATGTAAATAAGCCTTACATTAACGAGATGAAATCAAAATTACTTTCTTTACACCGAAAAAAGAGAAGTATCGTAAAAATCAAAAGCAAAAAGTTACCCTTGGATAATGACGAAGAGGCAAATTTATATCATATTTTACAAGAGCATAGACACGTTAAAAGTCACCTAATAACAGAGATAACAGACGCTACGGGACAGGACACAACTAATCCTAGAGTAATTCAGAACACATTTTTACAGTATTATTTAAACTTAATGGGCCAAGCTTATAATCCCTTAGAAACAGAGTGGGACTTCACAAACCATGTGACAGAAAGATTAACAGAAGAAGAGCGAACGGAAATTAGTAAACCCTTTACGAATACCGAAGTAAGAAATGCAGTTTTCAAAGCGGCCAGAAATAAAACAACGGCAGAGGATGGCCTGCCCTCAGACTTTTACCAAACCTTTTGGAATCTCTTTGGGGATGTTTTCACGCAATGGGTTAATGAGGTATTACAGAGTGGGAAATTAGGGTCCTCAAGTCGAACAGGAATAATGGTTTTTATTCCAAAAAAACTGAAACCCAAAGTGGTTTCTGACTACCGCCCGATTACAATTCTAAGTAGTGACATTAAGATCATTAGCAGATGGTTAAACACCCGCCTATTTCCTTACATGCACAAACTAATAGGGGACACCCAATATGCATGTAATCCTCAAAGAACGATTCATCAATTATTACAAGCCATACGTGACGTAATCATTACAACACAAAACCAGCAAGCTAGCAACGCAATTTTATCGGTGGATTTCTCACAGGCTTATGATAGAGTTAGTCATAAATACATGTACAGTGTTTTAAAGGCTTTTGGTTTTGGAGACACCTTTATAAAATGGATACAAATTTTGTACGGAGACATTCAGTTAAAATTAAAAATTAATGGGTGTTTCACGAAAACTTTCCAAATGAAAAGAGGGGTTTTACAAGGAAGTCCACTTAGTAGTGCATTATATGTATTAACACTGGTTCCCTTACTTAAAAGAATACAAGAGATAAATGAAGGCATTTCTGTCATGTCAAAAACGATTTAGTAGTTTTATGGACGACATTACATTATTTTTAAATAGCGAAAGGGATTTGGAGAAAGCCCAACACTACTTGAAATATTTCGAAAACGTCTCGGGCGCAAAGCTAAATGTAAACAAAACGTTTTTGTTACCTTTGGGAGTCAACAATTTGTTTAGTAATAACACTAGTGTACGTGTAGTACAGAAAGTAAAAATTCTAGGTATACAATTTTATGCAAATCTTAGTGACACCATTGAGCATAATAGTCGGTTAGTAACCGAAAAAGTGATATACACTTTACGTGCAAATCAACTCAGGTTTCTTTGTTTGAAATCGAGAGTGAGATACGTAAATATTTACGCTCTATCGAAGCTTTGGTACCTATCCAAGACATTGACCTTGTCCGCGAAGCAAACAGCCAGGGTAAAGCAACAGGTTGGTAAATTTCTCTGGCATGACTCAGTGTTCCGTGTGGCTATGAGCGAGCTATACCTCCCGGAAAAGAGGGGAGGTATGAATCTAAAGAGTGTGGCGATACAATCAAAAGCTTTATTTATCCAAACCGGTCTTTCAGCGATATTTTCTCCAACTGAATCCACCACGCAACGAATAATAATTACAATGTTAAAAGATGTACCATTAACAGCACCAATGGATATAAAAGTTATACCCAGAGAATTAGCGTTTTATACTGAGTACGTTATACATACATTTTACAAAACTGTGAAACAAACTTATGATTGTCCTTCTGTTAAACAGATTTACAGAGAGCAACTTAACGCAAATATAATAACCGTTAGAATTGCAAGAGAAAATCCACAATGTAATTGGAAACAAATATGGAACAATGTAACGGCGAAACACCTAACGAACAAGGCATCATCTATATGGTACAAAGTGATTCAACAAGTTATTGTAACGGCAGATAGATGTCACAAATATGGTTTTAGTAATTCTCCAAATTGCTATGATTGCCAAGCACCAGATTCGATTACCCATAAGATAACAGAATGTAAGAAAGCAGCCACAGCTTGGTCAAAATTAAGAACAATGCTAAGTAGAATTTGTCGTATTTCACCAAACCAGGTATCAGTAAAAGACATTATTTTACCAGAGTTCCACTTGTTTCCAAGCACAAAGCAACAATCAGTTCAGTGGCTTATAGCACAATACTTAATGTTTGTATTTCCTGTGGGGAAAAATTATAATTACTTGGACTTTGGATTAACTATAAGACAAGAATATCAACAAATGTCGTTAGGTTATAAGAAATTACACTATGCCAACTTTCTAAATGTAATACTTGAATAACATATCTGTAAGAATTGTAAAGATTTACTGTAATTGTTGACTAAAATGGAATAATAATAAAAAAAAAAGAGTGGTAGCGTCGTCGCCTTGTAGTGAAGGGGTCCCGGGTTCGATACGCTGTGGAGGCAGATAGTGGTTCGGATCCCACATTCAACTGTAGGTCCATTCCCGATTCGCCTTACTCTGCATAAAGTGCACTTAAAACTTCAAATCGATCAATCATGTGGACGGGTTAAGATTACAGTGGTGTAAGCCACTTTTTTTTTAAAATTAAAGACTTAGACACAGAAACCAGATCTATATAAGTCAATCTGTTAACAGAGAACGTGAAGTAAGTCAGGGATTCATTCAACTGGCAACATACGACAGTTTAAGGTCTCGTGATAAAGGAAACAGCTGTTGTGTTGATCAGCAAAGTGCTGTGAAAAAAAAGAAAAGTGTCTTACACCACTGTAACTTTAACCTGTCCATGTATTAGAAATATTACTGGTAGTTTAGGCAAGTCTAGGGTCCATTTTATCTCTTTCAGACAGAGAATATCATTGAATTAATTAAATTGGATCGTGCATCTTTCATGCGTTTTAGCACCCAACTGACAACTAAATAGCCAACTTTCAGCAAAATAGAATAATCTTCTAACGAGTCAATGTGGATTTCTGTGGGCCACAAGCCAGGGAGGGGGGGAGGGGGGGTTATTGGCCGAACGCCCTGGGAGACTGCTCGGGGCGCCACTTCGGGTTTCCCCGAGATTAGCACCAAAATCTTATTTCTGATTGCAGAAGCGTGGGTAGCCAACATTTTGTTTGTTTGAGTTTATTTTTAAAGTCCCATTGATGCACAGAATGGCTAAGCCTACAGTTTAAAGTGGGATCCGAACCACTAAGTGACTTCACCGGGTCCGTGGCTATTTGTCGGAATTATTGTTGACAAGAATTAATTGAAGTTACTGTTGCATAACGTAATTTTGCCTGTAGTATTATATGGGTGTGAAACTTGGTCCCTTACATTGAAAGAGGAACATAAATTGAGAGTATTTGAAAATAAAATCCTTAGGAAAATCTTTGGACCTAAAAGGGATGAGGAGACAGGTGAGTGGAGAAGGTTACATAATTTAGAACTACATAATTTGTACTCATGTCCAGATATTATTAGAATAATTAAATCAAGAAGACTTAGGTGGGCAGGACATGTGGCACGAATGGGAGAGGAAAGAGGAGTTTACAGGATCCTTGTTGGGAAACTAGATGGTAAGAGACCTGTAGGAAGGCCAAGACGAAGATGGAGGGACAACGTTGAGATGGACCTAAATGAAATCGGTAGGGATGGAAAAGAGTATATAGAACTTGCTCAAGATAGGAACAGATGGAAGGCCTGTGTTGCTGCAGCCATGAACCTTCGGGTTTAAGAAGGCTAGAGAGTTAGTTAGTTAGTTAGTTAGTTGCATAACGTAATAAGCAGGGAACGGATTTATATGTAAATAAATATTTATGTATGAAGCTGAAATCAGCTCTATTTTGTTTCATCTTTGAACATCATGGCATGTATACTCGAAAAAGTTGTTTTTTTCCCATATTTGAACACACATTATGTTTTCCCTCATATTTTTATTTATTTTTACACATTATTTCCACATTTAAAGGGAGAACTTGATAACAAGTCCAAAGCGACGTTAAACAAACAAAAGTTCCCGACATTTTTTTTATTCCCTCCAATTGCGTTAATTACAAAGTTCTCTGTCATTTGAATCATAATGCTTTTTTGTTTCAATTTTGCACTCGTCAACTATTTGCTCTTGGTATTGTAAAACACTTTAAATTTCTGTTTATTTACAATTGTTGTCAACAATAGATAATGAGGGCTCATAAGATCCCATTGTTATGATTTTTTTTCTAAGAAATGTTCTCCTGTCTGGACCTCATAATAGCATTTCTTCATTAAAATATATTGTCTAACAAATGTCTACATAAAGTACAGTTAATAATTTATCAGAATTAATTTCTGTCAGGATTTTTTTGTCACTCAATTTTTTTTAGTAATAGATGCAAATGCATATCGTATGCATTAAATAATATTTTACGAGTACATATTATCCCGAAGTTTCTAGAATTATTAGTGAAAAGACAAGATTGTGCTTCTTTCGGAGAGAATTGTCTTCGTAAGCTATGGGTAATAAGAATGTTAAGTAAATCGGATGAAATGTTTGACGTTCTGTCGAAATGACAGCGCCTAACAATACAACATCTAAATTCAAAATTTGCTGCCATCTGAAGGGAATTTTTGAAGATCATTTTGCAATGAATATTGTAATATAAAAAAATACTCACACATATACTATGAGTGGATAGGACACCAGACGATTCTTCTTGAACGTTGGAGGAAGGAGAAGCCTAACTTTGGCCTTGAAGCCGCCGGGTACAATTTCATCAATGTCCATCTCCTCAGGCATCAGCTTCGATGCTAGCTTGTTCCTCAGATCTTGATTGTCTTCCCAAACAGACATACGGGTGTGGTTCTAGAATATCAGAAAGCACATTTTAGATTATATTAGTGGCGTATTCTGAAAATTTGACATGGTTTAACTCAACAATTCGTATTTAGTGTACATATTTATAATACACCCATTTATAATTATACGTAAAAGAAATACAACAACTTCAAAATTTCCAGCAATTTCTATATTTTTCATGTAATCTCCCTTTTACCTAAAATTGGACCTAGATTTCCGTACACAAAGGGAAACTTCCCTTGATGTAGCAACGCTGCCTCTGCTAAGCGCGGCACAGAAAGCACAAAGGAACATGCGGTTTTCTCCAGCCAACGCAGTTTGCAGCGGTGGAACTGACAGCCCCTCGCTTTCCACGCCCTCCCAGCGTACAATCTGGGAGAAAACCCGGTTGTCAGAAAGGTGCGTTACTATTCTCTGACATCATCAGTAATTGGCGAAAATAGTAAACAAATAAGCAAAAGAACACACGCAGCAATCATGTGTAAGTTACAGAGAATACAAAATAACAAAAGTAACTATTTGTTCAACGGGATAGGACGTGTCAAGTTCCGAAAAATGCCATTTAAGGGCAGTTGAAAGCATAATTTCTAAATTAATAATTATAACTATAGCCTAATAATAAATAATAATTTCAAAGTACAATGCATACTTGGGTACAATTCGTTGGAAATAGACTTGTATATCATTTTGACAAAAATGAAATTATTTAAAGTCAGTGTTATTGCCTCCAGTCCCACATCGTGCCGCAAGGTGTCACGCTTTGGGCTTCGGCTACTGGACGCGCGAAAGTTCCAGTCTCCTGGGGGAAGTGCAACAACTTTTCTCCTGAGATTTCGGCCTGCGTACGGGGCCGGTGGCCACCAACCAACGTGAAGAATTTGGGGAGCTACGAATGAGCAGCGTAAGCAGGTCATGGAAACTTACAAAAGCGACTGGGGGTTCGTCGTGCTCACCACACGTTACCCGTAACTGGTTGCATGATCTCCCACCTTAGATGAGTGAGTTAGTGAGTACGATCAGGTAAGAGTGAGAGTCGGTAGGTATGCCCGGGCCCTCAAGGGCCGTTGCGCCAAGGGCTATTGTTTATTGCTTAGAACAGAGGTTTCCAAACATTTTCATTTCACGACGGCCAAGTCAGAATGTACGCCTATCTAATACAGTGGACTCTTCTTAATTCGAACTCCAAGGGGCTACGAAAAAAAATCGAATTATCGAAAATTCGAATTAACCAGAATATAATAAAAAACACACCAATGAAATAACAAACTGTATTAAACATAAAACTGCATTAATACGCAAACAGTACACCTTACCTTACAACTCCTTTGTTTTATCCATATCTCCATCCAGGAATATTCGCATCACGTGATTGTCTTTCAATCTTTTTGCTTCCTCTTTCTACCTCTCCAAGAACTTGAACTTTCTTATCTAATGTTAAGCCACTGTACGCACCATGTTTCGACATTGTGACTCCACTAAAACACACAGACAAATGACCCCTTCTGTCTGACTATCCGCTCCGCTCTAAACTTGTTTCTGAGAGGGTGAACGTCGCATTCCTACAAACAAAAGCTCTGGGGATTCCAGCTGCCCTTTCTTATCTGCCGTCGGCACATCTGTTAACCATAAAAACAACCTTTTCAAGAAGATTTGATTGATTGAGCTGGTGTTTTAAGTCCACTTTGTGCACAGTAAGGCTAATTGGGACTGGACCTACAGTTTAAAGTGGGATCCGAACCACTACGTGCCTACACCGGGTATCGAACCCGGGACCCCTTCATTACAAGGCGACGACGCTACCACTGCGCCATCCGGGAGGCCCTTTTCAAGAAGAAAGGGGGGACGAGTCATCTGTTAGAATTTCTTATGTAACAACCACTTTGGTCTTTCTTGGAAAGATTTATGTTAAATTATTGGAAACCTAACTTCGAATTATCCAAATTTAACCTTAAAAATTCGAATTAAGTAGTCATTTTTAACATTGTTTTAGATATGAGTTTCAAGGGGAATGTGCTTTTATTCGAATTATCCAATTTCGAATTAAAGAGAGCGCACTGTACTTGCAAAGCTCAGTTAGTGTGGTTTGCTTGCTTTAAGTTAGAAAATAAACACAAATTTCAAATTCATTAACATTTCGTATGTAGAAAGTACTAAAAACGAAGTGTAGAACAACAAGTAAGTGTCATTTCAGTGAAAATATTGGAATATTCGCGGCGCCCTTGTAAGCCAACCACGACGCCCCAGGGCACAGCGGTGCATACTTTGGGAACCACTGGCTTAGATAGACTCATCGTGGCCTAACTTACAGTTTTAAGTTGGATCTGAACCACCGTGGAATGTGCCTCCTTCTTACCAGACAATATATATTTTTTTCAGCTCTCGACACGTAGTGTCTCCATAATGGATAGTATCCAATCAACACGGTGATGTCAACGATAATAAATAAATACTCACGCTTGATCTGTATATGCTGTATTCGGGCACGTCAGGTCCACTGCATGCCAACATATAATGGGAGAAGTTCTTACTAAAGATGGCGGAGTTGTATAAGCAGTCCCCACCGGCTTCGTTTTGGAAATTGCACGTCACACACAGCGCTTCAGAGGAGTCGAAATTATCCACCTCATAAAGTTCCCTTCTGGATGGCCTCGCCTCGGCGGTAGCGAGGAAATACCTGACGAAAGAGTATCTAATATATACCCACTCTTGTATATTTAACAATAAGATTTAATGAGAAGTTATGTAATATAAGGAATAAAGGACAGGCCTGCGTTTCCTTCTAGAGGTGTAGAAGACGAGGAATCTTCCACTTCTGAACATAAGCGTCGTTGCCATCCAGTTACTGAAAGGGGACACCCAGTGGCGTACATTCAATGCACCCAGAGGTAGCGCTCACTACCCCTGTCTAGGGATCTAGGGTCAACTGGATTGAACATTTTGTTCAACATAGTGAGTGTGAAAAGGCAGATAGCGTGTCTTAATGTTAGGGTGTCTCAAAAGTAATATCGGAAACTGACACAGGTGAAAGTTACACGATAATAGAATCAAAAATGTCTCACTAAACATGGGTCTGTAAACGAGTCGTTTTCGAGATAATCGAGAATGTGCGATTACAAGCCGCCACTGACTTCGTTGTTTGTAAACGTCGTCCTAGTTGGTAAAATGCTAATAATGTGTGCTAATATTCTGTTTGATGCAACGCCACCTCTCGAAATGTTCTCTTTTGTAAACAAAGAGCAGACCTCGGACCGCGCAAGGAGTAAAGCACTCGGTGTTTACAAAATGCAATCAGTGACGGCTTCTAACCACACATTTGCACACATTATTAGCATTTTACCAACTAGAACGACGTTTACAAACAATGAAGTCAGTGGCGCCTTGTAATCACACATTCTCGATTATCTTGAAAACGACTCGTTTGCAGATCATTGTTTACTGAGACTTTTTTTTTGCTTCAAATATCGTGTACCTGTTCAGTTTGTGCTATTACTTATGAGACACCCTGTATTGCAATTAATTTACTGAAAGTAATGGGAGTGTAAAGTGTGACCTTTCCGAAGACACTCAAATGTCAATCTTACACTATGGACTGCAGACTAACGAGGGTCTGGTGCCAGGACCTGTGGCAAGGAACATCCAGTGCAGGACTTTTGTGGTTGTCCATTTTATTTGTGATTGCCCCTTCCTCCATCTCATCGTATCACCATTCATTCTTATCCTCGCGATTAGCCAAAGCGGCATAAAAGCGAAGTAAAATATATAAAATCCAAATAAAATTATGTTATGTCTATTTGCAGTTATTATCCAAAATCTTTCATCAATGGGTTGTAGGGTAGTTTTTGAGGCCTGTAAGGTAAATTTAATAACAAAATTGCCATAAAAAAGACTTTGTGAAAACTTTCATGGGGTTATTGGGGGAAATTTAGGAGGTGTTGGGGGTATGTAGTACAGTCACAGGCACTGATTTCGTTTACCTGAACAGAATTCTGTGTGATAGAACTAGGTTGTAGATGCACTTAACTAGAACCATTCATGTAAAGAAATCTTACCTAAGGAGCTTAATGCTAAGGGCACCATTGAAAATCAATATATTCATTACAACCCAGGAATGTTCATTTAATTGTATTAACTTCCCAGCATTACCAGGTAAATATTGTCGGGTCGGCACTGTTCAGATGCCGTGAGTGCTAACTAACTAGCTAGCTAACTATCTAGCCTTCTTAAACCCGAAGGTTTATGACTATAGCAACACAAGCCTTACATCTGTCCCTAACTGGGCAATTTCAATCCAATCTTTTCCATCTTTAGCGATTTCCTTTAGGTCCATCTCAACATTATCCATCCATCTTCGTCTCGGCATTACTATAGGTCTCTTACCATCAGGTTTCCCAACAATAATTCTGTAAACTCTTCTCTCCCTTCCCATTCGTGCCACATGGCCTGCTCACCAAGTCTTCAAGATTTAATTATTCTAATAATATCTGGACAGGAATACAAATTGTGCAGTACTACATTATGTAACATTCTCACTCACTCTTCTACTCATTTTTGTTAGGTTCAGATATTTTCCTAAGGATTTTATTTTCGAATACTCTTAAGTAAGCTAAGAATTCTAAATTTTCTATGAGCATTTAACTATCTTAATGTACTTATTTTTCGTTGTCTGAAATTTTAGCATACAGGAAATAAGGCTTGGGTCTCCCCGATGGCGCAGAGGTATTGTCGTTGCCTTGTAATCTATGGGTCGATGGTTCGATACCCGTTAGAGCCCTATAGTGGTTCAGATCCCACTTTAAACTGTAGGTCTAGTCCCATTAGCTTTACTGTGCATAAAGTGGACTTAAAACACCAACTCAATTAATATGCTTGATAGCCGTAGACAAGAAGGTGAGGGAAACGTACTGGAGAATCATGCATATATTACCGCCGTATAAAATTAATACTATTATGAGAGAAATAGATCTGATTTTATCTCTCTTGCCTGCTTGACAGTTAACCAAGAAACATAAACCCTGCAGCGCTGTCGTCGAAATTTGAACCCCATTCTGTCGTCTGCTCTTTTAGCGGGAAGCCATTGGAGATAGGCCTGCCTTGACGGAAGCATTTACTTTGACATTTTTGCTAACATTGGTTATGCATGAATTATGTATGCTATGTAAATTCTTCCAAAAATCTTACAGCACCTAGTACTTTACACAGACGCATTTCATGTAACCTTTAGGTAAGCTTTTGCGACTACAATGTATTATATATACAGCACGAATGGCACATCGAGTTACAACGTCTATGATGTTTACAACTGAAGCGACTAAAATATTCTGCAAGGAGACGACGTTGCCACTATGCCGCCGGGAAGGTCCAAGTAGCGCTATTGATTTGTATTTAATATATTTTAATAAGATACGTTATTCTTCTCCGTTGAATAGTTATCGACTTTTAAAAATGTGAAGTGATACATTGTTTACGTCTCACTCGGCCACCATCACCTACAGCTGCACTCGTGACCTAGAGCTCGCTTCTGATTGGTTATGCTACGAAAAATGCTACGGAAATAGAACCAATCCTATAATTGAGAAATGCCATGAAATATGCCATGGCATCTGAAGTGCCATAACATTTCTCACTTTACACAGTAGCATTTTTGTCATGGCACAAATGTTAAGGAAAATGCTTTCCTTTAAAGCGGGCCTTATACCAAATGCTCTATAAGAGCCATAGGCATAACTTGGCGGGGACAAAAGGGCACTTGCCCCCCCCCCCAAAAATCGGGTTTATTAAAATGTACAAGTTAGGTGACCTGAGGAGCAAAGTATTAAAGAGTAATTTTTGTGGTTTCGCAAACGTCGCAGTTATTTAGCAAATAATCCTGGACGCTGTTTTTATCGGATGGAAAACTTTTTGACTCTCTTCCCCCAAAGTTAAGCCCCAGGTTTGATTGTGCCCCCTCAAAATTAGGCGCAATTTAATTCTGCCTCCCAAAAAATAGGTCTACTTTAATTCTGCCCCCTCAAAATTAGGCCTACTTTAATTCTGCCCCCTCAAAATTAGGCCTAGTTTGATTCTGCCCCCTCAAAATTAGGCTTAGTTTAATTCGGCCCCCTCAAAATTAGGTCTAGTTTAATTCTGCCTCTTAAAATTAAGTCCAGTATAATTCTGCCCCCTCAAAATAAGGTCGAGTTTAAACTCTGTCCTTTCGAAATTAAGTCCAGTTTAATTCGGCCCCCTCAACATTAGGTCTAGTTTAATTCTGCCCCTTAAAATTAAGTCTAGTTTAATTCTGCCCCCTCAAAATTAGGCCTAGTTTGATTCTGCCCCCTCAAAATTAGATTCAGTTTAATTATGCACCTCGAAATTAAGTCTATATTAATTCTGCCCCCTCAAAATTAGACCCCAAGTCTGATTCTACCCCCAAAAAATTAGGCCCAGTTTAATTCTGCCCCCTCAAAATTAGGCCTAGTTTAATTCTGCTCCTTTAAAATTAGATTCAGTTTAATTATGCACCTCAAAATTATGCCTAGTTTAATTCTGCCCCCTCAAAATTAGGCCCCAAGTCTGATTCTACGCCCTAAAAATTAGGCCCAGTTTAATTCTGCCCCCTCAAAATTAGGTCGAGTTTAATTCTGCCCCCTCAAAATCAGGCCTATTTTAATTCTGCCCCCTCAAAATTAGACCTAGTTTAATTCTGACCCTTAAAATTAGGCCCCAAGTTTGATTCTACCCCTTCAAAATTAGGCCCAGTTTAATTCTGCCCCCTCAAAATTAGGTCGAGTTTAATTCTGCCCCCTCCCCCTCAAAATTAGGTCCCAAGTTACGCCCATGATAAGAGCTAATAATTGTCTATTCTGACAAATACAGTAGAATAAGTGCTTCCAAGCACATTGCGAGAATGTAAACACTTACGTTTTGTTCCTGCTGTGGTCGATTCCCAGTATAGAGGTCACCACCTTCGTACCGGACGATAGGGAAACATTTTGGCCGCTTCGGTCAATCAGGGTAACGTGTTTGTAATTTCCATAGTCGCCTTGCGGCTGAGGCATGATCACCACGAAATACGATCCGTCTTTTGAGAAAACTGGTTCCATTGTGTCCACCCATCCTTTAGATTCGATCAGTTGGATCACCTGGAAGAATCACATGATATATCAGTGTTTGGAAATAACACGTCTTTATTTCAAGAATTCTAAATGTAACTAGGGAAAGTTGACTTTGAACACCAGATGAGGAGCCACCTTCCAAATTTGTGACAGCATTTATGATAATACAATAAAATAATTTTTTCCTTCTTTGCAAAATCTCAGGAGAAAGAAGGCATTCATTTATTGTGTAGGTTTCAAACTATTGGCCATAATGTAATGAAATTTGCTACGGACATTCCTTGGTCTATGGAAGGATGGTGACGTTGCAGCGAGTGTTGGAAGTGGTCTCCATTAGCATAAATGTTTGCCTGTGCATGTCTCTAAATGTTACAGAAAGCAGCCACCAACACATTAATAGTCACAGCGTCAATTTCCCGCCGAATGCTGTCTTGCAGTTCCATGATAGTCCTTCATGGACTCCGTTTTCCAGTGTGTACGAAAGATAAACACAAGCTGTTCCACTAAGTATTGATTCATACTGTACTGCTTTGTTACTGTACTGTAATCGCGAACTACTGATATTAAGCACGAACTTTCAACCGAACCCGAACAAACACGAACCACTATCAGGCGCGTCACAACAGCAGAGCCAAGAACTCAGACTGAAAGCACAAGTCCGTACGATTGGTATTAAACGGCAGAATCACTCAAACGCACGCGCATCCCCACGCAAGGACTAGAGACTGTGGGGCCATCTACAATGACGTCACCATGCTTCTCATACACCAAGGTATGTCCATAGCAAATTTCATTACACTATGACCAATAGTTTTATTTTCATAAGCGAAAATGAGTCAGGGGCGAGAGCGAGTGAAACACCCTGTATTGTAGAACTTGAAGTAATTTGAATAAACCAAACAGCGGTAAGCTTAAAATATACAGGGACAAAAGAATGCATGCATAGTTTTTAGGTGAAAAATAATATAATCTCTTAAAAGAGGAAGTGTTACTTACGTTCGTACAGCTTCCGTTTACGGGGTTGCAAATTGATATCACAGATATGTTTTGCACTCTGTTCATCCAGGTCACTGCCAGCTCATTGGTTGGAGCCCAAGTGACCGCTGCTAGAATATGGTCCCTGAAAGCAGTACAATAGTCAACGTTTTAGTTTAGTTTTCAAACGCAAGTCAATGTCTGATTTCAATAGTTTAAATCGAAGGCTCAAAATACATTGTTAAGTACAAGTATCATCATGTTGCAATGCAAATAACGGGCTTGGTGCAATAACATGACAAGCCACACTCTTGGCGAAAATCGTTTTCGGTCTAAGTGGTGTGTTGCTATTTCAGGTATTACTTCGGTAAATTGCTAACAGATAGCAGCACCATGCAGACTAACATGCTGTTGTCAAAACGATTTTCCCTCTCCTTTTTTAGAACATGACAAGCTATTGTGAAAGATGAAGTCATGCAGTGACGTGTTGCTCAATCCTAGGAGGAAATTATTTAATTTTGACACTCTTTTGCCTAATTCTAGTCGTGTTTCTAGTTCCCTTATAGCCAATAGTGATGAGGACATGCAATATCGAACATAAGGTGATAATTCTTCGTCTTCAAGTAAGTAAACAATAAAATAATTTGTGGCTTGTCATACCAATGTTAGAATTGAATAAAATGTAGAGAGAACGTAGGAGTGAGTTAGAGCTTCTTCTCTTCGCATGTTGAAATTTTTACACAATATGAAATACTTTAGAAGTCTACACCAACCGTTTTTATTCCTTGAGACAGACATTAACAATATCTTAACTTAAAGCACCATCCACTAAACCATTGTCCCAAGGGTCCGCCAATGGAACCCTGGACTCTTTGATTACAAAACAACAACCTTGCCAGTACACACCATCTATCTAAGTAATCACAAATACTAAATCGAATGCTAAGTGTGCGTTAATATCTCGTATCAAAATGTTATAACATTTTGTAAGCATTTCAATAGCATTTTGATAGCTGATTTTTGTAAGGATTTCTTACCTGAGCATCTGCCATAGAATCATTCATCCTCATAGCCTTGACTGACTTACAGGATTTGAAAGGATGATGCATTTGATGACAATGTTCATCTTGCAGGCGCACAACAATGTCGAAGTAATAATTTGGTATTGTTGCTCTGTATCCATGTAACTACAATCAAATTCCATCAATGACTGCAAGGATCGGCGAGTACTTGAAAAGTGTATATGGGAGGAAACCGGAACACAATTGAAAACATTTTAGACATTGCATGGATTCTAAAGAAAACTTTAATACATTCCCTTCAAAATCAACTCGGTAACAACGTTCCAGAAATATTTGTGTTACACAGGAAACTAAGAAAAGTACGTAGCTGTCATGTTCAGCATTGCCATTATTTTTCGGGGTAATGCCTTATGAAAAATAGTTACTACCAAGAAAAATGAAATCTAAAATTAGAAATATAGACCCTGTTTTTAAGTACATTTTTACCAAAGTACATAATAACATTAAATATGAAGCATTACACATTCAATTTCTCAGGCCACAAACTAGTGAAGCGTTCTATTTGCAATATTCTGGGCAAGAGTCACACAAATATGTTTTAATTTTCTATCCTAGGAATTACAGTCTTTCCGGGTTTTGTCCTTACATTTTTATTTGAACATTTTACGTCTTGACATCTTCCAAATTGTCCACACACACCGCACACCTCTATGGAAGGATTCAACTGTTTTCCTTTACCCCTTTCTGCGCCTTAAACGCATTGTCCGAGATAGGCGCTAGGTGGCAGCACCAATTGGATCACTCTTATCAAGGATGCAAAGCAGAAAACCTGGTGTTTGCCATTATCTCTGTGTTCGGTATTATCCCGGTTTCCCCTCTCCGTTTTTTTTAAAAAAAATATTTGAATAGGTGAAAGAAAGAAGGAACATATTCCACAGAGTGTCATTTTTGGGATATCAAGGATATAGTTCTGGCGCTCAAAATACTGTTTCAATTTATAAACTTTCCATTGTGAAATTATAATACAAAGCTTCGACAATAATTCTAAAGCAATACTTTTTGTAAATTGTTAATTCGTAAATAGATACAGTTACAAAAACATCGTGGAATGTTTTCCTTTCGGTTCTCACTTGCAACGTGCCACCACTCCTTGCTCCGGCTGGTCAGTTGCGAGCACCAGTTCTCACCCAGGGATCGGGATTAAGAAGATCCGCCCTTCCTCCAGGAAGGTAACCACCGAATTGCGACACGTGACAGTAAATAAAATTCCAAATACTTTATATTAAAAATATTCAAAATTTTTAATCACGAATCGCGCGCGTACATACTGATTCGCACAAGCCAAAAATATAATGTGTTGGGTCCTGCTCGCTTGTAGGCAGTGATGAGTAACTTATTTATCACGACAGAATCCGCGCACCGCCTTCACCGTTAATAGCAAGACCTCAACTGCTTACCTCAAGCGCGAGGCGCAGCATAACAGATTGTTCTAACTTACAATACAAACTCATAACACAAAATAGCACAAGAAAAACTGATAATTTATATAACACATCAATGTTAATTAGCGATAGTAAGCTAAAGTTCAGGTTGGCAACAATTAAAAATGCCAACGTGGAAGTTTTTACATCGCCAAGAACACGAAGCGTGGTTCCCCCACTCCTAACATAAACAGCCAATAGGAATACGATATTTTATTGAAAACGAGGGAGAAATACTTTGCTATAATATTACAATATTAAACTATATAGTAATCCAAAAAGGAACACCGGAAAATCGAAGCAGAAGGTACGTACTTTGTGTAAATATAAATTTTGTTCATGTATTCAGAGGAAAACAGCAGCCCATGTTCTGCAGTGAGACCCTGATTTTATCAAATAAATCATATTTGCCCTTGTACATAAAAAAATGATTAAATAAAGATTTAGTTTATAACGAAGACAAATTACTTCAATCTGGTACATTGTTGAACAAAAATCGATATTAAGAAGAGATGTATTTAACTTGTGCTTGAAAAACAATGAAGACGTTGCATATATTATTTGAGATAATTATTAGCCTATAAATTCTAAATAAATGTTGCAAAAATACGCGAATAATATTATAACATAAGATAAAACGTAAATATATACATGAATAACTAACTAACTAACTCTCTAGCCTTCTTAAACCCGAAGGTTCATGGCTGCAGCAACACAGGCCTTCCATCTGTCCCTATCTTGAGCAAGATCTATATACTCTTTTCCATCCCTACCGATTTCCCTTAGGTCCATCTCGACGTTGTCCCTCCATCTTCGTCTTGGCCTTCCTACTGGTCTCTTACCATCAGGTTTCCCAACAAGAATCCTGAAAACTCCTCTTTCCTCTCCCATTCGTGCCACATGGCCTGCCCACCTAAGTCTTCTTGATTTAATTATTCTAATAATGTCTGGACATGAATACAAATTATGTAGTTCTAAATTAGGTAACCTTCTCCACTCACCTGTCTCCTCATCCCTTTTAGGTCCAAATATTTTCCTAAGGATCTTATTTTCAAATACTCTCAATTTATGTTCCTCTTTCAATGTAAGGGACCAAGTTTCGCACCCATATAATACTACAGGCAAAATTACGGTTTTGTATATTTTAACTTTTAGATTCTTAGATATTAAACGAGAAGACAAAAGTTTATGAAGAGAGAAGTAACATGCATTTCCTGAATTAAGCCTACTTTTTATTTCCTCTTTAATATAATTTTCATTTGTTAATATTACTCCTAAGTATTTGAATTTGGAAACTGTTTCAAACGAGTTGTTATCAATAATTAGATTTTGATTATTACCTAACACTTGGTTTCGGCCTGTAAGCATATATTTAGTTTTCTCTTTGTTAACTTCCATACCTATCTCTTTAGCAGTTTTGAAAAATATTTTAGCATTATTCTTAATTGTATTCACATCATCCCCCAGTAAGTCTACATCATCTGCATATGCTAACAACTGAGTCACACCATTTAATTTTAGTCCTTCTTTAGTTTCGTTTACCTTCCTAACAGCATATTCTAAGGCAAAATTAAAGAGCAATGGAGATAATGCATCTCCTTGTTTTAACCCATCATGAATTGTAAATTTGTCAGCCATATTAATACCCACACGAATTTTACTATCTGTTTCACTGGTGCATATTTTTATCATACTAACAAGCTTCTTAGGTATTCCAAACTCTACTAATATATTATATAATTTATCTCTTTTGACCGAATCATATGCTTTTTTGAAATCAATGAATAGCTGATGGACATTTTGATTATATTCCCACTTTTTTTCAAGTGTCTGTCTGATGTGAAAAATTTGATCTGTAGTTGATCTGTTGCGTTTAAATCCACATTGATAATCACCTATAATTTCATTAGCATATGGGGTTAGTCTTGTTAAAAGAATGTTAGATAATATTTTATATGTTGTTGAGAGTAGAGAAATTCCACGGTAATTATTGCAGTTCATTTTATCACCTTTTTTAAACACAGGAACAATTATGGATTCTTTCCACTGTTGAGGGATTTCTTCTTTATTCCATATTAAACAAATTAATTTATACATGAATATACATTCATTATATATACATGAATTATAAAAACAATTAAGTATAAATAATTTAATCCAAGTTCTTAACTTAAAAGTATACGAATAAAATAAATGCCAATATACAACTGAAATCGCCTAACATGGCGGTCGTTACACACTTGAACGTAGCAAGTATAAATGCAAGTTTTTAAATATTACAGCCAAGCTACTAGTTGATATAAGATTAGCTACTATGAATGCAAGATAAGTGTTCTGACCACAACTCTTGATAATAAGTTTTAAATATCACAAAATTATCTTCAAATAGGGGTGAACCTGCAACATGAACATTACCTTGAACAGTATTCTCTGTACAGATCTGCCAATCACTATCAGAATGTTCATCATATGCAGACTGCATGGACGTAAGCCATGAGAAAATGCTCTCATACAACTCTTTACAGTCGTCTAGTACGTGATTCACAATTTTAGCCATGTCCTCATTTTTTTTTACTGTTTTTTGGAACTTTTCTACCAGAAGCATTAGTACTAGGAATGAAACAATCTTACCGCCTTTGTAGAGTTTGAACACGTCACTCCCAAAGCAGTTTATAAACTCGTGTGCTGTCACATATCCCTTTTCTTCTTCTTTGTAAATGAGATGCCTGTACTTGGTAATTTGAAACACTTCTCTGCTTTGCAAGCTTTTAATACTCTTCTTAAGCAGAGTAGGCCTCAATTGCTTAAAGTTCATTATATTTTTATTTTCAACACTTTTTACTTCAAAGGTTGGCTGCTTCTTTCTTCCATCTCGTATTTTGGTATCGTATTGTCGTGATGGTTAAATGCGGTCCTTGCGACGAACTACTCTCTTCATTATAGCAAAGTAACAGTTGTACATTGGTACACATACTTTTACAATTACGTTCTGGTCCTGTTGTTTTCTGTTCCACCAACTTGCCTTCAGGTGTCACGAATTCTTCTTCACTCAGTCTAGATCTGTTCATAAATGTCTTTAAATTTACACACACCCTCCTCTTAACTGGACTCTCACACTGAGTTTCAGATATTTGTTACGAGTATACGCACAACACAACCATAGGCGTAGCTACGGGGGTGTGCCCAGGCACACCCTAATGGGCTGCTTTATCAAAGAGAATTAAAGACAGATATTTCAATAAGAAAGAAAATAAGCGGCAGTTAGTAAGAAGTTGAAAACAGGGAGTCGTAACGTAACGAAATGGAACGGTATTTTCAATTACGGTTTCCGTTACGTTACAACCAGAAACAGAATAACTTTTTTCGTGAACAGAAACGTTACCTCAGGTATATGAACATTACGTTACAGGTGTGCATAACGGTACCGAACCATAACTGATCTTTAAAGAAGTAGGTCTTCACGTGACACTTTAACGTTACATCCATTGCCGGCAACCAGTAACGTTACAGGGTAAGAAAGAGGTTCGTCACGTATTGACTAGTAACTTTAGTGTGTGTGGAAAGTGATAGTAACGTTACAATTAACCAGTAACTTAATTGAGGTCACTACTGAAAAAACGTTACACTCCTTTTTTCAAAGCAACAACGTTATTTATAGCTGGTATCATACAGACGTTCCGATGTGCAATACCGTGTCCGATGCCGTGTTCCGGAGAGAATAACATAGGTCTCTCGTATAATTGTGCTCGTTACTTTTGTAACGTTACAGTTCTTTTCCTCCACAAAAGTCTGTTTCGAAAAAGTGATACACATATCCGTTACGAATAGCAAATACCGTTATCGAAGGCGTTTTCGAAGAAGTCTCATAATTGTTTGATTTTGATATGCTTTATTTGACTTCGCTTTTTTTTTGCCACTTTTGGCTAATTCTCGAAGATGGAGATTGGTGATAACAATATGAAATTGATGAATGCACACTCACAAACATCCACGCCCAGGCCGGGATTCGGACCCGGGACCCGTAGCGTTCTCATAATTGTGATCGGCAGCATAGTAACATTACAATATTTTGACACCTTGAAAGTCATTAAGTTATAATACGTATTTTCGTTTTGGATGTCAGTGAAAACATTAAATTGTAAAACAAAACGTTTCATTCGGCGTGACAGAATTCTGGTTATCGGAATTTACTGACTAACTATGTATTTATCACAAATATATTTCTTTTCTGCATACTTAATCACTTTACGTGAATTTGTTCTAATTTGAATATCTATGCAAGATGAATTTTAACATGTGCGTTCACTTTATACAATAGGAAAACAAACGTTTGTTGAAGGAAAACGTTTCTATCTATCTATCTATCTCTCGCTCTCGGTTTACATGTGTTACATCAATTAAAAAAAAATACATTATGTTTTTCGATGAGAATGATTCGTTCTTAGATTAAAATGCTGAAGGACGAAACATAAAGGACCAACCATGGTCGAGCCAAAAAGTCATCCGTGCCACGCGTTCGTCCACATAAGCGAGAGGCAAGCTTTTTCCTATCGGAAGACGAAAAATAATTGCTTGCTGCGCGACCTTGAGAAGGCGAACCGAACTGATAGCAGCAGCACCACGCAAATCGGAAAATCTGAAACTTTGTACACGTGACCTTCGATCACGAAGCATCCGAGTAGACAACGCCCTGAGGCGATATGAAAGGCACTTTTAGCCAGTGGCGGCCGGCGGGTACTGTCAACGTGATCAAGAAATCGAAGAAAAAAAACCTCCGCAATGCCTTGGCCCCCCTCCTTGAGGTTGCCCCACTGGCCAAGATGTATATCCTTGTTTGGTAACGTGGAAAACAGTGTGTTTAAGTAATAACACACTAATACGATTCATCTTCACTCACTAACCTATCTTTAAACACTACAGGACACTTCACTAAAAACACAATTACAAGAGGAAGGGAAAGCAAATCTTCTCACCTTCTCCTCCCCCATGCACACGTATTCCAACTGGACGTTGAAAATATTCTACATTTGATGTAAAAAGAAATTGTCGAAATGCCAAAGGAATTTTTACTTTTATATTTTTAAAAAGTCTGGATGGCCCTCTAGGCGCATCTATCTATTATCAAAATGTTCATTTAACTTCGGAAAAATACTAGGTTCGTTTCTCCAAATGTTGGCAGAAAAGTAGATAGTACCTTTTTCACGAATTACTTCCCCAACGGGTCGTACAAATCCGTCGTATTTAGCGACTTATCTCTGAAGATGGCAACGGTGTCAACACTGAGAAAGTTCCCTCGCTGTGCTAAACGGGCACGGCTGGTGTCTTATGGGCTAACCCCATTGGCTAACACCACCCCCTGCCACCTTCTTCCCGGCTTATGGTGCAAAGGTTACTCGCTGAGACTTCACCAACCCTCTGCACGCGTTTCAACTTGGTTAGGCCAGCTCTTGGGTGGCGCCGACCGCTGCCTCGCCGAGGATACGAAACAGCTGGCGATGCAGTGAGGAGGTTGGGGCGGTTCATATCTAGTCTGTGGTTGGGGCGGTCGTCACGTCAGCTTGATTGATTGAAAGATTCGAATCTCATTGTCTGTAAACTATCAATGTATTAATTTAACAATACTTGGGCTAGGGGCTAGGTATGCATTTCTTCTGAGGGTAGTGCCATGGCACGGCGGCTCTCCCCCTTGAGCCGCCGCTGCTTTTAGCAAGTAGAAAATACGTATAAAGGATGGAATTTGTGTACGAAACAAATGAAACCGCGTTTGCGCAACTGGTCTGTAGCTAGACAGGGCCTTTGGACTCTGAAGTAGGCAACAATTGTATGGAGAGTGATTCTCAAAACTAAGCGAATAAAAGGACAGTACACGTATTTTACAAGGGCCCTCATCTGCTTACAATTTTGAAAATTACTTTCAGTAATTCGTGCCTTTTTGGACAGGAGATGAATTAAACTTTTTGGTGTAGAAACAGACAGAGCGCCTACCACGTTTGAAAGAAGAGCATAGGCAGACATGAAAGTAATTTTCAAGAATGTAAGAACGACAGTCGACATGGACATTGAGCAACGTGTGACTGAGAAATACAATCGGAACAAAGGACAAGATTCTTCAAGAAACAGTAATTTTATAAAACTTCCTATCATTAACTAAGTTCATCCTTTTATCCTCTTTTGTTTCTTCTACTTTTGTATTGTTCTTGTATCGCTTTTCTGCCACTTGTAGATAATCGCGACTATGAACATTAATGATGATCATATTAAATCTATGAAGGGATGGTTACCAAAGAAAACGCTCATGCCCAGGTGTCTACTCGAACTTGAAATGTTTGGTAGAGAGTTTATGAGTGGATCACTCAACGACTTCGGCTTCGAGGATACTGTTTCAGTTGCAACATGCAGTATAATTACGTTTCTACTACTCTCAATTGACCCAAGCATGTGGTATGTGTCCTTCATTTTACTTAAAAAGCACCCTTGATACATGAGATACTGCAAATAATTTCAGGCATGCCGTCGAATTCACATTGCCTGGCACTTTTTTTAAACTAAGTAATGAAGTGACGTGTATATTCATATTACGACTAGCTCGAACTAAAAACTCTTGTGGAATACTGTGTATATGTTGTCCTTGTTGAAGTGAGGAACTTCATATTTTGCTAAGAAAATATGTATGAAAAAATATGTTTGTAGCTACTAGAAGAATTCAAATTATTATGATGGAATTTCAACTTGCGTATACTCTTCATATAACGTGGTATATAGTTATCGCAGACGAGGTCTTGTTTCGCAGTCAATTTATTTTTAGTTGAGGAACTCGAGAGTAAGTTGCAAATATTTAATGACCCACGTTGTGGTGTGCTGTTCGATTAAGCAGAATTGGAGTGAGAGAAATCATTCAACACGTCAATTTGTAACTGTGAATGCAAGTTTTCTTTGATTTAGCGGGAAATCAGTCTGCTATTGTTGTAAGTAATAAATGGAAGCATATACATTTTCTGCTCGAGTAGGAATCCACAGGCGTTATCCAATCAATCAGTTTCTGTGTTTGAAACTTCTGTCTAGGAAAGCTACATAAAATTTGCTTTTAATAACAGCAGCTTCAAAATAACCTATCCATTCTTGTCATGCCAAGTAATGTTTGATTTTGATTTGTTATATTTAACTTTGGTTTTCTGCCACTTTTGGCTAATCGCGAAGACGAGGATGGGTGATGAAATTACAAAATTGACGAAAGGACATCACAAAGAAAAATGAAAATGATGCATAGGCTGGGATACGAACTCGGGACCTGTGGCGTCGTATTGCGATGTGCTAACCGCTCCGCCACGGAGGTCTGCAAAGTTGTATTTGACCATTGTACATTGTTAATGAAATAAAAACATTACATATACAGTGGCTCACATTAGTAACCGAAACGTAGCATTTTGTTTCATTTCTTCACAATATTTCACAATTAACAACATGTACATAAATATAATCCATTGTGAAATATTTATACGCATTTATTAAAGCTATATTCCCTGTTACGTTTTTCTTTTTTTTTTTAATTTTGGGTGTTTCAGCACTTAGGCTATTTTGCACCCGCCACGTTATACTGGGTCCAGCCCCTTACCACAACAAATAACATAACTGTAAGGTCGCATAACTGAAATATCTAAATATTCTGACTTAGGTTAAAAGCTGAGGCTGTAAAGGGGCACTCAGCACACATGACAAAAAGCAGGAGAACATACAGAATTATACTGGCCAGTCGCCAGAGACTTGTTAGTCAGCAAAAGGCAGCCCAGGGTGTACTACGTGGAACTGATTTTGACGATCGGGTGTATGTACTGCGTGGAAGGTCACCCCTTACACCCCTGTTACGTTTTCAAATCTGAAATTAGTTATTTATATTTGGGTGTGAAAAAAATGATCACTTTAATATTCAGACAAATCTTGAAAGCCTTCTGTTACTGTTACATAGTTTTTTACCGGTCAACTACAATGCGGGGAAAGAACAATTCATGCTACTTCCTGACTACATCTGTTATGAGTAACTGCATTGATCCCTGACTGAAGTACGAGAAAAATGGGTAACAAAACAAAAAAACAACATTTGACGAACGACAGCTATTTATATTTGCCGTATCTAACCAAAGGGTGTCGGTACGTGCAAGGAAATTGAAAATGTTAAGTACATGTAAGCGTACCGTGGGTAACGCAATAAAACGTAATGAAAAGCAAAATGAGGTAAATTCCGTATCTCAGAAAATTCAACCAAGATAAATGGGAGAAAGAAATGAAGGAGCTTCGGTATGAAAAATCAAGACCCTTTCCTCACCCCCACCCCCTTCTCAAACCAAGGGCTCTGAAAGCAGCTGTGCAACTTGGAGCAGACATTGGGACTGCTTTACAGACGGGATAAAATGAAATGTACTTCCGTTTTCCTACCAACTCAGAAGCGAGTTGGAAACTCTTCATTGCTCCTGTATAGATAAGAAAGT
Source organism: Lepisma saccharinum (assembly GCF_977018435.1). NCBI lineage: Eukaryota > Metazoa > Arthropoda > Insecta > Zygentoma > Lepismatidae > Lepisma > Lepisma saccharinum. The sequence continues at coordinate 31,026,119 of NC_139248.1, read as the reverse complement.
GGGGGAGGGCAGTAGCAGACAAGGCCACCACGGAAACTTGTTTCCAGCAAGCTTTATGTTGGAGTCTTGGCAGTTTGTGGAAGGATTTTGTGTTCTGCCTTCCCCCCCTCCTCTCTCTCTTTGGATTGAAAAACAGGGTGCGACGATTATGCGATGAAATACGGTAATATATAACGATAAAGCTTTATTTGATTGAAGATGATGATAATAATAATAATAATAATAATAACCCGTGACGCAACGGTCCGTGAGGGCCACGTCCTACCTACCGACTGCCGGCTTCACTTCCACCTGCCGAGGTTGGAATTATGGGGTGACGCGTGGTTAACAAGACAAGTCTTTAGCTAATCTGTGGTCTTCAGTCTTTGCAGGTTTCCATGGCCGCGTCACGCTACTAATTTGTAGCTCCTCAATTTCCTCACGACGGTGGATGGCCACCAACCCCATACACAGGCCGAAATCTCAGAACCAGGGGTTCCGGGTTCGAATCCTGGCCTGGCCATGAATGTTTGATCTTTGCAAATTAGCCAAAAGTGGGACAAAAAGCGAAGTATAATAAAAGAAAATCAATCAATAAATTGTTTATTGTTGGTTGACGTGAATTGTTAATATGCCTAAACTATTAAAATACTCTAATATCAGGTTTTCTGTTGCAAATTATTATTTGAATTTTGAGGGCATCCATGACGAAGTGCTTTGCATACTGCTCTATGAAACCGGAGACCCTATGATCGATTGATTGATTGATTTGCTTTATTTTAATTCGCTTCTTGTGCCACTTTTGGCTAAACGCGACGATGAGGATGGTCGATGAAATGATGAAATTAATGAAGGGACACTCACAATGAACACCGAATGAACACAATGCCAAAGCCGGTGTTTAAGCAAGCTGTGCTAACCACTCTACCACGGAGGCCGGAATCCTTCTTAATGTATAGGAGAAATCGTTCTTTGACATCGAACTAAGAACAGTTAATATGCGTCACCTCGGAGTTATTATATTTTAAATTTCGAACAATCAATTGAGATTTATTCTTCACCATTATTTTGTCCACATCAAAACTTCCACACAATAAGATCAATTACACTAAGGACAACAGCATTAGAGTCTATGCTTTAAGGAATGATTAAGCACACAACGATGACGGAAAATAATTCACATGATTAAAGTGATGCATTACATCAGTGAAACATAAATTTTCGGTCATGAAGAAAGATTGAAAAACGCAGGGACACAATAATCGATGTGTTTATTTATTTTATTTCGCTTTTCTTCCACTTTTGGGTAATCACAAAGATAAGTATGAAAGGTGTGTTAAGATGAAATTTGTGAAAGGACAACTACAAACGTAAATGGATAGGACACAGTCCAAACCCCACAGACCATTATACTGACCTTATGTCATGACGCCAGATCCTCGTTAGTGTGCAAAATGCACTCCATGGTCACAATGACGTAAGCATTCGTAGAATTGATTTGTATATCATTCTTTCTTTTTTTCAGAAAAACGCGAGCTAAACTATTGCGCGTTCTGTGATATGTTCATTACTTCTCAGGAACACTCGCGGCCTTCAACCAGTTTTATCCTTAAACAAAATTGCGGGTTAGGATGTTAACAGATACTTCAAAGACAATATCCAAAAAATTACTTGTCACATACGCAGAATGTAAAACATTTTTATTTTCTCGTTTCTTCTACATCCTTGGGGAGTAAAGACGGCTGGAGCGTGGTGCTGGTCATATGACCTCCAAAATGTCCGATCTCGAGAATATGCGACACCCTACTGCCACAAACCCTTAAATGTGCCTTCATGGCACGGTTCTATACGCACGACGAACTTTACCTTACCTTTACTACTACTAAGTACTCATGCCCGGAATTTTTGTATTTTTGATCCCTCATTATGTCTCCATTGCTAACCTGTTTCATTTCCAGTCATGACAGCAATTAGTCGATGCAATAAAAATACGTCAAACTTAAAATGAAACAGGAGTCGGCGCGCGCACACACACACACACACACACACAAACACAAACTCAAGGAGAGAGAGAAAGGCGGGGTTGGGGTGGGGGAGGAACACAAAATCCTTCCACAAACTGCCAAGACTCCAACAAGACGCTTTGCCGGAAACAAGTTTGCGTGCTGGCCTTGTCTGCTATTGCCCTCCCCCACTTTCTTATCTATACAGGAGCAATGAAGAGTTTCCAACTCGCTTCTGAGTTGGTAGGAAAACGGAAGTACATTTCATTTGATCCCGTCTGTCCCTCTGGTAATTTACAATGCATTACAGAAAATAAATTGCTAGCGAAGCGATCAAGAAAACTTTTAGATCCAAATTTTTGCAAACTGAAAACAATATTGATTTAATATGGCGCAAAAAAATCATGGAGGCCCATGACATTCTCTTTTACATTTTTTTTTCTATTTACATCGTTCGGCGTCCAGGGCTGACTGCCGCCGTCCCCTATACATCGACCACAAGGAAAAAAACCTTGGGACGAAAAGTCCCCGCGCAGCTTTCCCTTCTTCCCTCCACCTCGGGCCATAAGGAAGCATGGTCCACTCTCCCCCTCCCCTACAAGCGGGAGTATGGTGTACAGGAGTCGTGGGTCTGCGCAGGTTGTTTTGCTCATGGTTCCACTATAGCTAAGGGTTTGAAATTGACAAGACTGTAAGAAAAGCAGATATTGCGAGCGAAACGAGCTAGACAATTTTATATAACTTTATTTACATTTGTATAAAGATATAAATCGAAAGGGGGCAATTGCCCTTCTGTGCCTCCTTGCAGATGCTCTTGACCGTCTGGAAGAAATAATGCACGAAAGACGTGAAAACTAAATCCGTCTTTAGTATCGTTTTGTCCTGTAACTCTTAGATTCTGCAACCTTTCTTTCCATAGTTCAATGTTTGCAACCTTACCCCTTAGAATTGATTTCCGTCCAAGGTTGAGGCCCAATCTCCCCCCCCCCCCTGTGGTTGCGCCACTGCACCTTCTTTAGCCGTAGTTGTTTTGTGAACTTTCATTGGCTTAAAAATACTTCATTTTCTTCAAGAGCATAATATAGTTTAATAACCGGCGATAAAATTCCTCTCCCCTAAATTTCTGGATTAAAGTATAATAATATAGGGGCATGGAAATCTGAAAGGGGGGTGCGGATGGCCACCTCTCTCCTTTAGAAAACGAATGTCAGCTAAAAGTATATATTTCACACGTATAATTTGATTCCAGTCATAGTAATTTACATTAATTATTATAATGGGTATGCAGGAATGCGATAATTTCGAATTCAAGTGGTGTTTCTTGAGGGGGCAACACTATTATCGGGGTAATATGCCCCATGGAAAAATACCTCGCTTCTCCCTCCGTCGAAAATATCTGCAGACGTCCATGATTAGGGCGGGGCATTAACCCCCCCTTTGGACTTCGTGCGCACGCCTATGGCTACTCATTTCTACACTACATGGAAGGTTTATTCAATTTCGAGCCAAAAATGTAATTTTCAAATCAGGGTTTTTAAACGTCCACGAACCCATCAACTAATGGGTTCTATTGGGTTCCGCAACAATACCGGAACCTGTTCTATCACAGTGTAAATTCGGTCCAAGTCGCGTATTGTTTCATTTCAAATATGGAACTTAGACCGTCTTTAAATTGATCCGGAACGAAGGACCCTGTGCCGTATTTCAATTGATCCAGAAAAAAGGTTCCTGGAACTTATTTAAATACCTTAAACATAAAAAGGCTCTTTACGGTCCAGATCCATTTATGCTTGCTAATATTCCCTGCTGAACCTGAATTGAATTGATTTAAAATTCCTGATCCTTTAACAACCCTGGTGGAAATTCATTAATTTACAAACAACCATATTTTTAACGAAACATTAATCCCACACAATATACTGAGTTATTTTTCGCAATGTTCCAATGAATGGCAAGAGATTTGGGCTATTCCTTTTTCTTCCTTGATGTTTAATAGATTATATTTGTCACGCACCTATAACGTTACTAGCAAACATTTGTGAATTGTTCTTTCCTTGTAACGTTAACATCTACCATACTGAATTTATTTACGTTCCTTATGCAGATGGTATGTACCCAACTGCATTTTGTTCCGTTCCGCTACAGTGGTTTACATTTTGTTACATTCCTATGTAACGTTAATTAACCATATTGCCTTTCACTTCGTTCCGTTACGGAGGATTGCATTCATTACGTTCCTATGTACCGTTATTTACTACCATGTTGCATTTCGTTACGTTTTTTTGTAACGCTAGTATATACCACAATGCATTTCGTTACTACGTTCCTTGTATCCTTGTAACGGTAGTATATACCATATTGCATATTACGTTATGTTCCAATGTGCTCATTTCGTTCCGTTCCTTTATAACGTTAATATCTACCATAATACATTTTGTTACGTTCTCTGTAACGTCAGTCTGTAACATATTGCATTTCGTTACGTTCCATGGGTACCAGCAGCTGAACCATACTCTTCCTCCTACAAAATGGAACGTACCGTGTAACGCAAATTGGGTACGTTACGACTCCCTGGTTGAAAATATGATTACTTGGTACAAACGTGTGCATTGTCGCTGATGAAACGGGTTTCTATAGATTTTCGATTTTTTGATGTCATTGGAGAAAGAAGATATTTACTGCACTCTACTCTGTACTACAGCACTTTTGTTCTGTACCTGTCACAAGCTGCACGTGTGAGAGAGCTTTCTCCAAGCTTATTCAAGTTAAAACTAAATTAAGAGCAACTCAGAAGCAGGATAGATTGGAAGCCCTGCTCTTGCTATTTGTGGAACAGGAAAAAGCTTAGTCTATTTATGTAAATGAAGTTATTGATGAGTTTAAGAACATTGTACCTTTTGACAGACGTCTCTTGTTATAGATGACGTGTATTTTGATGTATTTGTAACATTTGCAACGTCCGCGCGCCGGAGCACTGTACACTACACCACGGAGCGGTGCAAAAGTGTACCCATATATGCTAGCTTGTAGCCAGCCGAAGACATGGACTCAAAGTATCTCAGGGCTTGCGGGGTTTAGTATGGAAAGGTCAAAGGTCAACTTGTAAAAGTTTATTTATATTTATACACGCATGTAAATAACCAGTTTAGCACATACGCTCTTAAATCCTCCTCAGTGAGGTACCTGGGCAATATTAGTATTCTTATCTAATTTAGGGGGAACCAACTAGTACAGGTGTAATCAATACGAACCTTGGTAGTCGTCACGTGACACGCCGTCTGGGGACCACATGCGAAAGCGTCAATAGCGAGGGACGGGCCAAAGGACCCGCGGTTTCACAAAGGTGTTGGTATGAAAGGACGCCGCAAAGTCAATCCAGCTACGACAAGGGAACGGTTCGGTCCCTTGGTATGTCCAGTCAGTAGCAAGAGACGGCAAGGTACAATGGGAAGGTCTGGAAGCACCCAGGAGACTTGGGCTTGGGCCATCACGACCCAAGGGTAGCACACCAAGCTCTTATGGAGCAGACCAGGTAGGTAGGGAATCTGCGTTTCTTATTCTCCTCCTTCCTTCTCAAGGAAGCTATTGGATCCTGGTAGGGGAAACATCCAGACTAGATCTGGGAACCAGGTCTTTCGCAGTCGCCATCTGGCAGTCGACTGAGCTCCGGGCCTCGCTGCTTTGTTTATATACTGTTTGGTGGCAGCACTGAGGTGGGTGGAGAAGATCGGAATTAAGCCGGCTGCAGCGTTGCAGACTCCCTTCAATTCACGAGATGCAACTCGTGCGTTATAAAATATCAAGTTTAGCATTGTAAAAACCACTAGCATGTGGCGATATAAACTTAACACTTGTGTGCTATACTGAACACGTTACATTAAAGAAGTTACAAGATAAAGAGATTCGACAATGCAAGTTACAAATTAAACAACAATTACTGCACAAAAGATAACTGAATGCGTAAACCACGCAGGGTATTTAGCATGCTTTCTTTAACCAAAACGTGTGTGCCATAACAATATATGCTTAACAACAATGCACTCCAAAATTAGATAAAAGATAAAACAAAAGCGTAAGCCTCGCAGGGTATTTCTCAAGCATTAATAATTATATATTAAAGAATATGGCTATCACGCAGGATAGCTAAATGTCATGACCACGCAGGGTCGTTACACATTTATGAACATTTTGTGTGTGTGTAATTTCTATGCAATTTGATTTTTTTCTACTACATATAATCAGAAATTTTCAACACAGTCATTTAGTGAATTTATATTCCTTTACAAACATCAGTGCAGTTAAAGAGCCAAGTGATTGTGTTGCAAAATATGCTATTAAAAAGGTACAACACCTCATTTTTTTCATTGTGCACACCCAAATATAAAGTTCTAGCTAGACTCCAGCACAGATATTTCTGCCGTGCGATGCCCGACAGAACTAAAGAAGCAGTGTTGCTAATGGAGCAGATAGAAAAATCGCTGCAGTGCGCCGATGCACAGCTGTTAGGTACAACAAGGAAATTAGAGAATTCAGGTCTATCTAACGTTGAGTTTTAAACGTCATGCATTATACCAGGACTAGGATTAATATGTACTAACAAGTGGCTTTGTATGTATCTACATACATATGGACTAAAAATTCGCAAAATATGAACTAACACATACGTAAAATTACGAAAAATGCTGCAAAGAAGACTTCTTCATACGATTCCTTATTTGAGTCATTTCAAACAAAATAAAAAATATATTATTTTTCATTGGATTAATGCACTGGTGGCGTTCTAACTGTTCACTCCCAAAACCCCTATACACTGGTACAGAACTGCAACGGCAGATAACAACATGCCAACGTGTTAAACCGCGACAATTGGACCACAACACTCCTCCTCAAGCAGTATTATTATTTCCTGTCTGTGATCGACGAAAGTCGGTTGCCTTTGTTCTACATTTACAAACGATGCCGGCTTCCACAACAATAACAAGTACGTACATATACTGCCACTAGACGATAAGCTGCGCGGCTTTTTCTTTTGCTATGAACCAGGGCTGGCGCTAGTCATTTTGCCTCCCTGGGCGGTGGCGGTAGATGCCGCTCCATTTCGACCCCCCCCCCCCGCGCCATTACGCAGCAACGGGAAATTGAAAATCAATAGATTCCTAAGTAAAACATAAAAATATAAAATAAATAATGAGACTTCTTATGCTATTTCAATACTATTAAGCGCAAAAGAATATCTCGCTCGACCACAGTTTCCAATAGGCTTATATTTTTCTTCTCTTCAAATTTTGCCGCCCTGGCCGGTGGCACGGTTCGCTCTCCCCTTCCGCCGGCCCTGCTATGAACTTGGTCACCCATCAGAGCATGGCAATTTTAACACAGAAAACAATATGCATCGCATTAAGCAGCAAAAATGACAGCCTCCTCTTCCTCCACCTAAATCCCATCTTTCACAACAAACGTCGCAAACTCTCTTGACTTCCCGCAAAATGTATGTCCGCCTGTAATTTGACATGCACTTCATTTTCACGCAGAGCGTAGTCGTATATGCGCCTACGGATAACGTTTTCATCGAAAGCGTCCACTGACGATTTGGTCGCTGGTCTTTGTCGTTCTTTCCCGGGAGTGTGGAATGATGTGGAGGGGCCTTCTGACAACTCGAGAGATTGTCTTTCGTTCATGATAGCCCTGATTGTTCGTTCAGGAACTCCAGCCGCTGCTCTCTTTCCAAAATGCTGTATTGGGATGCTAACACCTTCACTGGCTTCCTCCTTCATGAACTCGTGCACGTTGCTTAGAATTTCCCGAGCTTGGCTATGCAAGGTTTTTGATTTCAACTTTGACATAACTGGAGGCATTATGGAATTTAACGTTCATTAACAAACACACACTTTCACATACACACACGCTATACACGCACACCACGTCAAACCGGTAAAATACTTAGTATGAAATAAAAATATGGTGCTTCCAATCCAACAAAACTCACCGTCATTTTGCCTGTCTTTCCCCTTCCGTGACGGAAATAGTGCTTCATTATTACAGTTGGCAACACTAGTTACCAGCTAGCCAATGAACATGCACTGCATAAAAGAAGCAACCACTACGCCGTGCTATATTGCCACATTACCGTCCCTGCCGAACGTTGTGAACCGCGAGCTGGAGCGCTATTCAATTGTTTTCAATGATGTTTGCGCGAATGTGTCCAGGAATGGAATGACAATATGGCAACAATAGCGAAGGTTTTCGAGCAGGGTAGAACACGTGATTCTAAGAGAGAGGGAGACGAAACGAAAATTGGTATCTACGCCTATGAACACAACCATTGATACTTGCTTGCTACGACTGAATAATTCTGAATCAAAACAAAACACAATCGCACAAGAAACAGCAGAGCACTATTGTTGCAAATTGGGTAACTGTCGCGGTGCTGAGAGCTAAAAGACCATTATTCCAGGAATGTTTTCCTTCTTCCCCTCAATGATATTTCCTGCTGCCTACTACTACGAGATGAGAGAGAGAATGTTTGCTTTCTCTGCGTCAGTTGATGCAGCTTAGCTTAAGTAATAAAATGACTATCTCAGTTCAAAATGACCAAAATGTGGAATCTTTACCTCCTTTCTCGCACCCATTCATATAAGTTGCTTATGATGTTCATTGAATAGTTTAGGTACGCAGTCGTCTTGGTTACTTGTAATAGCTACACGACAAGCTTCTCCCGAAGGCAAGGAGTCACTGGATATAGCATGCGAAGGTACGCAGAAATGCAAAGTTTTGTAATAAACGGTGCGGTGCTTATTTCGTCGAAAAATACACTCTTTTTAACATTATAGAGAGTAACTTAGTTTATAATTATTGTTTGTTGTTTGAAGCAAGGTTGCAACGTGCTTTCATGTTTGATTTTGCAACCTTTATAACGTTTAAGTTCAGCTACACACACGTTAGCAGTATAATGTTAATATCTATCTAATATATTATAGTAAGGGTTGCCGGCGGCTCTTGCTTCAAATGGGTAAATTAATAATAATCGAATGAGAATGTTCATGTTGTACACGCAAGAAATATTAATAATGAAAGAAAGCAGTAGGCGATGGAATAATAACAGAATTTCGAAACTAATTCACATGAGTGACTCACCACATTAAACAGCAAGGAAACTAAGCGTCACTGCATTCAAGTTGATAATTTCACTTTGGACACGAGTATCGCCACCTAATATGCAGGAGCAGATCGCGTGATTCCAATATGCAGAAATCTTGCTTTTAAATATGACAATTCTTTTTATATTGTATATTAAATACATATATTGCATTAGGATGAAAATTGTCTGTGTGGAAGGGAGATGGCCTGAAGAGGAAGCGCTCACAAAGAAAATAGGGGCACCTCAGCCCTGTCAGCCTGCAAAGAAGCAGTTTATGTAGTGCAGTTTTAAAACTGGACAGTAATGCACAGAGAACTAATATCGGGACAACCGTACAAGAGTGATGCAAAGCATTGTAATATTGCTGAATCAGGCTTTGAAGGATTTTTTTCTCGTTAGTTACTTAGTTTCTTTCAACGCTTGACTCTTAAGGGCATGCGATACAGTCTCCGTCCGGCTTTTCCCTCCGAGTCAGTGTTGCCAACTTAGCTCTCTTCGAGTCAGAACTGGGGAGCCCGCCCTGTGCCTCACTATGATACCATCACTGGTTCCGGCCCACATAGACCAACGTTTGCCATAATTATACATTTTGCACGTGACGTGATATTGTTATATTAGCTGCGTCGCCCATCCCCTCTTATATCCAAGGCTACTTTTCTATAGCGCCGTATTGACGTGAAATTGGCATAATATAGTTATCAGGGAATCCTTTATTTTCCATTTCGTACGACCATGAGATGGGTGATGCCGCCGGATCTAGATGATGAAAACTAAGAATAAATTGTCATCAATTTAGAGTTAACGGTAATAACAGCGCCCCAATCCTTTGAGAACTAACATTTCTCTAGGAAGCATTTCATAAATCTAGCTCCTTATCAGTTTTAATTCCATTTAATGTGAAATTTAGCTCTCTTATGCGCACCAGGTTTGGCAACACTGCCAGGAGGCAAGGAGAAATGCATTGGACATATGGGAGTATTTTTTGATTTGTTATCTTGGGAATATCAAACTTCCGATGGAATAGAAAATGATATCAACGGGAAGAGGGCAGTTTGAAGAAGTGATTGCCCAGCACCAAAGTTGAAACTCCCATTTCATTAGCCGTAACTTGCTGTTGAAGTTGATTCCCCATAAGGAATACATGGGATTCCGAAAATTCTTATTCGTCATATATTTTACAGGTCGTATCTAGCTTAATAATCAACTTTGAAAACCCTTCGCCCTGCCACATGTGGACAAATTCATACTCTCTTGTAACACCCCGTTTTTCTTCAGTAGCATTGCCCATTCCGACGATATTCAAATAAATGCACACATGGTGCGTAACTGTATCTCCTCGTCTTAAGAACAAGAGAAAATGAATTATACAGGGTGACAAGAAATAACCCGTACAAAGTTTGGCGTATCCTGACAAGAATGTAGTGTATCGTAGCCAAATAATTGTTGTGTTATTGGATTCTCCATAGTCTTTTGTAACTGTACTTGTTGTTTCGGCTTCATAGCGATTACAGTCTTTGTGTTTCAGACTGTCAACCAAACGCAGTGCAATTTTTTAACTGTGGCGTCAGGGAAAGCGTCAATGTGAAATTGTTCGTTTGCTGGGTGTTTCAAAAATGACAGTCTCAGATGCAGTTCGGCGATTCAAGGAGCTCGGCCATGAAGGCGACCGTCCCACAAGAGGAAGAAAGCCTACCATCAACACGTCCCAGAACCGCAAGATCATCAAAAAGCGAGTTCAGCGAAATCCGAGGGTCTCCATGAGAAAAATCGCCCGTGAGATCGGGATCAACCGCGAATCGGTGCGGCAAATGGCGAAAAAGAACCTCAACCTCAAGGCGTACAAGCTCCAAAAAGTTCAGCTTCACACGGACGAAATCAAGCGCCTGCGACTCAAAAGATGCCGCCCTCTGAAGTGCCGGGCCGCAGGTCAGCAATGGGAGCGCATTCTTTTCACAGACGAGAAGCTGTTCACCGTGGAGCAGGCGCACAACCACCAAAACAACAGGACCTGGTCTGCAGAGGCTCCCGGTACCTCAGCCATCGTCCAACACCGCCAAAATCCGCAGTCGGTCATGGTATGGGGCGGAATTTGCGCAAGCGGAAAGACGACCCTGGTTTTCGTGGATCAAGGGGTCAAAAGCAACCAAGAAGTGTACCGCCGCAACATTCTCGAGAACGTTGTCCTTCCGTGGGCCCAGCAGCACTTCGGCGATACACAATGGACATTCCAGCAAGTATCCGCTCCGGCCCACAGGGCGAAAATGACGCAAGCGTGGTGCAGAACCCATTTTCCGGACTTCATCGCATCGACGGAATGGCCGCCCTACTCGCCGGACTTCAACCCAACGGACTACAGTCTGTGATCGATTTTGGAGGCCAGGGTATGTGCTAAATGCCACCACAGTTTGGAGTCGCTGAAGCAATTGCTGCGTCATGAGTGGAACCGATTGTCGCCCGAGGACCTGCGGCCCATTGCCCAACATTTCAAAGCCCGTTTGGACCTCTGTATCGCCGCCCAGGGAGGCCACTTCGAAACCAGTTGAACATCTTGTTCCTAAGGTCCCATGTCATTGTTCTTCAGTGTTGTTTTGCTCAATTGTTTCGGTTTAATAACTTTATGATCACAAACATTAGTACGGGTTATTTCTTGTCACCCGATATTATTGGAAACCAGACAGCTTCTTAAACAGAATCTTATTAAAGTATACAATTGAATATAGTTTTCCACTTGATAATATGTATCGAAGTGGTGTATTATAATGAATCATTACATACATAAAGTCAAGGATATATTTCTTCCAGATTATCATCATTCGATTAGTATTTAATTTGCAATTTTTAGGCAAGGGCCGACAGAAACCCTTGTCCTTTCAAAGATTGTGGTTTGTAAGACGGCAAAGCGTTGTGAATGATCTGTCCATTAATTATTATTTTTTTTTGTCCTCGTTTTCCATTTAGAAGGGTACACCTTCTCTTTGGTAAGTGAATTGTTTTCATAAATGTTTTCCCTTGCAAGGTGATGGTCTAAGTGTTTTCAATAATGAAGTGGTACATATTTACTTATTCTGAGGGTAGTTCACTTAGATCTTATTTATTCAGTAGTGGGAAAATTACTTCAGTTAGGAAAGTAATAATTTGTTATGGTGCGGCATGTTTTGGATATATCACGTGCCGTAGTTCCGGAGGATGATGGATATTATACAGCTGGTAGTCAGGATGCTGTGGATCTATCAGAAAGGTGTACATGGTTAAGAGATGCTGTAATGGTGTGCAGTAGTATGTGGGGAGGCAGTCGTGTAGAGCATCTTCGTACATTGTGCTAAGAAGTTGTGGATGGTGCGAGTTCATTCGACCAGTTATATATTTGTGACGGATGGCTTCGATGTGGGTTGTGATTTCGGGAAAGGTTATTCGCTCGTACAGTAGTCGTGTAGGACTTGGTAGGACTACTCTGAAGGCCAAACGAAGAGCATGTCTTTCCAGAACTTGTAGTTTGTGATAGAATGAGTCTGGGGCTGATATCCATGCAATGTGGCCGTAAATAATTGCTGGTCGAAGGAAAGCCTTGTAGGTATATAGGACAAACTGGGAGTTGAGTCCCCAGGATGTTCCAATTAGCCGTTTGAGCAAGCTCAGACGATTTGTAGCTTTTTGGACGATGTTGAGCAATTGAGGTTTCCAGGTTAGCTTGGAGTCAGATATGACTCCCAGGTATTTTGCAGTGGTGGCAGGCAGAATTGGAGTTCCCCGTATTTTGATGTTTAATAATGTTGGGTTCCTTTGGATCTTCGAGCGACAGCCTGTCTGTAGAAACACCAATGCTTGTGTTTTGAGAGCATTAATTGTGAGACGCCATGTATCACACCATCTTTGGAAGGAGTTTATAGCTGGTTGGAGAGTTTTGTTTATAGCTTGGATGGTTGAACAACAGGCGAGAAATGCGGTGTCGTCAGCGAATTGGTAGATAGAAACTTGTGGGGGTTTTGGCATATCGGCAACGTATAGTATGTAGAGTAGGGTGTATCGAAAAAAACTTTATTTTCGAAATGTTAAGGTGGCTAGTGCGGAAAAGTGGCCATTTGTGATCAAAAACACGTCTGATTTTTTTCAGATTTTTTGGAGGTCGTTTAGGTGGCGCGCATCGACCTTGAAGTTTTGATAGTGATTTGGTTATGCAACACGCACAACAATTTCACAAAAATGTCATTATTTGGCTATTTCATGTGTTTTTTTTCTGCATTATGGTCGTTTATTGTTTTGTTTATGGCAAATATGTTACATTCGTGCCTTAACGGTGGTTTCCTATGCTGTTTACGTATGCTTTTGGTCAAAAATTGTCAATTTGAGGCTAAAAACTACATATTTTTCTATTGATGGTTTCCAATTGGTTTCGACTGTGTTTTATTAGAAGGTTTTCAGATATAAAAGACTGAATAAAATATTTTGGCTTTCTAATTGCTAACAGTTCCTCAATTACTGTCCAGCGCTTTGCCTATTTTCATAACTTATTATGCTTTGAAAATAACACAGAGCTCACCACGAGGAGGTGGCTGGACTGCGAGCTCCACCCACGTTGGCAAACATAATTTTACTAAGGGGCAGGCCAAGATTTTCTTTTAGTTTTCTCCTTGAACTTTATAGGCACTTTTTGTTCGAAATGTCGGCATATGTTCTCTAGATTCGAATTTCGCTTTGATGTAGCCATCACGTGCGCTGGCGCCGAAAACGGAAGAAGCAGCCTCTGTGATAATTTTCACAAGTCGCTCCACTCCTTGTGTGTGGCAGGGGAAGTCTTGAATTTCCGCTAAATTTTTGTTTTTATTGTAGTCATCTACTTCTTCATTTGTAATATTATTGGCCAACGTAGGCTCGTGGAGGGAGAATGAAGCCCAATAAACCTTGTCATAGTATTGGTCTGCATTAAAATTGATGGTTGGTAAAACAAAAGTGCGAATTCTTTTGCCTTTTTTTCAATCCTCTTGCTTTCTTAATTCTTTGCCAACCAACACGTCTTATTTCTGGGATTTTGTCGGTTATTAAAGCCAGCAGGAGATTTTCAGGATGAGCCAAGAATGAGTTTTGTTGAATGACCCTATTAATCAGATCTCTCAAGTGGTGTGGGAGAAATCGGGACAAGTAGAACAAATTCCACATACTACATAATGAAGGTGTACGCACCGGTGTGGTTTGGGATCAAGAAGGAACCATCGATAACACCTCTGGAATTTGATCCACTTGTCCAGATTTCTCCCACACCACTTGAGAGATCTGATTAATAGGGTCATTCAACAAAACGCATTCTTGGCTCATCCTGAAAATCTCCTGCTGGCTTTAATAACCGACAAAATCCCAGAAATAGGACGTTTTGGTTGGCAAAGAATTAAGAAAGCAAGAGGATTGAAAGAAAGGCAAAAGAATTCGCACTTTTGTTTTACCAACCATCAATTTTAATGCAGACTAATACTATGACATGGTTGATTGGGCTTCATACTCCCTCCACGAGCCTACGTTGGCCAATAATATTACAAATGAAGAAGTAGATGACTACAATAAAACCAAAAATTTAGCGGAAATTCAAGACTTCCCCTGCCACACACAAGGAGTGGAGCGACTTGTGAAAATTATCACAGAGGCTGCTTCTTTCGTTTTCGGCGCCAGCGCACGTGATGGCTACATCAAAGCGAAATTCGAATCTAGAGAACATATGCCGACATTTCAAACAAAAAGTGCCTATAAAGTTCAAGGAGAAAACTAGAAGAAAATCTTGGCCTGCCCCTTAGTAAAATTATGTTTGCCAACATCATTTGGGTGGGTGGAGCTCGCAGTCCAGCCACCTCCTCGTGGTGAGCTCTGGGTTATTTTCAAAGCATAATAAGTTATGAAAATAAGCGAAGCGCTGGACAGTAATTGAGGAACTGTTAGCAATTAGAGAGCCGAAATATTTTATTCAGTCTTTTATATCTGAAAATCTTCTAATAAAACACAGTCGAAACCAATTGGAAACCATCAATAGAAAAATATGTAGTTTTTAGCCTCAAATTGACAATTTTTGACCAAAAGCATACGTAAACAGCATAGGAAACCACCCCTAAGACACGAATGTAACATATTTGCCATAAACAAAACAATAAACGACCATAATGCAGAAAAAAACACATGAAATAGCCAAATAATGACATTTTTGTGAAATTGTTGTGCGTGTTGCATAACCAAATCACTATCAAAACTTCAAGGTCGATGCGCGCCACCTAAACGACCTCCAAAAAATCTGAAAAAAATCAGACGTGTTTTTTGTCACAAATGGCCACTTTTCCCCACTAGCCACCTTAACATTTCGAAAAAAAGTTTTTTTCGATACACCCTAATGTAGAGTAATGGCGATAGAGCAGCACCCTGTGGAAAGCCAGAGTAAGGGAAAATGGGGTATGACATCGCTCCATTTACAGTGACATAGGCGACCCTATTTGTTAGAAAGCTGTGTACTAATCTGACATAGGAAACGGTAGGTGGAATTTATGGAGCTTCTAGATGAGTCCAGTACGCCATACTTTGTCAAATGCTTTCTCCAGGCCGAATAGTACTAGACAGGGTGGTTTGGAAATGTTGAAGCGATTTGTGATGCGAGTCGTTAGTTTTAACAAATTATCAAGGACACTGTGTTGAGGTCTAAAGCCTGGTTGGTGCGGCGGAAGTAAACTGTGTGCTTGTAAGTACATATGTATGCGTCGAACAATGATGCGTTCGAATATTTTGCTAAAGTTTGATGTGAGCTGAATAGGTCGATAGTTTGTTGGGTTGGTACTATCTTTGTGTGGCTTTGGAAACATTAGAATCTTCGAAATCTTCCAGTCTGTCGGGTAGTGTCCTGTGCGGAGGATAAATTTGTAGATAATAGCCAGAAGGGACAGCAATGCAAGTGGGGCCTGTTTGATCAATACGTATGTGATATTGTCCAATCCGGGAACAGTGTTTCTCTTCCTACGCACAGTATTGATAATATCGTCTGTTGTAATAGGAACAGTTAGAGCATTAGTAGGATCAATATCGTGCGTAGTGCTGGGTTGCAGTTGCCTGTTATTGGGGTTGGTGACTCTGTCAATTTTGGTCTGGAGACGGAGATTTGGGGCTAGTTGTGGTGTTGGAGTGAAAGTGTATTGCAAGACATTTGCGAAGGCATAAGCTTTTTCAGTGTCGGTGTTTAGGGCTGTGTCCTTGATTGTTCTCGGATAAGGAGTATTACTGGATTGTCCAGTGAGCACCTTGAAACGTTTCCAGTATTTTGTGGGATGGCTTTCGTCACTCAATTGGTTGCACGTTTCAATTCATCGACGTTGTTTATAAGCTTTTATATAGTTTTGTACTGTACGCAGCCAACGACGGTGTAAGTTAAGGGATTTAAGATTTCTGGTCTGGAGGTAGTCCCTGTATGCTCGTCGTGATGCTGTGATTAGATTAAGATATTGCGGAGGTAGCTTTGGTTTGTAACTATTGAGAGTGGTCGTAGGTATGTTAGTGGTTGCCGCACTGGTAATCTGTGCCGTAAGATGTTCCACCATCGTATCGAGTTCCTGTAAATTTTTTGGTGGTGGATGCGGGTCAGACAAAGCATTCTGAAGCTTTTCACTATATGCCTCCCAGTTCGCTTTGTTGTAACACCAGATTTTTCGAGGTTGTATTGTACTGCTTGTATTGCGGTTACCAAGATTTAAGGTGATTTTCACTGGGTCATGGTCACTGCCGATGGAATCCAGCACAGATATGTTCAAGCAGGCACTAAGAGATGTTGATGTTATAACGACGTCAGGGGTAGTGTTACTTACGGGACGTGTGGCTCTGGGCAGTACATGGAATTCCGCTGTAGTGTTTTGGTCCAGAAATTGTAAAAAGTTTGTTTTGTCTTGCATGCTACGACGATGATAATTGATGTCCGTAGCTATGATATAATGTTTGCTAAGGGTTTGGATATGTTGGAAGAATTGGTATGGAATAGTCTCCCCTGGTCTTACATGGTAGCAAATGTAACGACCCGGGATGGAAAGTAGATGGTACTAGCAGTATGTTCTGGCAAGTGGAAGTTTGGTGGGAAGGTAACTGTTCGATATGGTAATTTTCTATCTACTCCAATTGCTGTGCCGCCGTTTACTCTTAAGCCCGGCGGACCATTGTGGCGTAAGATGTTGTATGGTGGAATATGACAGATCATTTTTGGAGCCAGATAGGTTTCATTTAGCGCAAAGCAGTGAACAGATTCTTCCAAGAGCAGGTGTTGCAATAAAGCTTTTCGTTTAGAAACGGATCGGATATTTAAAAATAGAAAATTATACATATTCCGTAGAGCCATATTCAAAACCTTAAACCGCAGTTTCCAAGTGGGATATGTGGAAATGTACGTGAGGACCAGAGTATGT
Source organism: Lepisma saccharinum (assembly GCF_977018435.1). Classification (NCBI taxonomy): domain Eukaryota; kingdom Metazoa; phylum Arthropoda; class Insecta; order Zygentoma; family Lepismatidae; genus Lepisma; species Lepisma saccharinum. The sequence goes on along the minus strand of NC_139248.1, from coordinate 31,008,591 downwards.
TGCATGGAGTTGTAAGTTGAAAATGGTTTTTGCAGATGCTGTTACTTGGGTTAATATGTGCGTTCTTAAAAATGGGTGCACATTTTGGAGAGTCAGTGTGAAGAAAAGGAATTAGATCTTCCACTGTTACTGGATGTCGTAGTGAGTTGTCAGGTTCTATAGCAGTGGCATTGGTGCGAAGGGGAACTGTTAGGTCAGGGTGTTCAGGAATTGCATCTGGCTTGGCTTTGCATTTGTAACTGTATATAGGATGGTTTTCCGTACATGTGACACATTTTGGTGGAGCAGTTTGGTTTTGACATTCTTTGGTTGAATGGGGTCCTGAACAGTATCCGCATTTATCTCGGTTTGGACATGCATCAGTAGTGTGCTTGTTATACTGTTGGCATTTTTCGCACCGCAATGGAAGAGGTTGTTGAGAACGGGATGGTTCAACTTTGTACCTGCGTCTGTATATGTATGCTCCACTGTGTAGTAGGGTGTCTACAGCATTTTGTGAGTCTGTTAGGACCCGCACAATGCATGTGGGTCCGTTGTTATTGCGAATACGGATACATTTGCGAATTTGTACACCTTCGCATTCCAGTTCCTCAAAGATCTCTTCGTCTGTTAGGCTAGGTTCTACACCCCTGATGACAACTGATAGTAGTGGGTATTTATGTGGTGGTGGTGGTTGTTTTTGAGTGGAAGCATTCAGTGTTTGGATGTTTGCTTCGGCTCCATAAATTTCAAAAGAAACTTTGTTTCTAATTAGTTTTGCAAAGTCTGGATTTGGTGATTTCAATATGAACAGTATTTGTGAAATTTGTGCCCTTGGCACATATTTAGATGTTTGTTGGAATACCTGTTTTGCTGTATTGTATTTGGTGTCGTAGTTCGAAAGAAGGAAATTGTACAGCACTGGTGTCTGTGTGTTTACTTCGGTCTTGTTCTGTCTGGAGTCTGTTCGCTCTGGAAGTTTCTGCTTTTTGTTGGCAAGTGGTGACCTAGATCGTTCACGGGAATCCATGGAAGAGCTTCGGGAATTTGGGTTTTCAAGCTTGTTCCGGCCTCTGGCTCTGACATCTCTAGGGACAGTACCCCCAACTTGTTGGGGGAGCCCTTTATGCATCGCTTCCCTTGCACTACTTTGCTATCGGCGAGTGAGTGTGGAAGCTGCACTTTGCACGTGGAGGAGAGTCAGAGTCAAAGTCTCGGAACAGACACTTACCAAACAAGATTTTGGAACCAAACAGCCAATGAGAAACGAGGGCAGAAACCAGAGCCAACGAAAGAAAGAAAGGATTGGTATCTCTAACTACTGTGACCAGAGCTCCACCGGTGAATGTTTGGGGCTACAACCTAGCTGCGGCCACCTGAAAAGTGTCGTTCGAGCCAGATATCCCTTCGCAGCAAGGCGTTCAACAAAGTAATTCGGAAACACCAAACCACTGTGTAGACTGCAATTACCTCCAGTCGTCCGTTCCAAACGTACTGAAATTACAGTCACAGAGAATGTTCCAAGGGGGTTTTCTCTCGACGCACTGACGTGTCCATTAATTTTGTTTTTCGTTCATCCGTTTAGAGGGTTATGTCCCTCTCTTCGGTACGTGCTGATACTTTTAAATATATAATAATAATAATAGATAGGCTAAGTGGACTTTTTCTATTTTTCGGATTATGAAATGAACACTAACCTAGTCTTGAAATGACCTTGGATTTTCATTGCTATATTATATAACACCCTACTTTCATTCTTATGTTAGTAAATAAATACCCTTTCTTGTAGTTTGATTATTAGTTGCAATATGAGGCCGCGGTGGCTCAGTCGGTAACGCGTCTGACTACCATGCTAAAGGGAACTTTTCTAACGGTGGAAGTGGCTCCGGCGCCTACCCAGCGTCGAATAACATGGGTACCTGGGGGAAACCCTGGGGGAAACCCTGGGGGGTAAAGGCGGTCAGGGGCGTGATGCTGATCACATCACCCCACTCACGACCGGATCAAGAAAGTGTGGGGCGTTACCCCCACACCCCCTATACGCCTTCATGGCGTGGTGCTGTGCACAGGGGAACACTTTACTTTTTTTTTTTTTAATATGAAGGGTATAAATGTGGTCGTAATTGTGGTGGACGATGAATGGTGTATAGTTCATAATCAGGATGTCTGGGCCCGATGGTCAGAGTATACAGAGTTAAAAGATGTTGTAATGGAGTATACAATCTGTACGGGTAGCAGTCGTGTATTGCATCTTCACGGATTGTGTGAACCAACGGTGGGTGTTCTTTGTCCATCCTGTTATTTATATATTGTTTTCGCAATGCCTCTAGGTGAAGTGTTATATGTGGAAAACTTATTCGTGTGTATAAGAGTCGAGTTGGACTTGGTAGTTTGATTCTGTATGCCAGTCGACATGCATGTCTCTCTATGATTTGTAGTCGTTCATAGAACGAGTCCTCTGCTGAGAGCCATGCTGTGTGTCCATACGTAAGTACGGGCCGAAGAAAGGCCAGATAGGTATTTAGGAGGATGTTTGCTCGAAGTCCCCAATTCGTGCCGACAAGTCTCTTCATCAGCTGTAGTCTGTTTTTGGCTTTCTTTTTGATGTTCTGCAGGTGTGGTGTCCATGTTAGTTTTGTGTCAAATATGACACCAAGATATTTGACGCTGTTGGTAGGAATTATGCGTGTGCCACGGATCTTAAGATCTAACAGACTTGGATTTCTTTGTATCCGTGAGCGACATCCGGTAGGAAGAAATATTATAGCTTGAGTTTTTGCGCTATTGATGGTGAGTCTCCAAGTGTCGCACCATCGTTGAAATACATTAATAGCTGGTTGCATAATGCGATTTATTGCTTGAATTGTAGAACCACAAGCCAGTAGAGCTGTATCATCAGCGTATTGGTATGTTGACACCTGAGAGAATGTTGGCATATCTGCGACATAAAGTAAGTAGAGCAATGGAGATAATACCGATCCTTGCGGTACTCCGGCGTTCAAGAAGATAGGGTGAGACAGATTGTTATTTATTGTTACGTATGCCATTCGGTTGGTAAGAAAGTTGAAAATTAATCGAATGTAACAGAAAGGAAGGCGAAACTTATGCAGTTTATATATGAGGCCGGTGTGCCACACTTTATCGAATGCCTTTTCAAGATCGAATAGTATTAAACAAGAGGGTTTAGAGGTATTGTACTGGTTGCAGATTCGATTTGAGAGTCTTAGTAGGTTATCCAAGACGCTAAAGTGTGGCCTAAATCCGGCTTGTTGTATCGGGATAAAATTATTTGACAATAAGTGAGAGTGTAATCGGCGGACTAAAATTTTTTCAAGGATTTTGCTGAGTGTTGATGTTAGTTGTATAGGTCTATAGCATTTTGGATCTGTACGATCTTTATCAGGTTTCGGAAACATGAGTACTTTCGACACTTTCCATTCGACAGGGTAATATCCAGTGCGAAGGATTAAGTTGTATATCAAGGCGAGAAATGACAACATTGCTAGTGGAGCTTTCTTTATCAAAACATATGTGATGGAATCAAACCCTGGGGCAGTGTTTCTTTTGTTGCGGACTGCGTTTGTTATATCATCTGTGGTAATTAAAGTAGTAAGAGGGTGATTTGCGTTGATAGCATGATGAGGACTGGGTTGCAGTTGTCTATTTTCAGGATGTACCTTCCTTGTTATTTGAGATTCTAATCTGCTATTAGGAGCAAGCGGAAGCGGAGGAGTAAATGTGTCTTGGAGAATTTGTGCAAATTCATTTGCCTTTTCGTAATCATTTGTAAGAGCTTGTTGTTGTGAGAGAAGAGGATACGTAGTACTTGTATGTTTTCCTGTAAGCATATGAAATCGTTTCCAGAATTTGCTAGGATGGCTTTCAGCATCAAGGTGATTGCAAGTGTCGATCCACTGACGTTGTTTGTGTGCCTTTACGTAGTTATGGATAGTTCTTATCCATTGACGGTGAACTCGCAGACATTCAGGATTCCTTGTTTGTACGTATTCCCGATAGGCACGACGTGATGCAGTTACTAGATGAAGGTATTTAGGTGGTAGTTTAGGTTTAAAACTGTTCACAGTTATCTGTGGTATATGTGTACTTGCTGCTTGTTTGACTTCTGACGTGATGTTTTCTACAGCCTTATCTAATTCGTTAGAGTTCGTTGGAGGGGTGAGATTTTGAAAGACAGTGGAGATATCTTCTCGATAACCTTCCCAATTTGCTCTGTTATAATCATAGATCCGCTTTGAAGGAACCTGTTTGTGTTGAGTATAGTGGTGCACTGGTAGAGTTATTTTAATTGGTGCATGATCACTTCCTATCGGTGCTAGGACTTCTATGTTAATTTTGTCAGCTAAGGAAGGTGATACAAAAACTACATCGGGGGTTGTGTTACTCTCTGGACGAGTTGCAGATGGTAAATCTTGAAATATACCTGTAGTATTGTTATCGATGGTAGTGTGGAAAGCTGTTCGTTCTGCATTGGTTCGACTATGTATATTAATATCAGCTAGTATGAAGTAGTGACGGTATGTAGAAGCGATATAAAGAAAGAAGTCCGTAGGTAGTGGGCTAGTGGGTCGTATATATACAGTAGCCAATGTCACATTTATACTTTTGAGATAAAGTGTGGCAATATAATATTCTTGGTATGGAAATTGAGGTGGTAATATATTTGTTCTATAGGGAAATTTTGGCTTGATCCCTAGGGCTACTCCACCACATAATCGTTGCGCCGTTATAGGACCAGGTGCATGTATCAAGGAATACCTGGGTATGTAAAGGGGTGTGGTTTTGGGGATACGGGTTTCATTCAGTGCAAAGAAATGAATGTCTTCTTCCAGGAGAAGTTCCTGGAATATAGCTTTATGTTTCGGTAGAGAACGGATGTTCATAAATAGGAAATTATATTGTATATAGCCCGCCATAATTACATAAATAACAGTTAGGTTTCTAAACTTCAGTTTCCAGTGGTACAATTTGAAAATGTACATGTGGACCAGAATATGTAGCGAACAGGTGGACACGAAAAAGAGTCTTAGCTGTCAGTACTATCTGTTGTAATATATGTTGGCGTAGAAATGGGTGGATATTTTGTAGGGTTAATGTTTGAAATCTAAGTAGATCTTCAACAGTCACTGGTTGTTTCAGAGAGTTCTGTGGTGGAGTTGTAGAGTACATAGTTCTTAATGCTACAGTTAGGTCAGGGCGTGAGGCTTCGGGGTTTGGGCGTGCAGCACAACGGTAACTATATGAGGGATGAGCCTGTTTGCACGTGTTACATTTGGGTGGTGCATTCAGATTTGTGCACTCTTTAGTCGTGTGTTGGCCAGAACAATAGCCACAGATAGGTATTTCGGGGCAATTTGCCGTAGTGTGGACGTTGTATTTCTGGCAGCGTTCACATCGTAACGGAAGAGGTGCCCTTGAATGCGATGGTTCAACCCTATGTCGTTGGCGATATATATAAGCCCCTTCATGAAGTAAGCGATCCATTGTGCTGGAACAATCTGTTATTACTCGCATCAGGTAAGTTGGTCCGTTGTTGTTTTGGATTCGAACGCATTTTATAACTTCATGCCCTTCCAAACGTAGTTCTTCTAGTACTTCTTGGTCAGCGAGTTCTGGATCTACGCCTTTAATAACGACTGACATATGAGGTGGTTTGTTTGGGGGTGGTGATTGTTTGGCAGTTTTGGGTGTCAGTTGGGATAGAGCAGCCTGTGGTCCAAAAATTTTTGAACGAAACTTTGTTTCTCAAAGTGGATAGAAATTGCGGATCTCTGGATTTGATAATGATGCCATTTCTGGTGAATATAATTTGTTCTACTTGTGCTCGGGGAAGGTATTTTTGTAACTGTTGAAGGAGCAACTTAGGAGTTCTGTACTTTAAGTCGTAATTTTGTAGTAGGAAGTTGTAGACAGTGGAATTTTCTTCAGTTCGGCCATCAATTTGTGTGGTATCTCTGGGATTTAACTTTGGATTGCGTGTTTGTTCTTGATATTTTTGTTTCGTTTGTAGTTGAAGAGGAGATCGAGAGCGATCCCTGGATGTTTTTGAATCGGCTGAAGTGCTTCTTGAGTTGCCTCGGTCTTGTTTTTGGATTATCCTGTCTCGAGAGTTTGCACCCCCAACTTGTTGGGGGAGCCCTTGATGCATGGTGAGCGAAGGGAGGCAACCTAGTAATCCATTTCGAAGACGAAACAATTAGGAGACAGAGTTATTTCAGGTGTTGCAAAATAAGCAGAGTACAAAGTGCTGCAAACGTGAATTGTAGCACAGTTCGCTTCTAGTTAAGCAGAGTACAAAGTGCTAAAAACTTTGCACGTGATGGAGAGAGTCAGAGTCAAAGTCTCGGAACAGACACTTACCAAACAAGATTTTAGAACCAAACAGCCAATGAGAAACGAGGACAGAAACCAGAGCCAACGAAAGAAAGAAAGGATTGGTATCTCTAGCTACTGTGACCAGAGCTCCAACAGGGAATGTTTGGGGCTACAACCTAGCTGCGGCCACCTGAAAAGTGTCGTTCGAGCCAGATATCCCTTCGCAGCAAGGTGTTCAACAAAGTACCTCGGGAACACCAAACCACTGTGTAGACTGCAATTACCTCCAGTCGTCCGTTCCAAACGTACTGAAATTACAGTCACAGCGAATGTTCCAAGGGGGTTTTCTCTCGACGCACTGACGTCTCCATTAAAATTTTTTTTTTTTTTTTTTTTTGTCCTCGTTTTCCATTTAGAAGGGTACACCTTCTCTTTGGTAAGTGAATTGTTTCCATAAATGTTTTCCCTTGCAAGGTGATGGTCTAAGTGTTTTCAGTAATGAAGTGGTACATATTTACTTATTCTGAGGGTAGTTCACTTAGATCTTATTTATGCAGTAGTGGGAAAATTACTTCAGTTAGGAAAGTAATAATTTGCTATGGTGCGGCATGTGTTGGATATATCACGTGCCGTAGTTCCGGAGGATGATGGATATTATACAGCTGGTAGTCAGGATGCTGTGGATCTATCAGGAAGGTGTACATGGTTAAGAGATGCTGTAATGGTGTGCAGTGGTATGTGGGAAGGCAGTCGTGTAGAGCATCTTCGTACATTGTGCTAAGAAGTTGTGGATGGTGCGAGTTCATTCGACCAGTTATATATTTGTGACGGATGGCTTCGATGTGGGTTGTGATTTCGGGAAAGGTTATTCGCTCGTACAGTAGTCGTGTAGGACTTGGTAGGACTACTCTGAAGGCCAAACGAAGAGCATGTCTTTCCAGAACTTGTAGTTTGTGATAGAATGAGTCTGGGGCTGATATCCATGCAGTGTGGCCGTAAGTAATTGCTGGTCGAAGGAAAGCCTTGTAGGTATGCAGGACAACCTGGGAGTTGAGTCCCCAGGATGTTCCAATTAGCCGTTTGAGCAAGCTCAGACGATTTGTAGCTTTTTGGACGATGTTGAGCAATTGAGGTTTCCAGGTTAGCTTGGAGTCAAATATGACTCCCAGGTATTTTGCAGTGGTGGCAGGCAGAATTGGAGTTCCCCGTATTTTGATGTTTAATAATGTTGGGTTCCTTTGGATCTTCGAGCGACAGCCTGTCTGCAGAAACACCAATGCTTGTGTTTTGAGAGCATTAATTGTGAGACGCCATGTGTCACACCATCTTTGGAAGGAGTTTATAGCTGGTTGGAGAGTTTTGTTTATAGCTTGGATGGTTGAACAACAGGCGAGAAATGCGGTGTCGTCAGCGAATTGGTAGATAGAAACTTGTGGGGGTGTTGGCATATCGGCAACGTATAGTATGTAGAGTAATGGTGATAAAGCAGCACCCTGTGGAACGCCAGAGTAAGGGAAAATGGGGTATGACATTGCTCCATTTACAGTGACATAGGCGACCCTATTTGTTAGGAAGCTGTGTACTAATCTGACATAGGAAAGCGGTAGGTGGAATTTATGGAGCTTGTAGATGAGCCCAGTATGCCATACTTTGTCAAATGCTTTCTCCAGGTCGAATAGTACTAGGCAGGATGGTTTGGATGTGTTGAAATGATTTGTGATGCGAGTCGTTAGTTTTAATAAATTATCAAGGACACTGTGTTGAGGTCTAAAGCCTGCTTGGTGCGACGGAAGTAAACTGTGTGCTTGTAAGTGCATGTGTATGCGTCGAACAATGATGCGTTCGAATATTTTGCTAAAGGTTGATGTGAGCTGAATAGGTCGATAGTTTGTTGGGTTGGTACTATCTTTGTTTGGTTTTGGGAACATTAGAACCTTTCAAATCTTCCAGTCTGTCGGGTAGTGTCCTGTGCGGAGGATAAAATTGTAGATAATGGCCAGAAAGGACAGCAATGCAAGCGGGGCCTGTTTAATCAATACGTATGTGATATTGTCCAATCCGGGAGCAGTGTTTCTCTTCCTACGCACAGTATTGATAATATCGTCTGTTGTGATAGGAACAGTTAGAGCATTTGTAGGATCAATAGTGTGCGTATTACTGGGTTGCAGTTGCCGGTTATTGGGGTTTGTGACTCTGTCAATTTTGGTCTGGAGGCGGAGATTTGGAGCTAGTTGCGGTGTCGGAGTGAAAGTGTCTTGCAAGGCATTTGCGAAGGCATAAGCTTTTTCAGTGTCTGTGTTTAGAGCTGCGTCCTTGATTGTTATCGGATAAGGAGTACTACTGGATTGTCCAGTGAGCACCTTGAAACGTTTCCAGTATTTTGTGGGATGGCTTTCGTCACTCAATTGGTTGCACGTTTCAATCCATCGACGTTGTTTATAAGCTTTTATATAGTTATGAACTGTACGCAGCCATTGACGGTGTAAGTTAAGGGATTCAGGATTTCTGGTCTGGAGATAGTCCCTGTATGCTCGTCGTGATGCTGTGATTAGGTGAAGATATTGCGGAGGTAGCTTTGGTTTGTAACTATTGAGAGTGGTCGTAGGTATGTTAGTGGTTGCCGCACTGGTAATCTGAGCAGTAAGATGTTCCACCGCCGTATCGAGTTCCTCTGAATTGTTTGGTTCTGGATGCGGGTGAGAAAAAGCATTCTGTAGCTTTTCACTATATGCCTCCCAGTTCGCTTTGTTGTAACACCAGATTTTTCGAGGTTGTATTGTACTGCTCGTATTGCGGTTACCAAGATTTAAGGTAATTTTCACTGGGTCATGGTCACTGCCGATGGAATCCAGCACAGATATGTTCAAGCAGGCACTTAGAGATGTTGATGTTATAACAACGTCAGGGGTGGTGTTACTTATGGGACGTGTGGCTCTGGGCAGTACATGGAATTCTGCTGTAGTGTTTTGGTCCAGAAATTGTAAAAAGTTTGTTTTGTCTTGCATGGTTCGACTATGATAATTGATGTCCGCTGCTATGATATAATGTTTGCTAAGGGTTTGGATATGTTGGAAGAATTGGTATGGAATAGTCTCCCCTGGTCTTACATAGATGGTAGCAAATGTAACGACCCGGGATGGAAAGTAAATTGTACTAGCAGTATGTTCTGGCAAGTGGAAGTGTGGTGGGAAGGTAACTGTTCGATATGGTAATTTTCTATCTACTCCAATTGCTGTGCCGCCGTTTACTCTTAAGCCCGGCGGGCCATCGTGGCGTAAGATGTTGTATGGTGGAATATGACAGATCATTTTTGGAGCAAGATAGGTTTCGTTTAGCGCAAAGCAGTGAACAGATTCTTCCAAGAGCAGGTGTTGCAATAAAGCTTTTCGTTTAGAAACGGATCGGATATTTAAAAATAGAAAATTATACATATTCCGTACTGCCATATTCAAAACCTTAAACCGCAGTTTCCAAGTGGGATATGTGGAAATGCACGTGAGGACCAGAGTATGTTGCATGGAGTTGCAAGTTGAAAATGGTTTTTGCCGATGCCGTTACTTGGGTTAATATGTGCGTTCTTAAAAATGGGTGCACATTTTGGAGAGTCAGTGTGAAGAAACGTATTAGATCTTCCACTGTTACAGGATGTCGTAGTGAGTTGTCAGGTTCCGTAGCAGTGTCATTGGTGCGCAGGGGGACTGTTAGGTCGGGGTGTTCAGGTATTGCTTCAGGCTTGGCTTTGCATTTGTAGCTGTATGTAGGATGGTTTTCCGTACATGTGACACATTTTGGTGGAGCAGTTTGGTTTTGACATTCTTTGGTTGAATGGGGTCCTGAACAGTATCCGCATTTATCTCGGTTTGGACATGCAGCGGTAGTGTGCTTGTTATACTGTTGGCATTTTTCGCACCGCAATGGAAGAGGTTGTTGAGAACGGGATGGTTCAACTTTGTACCTGCGTCTGTATATGTATGCTCCACTGTGTAGTAGTGTGTCTACAGCATTTTGTGAGTCTGTTAGGACCCGCACCATGTATGTGGGTCCGTTGTTATTGCGAATACGGATACATTTGCGGATTTGTACACCTTCGCATTGCAGTTCCTCAAAGATCTCCTCGTCTGTTAAGATAGGTTCTACACCCCTGATGACTACTGATAGTAGTGGGGATTTATGTGGTGGTGGTGGTTGTTTTTGAATGGAAGCATTCAGTGTTTGGATGTTTGCTTTGGCTCCATAAATTTCAAAAGAAGCTTTGTTTCTAATTAGTTTTGCAAAGTCTGGATCTGGTGATTTCAATATGATGGCATTACGGGTGAACAGTATTTGTGCAATTTGTGCCCTTGGTACATACTTAGATGTTTGTTGGAACACATGTTTTGCTGTATTGAATTTGGTGTCGTAATTGGTGAGCAGGAAGTTGTATAAGCTATTATCCTGTTGTTTGGATTTTAGTTGGGTTGCATGAGCTGTATTTCCTGTATCTCGTTTAATTGGTGATCTAGATCGTTGACGTTGAGGTAGAGGTAATCCTTCATAGGAATTGCGACGTCGGTGTTTTGTGGAATAGCTGGACGTTTGCATTGGATCATTGGTACTTCGTGAATCGAGCATCGTCTCGGAGTTTGGACCGTCCGTCCGTTTAGTACCTCCGGTGAAGGTTTTCACCCCTTCTCGCTGTCGTAGCAGCGTTGCAGGAAGACCATGATGCATATCAGAAGACCACAACCGTGAGTTGTTATATGATCCAATGGAACAAACGAAAATCCTGTGGGAAAGCGCACAAACTCAAACCAACCGGCAACTCAATCCAAAGAAGCAATTCCAAACTAATTGTAGAGCCCAAGACAACCAAGAAGAGGAAGGATGAAGGTAATAAGGAAAAACAGTTTCAAAAAATAGTGTAAGTCGTATGTCTGCTCCACTCAACGTGTTCAACCAAAAGAAGGTTCCTCGCAATCACCTAACCACCGTATAGGCACAATTGGTACCGTTTGTCCGTTCCAGACTTACGGCTTCCACCTGGAGTAATTGGCCCACTATGCGTGACACAAGAGAGACCGATTTACGATTACCTATACCTTGATGTCCATTAAAAAGAAATCCTAAAGTTTTTAAGTAAGAATTGTCGCTAAACTATATGCAAGTGTTACATAATAATTTGCTGACAAACCTAAACAACTAAAATATAAAACGTGCTAGTCAGTATGTTTTAGATAATGTATTATATAGTAAAAAGCATGCATAGTGTGTTACGTTATTATGCATAAGAATTAAATACACCTTTATTTGTTAGAAAATTAATATTAATTTAAGTGCTACCATCTATTGGAAATCCTTTAAATTAAGTTGTCCTAATCTAAGGTGGGCGGAAGGTTTGTTTATTAGTATTGGTAATAAATGATTATTAGACGAGACTAAATTACGTCACGAGGATGTTAGAATACGGGAATCATAATTGTTTAAAGATACAAAACTTCAAGCTAGATTTTAAGAAAAATCATTCAAGGTGTATAAATAACAGAAGTGCCAAAACAAAAGAAGAAAGGTGAGAAATAAACAGAAGTAGCGGTATTGTTTTCCTTATAAACAAAAAAAAATGAAAATAGTTAAAGTGTTGAAACAATTATGAAGATAAATTTCATTTTTTAATAAAGGACTTTTGGCATACGATAGCTACGTCAGTAGTTATTGGATCAAAATCAAAAGGACTTTACAGAAATAATCATTCGTCACCATTACCTTTTAGTTATTATTACATTTCCTAACAAATGTTCGTTACCTCTTTTACGCTGACTCTACCACCACAAAGGTACAGGGTGTTCCACAATTATCTTTACAACTTTCAAAGGCAATGAACTTCGAAACGGAATAGGATATAACAGATCGCCGGCAACCCTTGTCTTTCCAAAAGAGTGTTAGACGCCAGGAGGCGCCACAACTGTTGAATCCTTGGACCATCTCATTCAATGCATCTATCAGGAAAGTTTACATCAACACACTCATGAACAAAAAGTGTATAGGGGATACACCGTTACGTGAAAAAGAAACAGAAAATGTTGCTCTCATAATTCGTTTAGATTTTATGGAGGATCAACGTGGTAAAGCTAAAATTGGAATACCCTGTATTTTCTGATTCCTCATTTCCTGGCCTTTATCATGATTCTCTCCGCAGGTAAAAATTATGACTAGGGTAGATAGTGGACAAACTATTGAGAGAAGCAAACCCATTCCAACTGAGCACATGGTTGGTTCTCCGGCGCAAGGCCGTACAGTGCAAGCCGCCTTGTGTCCCTCTCCAACTCTAAACAAAAGAGGCCCCCACAGATGGTAGAGACTTTGACGGCGTTGTGGGGCTTTCCACCAACATCTACCTGCACCACCTTCGGTAGTTCTCCTATTTGCAGATGATATAGTCCCCAAGTGAGGATCAAGGACACTTGGCAGAAGAAACGAAATGGAAGAAGTCCTCCGCAGTGGTTATTGAATGGATATAACATTTCTTTTCGATGTTGAAATGTCCACCTCTCTTCCACGTATCATTCTTGGAGGCTAACGAGGGTTCGGCGCCTGGACCAGCAGCCAGTATAATCCTCCATGAGGTTAGTGTCATGTGTTTGTGATTTTCTTTTCATCAATTTCATCTCATGAAAAATTCATCCTCATCTTCAAAATTAGAGAAAGGCAGAAAAGCGAAGTTAAATAAATCAATCATAAACCATAATTTTTCTGTACAGCTTATTTCCATGCACTTTGCTTGAAACAGTTTTTAAACGTAAAAGCCTGTATTTTCAGGTCAAGTAACAAAAAAGGCATTTTAGAGCAAATTCCCAGCCCACTTATATCATATGATTGAATAAAATTATAAAACAAATCTCTGTGTTCAGCCCGCCCATGTTTTTGAAACGTTGGCGCCACTGTACGGCGATGAGTCAAATAATACCGCACATTTGGCAACACAAGGGCAGAATTACATGGTCAACAGCTGATTGGCTCGCCCATGCTCTCTTCGCTGGAACATTGAACATTCGACGGCAGCCCTAGGTCCTAGGTCTCAACTGCAGGGGAGACCGCGGAGCCCTTTGCCCCCAAAGACGAGGCCACGGAGCTACAACATTTTTTCTATGCTCTTCATAATAAAATTGTATATTATCAGTCAGTGAGAATTCAGGAATTACGTTTCTGAGATATGTTGGATTTAGCTAACACCACATGCACACTTTGAGCGTTTCTGATGTTCTGGGAATCTAGAAGAAAAGGTTAACTTCATGGTAAGTGTTCGTAATAAAAGGAAAATGTAAATCAATTAGTGATCTCAATGTGGCGAGCAGGCACGTATCTAGAAATATATTTCGGTTCCAGAAATAGTAATAATAATAATAATTGAATTAAAAAAAGTAAATTAAATATTAATTAAAGTACGTAACTTTATTAATATTGCATTTTTATTACTACACAAATATTTATAAAGATGGTAGTATAAGAATATAAACATAACAGCATATATTTATTATCTACGCGTAGTTTGTGTGTACATAAGATCGCCAAATTTGTATTAAAACAAGGAAATTAATGTCAAATAGATAAAGAATTGAATATTCATTGAATAATAATAAAAAGGATGCTCGTGATTAATATTTTATGCATATTTTCATAAGTAGTGTGCATAAATCTTCTTTGGTACTGCCCTTCAAAGCAGTATGATCCCAATATAATAATCCTTGCCTTCAGAATTCAATGGAATTAAATAATCATCGATTATAGTAAACGACCAATGCTAAAAAGTACATTTTCATTATTTTATTTTAGTACTTGGAAAGTGTTTTGTGGGGGGGCGGACCCCACCTAAATACGTCCTTGGTGGCGAGAGTTTCTTCTCCCAAAGTTCATTCTCATCCGATGAGGGGAGTTTGCAGTTTTATGTCCGCCTCTGTATCCAGTCTGTTGCGATACTTTGTGGCAGGGCCGTATCAAGGTTTGTGGAGGCCCCTGGGCAAAACGTTTTGTGCCCTCCATTTTTTTTATTATTTTTTACTAGGAGCTCTATTTGCTCAATATGTTAATCACCAATTTTCAACAGTTGAAATGGTATACCTGATTTTAGATTCAGTAGTCGTTCACAACCGAACATATCGCAGATAAGTTTGCAGGGAGAATAGCGCAGTAAAATAAATTTACAGGACGAAAATTGTAGTGCTATAGCAGCAGTAAAATTCTACGTCTAAATGTCTACAGTATATTATGAAGAGTGAACACCGTAACTGCCATATGTAGTAAATACTAAGGGGGTTCACTCTGAAACAGAGAACTGAGCAGTAGACTGTACTACGTACATAATTTATTATAAATGATATTATTTACAATTAAGAGTAAATATGTCACTACATATGCACGGTCCATCTACTGGACAATTACCGACAGGTTCATTGTGGAAATTGTAGTAACTACACTTTCTTCAAGAACATTCCCAAAGGTTAACACTTATAAAGGGTGGCGCAAAAGTCATCATCCTATTTGAACTGACCTTTATTTTGACATCTTGTTGTTTATATCAGTAGAGTCTTGTCAGATAAATAGAAGATACTCACGAAATTTATAGTGTGCGAAAATGAATAAGTATACCGCACAAGAACGTGGAAAAATTGTGACAATTTTGCGTGACACTTTTCCAGGCATTTTGGTGAATTGTCATGGCCGGCCAGATCCCCCGATCTGTCCGCTCCAGATTTTTTTCATTTGGGGATATATGAAATCATTGGTTTATGTGAATAAGACAGAGACGTTACAACAACTAAAGGACAATATTCAGCATAAAATTGAAAACATTATACATAGGCAGTTCCGTTGAGATGTCATACTGATGTTTGACATTGCTACAGATTACTAGGTGTGCAAACTGTATCAGCTCATTCTCTAGCAAGGGTTCCAGATCCTCCTCGTAGATGCTCACAAGCTCGCGAGCTGCAGATGTAATTTGTGAGGGAGTTGCCACTGCAAGTTCATTTAGAATACTGAACCTCTTTGCGACAGTTTCATAGGGAAAAATCCTGTCTGCGAGTGATGAGGTGATTTGATCAATCACTGGTAGAAAACTTTCCACTCTGAAATGTTCACTAGGCGAAAGAAAAAAACAAATAGGAAACTAGCTTATATGATGTATAAGGGGAATAGATTGGAAACGAACGTATTAATTACTAATGGTTTTGCTGAATATTTTCAAACAGTGTATGCTTCAAATCCTTCAACATATAACATCATTGAATCCTCTGACATGATAGTATCTCAGTCGTTGGTGGTAGATTCTATCACCAACGCAGAATGCAATGAAGCCATAAAAAAACTGAAATCAACCAAATCTAGTGGTCCCGACCAATTGCCAACATACATATTCAAAGGTTGTGCCGAATTATTATGCACCCCTTTGTGTTATATTTACAATATTATTTTAAAAACTCAAATTTTTCCTGATCTTTGGAAAATCAGTAAAATTTGTCCTGTTTTAAAAAAGGGAGACCCATGCGAAATTACAAATTACCGACCCATTTCACTAATCTCAGCTCCTTCAAAAATATTTGAATATATATTATATGACAGGATATACAACCACATTAAACCTTATATATCAAATAGATCAACATGGTTTTTGTCCTGGAAAGTCTACTTCAACTAATTTGGTCAATTTCACACAGAGTATATCCGATTCCCTCGATGATAGGAATTCTGTTGATGCAATATATATGGGCTTCGCCAAAGCCTTTGATACTCTTGATCACGATGTATTGTTAAGTAAATTGTCTAAGTTTGGTCTCTCTCATAACTTTCTTACGTTAATATCCTCTTACCTATGCAATCGAATGCAGTTTGTGACATACAATCAAGCTAAGTCATACACTTACAAAGTCTGTTCCGGTGTACCACAAGGTTCCAATCTTGGACCATTATTCTTTCTATTATACATCAATGATCTACCCACAATTTTTAAATACTCAAAATGCTTACTTTTTGCTGATGACTTAAAATTGTATAAAGTAATGAAAGATCCAAATGATGCACATAAGTTGCAAAAATACTTGGAAAATGCACAGAGATGGAGCATCGAAAATAAATTAAATTTTAATGACACAAAATGTTTTGCAATAACTTTTTCCAGGCAAATCAAACCCAGTATTTATCAGTATACAATGAATAATCGTGCATTACAAAGAGTAAATCACATAAATGACTTAGGAGTTACATTAAATAATAAATTATCTTTTGGAACACACATTGATCAGATTTGTAATGATGCTTACAGAACGTTAGGGTTTCTAATTAGAAGTTCACAAGACATGCATAATGAAAGAGCTCTGACAAGCCTGTTCAATTGCCTTGTTCGAACCAAATTAGCATATGCAAGTGTAGTCTGGTCACCTTACACTCAATGTAATAGCAAAAAGATAGAAATAATTCAGAAGAAATTTGTTCGTTACTTATATTACAAGAAACACAAAAGATCATCTTTTCAGGATCAGGTATCATATAAACAACTACTCAGAGAATTCAATGTTACACCTCTGTACGAAAGGAGAGTAGTATCACATCAATTATTTTTATATAAGTTAGTCAACGGGCTGGTTGACAGTCCAAGTCTCCTCCAAACATTAAAATTTAATGCTAAGAAGGACATGTTGAGGTTCAGGCAGCCTTTTTATTACAGTAAATCCAACTCAACAGAACACCAGAATTCCCCCATTCTAAGACTATGTATTAAACATAATGAAATAGTCAGAAACGGTGGAGACTTGGATTTCGCTATGCCATTCATGCAATTCCTGTCAGTCCTTCGAAGAATATCATGAATAAATAATAAATAATTATAGATGTTTTCTGTGTATATGGGTATGTTTGTAAATACAATTATGCCTGTATGTGTGTATATTTGTTTATATATGAGTATTTACATGTGTATAGTTATAAATGCCTCAGTCTGTATATAGATATGTACCTTGTTCTACCTCAGTGAATATCATTTTTGGATTTATGTTCTCTAGAATACTTGTGCTGGTGTTCTTTATGAAACGATTATTGTAGTTTTGCTCTCCTTTTTCTTCTATTGTTTTTGTATTGTTGGAATTATAATTTTTTAATTGTTTAAAATATATATATATATATATATATATATATATATATATATATATATATATATATGTAAGCCTATTGTAATTGGAGCGAAAGCTCTGTTATAGGTGAAATAAATAAATAAATAAATATAGGTGGATTTGAGGTTAATTTTCATAGTCAAGAGGATTCAGTCTGACGTTTATCACCTGCTGACGTGAGTGTTCCTTATCTATTGGACTCTTCTGATCCAGAAGAGTGTAGACATACGACAATACTGAAGCTTTTTGATTTTTAAAATACAACTTCTTTTGTAATTTTTCACAAGCACAGCCAGCTGGTTAAAATATTATTTTTTTGGTGGAGGCCCGTTCCAGCTTCCTTTTGGTGCGGGCCCCGGGGCAATTGCCCCAGTTGCCCATAGGTTAATCTGGCACTGCTTTGTGGAAAGATACGTTGAGATACGTCGTACAGATACGTACTTACAAAGGGAAGGGGTGTTCTATCCGCTTTATGTGAAAAAAGCATTCGCATTCTTTCTCGGCACTGCACTAAAATTCACCAAACATTTTTTTTTATATGTGTGACGTGCCAGGTCAATAAGATTTCATATTCGCGTGCAGTCAGGCTGGGAGTCTTGTCTTTAACTGCACACGTTCCTCCCCTTCCCCCCTCCATAATTTTCGAGATCCTCGTGCATTACATTTCGGAGCTACTTCAAGAGTGCTCCAAATTATACGCTGTGTCGACTTTGTACAAGTGACCGCCAGCTCTTATTTATATAGTGTTCCCTCTGCCTTTCTTTATCTGCCGTGTACGCTAATGTAAAATTTTGTCCATAAAAGGATCCAATTACACCATTCCATAATGATTCCTTTGGTCTTTTGTATCTTTACGTATATTAGAACGAGATTCAGTTCGCTGCAAGCCGGGAACTGCTTCTGCTACACTACGTGAATCAAATGGATGGGTTAAAGTTACAGTGGTGTAAGCCACTTTCTTAAAAAGAAAAACAAGTCTGACTCACAGCACTCTGCTGATCAACACAATAGCTGTTTCCTTTATCACTAGACCTTAAACTGTCATCTGTTGACAGTTGAACGAATCTTTGATGTACTTCACGTTTTCTGTTAACAGATTGACTTATATAGATCTGGTTTCTGTGTCTAAGTCTCTCTTTTTTTTTAAAGTGACTTACACCACTGTAACTTTAACCCGTCCAAATGTTGCGTGCGTTCGATGATGTAACCCCCGGTCCGTGTTTCCAACCACAACGTTGTTTTCCAAGAACATGACAATTTTGAAGATGACAATTTTAACTATGTTTGCCTAACCTAACCGAACCTAACCTAGCCTCGCCGTGCATGGTTCGTGGGGCTATTTATGAATGATTCGTGGGGCTATCCGTGAATGGTTCGTGGGACTATCCGTGAATGGTTCGTGGGACTATCCGTGAATGGTTCGTGGGGCTATCCGTGCATGGTTCGTGGGGTTTTCGAACCTGGAAAACAATACGCAATAAGTAACACGAAAGTAGGTATTTTTCGATGAAGAAGGTTGCATAGCCACTGATCATGGACAACGCTAGCCAAGATTTCTCCGCAATATTGCGTGTAACGCAAGCGAAAACGAACAAACAAGAATTACTCGATATGTCGAAAATTGAGATTAACTGAGATATCGTTGAGTGGTACATTTTCCAAGACTTTGATTATTAGTATTGTGAAAACTTATTTTTCATGTTTTCTCAAATTGATATGATAACAGGCATCCTCATGATAAATAGTACAGTACAGCTACATGTCTTGAGCAATGAACCTAACAATGGGGTATTCGGTATCATCCAGAAGTCATTCCTTTCAGTTTAAAGCTACCTTATGCACAGATAGGTTAATCTGGCCTGGACCTACAGTTTAAAGTTGGATGAGAACCACTAAGTGTCTCCACCCGAGTATCAAACACGGAACCAGTTGATTACAAGCCGACGTTACTACTAAGCCAACGGATAGACTATGGAATGGTTAAGTTTCATCTCTGGTTTCACAATGGCTGGCTTTTGGGTTTGAGGTCATCAAAATAGTTTGCGTGCACTTGATGAAATATCGCCTTCTATTATATTATTTGTAAAAGTCTTTAACGTAGTCGACATGTAAAGTTCTCCCGGGTTCGATATCAGGAGTAGACACATAGTGATTCGGATCCCACTTTTAACTCCAGGTCCATTCTCCATTAGCTTATCTGTGAATATAGTTGACTTCGGACAAGCTTGAAAAAGTCTATATTAAGAATCATTGATGCACTGTCGGAGAACCGCCTACGGTTGTTTTTGTTCACACTCCAACGCCTCACTCGCTTCCCATCCGTCTCACAACTGTTCAGTTCACTCCTCATCCTCTTCACAGTTGTTTGTTTACATTCAATCCTGTACGTTGTTGTCCGGTACGCTATTGTTTTAATGTTGTATTTTGAAGCTTGTTTTGTTCGCTCTAACACACAATGCATGATTAAGTACTTTATTGCAACGATATACTAAATTTCCCTGCGGTACGTTTATCTCCTTGCATGACGCAACCGTGGACGGATAAAACTGTTTTGATTTCAATGCCTTTTTATGTATTTTTCCTTGTTTACTATTTTGCTTTATTTATTATGATAGTGGTTTACAGGGGAGGGCAATATCGGAAATTGTCTGTAGGCAAGATATATAATTATATAACAAAATTGTAACAACTTTGTCGAATGTTGATATTAAAATTAGAAAAGTCTTAAGAGTAACAATCGTCGAGTGTCCACCCTTGCACCCACCTGAATAAAAATGCCTGGCCACGATACGGCTAATTTATGTACAGGGCTACGAAGTTAGTAATTAGTTGTGTTTTATACAACGTATATTGATACCTTGTATGTTGAATTGTATCTTCTGCAAATATGCTGTATAAGAAATCAAACTGCTAGAGTACTAACTGAGGCGAGTGTACATCTTTAGGAAAACAATGAACAAGATATGACATGAAAAAAATCACTTACTTTGAGACGATGTCGACTGGAGCTGTTATGTTTACAATCTTGAATGCGCTTGTGGAACTTTTTAGATCTGCGACCTTCAGTGAAACTGTTGGATTGTTGGTTCCAGCCTAAAACAGAAAACAACAAAATGAAACAGATGATGCCAAATATAGTTAACAATTGTTGACGATATGATGGGAGCATGATTTTAGATACAAAGAGATAGTCTAGTTATTATGGCTAAAATTATTTGTTGTCAAATGTTCTCTGCTTTAGTTCAATTGTTATGCAACTTATCTGTAGACACGTACTTTCAATCGTAGGAATTAAGTTTGAATGGTTTTAGGATGTTTGTTGATAAGTTCATTTTACGTAGTAAAGAAATATGTTTGAAAGTACAGCCGTTTCTAATGATACTAACCTTGAATTAAGTACTTCGAAATGGAAAATGTAAAAGGGATGAGAACGTCCTAATTTTACATTTTTATATTACGATCTAAATTAGCATGAGTAAATTGATTTATATTTCATTGAAATAACGTTAGTAGCAGTTGTCAAACATTCAAATTATATTTTGGGAAACAGACGCATTTCATTTTAAATGTAATTCCTACTTACGGTTGTAGTATTGTCATATTTTTTTCTGACTTGACTCGCTCATTGTAGTGGTCATGCAGTACTTATTTGTGTGTGTCTGTGTGTTTATTTAATCTTAACTACCACTACCTTTGTAGAGCCTGTGATTAAATATACTGTATAAAGCAGCCGAATCGGTGGCCGGGTGCGTTAGGTAGTTGACTTTCAATCTCCATCGAAGTTCCCGGGCTCGATTCTCGACATGGGTATTCTTTGTAAGTGTCCTTTCATGATTTTTATCTATATAGCGACCACAAACAAAATAACCTTCGGCTAAAATCCATCGCGCATCTTCCCCTCGATCCGTTCAGCTTGGACCATAAGAAAGCATGCTCCACTCTCCCCCTCCCCTCCTCGTGGGAGTACGGTTCACAGGAGCCGCGGGTCTGCGCAGGTTTCTTTGCTGGTGGTGGTGGTCCCACTATAATAATAATCCACCCTCTTTGTTGCAATTAGAGAACGTGGCATAAGAGCGACGTAACATGACACCCATCCCACACACACACACACACACGCACACACACACACACACACACACACACCCACACACACACACACACACACACACACACACACACACACACACACACATATATATATATATATATATATATATATATATATATATATATATATATATATATATATATATATATATATATATATATATATATATATCCTGTACTTAGCCTATATATAAGTACTTCCATTTTGTTTTAATTTTTGTGATACTATTATTTCTTGATTGATTGATTTGTTTTATTTTTACTTCGCTTTGTGCCACATTTGGCTAATTGCGAAGATGGAGATGAGTGATGATATGATGAAATACTATTAATTCTTAATTTATACTTGCTTTATTATTGCATTGCTTTTTGTTACATCTGCCAAGCTTCTGATTATTAAAATATTTTTTGGTATTTTTTAATCCATAAATTTTTATTTTTATTTGATAAATGTACTTTATATATTATTTGTTATCTATTACAAATAACTACGGCCTTCACATCTCCACATAATGGTCTTTCGTAAGCCTATAAATATACTCCAGCCTTATATTCTGGACCTGACGTCGCTAGGTCGGAGAACAGCACATGCTGAATCTCGCACCTCCCCAATCCATTAAGGTATTATTTCTATTATTAAATGTACAGCTTTGCAAGGAAAGCAGAAGGAGGAGGGGAATTGTTAAATCCTTTTGTCTTCAACTATAATTTTATAGTATAGTGTCCTCCTTTGAAGAGATATATTAGAACCTCAGGTTTTATCCCTACACAGAAAATAATTGAACTGTGTTTACATTTAAGCATATTCGCCCACGTAACATTAGCTACGACCTTTTATGAAGTAATCTAATTCCTAGTTTTGATAATGGTATTACTCCCGATTTATTATGTTTTAACAACTAATGTAACTAGGAAATCAAAAACATTCAAACACTGTATCTTTGAATCTTTATTGTATCAATGCTTATCAATTACAATGGCACAGGAAAGAGGAAAACGGGGTGTATATGGTACATTGTAAGTTGCAAGGTGGTATAGTCACCCTTTAAATTCAGTAATCAAAATTATACCCTCCATAAATGTTGGTGAAAAGTTGGAAAATTTTAAATCTAGTGATGCAAAAACAATTTCTTATTGTCTATAAAAACAAATAATTCGAATTTTGGTCTTAATTAATACAGTTATTCTAGCTACATATAATTAACTTTTCATTGTATTGAAAAATTTTTAATGTTTGAGTATAATAGTCTTTTTCTGAAACTATGTGGCATATTTACAGTACACAGAGGAAAACCTTTGTTTGAAGTAACCGAAACATATTTCTCGTAACCTAATATATGTTTTAATGGGCGATAAACAAATGTTTGTTCACCATAACCAAATTCCATTAGTACACATTCGCTTAGAGTTATTAAAAGAATTATTTAAAATGTTCAAATTTAATAAAGGCTACTAAATATTTTGATTACGGTTACCGAAAAGATTAACAAATCGTTTTTCGTTAATTGAAAAAAATTGACAAACAGTTAGTCTTATAAAAGAGGCTTAAAAAATCACAAAATTTATGATATAATTAAGCTATAGATGTTGTTCTAACATCATTTACAAGATAAAGAAGTAGAGATTCAGATGAAAGGTCAAATGCATATACAGATCTAGATTTTTCTTCTGGGAGGGGCAGAAAATATACTGTAAACATATGAGATATGACATTGGAAATATAATTTGCAGGGTTTTTTTTAGATAGTATATTCAGTCCCAAATATACATACCATATTGGCATCCAGACAATTGAAGGAATTCGTTTTAGGTCCAATTGTGGTCAAATAAACTAATGGAAGCACTCCACAATGTACATGCGTTAGGAAAAGAATCGAAGTCGCTTTCATTAAAAGATTAGCTTTGATTAAAAGATTAGTACATTTTCGTGAAACAGAATAGTTCTACGTTTTTTTGTATTAACAATGGTGACAGACAGAAAAATATAAAGCTTGACAATTCATGTCTCAGGAAAACTGTTACAAACATCGGATGTATTCGACCTACAATACGTTCGCTTTGTATCCTTACTTATCCAGTTAACGTTATTGTCTTGTAACCAACAGGTCCCGGATTCGAAACTGGTCCCGATCAATATATTTGTACTAGACTGTTCTATTCGTTATCTGGAAAAATATTTCTCGAAAATTTGTTTTTCGCTGTAATATAATGTTATCTATACTTATTATAATACTTACTTAGTCATCCCTTTTTGGGAGGGACAGGTGCCCCCGTACCCCTCGCATTAAATCCGATAATGGTCAAATGGACGCACGGCTTTCTTTCTAATTTGCATCTCTCATGTCAACAGGTCAGGTACACACCAAGGACTAAACCATGCAGTCAAAAAACAGCACTGCTTTTCTTGAACTTACCTTAGGGTAGCGTATCTTCACGATCTCTGGGTATTGGTACTCGAGGCTGCCAGGAAGACCGTAATGGGAGTAGGCCGTCTCGTTGACAAAGGTGTCGTTGAAGACGGCGAAGGCGACGAATGACCCGTCGGGGGAAATCCAGCTTGCCGAGCCGGAACCCAGAACCTCCTCTGCAAAGACAAACAATGAATTGAGCACAGGGTTACGAAATGTAGAACACAATCATTCACATTAAATAATATGTTGCACCAATGCCAGAACCACGAGTGTGCTAAATCTTACTTTTCATTTTCAAGGTCCTGGGTTTTAGATATTGGATAAATGTTGTCATTGGAAAATGTTCCCACGTATGCCTTTTATGGCTCACATAAGTTAGCATAAAAAACCATTAACAAAATATAGTCAGTAACTGTACTTAGGTGAAAAAGTCGAATTTTGCACATTCGTGGGTTTGGCATTGGTGCGATGATATTATAACTAGGTATCGTCAGGAAATACGAAAATTAGAAAATAATGTAAAGTTAGCACATTGTTACTTCAAAAACAATGTTTTTTTTAAACAAATTCTTAAGTACAAAATTCCAAACATTGCCAACATCCGTGGTAGAGTGGTTATCTTATCACAGCGCGCTACGACGCAAGGGTCCCGGGTTCGAATCCCGACCTTGGCGTGGGTGTTCTTTGTAAGTGTCCCTTTATCAATTTCATCATACCATCACTCGCTGCGATTAGCCAAAATCAGAAGAAGAGCGACGGTAAATTAAAAAAATCATACCAAAACATATATAGTCAATTAGGCTACTATAACTTCGTGTTTTCAAAATACGACTTCAAGCAATGTATTTTTTTTACGTATTTTTTTGTTATTTTACGTCGCTTTTCTGAGACTTAAAATATAATGAAATTGCATGCTAAATTAAGAAATCTAAACTTGCGCCAAATTATTGTTAAATTTTCTAACTTGTAATTACGGTACTCCATTACTCATAGCGAAAACATCTTTGTATTGTATCAACGCATCCGTTTTTCCTTCTCATATATATAAAAAAACACCCCTAAACAAACAGGATACTAAGATCTCAATTACTAAGCTACACATGGAGCTCTAAAATCACACAACTCTTCTGTGTTTATTCTGTGAAAGTCATAATTTGACTTACCCTCGTATACCCAGTCCGGAACGCCGTTGTAAATGACCCCAGGAACCCCTGTCTTTGTAATTTGATACTCCGAAGATGACGTAGGGGCGCTCCTATAGTAGAGGTCATTATCCAGCACGAAGATGAGGCTGTTGTCCACCGGGGACCATTTGCACATTTGGAGCGGCTTACCGTCTGCTACCGTTAGGTATTGGCTGAAAGATGAAAACAAATCGCCCTTCATTTACAACTATGCTTATATCTCAATCTTTGAAAGAAATGCTAACGTAATTCAACCGTAAATGCAACTCAGTGATGAATATTATTAACAATCGAAACCAGTTGCAGGGGATTGGAACGCAAATATTGTCATTCCATATCAAATCATAGCAGTACAGAGAGAACATTGACTTGATCCCATATATTAATACATTTTGCACAGATACAGGATATCTTATTTCTAGTTATACTGTTTCTAGATCATATGGTGTAAAGTTAGCAACTTTTGCAGAATAATGTTTTATTTTTAATTATATTGTATAAAGCAGCTATTGGGATAATTTTCAAGATCTTGCATTTAATATCTTACATATTTTCGTTTACCTTGAATAATAAAAAAGTCATTATCTTAGATTTCTAGAAAATGTTACTAAGCAATGTACTGTATCTTAGCTGAATATGTATAAATTTGCATACTTATATCACCATGAGATCGTAAATTAACCCTTTGATAACAAACTAGAAGTTGAGATTTTAACTTAATATTGCGATGATATTACGAATAACATATATTAGAAAATTGAAATTTACGTCACAATCACGCACATTAACAGAACCAAAAGTTAACATTTGCACTTTGAACTTTTAAAGTGATTTATAGGCACCACGATAACACTGAAAATAAGTTTCCACAGTATACAGGGTGACAACAAAGTCCTGTTACTCTTATGCATGTGTATAATAGTTAGCACATATTTATCTTTCTGTTTCAGTAGTGTAATTGATGCTACAACCAGCACGAGAAATGATGAACCCCTCTCAGGCAGATTTGTCTACACTTAAAGCTTGCTCAACATGCCCATATGAGGTTTTTGCTCAAGTGTGGTACTCCGTCTAATCCAAGATTTTTGTAAAAATGCCCTCGGGAAGTTCCTGTGAAATGATGAGCCCCCTCAGATTGATTTGTCCACACTTACAAAAGGCACTTCTGTGAGATTGTTGTCCATAAATTTGTTAAAAATATGCCCCTCTTGATATTTTTTTTGCCCACACCTAAAACTAAGCTACACACACCCACACACACACCCACACCCACCCACACCCACACATATTTACTTCCGGTTTAAGTTCAATTGGATACCAGGTTCAATTTGTTTATCTAATATTAAAACAATGTAATATGCAAAGGTCTTTTAGAATTGCTCTATGACTCTCTCATTTCTTACATCATAAACATATGATTTTTCACCTATGAGAATAACACTACATATGGTGTCATCGGGGAGTGTATCGTGGAATTCACAGATAATTTTAATGTTTGTCCTGTCATTAACCACAACTTGTTTCCTTTTTGAAGTGTTGATTACAAACATGGGTCTCTGTGCTTTGAATTCATCTGGTGTGTAATACATGTCAGTATTGCCAGTAGTGACCCTTTTGTATGCTGTAAATGCTTCATATAATTTAAGGAAATCATCCTTGGACATGTCTAAATTATAATTTTCTCTAGGAAATACCTCATTTCTGCCATTTTTAAGATATATGTTCTTGATGTTGCAGTTAACAAATCTACTTGAATTTTTTTCCTGATTATTGTGTCTTCCAGTCTGAAACAATACCACCACAAAATCCGGCATGTGATATTGTATACTGGAGAATGAATTTGTAGCATCAAACTCATAATAAGTACCAGCGGCAGGCTTCTGTACACATTGATATGTATAAAATTGTAAAGGAATCTGTGGATTTTTTATTATATCTGCTTTGTATTTAAGAGCATAACTGGCTTCATATTCAACAACTGGGATTCTTAGCTCCATAGTCTGAATAATGCACTTGCCCTCATCAGGTAGGGTATTGGGCAGAGCTTCCCCTGTAGAATTTAATGTGCTGTACCTCATCAAAGCATTATTATCATTGGCAGCTCTTCTAAATGTGATTCTTAAACCACCCTTCCACATAATATCTTTGTAATCTGAGAAGAATCCTGGCAACAGGCGCATGGGGAACAGCACTGTGTGGCTTTTGGATAATATTTTATCACCAGCCTCAAATCCACCTATTTTGTAGTAAGAAGCCTCGGTTTTGGATAATTTTAGTGTGGCCAAAGCTGTGGAGGTAATGCCGGGATAATCCACTCTGTTTATAACAACACCATGCTTTCTGATCTCAATTTCAGAGAACAGATGCGGCACAAAATTGTCTACCAATCTTATATTTGAATTTGCCGGATAATCTGTACCATCGAGCTTTACAACATCAAATTTGATGTATAGATCTGCTCTGTGAGGGTGTATAAAGCCATCCCCTACATCAAGATCAACCTCAATTTCTATGTTGGGTTGATTTAAATTTGCAAATGTCCTCCTGTTTGGGGGGAATGATTGTAGCTCATAACTCTCAATATTTTCCATTTTTTTTGTATGTATTTTTATTTAAATATTAATCTCTATGATAGCAGTTGTTGTGGCTCCAGCAAAATCAACTAATTCTTCTTTTTCATTAGTGACCATCAACTCAATGTTATTTATTCTATTATGGCACACAGGAAAATATAATGTTGGGGATGGAGTGTAGATGATGGGCTCCATAAATTCAGAATTAGGTTTAAATGTTGCAATGATGCCAGTTTGTTTGTGAGTGCCTATGCCATTTGATTTGGTGATCATACCCTCGGCCACATTACAGTGAATATTGAGAGTCTCTATGGCTAAGAATTTAGGTATATTAATAGCAGTGTGTTTCATGGCTGGTTCACGTTTTGTGTCCACAAATGTCCACAATTAACATCTTTGAAGTTTTGAACACGGGCATTATTGTAATAAAGATTAGCTGATTTGAAATATTTTACTAAATTTTCAGGTGGAACACCTCCAAATGAATCAAACACAAATGCCTCATCTTTTAAATATTTAAGATAACAAATCCAGTGAGTGCCCTGATTTTTGTACTTATCCAAATTAACAATGCCACACTCTTTGTTGAGTGGTTGTTCTGGTAAAGAATCAGACATGTACACTCCTCTAAAATTTTTGATGCCCAGTGGCTTGATTAAAGCTTCAACATCTTGGTTTGTAAGCGGCTCTTGTTTTTTTAACCTTATTCATGGCTCTCTTAACACCTTTGCCTTGTTTCTCCATGGCCAGGTTATGGCGCTTCAATTCATCTAATTCTGCCCTATTTTTCTTGGCATCTATTACTGTTTTTGCTATGGCAGCTGATCCCCCAGCCAAGCTCCCAACAGCCCCAAGTGCTGCTAAGATGGCCGGGATAGTAAATATGAAACTCCCCACATGTGATTTTTTTCTAGATTGTTGTAATTTTTTTAATTGGGGGGTACTAAGCAACAATTTCATACCATGGCCCTTGGCAATACAAGAGCTTTTTTTCTTGCGCTGCTTTTTGGTTAAAAGACTATCAATAGTTTTAAGGGATTTAAGACCTGCATAAGGTATTTGATACATAACACCCTTGGCCTTCATTGTAGGTTTATTATATACATATTCACAGCCCCCACCCCAGTTTTTGTTTGGTGTTCATAGCTATGGTGGTCCCCAATGCTGCTATTCTCTCACTCAAAGAAGCATCTTTGCTTACAAATCTACCAAATGCAGCCTCTTCTAATTTCTTGTCTGCAACATGTCTCTTGTCAAGATCAGAATGTGTGTTGTATGCTATGTCATGGTCTCTACAAGCAGCATCTAGGGGATTAACACCAGGATCACCTCTGTTTAATCTATGGTCCAATTTTGTACCGGGACCACAATACTGATAGCCTGGAATATGTAGTTCAAATGGCAGCTTGTTTATAATGTCATTAACCAACCCCCGACCCTCAGAAATATTCCAAAACTTAGGTGGTAGAGTATTAATAATTTTTATAAGATATCCAATGCCCTTAGTGTCTTTCACTATAAAATTAGACAATTTTGTGCTTATCATGTCCATAATTCCAACCTTTTCATTGTAAAAATTGTGGTTGCCAGCATTTTCCTCCCCAGCTATCACCAATAACCTATCTACAAGTTTCCTGACATCATCAACCCAGACAAATTCTTTAGGCAGGGTGTTGTATTGTTTGATTCCACTGCCAGTCTTGATCTGTGACCATATGGGCTTGATTAAGTTGTTATATTTTGCTCCACTGCTAGACTTGACTCTTTTTTGTGTGGGATCATTGTTCTGGTATAGAGCATCTGATTTTATTAATATTTCTTTGTAGTGCTCATAATCTTGATCTGTATAGTTGCCAGGCCTTTTCCTAGTCATCAGTTCCCACAATCCAGGTGTGCCAGGATATTTAACAAAACCACCTTTTTCTCCAAGATGAGATTCTGAATATACAATTAGATCATCTCCCATAAATGTTACTCTGAAATTGCCAATTCTATGTATGATGCTACCATCAACCTCTGTGTCAGCATATAAGCCAAAGACCTCATCTTTATTGTCTTTAGGTGTGCTTAAATATTTTTGAGCAAGAAGACCCAATTCAATAGGATCCAGAGTAGCTTCAATTCTTCGAGGAGCAACAGGACTAGGTGTATGAATACTGGAAAGTGGGGTGATTGGATAATCTAATATGTTCCTTGCAGCTACAGGTACAAGCTCTGTGATCAAATTTTGATTTTGCTCTGTAACAGTTTTGATATTTTTACCTAATTCACTAATAGCATCAATAATAGGCTGTTCTGTTTGTTTGTGTTGTTCATAAATTCCTCGGTTCTGTGATTTCCATCCCTTAAATCTTTTTACAAGATAATCTCTTAATTTAAGATCATCAATAATTGGCCTTTTCATGGTTATTTATATATGTTTCAATGTCTAGAAAATTGTTGATTTTATTTCTGTATTTGCCACTATTGGGTTTTCTTGTCATATCAATTGTGACAAACCCATAACTGTCTTGATTCCAGCACCTACTGCAAAACTTGGAAAAATCAATGTAACTCAAGTCCCCACCTACATATTCATCATGTATGTGTTTGAGGTTGGTATGATCTTGATGAAACACACATATAAAATTGCTGTTGTCTCGGATCAGTTGCTTCGGTATTTTAGAAAAAGTCTGTGCCAGGTAGAAGCAATCAATGTTTTTGTGTCGGCCCTGTATAAAGAAATTTCTAACCTTGTTTTGATTATCCAGTATAATGTCATCAAACACAACAACAGAGTTATCAAGACATTCATGAAGTGGCTTAACATCTGATTCAAAAGTGGCAATATCCAATCCATCATATAGCTTCATCAACTGCTGATATTTTAATTGTTCCAAGCTCTTAGAGAAAACATACAAGTGCCTGTTTTTCCAGTCTAACCAGTTGGGTGCCAATAAAAAATATCAATCATTAGTGTAGTTTTACCACAAGCTGATGGCCCAACAATAAGACATCTAATATTTTCAGGCAGCAACTTGCCATTTCTCTTAATCTGCTGTTCAGGTTCTGGCAGCCTTTTTATAACATCCCAGGTGCTCATATTATCACTTTGTCTGCATCGATCCAGCTGTGTTCTGGGAGTCCTAGCCATTTGACAAATAACTTGTTGCCTTTTCTGCGGATGATTTTTTCTACGAGATATGTGTCAGGCTGTTTAGTTTTGTTGAGTTCTTCTTCATAGAATCTGCCTTTGAGAATTTCTCCTCGGTGGTCTTTTATTATATATGTGTTAAGGGTCCCAGGTTTAATTTGAACCACTGTAAATAATTCAGTGCTCCAGTTTCTTGTAAAGCCTCTTTTGAATAAGTGCTTATATTTGCTGATTCTTACTTGATCACCCACCTTGTATTTGGCCTTTCTTGTTGTTGGCTGGTATCTAGGATAATAAACAGTCCTGATCAATTTTTGCTCATCAGATGAAGTTACTTCAGAGGGTTTCATGTTGATTGTGGAATGGACCGAGTTGTTATATTTATGTAGAAGTTCTGGAAGAATATTAAGCCATTTATAATTACCTTGAAGTGTAAATTGTTTATACATAAGATTTTTTAGGGTTTTGTTGAATCTCTCTACAATTGAGGCTTTGAGATCACTGTAACTCGAATAATGTTGTATTGACTGGCTTTTAATAAATTGTTGGAACACAGAATTATAAATTTTTTTGCCATTATCTGTTTGCAAATAGCGCGGTGATCTTCCACTCTGATTGATGATTGTCCTGAAGGCTTCTGTAACACATTTTCCAGTCTTGGATTTGAGTTGCACAGCCCAGGCAAATTTTGAAAATGTGTCTATTACAGTAAGTAGATACTTGTAGCCCTTGTTGATTTTGTCTAAGTTTTTCAGCTGTCCACTTGCCATCTCAATCAAGTCGCTCTGCCATAAATCATCTATGCCTTTTGTAACTACTGGGAGTCTCTTATAATTATGTCTGGCTTGTCTGTGTAATTCATGAACAATAATTTGTCTAGACATAATATATAAACAGGAATATTGCAACTATGGGGTGTTCAGCAGCTGATACTACAGGATTTTCTAAATATAATTTGTCTCCTATTTGTATATGAAATTCCAGAGAGCCATCATCTTCAGCAAAAGATGTTTCTAATGTATTGGGATCTGTAAAATCCTCTAACTCTACACTGGTGATTTTTGGTTTGTTGTCAGCATTTGTTATTGATAAGGTGGGGTAGTGGTGTGCCTGTGGTTGAAGCCAATATTTGATCTTGATTGGTCTCAGTGTGCCCCCAACAAAAAACTGGTAATAAAATTGTGCAGGGGACAGCATATATATTTTGCGACCTGGTGTAAATGGTGAATCATATTCTTTGTTGGGGATGCTGTACAATTCAAGAATTACTGTATGTTTTGGATTCTCAATTATGCCGGTTATTTCTTTTTCTGCTGTAAGCAATCTGCTTGTTACAGATTCAAGGTGCTCATTGATAGTCCTAACAACATCATCATGGCCTGGCTTGATCTTTATGTCCACAACAAGTTTCTTGTATTGTTGCACAATTTCTTGAAGCTGGGTGGCAAAAACAGACAGGGCATTTGCTTGATTGGATTCCATGGTCCCTAGCTGTTGCTTGATATTAGCTACAATTTGTTGCAAATTTTCAATAACTGCCAATTTTGAATTTTGAGCAGTAAGATCATGGACCTGTCTTCTGATATCCTCAAACAGGGCATGCAGTTCATTAATATGTTGATTAGTTGGTAGAGTGGCCACTGTCTGAGTAAGTTGTTTGATCTCTGTCTGGATATTCTTGATATCTTCTGATTTCAATATGCGATTCACTGCTCTCTTAATATTTTTAAGTTCCTGTGATGTAGGCAGATTTGTTACAGTATTTTGCAAAGATTCAAGTGCCAATTTCACATTATTTAATTCAGAAGCATCAGCCACATTTTGCATAGCATTTTGGAGCAGGGCTATATCTGCCTGAGTGGGTGTTGATTGTTGTAAAATTTCAAGTTTTGTTTGGATATCATCGATCAAGTGATGAAAATGAGATAGTTCAGATTCAGTGTTGAGGTTTTCAAGCTTTGTGATCTGTTGCTGGACACTGACAAGTGTGTCTACAATACCAGGCAGGCGGGATTCTAGAGATTCTTGTACATTTGTCAAATCACTTTGCACTGCTGCTATTGTACCCTCAAGATGGGTTATGGTACTTTGAATTTTTCCAAAATCTTCATATGTTTCAAGTTGCAGCTTAATGTTGGCAACACTCCGAGTTATTGCACTCAAAGCATCAGAAGATGGCAAGTTGTTCATAAAATTTTCAAGTGTCTCAATTTTTTCTTTAACCTCGGCTATGGCATTGTTCAGAGGGTCCAGATTAAGTATTTGGAGTGATTGAATCTGTTCTTTTAGAGTGGAAATCACTAGATCAAAATCTTCTTGTGATTTTATGCTTTTGACAATTGTTTGGAGCTGTGTCTGGACATTATTTATCTGCTCTTCCAATTGCTGTTTCAATTGCTCAGAGTTGGTGGCCTGGGTCTTAAATTTGGCTTGAAGAGCTGCTACAGCTTCTTCTAAACTTTGAAAATTATCTAATGTTGCCAGATCAGTATATTTCTGAAGCAGCAATTTGAGTTCAGAATCAATTTTAAGAAGAGGGTCCATGCATTGTGATTGCAAATTTGTAATTTCTAGTTGAAGACTGGCATTCAGTGTGGTTGGTAAAGCTTGTAAATCACTTCTTAATTTCTTGACTCTGACATCAAGCATCAGAATCTCATCACTGTCATCTTCATGCCTTGTATGGCCAAATATATCATTAGGCATTTTTGTTTTAGTGGTTATTTATTATTGAATATCTGATTCTTAATTCTATAAAAAAAGGTATAAGCTTGTCATATGACCCAGGGACCTCAATATATAAGCAGTCACCAGCAGAAACAGTCAAAACAGTGCCAGAAACCATGTTTGAGTGCTTAATTCTATAAATATTTTTCCCTATTGAAATCTTGACATTACCGTCAGGGGTTGTAATAAATTGCAATTGACCACCTACAGGTAATTGGTAATGATTTAAATTATTGTTAAATATGTACAATATTTTACCTGTTTCATCATCAACATCTGTAAATATGCTGTTCAGATGAATAATTAACAAAGCACTTAGTTTAGATATTATATCAGAAGAGGGTTGTTGTGTTGGCAGGTCCATAATAGCCTGTTTTTTGAACCCAAATAAGTTCATAGGCATGTTTATTTATTTCAAATCATGCTCTGTAATTGGGCATTGTTTGCCAATTTTCAAATCACAATGACCCCATGGTAAAGTATGTATGCCACATGACAAAATGCATCTCTTATCATCATGTGGGTCCAGAGCCACTTTTCTTACAATATTGCTAGTCAACAAGTGATCCACACTCTGAATTCTGGATTCTGATGTTCTGATTGTGCTAAATGATTTGTGGCAATTTTTGTAATCTTCAAATTCAAGCTCTTTGTCCACAGTCACTCTGCCAATGCCCTTGGCCTTTTTGGCAACAGCGCCACTACATGTTTCAAAACTGTACATCTTGGCCGTTAACCCAGCAAATGCCACAATAACATCACCAAGTGTCTCATCTTTTAACTTGCCAGGCACCTTTTTGTTGTGGTGTTGAATCTCTGTATGTTCACTGGTATCAAAATATTTAAACAATTCAGGCTGTGTTATATCTTGATAAACATCTTCTGTTTGAATATCAAGAACAAAACTATCTGTGTCCATGTACATCAGTTTTACACGATCCTTATAAAAAGGCTACAACACATCATAATACAATTTTAACACGTGTAATTTGGCCAATTCCAATATCACAGCCCCTACATAAATAGGCTTATCAAACTTAATCTTTGTTTTTTTCATGTTGAAAAGTGCCATATTCTCATCATAAATTCTTCTGTAATTGAAGTTGGGCTTTGCAATCAATTTTTTGCTCCGGCTGGGGTCAGTAATTATTTTAACATCAATATGTTTTCTGACATTTTCAATTGTTTTGCCATACACTGAATTCACCATCTATTTAAACAAAGTTTTATCAAATTGGTTCAATGCAGATGTTCGAAGCTCTGTGTTTGTATCAATATATGGCTTCAACCATCTTGAGTGCCTGAACCTCAAAACTTTTCCAATTTTGGTTACTTGAACACCATGATGCATCAGAAACTGGAGGTTTTTGTAATATATGACATAATCATGTTTCGGCTCTAGAGTCATCATCAATTTCTTCTGTTTAGAGCCAGGTGAACACTTAACCTCAGGAATTGGGGGCAGATCAGAAAATATGTTGTGTAAATCATCAGGAATTGTCAGATCAACCTCTAAGAACAGGCCATAGTTACTGTCATCAAAATTTTTAAGATCTTCAATATTAAAATCTTCAACCCACTCAAGCCCTGCATATGGCAGTTTTTTCATCATGGCATAACCATAGAGGCTGTTGGCATCTACATAAAGTATATAATTTGATGGCAGTGCTGGATCATAATCAGGAATATATTTGTTATTTGCTCTGGCATATCTCTGAGAACATTGCACCATGCCTCCTCTTATACATTGTTCCATAAACAGATACATATCTTGATCCTAGATCAGATCCAATTGCATTTTAGTGTTTAAAAACATTGCAGACCATGCTAGGCCCGGAGCACTGTAAAAATACATTGGATCCAGCTCATAATTTTGCATGGAAGATTTTCTAAATGCCTGAAGTATATCAGCTAAGAGGGTCACATCAAGTTTTAAATATGCTTTGTGATAATCACCAAATATCTGGCATTTTAAATTGTTCCACATCAACTGGGCATGGTGATAATCTTCATCAGTGATTCCAGATCCTCTGATTTTGCTGTAAAACTCTTGTTGTGGTGACAGAGAACACTCATCAAATTTAGAAAAATCTGTAACATAATCATATGGATATACACCCTTCCGCCTAATTAATTTCAGGTTCTGATTTGGAAACGAAGCACATGTGATTTTGAATTGATCATCAGATAATTGAGTGGCCAGTGTAGCCAGGCTAGCCGATAAAATTCTGTATGAATCAAGAAATCGTAAGTGAATAGGAACACCATTAACTTTAATTATTTTGCTAATGGCAATATATTTCTCATTATTTTCAGCTAAAATATTTAAATTCTGCTTGTCAAACCCCTCGTACCTGATCAGATGATGAAAATCATAATTGGATGCACCATGGCAAAATATAGGGACAAATTTTGGTCTCTGGATCTTAATATTACAGCTATTACACAGGGCCATTAAGAATTTACCATCTGTATGGGAATGGTGTTTCACCTTGATATTTGCATCTGAAAATTCAGAATCACATACCGGGCATTTTTCTGCATTGTTGAAATCTTCAATCTGATCCTCTGTTAAAGGCAACATGGGTTTTGATTTTAATAAGACATTAGATGCTATGTGATGGCACTCATTTTCTATTTCATCTGCAAATTTTTTGATGGCATCTGCTCCCATGTATAAATTTTCTTTACTAACAACACCATCCTGTACAATCACATAATAAAAACTAGAAGGTTCATGTAACTGGTATGATGTACTTGAAGATTCATCAGGATCTGGGCTACAGAATGCAAGAGGTTTGAGGTTTGATTCAAAATCACGGACTATATATGCTGGGTGTTCCAACAAGGCTTCAAATTTTTTGAATTTGGCATTTTCATTTGGGTTAGGCATAAGCATATGAACAGGTTTATGGTTGCCACAGTATTTCAGATGCTCAATTAACTTGTTTTTAGCAATTTCTGCATTCTTTTCCCGAACCCCATTCACCATTTTTTGACCATCAAATACAGACAAACATCTTCTGCACAACTTGAATATTTTATGAGTTTTGTCTAGTTGTGTTCTGACTAAAGCTTCAAGATTATGTATCAGAGTATAATGGCGTGTATCATCCCCTTCAATTAAGAGCAGATCAATCGGAACAGCAGAATCATCATCAAATGCACTGATTCTGAGAGGTGCTATCAAGCAATTGCCACGGCCAGTAGAACAAGTAAATACATTAATAGATAATTGTTTACCATTGATATTCCTGGCCTTTTTTTCAAATTTATCAATATTCTGAACAGACATTAGATATTCTAAACCCTCCATTGCCTCATCAAAATCATTTTCATGTTGTTTATAATAAGTTATTCTATCAGGATTCCTTGAAACTGGATACAAGGCAGCTAAAATACACCACAAAAAGCATTTCTCATCATTATTTTTTATATTAACCACGGCTTGTTTGTTTTTAATATTGGCAGGTAATGGCAAATATGTAGATCCTTGTAATGGGCTGAATTCAGAAATATTAACATAGAGCTTGTGTGGAGATCCGCATAGGCTCCATCCAGACTCTTTTGCAGCAAATTCAGAGTGTTTAATAATCAATTGATCTATCAAACTGCTTATTATTTTGTCTGAATTTGCATTTGAATATACCGGTACAGTTTCTGTTATGTGGGGCTGTGTAAATTTTGTGCCATTTGGCTTCTTATATTGTGTAAACAATTTGAGGGACAGCTTAAAAGAGCCATTTTGTGATTTTAGAATTGCCTGCACATCAGAATTTATACTGTACAAAAAATTCTTAATGTCACATCTTGGCTCTGATACAAAACGGCGATCCCTTAATTGGCCGTTAAAACTGCTATGGATGGGTTCATAGCGTGGCTGCTTTGCTGGTCCAGCATTAACAGGTGTTTCATGCTTCCTTTTCAGACCAGATGTAGATGGTTGTGGGGGCAATATTGATGACTGTGCAGAGCAAGTACCTTTATGTTTATATGTGAAATATTCCAGATTATATTTTCTATGGCATTTAGGGCATATTTTTGTGGGAGTTCTGCATTTTTCTGGATTACAATTCCTTTGATGCCTGGCCCAATTGGGGCTGGTTATATTCTTTTTGCATTGATTACAATATTTTTGATTTGGCATTTTTGTTGTTGTTCATTATATAAGATTTCCTGGGGTTCAAATCAAAATTCTATGCTTAATAAAAAATATCAGTTGGGTTCAGCAGTGTGATTTGTGTGTGTGTGTGTGTGTGTGTGTGTGTGTGTGTGTGTATGTGTTAATATTTTTGGCTTTGTTATTTATATAAAATTTCTTGGGGTCCAAATCAAAACTTTATACTTAATAAACCTATGACAGGTTGTCAAAAATTCTGTATATTAAATCAAATAGATTTGTGTTTCAATTTATACAAATCTGCAATATTTTTGTGTTTAAAAAAATATGAGCAGCACTGCAACAACACACCCTTACTCTTCAACAACTCTCACAATACTGGCTGATATGCAATGCAAAATCTCTTTATATAGCCTAAGCACAGACCGCATTGAAAGCATATGAAACAATAAGCCAATCAGAATATAACACATCATCACTTTATGTCATAACCAATTATCAGAAAACAACACATGTCTAATAATTTGTTGCAAAACATGATGCAATATAAATAAACCAGAAATAGGCCACAAGTGGACCGGAAGTAGGCAAACCGGAAGTGGACCGGAAGTGGACCGGAAGTGGACCGGAAGTAGACCGGAAGTAAATATGTGTGTGTGTGTGTGTGTGGGTGGGTGTGGGTGAGGGGGGCTTAGTTTTAGGTGTGGGCAAAAAAAAATATCAAGAGGGGCATATTTTTGACAGGATTATGGACAACAATCTGACAGAAGTGCCTTTTGTAAGTGTGGACAAATCAATCTGAGGGGGCTCATCATTTCAGAGGAACTTCTCGAGGGCATTTTTACAAAAATCTTGGATTAGACGGAGTACCACACTTGAGCAAAAAGCTCATATGGGCATGTTGAGCAAGTTTTAAGTGTAGCCAAATCTGCTTGAGGGGGGCTCATCATTTCTCGTGCTGGTTGTAGCATCAATTACACTACTTGTTTCAAATCATACAAATTGAACTGTGGCCAATTCTTCTAATTACACTATTGAAGAATGTTTCATTGCTAAGTG
Organism: Lepisma saccharinum; assembly: GCF_977018435.1. Classification (NCBI taxonomy): domain Eukaryota; kingdom Metazoa; phylum Arthropoda; class Insecta; order Zygentoma; family Lepismatidae; genus Lepisma; species Lepisma saccharinum. The sequence goes on along the minus strand of NC_139248.1, from coordinate 30,969,830 downwards.
TTGTGTGCATGAAACGAATCAAACAGAAAAAGAGTATTGAAGAAATGCTTACTTATTTCCTGCAACGTTTTCAACGGGATACTCCTCTTAAACAATCACTTTTAAGTTGTGAACACAAAAATCTATTTTCCACGAGTAACAAAAATATAATAAACATTGATGGCGTATTATCTTTTGTTGTGATTGATTTGAACCACTTTATGGTTCACCAATTATGTTAAACAAAAATAAACTATGCCGGCTATTCAAGCGCTTATATTGTTTTTCATGCAACATTTCTCTTACATTAATGTCTTGGTATATTACTATTATTGTAGCTACTTACGCTGTTTTTAAATCGTAGATGACATATTTCGCCTTTGATGAATGTCTATATCCCTGTGAAAGAAACAAATCGGTTGTGAGAATGTGCAGGTTTTGAGACAATGTTCTATCTTGTTTAAATAAAGGATTGTTGGAATATTTAGACTTCAATGGTACATGAAGACAAAGATGTTTTGTCACAAGACATTTGGATATGATCGGTTGAAATGTGGAGGTAACTGGCTACAAGAGTGCTTATTGCCTTAATTGTTTTTATGGAATCGAAGTCCATGCCTTACTCAGCGTTTGAAGTGGAAAATGTTAGCTGGGGGATGCTCGGTCGAGTCTTGGGGTTGGCTGGGGGGATGCTCCTATGATTTAACATGGTAACAGTAGGAGAGGTGGGGGGATGCTTCGCGAAAATTTTGCTAGCTCAGGGGATACCATCCCTCCGTATAACCTTCCCTACTACCAACACTGCTTTAGCTGGGATCACTGGCGTACGAAGAGGGGTGTGTGGGGGATGGGGCTGATGGGGCTAAAGCCCCCTCCGAAATTTTGAGAAAATTAACATTTTCAAATAAAAGCAGTGAAGAACTGGGGGGAAGCAGAGTGGTAAATGTAAACCCCTTTTAAAACTACCCCCCGATCGCCATTCTAAGAGTGGATAGTTGTAAATATATACTGTGATATACACCGTGGGCCAAAGCCACAAGCGAAATTGACGTAAATTGTTGCAAAGTGAATGCTTATCTATGATTTCCGATACAGATCACTCAATCTGAACACTGTGTTAGGAGTCAGGTTAGTCCGAATGCTACATTTAAAACCACGTTGTGTTAGTGTGCGTTCCCGCCTTGAGTTTAACTGTCTTCAGAATAATCACTCCGAAATGCTAAGTCGAGTAAACAGACGCACGTGGCGTTCCAGTGTTTACGAGAATGATGGTCAACATACCGAGAAGTTCTACCATTGAGAAGTGCACTGACATTGATCTTACAGGTATTCTTGTCCTGTTTCACTCTTTAATGCATTGTTCAGTTCAATATAGGTGTGTTTCACCTACATCAGAAACTGTTGCATTGTGGCTTCAAGCAGTCATGATTGAGGCCAGTTCTTGTAAACATATGGAATTCAAGTGGCCGGGCGGGAGATACAGTACAAACACAGGCATTCATGATTTAAAGCAAACGTGCAGATGTAACGAACGCTACGTGGTGATATGAGGGAGGGGGAAGGCGTGTATGCGTGTGTACACAAAACAGTATTTCAAGGTGGCAGAGGGATTTTTTGCCATTGTTATGGAAATGTGATGAGTATGATTGTGTTCAAAGATTTGGGTGTTATCATTCAGAAAATATTTTATATTTAGTGTCTGATGAGATGACATAGTTTTCTAAATGGATGAAATTTAGCCATTTCTCATAAAGGCAAGCAAACCGATTTTAAATTAATAACACTGCCGGCTCCCGTGGCGAAGTGGTTAGCACATCGCGCTACGACGCCAGGGGTTTCAGGTTCGAATCCTAGCCTAGATATGGATGTTTGTGTGTGTCCATTCATCAATTTCATATCATCAGTCATCCACATCTTCGCAAATTAGCCAAAAGTGGCACAAAAAGCGAAGTAAAATAAAGCTAATAAATAAATAGATTAATAACTACGAATTAAGCCTTAAACCGCGAAAAATAACACCGAATTGCAGTAAAAAATAACATGGACATTTATGGAAAAATAAAACGAAGACTTCACGTCCCTAGTTATTAGTAATTATAAATGCATTCTGTATGTTGCGCGTGCACCTTGTTCGAGCGTTAGGAAAATTCATGAAAAATTGCATTTGAAGAACAAAGTGACCAGATCAAGAAGTATCACAAAGATTAAGTTAAGCAATGGAACGTACCGCTTCGTAATCATATGATATGAGAAGATGCGTCCTGGTTGGAGAAAGTGAATATCCTGTGGCACCATACTTTGTCTGCAAGAGAAGTTAAATATAATTATTGTTCATTTTCAGCACATTATTCGTACACCCTTTTCACTGCATTTTGCATCTATTTTCTAGAAACGCCCGAAATATATGAAAAGACTCGCTTATAGTACATCGGAAACAAATGCAGTAGTAAGCAGGACATACATTTCTTACGTAACTTCACTCTCTGAATGATTGAATTGGTCCTGTATGCTACTGCCACTGTTGTTTGTTTTGATATGCCACACTGAAATTTCAGTTGCACTGATATGCATATATTGGACCAGGATTAAAACTTCTTCTTTAACATAATCTACTAGTTACTTTGAACATGTATTGGAGAATTTGTGGTTTTAGCTAGCTTAATTTTTAACAAAGCCTTTGGTTCAAGTCCAGATAAAACCTTCAGTTTTAAGACGGATCCAAATCTATTTCCGTAGGGAATTAAACTCAGAAGATTTATTACAATACGACAACGTTACTCACGACGTTAGCAGGGAGGACAACTTATTTTTAACAGGTATGCTTGTTTAGCATATCTTGTTGGCCTAGTCCAGTGGTTCCCAAACTTTTTTGTTTCACGGCGCCCTTAGTGTTTCGATATTTTTCGGCGGCGCCCTAGTCAGAATGTATGCCTATCTAATACTTGCAACGCTCAGTTAGTGTGGCTAGGTTGCTTGCTTTAAGTTAAAAAATAAACACACAATTCAAATTAAGGAAAATATTTTTTTAATGTAAAAAGTACTAAAACCATGTGCAGACTAACAAGTAAGTGTCATTTCAGTGGGAATTTTGGATCATTTCGCGGTGCCTCTGTAAGCACATTTTAGCGCACATTTTGGGAACCACTGGCCTAGCCTATTCAGAATTTGGTCCACGATACCACTACTGAGGGATCTGGATTCGAATCCCGGTTTGGCAATGAGTATTCTTGGCATTTGACCCTTCATCATCGTGATAACTATTAACAGACAGAAAAATTAGAAAAAATACGAATTCCCAAGCCCTACCAAAAATTACACTACATATTTGACCGGATGCCTTGGTTATGTAGACTCTGTATTTATCAATATATTTGAAAAAGTAAGGTGAGCTATAACGTTAAACACAAAAAATCTTTCAATATTTGATCTTTGTGTATTCGATTTTATTTGGAAATTGCGAAAGTGAAATTTCATATTGATTACAAAATACGATAGTTTTGTTTCCTATCTTCGGTTAATAAATTTGCTAGGTTAGTCTCTTCGTTACCGCTAACATAAAGAAACTTAACAGTGTTTCTTTACGTAACGTTGAGGAATTAATAATTATAACAATTTTCACCAGTTTATTGCTGTACATACATATATTTTGCCACCATTGGAGAGACTACTGTTAGTAACGCTACCTCACCATGAACGTCCTGAAGGGAAGGGGGGTGGGGAGCAAGAGGGAACAAGCCCTCCTGAAAAATTAAAGTAAACATAGAAGAATAGTTGTGGACGATTTCATGGTCAGAGAACCCATACAACCAAAATTAAAAGATTCGTATCAATATATCAAACCATTGAAATTTTTGCTGAACACTGTCCACTGTCATGTCTTCTGGAACATCTATCACATTCTTCGATGCTTTTATAACTTCTATCGTGAGGATTAACGAAGTTCTTTTTCTGTGCTCGCGACGACAGGAAACCTGGTTTAAATTTCTGTGTCCCAGCAAATGCAACTAGATTAGGACTACATTTCTTTTCACGACGTGAAAACATTTGTGTTTCTCGTTCAATTAATTCCATTTGATGCACAACACCTTGACATTTTGCTGGAGTCAATGTAGGTTCAGACAGTATTTTTTTCTAATGGTGTCAGACCGAACGCCTGCAATTATTTGCTCTACAATGGCTTCCTGTAAGTAGTGGCCAAAACTACATTTAAGTGCTTGTTGCTTAACACGTTCCAGGAATTGTGTTACATTCTCGCCACTTTCTTGTATGCATTGCCTGAACTTAAAACGTTTCACATATTTGTTTATTCTCTGGCCATAATGTTTAAGCAGGTTGTCCTTGAGGATCGAATACGTTTGACGATCGACTGGTTCAGGTGCAAGGATGTTCTTCAGCACTTTGAAAGCTTCAGACCCTATAACTGCAATCAGTATGGGTGCCTTCCTGGCTTCATTAACATCATGAGCCAAACAAGACTGTTCAAACCTCGTTAAATAATCTTCTATTTCTTCCGAATCTGGCCGGAACTCAGTGAATAAATTCAATATTTATAATTGTGAATAACTTAATATCACAACATCATAGATACAAGCTATATCACACTGATTTGAACTTGCCCTTGTACGATTATTGTAAATAATACACAAACCGTGCAATCTTGGTTTCCTACCGTAGAAATTGATCAAGCCGACACAATTTCTCTTTGCATAAGCCTATGCTGGAATGATGATCGTCGCGTACTCTTCGTGATGTCTTCATCCATACTTCTTCTCACGAAGAATCACAAGAATATCCTACCGACTGCTCCATAGATGTGAGCCTTGTTGTGTGTGTGTGATTTCTTATCTATACTTACACAACACATACAAACACGTAGGTTCAAATTAAACAAAATAACTTTAATGCATGGAAGCCATTCAGGTACATCTTACACACGGTTACTATCACAACCAATCAATAACATGCTATAAAATACAAATTCTTCTTCTTCCTCTTATCATGCGTCTATCAAATTTCACAGCAAAAGGCCCGAATTTCTGAAAATGATTTTTTTTTTGTTTTGCATGTGGATGTCATATTTTTCGTTTCTTTTTAAACATTTATTTTATTTTATTTTCTGATTGGTTTGCTAGTTATAAAAAATAGCAAAACATTCTGGCCAACTATTAAAAGTAATGTAGAATTCAACAGAAGGATCTTCTCTACTCAGATAATAAAGATATAATCCTATTTGGCACTTCTAAAGAAGCGCTTCGCAGTTGCATGCTGATGTAGAATCACACACGGTGATTTTCCAGGCGTCTATTATGTTCTACGAAAATTAGTTGGAATCTTTCATGTACAGTATATGTTCCTTACACCAAAATAATTTAGAAGGAAACAAGCCATTTTATCACAAATTCAAGGTGCGGCGGAAAATATTGAGACGATTTAAATTTGCTAAATCTATATTAGACTTCAAAATAACAATGAAAACACTTACATGACTGGAAAATACATACAAATGCATTTCATGCGATGCCTATGTCTTGAAAATAATGTCACTCAGGTGGGCACCATTCCAACTCAAACAAACGTCTCCACGTCGACGAACAACAACCATGGCCTTGTGCAGCATCTCCAGCGGTGTATCTGTAACGCTTCACCGATATGTGACCATGCTGACAGACTTTCTACAGTCAGAACTGCGTAGGCTCGGTCTTCATAGGCTCCGTGGTAATGCCGTGGTTTGAGCAAGATGGTGCCACAGCTCACACAGTGAGGATATCGATGACGGTTCTTTGTGCGATGTTTCCAGGAATGATCATCTCACGTCAGGGTGTGATTTCCTTTTGTAGGGGGTTGTTGAAGCAAAAGGTCTACATGACCCGACCTGGCACGTTGGATGACTTAAAGGAGTCTATTCGCGTTGCAATACAGCACATTCCGCAGGAGATGGTGTACAAGGCTATGGATGCTGTTCGTCGACGTACAGAGGTCTGTTTGAGGGAAAATAGTGCCCATCTGATTGACATTATTTTCAAGACATATGCATCGCATGAAATGCTTTTCTATGTATTTTCCAGTTTTGTAAGTGTTTTCATAGTTATTGTTAAGTGTAATACAGATTTCACAAATTTAAATCGTCTTATTATTTCTGACGCACCCTGTATATGGATTAGAAACAAATTGGTGTCAGATTTTACTTATAAAAGACACATGTCACCATAGAATCGCCTGTATATTTCACACATTTAATTTAATTTTAGTCACAGTAATTTATATCAATTATGGCGTTACAGGAACATGATAACTTCAAATCGATGGAATTGTTTTGAGGTGGCAACACTTATTATGTGGGAAAATATATCTCGCTTGTCCCCTCGATGGAAAAAAATCCTGCGGATGGTCATGTCTCTCACACGTCAAAATATACCCAAAAAAGATTTATAATGTATAGAAGATATTTCTGAGTAAACAGACATTGGGATATTGGGTCTTCTGATATAACAAACAGTACATTTCTATGTGAATTTCTGTACTTTTCGTCTGCATATTGGACGCAGCCGTCTCACACATGGTAACTTACTGCAAGGTCTGGACCCTCCGATGCTTCGTGTCTATAATATTTTAGGTGTTCGGCATATTCTTCTTGAAAGTGCAGATTTTGCTTTTCTCAGACAGACTTTTAATCTTCTTAATTGTTTATCATTCCTGTTGGGAGATGACAACAGTGTTTTAATAAATGTTTATAGCTTTTTGAGAAGAGTTGGTCTCTTCCATTGTCTGTGAGGAAGTTTTAAGTATATTGCTACCTTTTGAATATGCTGTGATTGTCCTGTGCAAGGTCCCTTTGAAACCTTGAACTTTTAACTTTTCCTAAGTGGCATTTTACACCTTTTCTTACCTCTTAGCTAAGAATTTTAGATATTAGCCATTGAAAGAGGAACATAAATTGAAAGTATTTGAAAACAAAATCCTCAGGAAAATATTTGGGCCTAAAAGGGACGAGGAGACAGGTGAGTGGAGAAAGTTACATAATTTTGAAGTACATAATTTGTATTCATGTCCAGATATTAGAATAATTAAATCAAGAAGACTTAGGTGGGCAGGCCATGTGGCACGAATGGGAGAGGAAAGAAGAGTTTACAGGATTCTTGTTGGGAAACCTGATGGTAAGAGACCAGTAGGAAGACCAAGACGAAGATGGAGGGATAATGTTGAGATGGACCTAAAGGGAATTGGTAAGGATGGAAAAGAACGTATAGATCTTGCTCAGGATAGGGACAGATGGAAGGCCTGTGTTGCTGCAGCCATGAACCTCAGGGTTCAAGAAGGCTAGAGAGTTAGTTAGTTAGACTATTTCCTCTTGTTAATGCTGCAAAATGACCTTATTTGCAGAACCCAACAATTTTAGTTAATTAATTCATTTCCATCTGTCACTTTTAGCCTCATCGTCGGGTAACACAAATGGCATAAAATTAACGAGTTACATATGTACACAAGACGAGTATTATTAGGATAAGCAAAATATAGTATTAAGATCTAGGAACTAATTTTGAAACCAGAAGAGAAGAGAATTAACACAGTTTTCATAAAAGTATACCTTGAGACAAGTGTTAAAGTTGAGAATCAACCTTCCGTACTTACTAAAACATCAGAATCAGCTAACACACTGCTCGAACCAGTTGTGACATTATTGTAGTAGAGGTCTCCATTTGTATGCTTATACAGAATCAAATCATCTGGAAATAACAGAAAAATTCATTATATTTTATTTGGAAAAGTATGTTTAAGGTTTATTATATGTCTAGATAGGCTGCTCTGGATTGGATGCATTGTCTAATTCTCTCACCGTGACTTGAACCTTTACAACTTTATTAGATCAATGACACTGAGGAGTCATTCCATGCGAAATCAACACAGCCCACAAGCTGATCATCTCAGATTTTCATTAAAATTTTGGGGTGTTGAAACTATACATGGAACTTAGTAACTATAAAAATTTTGAGTCTCGTTTGTCTTGTAATTGTAAAATTATTCAGTGTCAAAAATAGCAGAAATTGCCTTTTTGAGCTCATTTAGCTGTACTAAATGTGTTGTAACTCTGCTCCTATTTCGCCTAAGAAGCTGAAATAAAGTTTTTTGTGCATGGAATGGAACAAGCTTTCCAATTATATGTAACAAGCCAACCTTTGGATAAAAATAAAATGTTGTCACGTGACCTTGGTCTTTGACCTTGAATATCTCAAAACATGTCATCGCTAGAAATCTTGAAGGAAATATATTTGGTACACCATGCTATACTCTAAAACATATGAAGAAATCAAGGTGGGTCTACAATGGGATCAGAAGATACAAAATATCGTGTACAGCTATGTGACTTAAGAAGGTATCATTACAATGTACTAGAGTAAGTCAAAAGTCTCTTTACAATCCATTTAAAATGTAAAGGAGTTGTGACAGAAACATGTTAGGTCCAGGGAAACCATAGTTGTGTATATCAATCAGAGAACCGCCATATTGAATAAAACTCAAACATTTTCAATCGAAACTAGAGGAGTGATGTAATTTTACAAATACAAGAGAAACGAAACTCAAATTTTTCATAGTTATTACGTTCCATACATACTTTTTACTCCCCAAATTTCATGAAAATCGGAGATAATCAGATTGAGAAATGCACTTATCTGTGTCGATTTGGAATGGAATGACTCGAAGTCCTCATATGATGCTAGATTTAGTGGCTATGCAAGCCTGTTAAATTATTGTAAATACAGTTGACACTGCTTTAAAAGTAACTCAGTTCTGCGTAATTCTGTTGTGTATGAAAATTACTGTAGGACAAAATATAATTTAAAAACTTGTTTATTATACCTTATTTGTACGTAATTCGGTGTTATACGTACTAATTTTCACAAAATACAGTTCCCTTGTACGTAACTAACGTACAACAATGCATGCCACAGAAGTATACATTTCTTGTTACAAAAACTCAAGGTGAGTTTCAAATACGAAACAGGATAGGCCGGTATGGAGTCGGTCGGTCTCGAGTTGTGGTGTCACAGAGAAGGTTAAGGTAAACATGAAATCAGAGGAGAAGGATTTGCCGCAGTTGTTCAGAGATGAGACGCATTTTCTTTTGTACGTAATCACCTGGGAACGGATTTATATGTAAATACATACTTATGTATGAAGCTTGTAACATCATAAAGCATTTATCACTTTTTGTGATAATTACACGTATGAGTACATACGAAAACAGAACTTATTTGTTTATTTAAATTCTCAGATGCGCATTCAGACGGCAGAAGCTCTGCACGTCGACTTGAGTCGCCGTCAAGCGGAACAAAATTAAACTAACTTCCTCCTCCCCCTCTTCCCCCTTTATACTTTCTACCCGTTTTGTCTGGAGTTCCTCAGGGGAGTGTCTTAGGGCCGCTCCTATTCCTTCTGTACATGGATGACCTCCCTGAAAAACTGTCCTCCCTTCCTATCAATAGACTTTTGTTTACGGATGACTGTAAACTCTTTAAGGAGATCTCATCGCATCATGACATGATGATTCTTCAAAATGCTCTCACAGAACTTGTTAAGTGGTGTTGTCAGTGGAATTTAGAACTAAACCCTCAGAAATGCTCTTTCCTTACTTATTCTCTAAAAAAGAACAAATTGCTTTTTACTTATTCTGTTGAAAACAATCCAATCCAAAACGTTTTCACCCAAAAGGACCTAGGTATTATCATGGTTGAAAAACTCACTTTTAATTATCATATTACAGCTACCACTAAAAAAGCCATGCGAATTCTCGGTCTTCTATACAGATTAGCAAAATTCAAAACCCATCATCTCTTGCTTTATTCTTTAAATCTTTCATCTCGCCCATCCTTGAATACTATTCCCCAATTTGGGCAATGGCCTCAAAAACCAATCTCACCAGAATAGATTCTGTTCTCAGTTTCTTTCTTGCAATTGTTCGCCATAGAATACCTTCCTTTCGACATGTATCAAAAATCAGACACCATGGCTACTCTGAATATTCACACTCAATATTTCGTCGTGATCTAGCTGACATGAAATTTTTGTACAAGATAATAAATGACAAAATCAGAACAGATCTCCTAATCAGTAAATTCACACTTAGAGTACCCCAAAAGCAAACGCGCAACCTGCAACTCTTCCACAACCCAACCACTAGGCTATCCCTTCTACAACGCTCTTTGTTTTACAGGCTCCCAGAAATCTACAACAAACTTCCCCTGAATGTAGATATTTTCCTTCCAGAAAGTAATTTTTGTATATTACTGACCAAGAACATGTAAATCCATCCCACCTTGTTATTGTTTTTATCTTTTGTTATTTTTTGTTTCTACTTTATGTTGTTTCAGTGTAAAATGGCCAAATAAGACTGTATCTGAAACTCTGAGTAAATAAATAAGTTTCAGTCAGGGGCGCCGACTTGTCAAAATTATTGGGGGGGCTCTGATCACTGAAATAAATTAATGAATGACTCACTCCCTCCCTTTTTTAAGTTTAGGCCTCAGTGTTCAGAATTTCATAAAAGCCCATGAATTCCTCAAAAATATCGAAATTTTTATTTACAGTTCGAATCAGAATGTCAATTGTTCACGGATGGATATGTCACAAGTTTTGTCAGCCATAATAGCAAAATATTCCCGACTTTTAATATCTGCTACCATGGAGCGCAAAACAGATCTTTCTAATATATCAATTATCTCGTTCTGAATGTCATGTGAGAGCTTTGTAGTCCACTCTTCCAGTTCATGCACATCTTCTTTTGAAACTCTTTTTAGTAAAAATGTTAACAATACTCACAATTATATATACTTAGTATATACAGTAGTAATAAGTCATGTGTTTTGCTGTATCTGGTCATAGCCCCCCAAAGTTGATGGTTTAGCGGTCTCAGCTCCCCAAAATTGATGGTCTAGAACATTTCAAATGTGTTTTTAAAGTTAAGTTCAGATGGCACAATTCAGAGTAAACTTTACAAGAGAAGAAAAATAATACATTAGATCCTCTTAAGCAAAATTATTTGGGGGCTCGGCCCCCACATCATTAATATTGGGGGGGCTCGAGCCCCCCCAAGCCCCATGGAGTCGGCGCCTATGGTTTCAGTTGTCGGTTACTATCTTCGCCGTAGACTGTTCCTACGCCTCGCCAGAAAGCTGTAACGGAAGCCTTTTCCTGTCGCCGAGCGCTTCGTGTTCCTCTGGCAACATCTAGCCGTAGAAGTGGGTACCCGTACGGTTCAAGGGAATCATCAAGCCGGCGTTAAGGGATATAAGGTAAACCAGTGACTTTATATGTTCCGTTATTAGTTCTACGAGACATCATATTGTCCACGAAGTTAACTCCGGTTAAAAATTGGCAAGAACTTTGACTGATCGCTATTCGACTCATAGTAAGTGGACTTGACGTTATGCCAACACGGCGGATAATCATGGCACTTGAATGGTTCGTACGTGTGAACATAAGTTTGAACATAATAATGTGCTTCCCATTTCAAATTATAGTGAAATTGCCTTTTTGACTTGCATGTCCAAGACTGACGGATAAGAGCTTGTCTACATATCTCGGCTATCGTTCTTTACGATTTGATCATTGAGTAGAAAGAAAACAACCACCCCCCCCCCTCACTTTGCACAAAAAAGTTAAAAGAGGAAAAATGATCCATACATTCCTTGTCCTTGTTAGTAGCATCAATCCGCGAAAAAAGGCCTAAGCGCCAATAATGTATTGAATAGAAAGTAGGAAGACAAATAATGTAGTTACTGAACCAATTTAATTATTTGCATTATTGGTGAAATTTGACGGATAAATTGGTCATTGCATGTCTCCCATTGTAACGTAGACATTAACGTTAATCGCTGAACCAGAATTAATGAATTGTGCGACTGTTTGAAAACAGCGTGAATTTTAAAAAGGTATTAATTGTTTGTAAACAAATTCACGAAGCATTCGCCTGATATATGTATGAATATGAATATTGCAGTTTTAGCACAATGTAATCGTTGAATGGGTAGTTATACATATGTATGAAGGGAAGCCTTCGTGGTGTCATTGTTGATGTTGTGTTTAATTGATTAGGTGTGAGACACAGAAATAAAAGGAATTGTTAATTTGTGAAAATTGAACCAAGACTAATTAATCGAACCTATGTAGGACCTTGTATTAAATATTGGTATATCTACGTCAATGCACATTCCTTTTAGTTGTTTTATGGGTACTAATTTACCATGCTTCGGACACATTTCTTCATTTTTACAGAAGAAACTACTTACCGTAATAAGTTCCTGTAGCATTGTCTAACATCGGGAACGTGTTTTGTGTGATGTGGGAATGTTTTATAGAGGAAATTCATGTTCTTTGTTGTAAATTAATTCTCCGACGGACAATAGCCTTTGGCGCGTACACCTTTGTACACCATCACGCGTCGTGATTGTGTTTTGTTCATGTTCATTGGTTATCCAGTGTTTCGAACTGTCTGTGTTTGCAACGAAAGTTAGAAACATGACGTGTCGTGGATGCGTGGGGAAATTCGTACCGGGTGTGGAAGATCCAGTGGATTTTTAATTTAATTGAACACGGGATCGTGAAGGAAGGAAAGGAATGTCGAAAATGTGGCAGTGAATGCAAGCTACTTGTTAGAAGGAATGGGCTGTGAGTATATGCCTAATATGTAGTGATGGGCATTAGTCGACTAATATTAGTCGATTATTAAAACCATGGAAAAAATTATCGACTAATGAAAATTAGTCGACTGAAAAAATTAGTCGACTAATATTAGTCGAATTAGTCGTTCGACTAATATTAGTCGAATTAGTCGTTCGACTAATATTAGTCGAATTAGTCATTCGACTAATATTAGTCGAATTAGTCGTTCGACTAATATTAGTCGGATTAGTCGTTCGACTAATATTAGTCGGAAACATTTCGACTAATATTAATCGGAAACATTTCGACTAATATTAGTCGGAAACATTTCGACTGATTTCAGTCGGGAACATTCCGACTAATATTAGTCGAAATGACCGAACATGTCTCATTTCCAGACGAACAATCGACTACTTGAGCAGAGGGCTTATTGTCAAGAAGGGAAGCAAAGCAGGTAGGTATTTCTTGGAAAGGTCAGTGACTGGAATCTTTTATCCCTTGATGCCTCGAAAGAGCTGGTATGCAAAGGGAAAGCTGACCCTGCTGTAGCTCTATCCCCCCCTACCTCCAGGGGGCGATGCCTACCGTCATTCATGTCGCTATTTTTGTTTTCTCTGAAGGGATACACATTCATTGTTCCGAGAGTTCCTTGGTATTCACAGGCCAGTGCACATTGTTGGTGCAAGAAAGACACCGCAACATTTTAAAAGCAAAACTATCCATTTCTGACCTTCAGATGGATTAGAGGGTTTATGATAAATGCATTTTACTGGAATGGAAATATTCTTAAACTTAAAAAACCGGTCGAATATAAGAAGAGAGTTTACAATCCACCAGCTCTGATGCAAGGCAAGGTAAAATTAATTTAATTAAAAATAAACATTAATTATGTTCGTGGGGCAAATACTAAAATATACGCTGTCCAGAACGATCTCAAACTTGCTGCAGTCGCTAGATGTTAATTTACCTTTCTGCCCCTTATGGGGTAAAAATTTGCCAGCAACATCGGTGGCAGAGCGCGCAGGGTGGTTCATTCACATTCACGCCTTTTACGGCTCCGGGTTCGAATCCTGTGGTGGACATGGGTGTTTCTTGTAAGTTTCCACTCATCCATTTCCTGTAATCACAATTCATTCTCATCATCCCGATTAGCCTAAAGAGGCATAAAAGCGATGTAAAATGAGGATAATAATAAAGAAAGATAGAGGATGTATGTCACTTTGGGTAACCACGACGATGAGGACGAATTGATCAAAAAGAACATCCATGTCCAGCCTAATACTCAAGGGGTGGGGCAATGGGGTCATTTACCCCCTCCAACTATGAAATGTTTTAATATGAAGCTGTAAAACCTACGAAAATAACATTGACGATTTTTCAGATTTTGCAAGAAATTCGATTTTATTCTTACATAAATGAATGGGTTGTTCGCGAAGCGAGATAGGCTCCAGGACTCTGCAGTCTACAATATTTGGTTATTTTATAATTTTAGTATTATAACCTTTAAAGGTTTAATTGATGCATATCTATCAGACGCCCGGATTCAGCCCAGAGTGTCCTTGTTTTAAATCCCCGTCCCGACTTTCTTCGAACTGCATTGAAAACACTGTTAAGGAATACAGTACTATTAGAATACTATTAGAATACTTCTAAGAATATATGTAAACATCAAACATGAAGCTGTACGACGTAGGCGAGGTATCTATCAGTGAGATTGATTTGTTCCGTTACTTTAGATTTTAATGTAGCATCTCTATAATTGTATGTCTAACTGTAATACTACTATAGTAAAGTTATCGGTCACATCTGACACTCCAACAAACAACATTTCGCATCTTTTCTTTGTTCCAATTAGGATTTTTCCCCCCCCCCACCCAAGACACATGATAATTCCCGTCTATGGGCCTGCCTATGTCTTCTTTACGTCTTTATTTGAAGCCGGAACCTTGATGGTGACTGACATCGTGAGTACACAACTCAACGTTTCGGGCCACAGAGACTGTTCTCAATGTTCTCATGCGTGACCTTGTAATGAAGAGATCCCGGGTCTATTCTCTGTGCGCCTACACACACACACACACACAAATATATATACATATATATATATATATATATATATATATATATATATGTGTGTGTGTGTGTGTGTGTGTGTGTGTGTGTGTGTGTGTGTGTATAAACATTCGTTTATAAACAGTCCAATTTAGCCTGGCTCAGCTCAGCACAAGAGTGGAGGAATTTGAAAATAATAAGAAAAATATATAGTTCCACTTTGACTAATATTTGTCGTTAACGACTGATTCGACTAATATTAGTCGAAAGACTAATTCGACTAATATTAGTCAAACGACTAATTCGACTAATATTAGTCGAACGACTAATTAGTCGAAAAAATTAGTCGACTAATATTAGTCGAACGACTAATTCGACTAATGTTAGTCAAACGACTAATTCGACTAATATTAGTCGAACGACTAATTCGACTAATATTAGTCGAAAAAGTAGTCGACTAATTTTTTCGACTAATTAGTCGATATTTTGTTTCGACTAACGACTAACTAGTCGATGGTGGAAATTAGTCGATGGTGCCCATCACTACTAATATGACGTGTCGTGGATGCGTGGTGAAATTCAGGTAAGTTTTCCGTATCCTGGAAACGTATTTCTTCAAATTTAAAAGTTTGGGGCTCATTTGGGGGCAGGTGACTACGGCCATTATCTAACATGCCTTTAACAGGGATTCTATAGAGAAAGCCGGGTAGCCGGAACGGAGACGGGGCCGCGGTAGCGGTAGGGGTCGGTCGGTCAATTACCCCAGGTGCGGAGCCCGGAATCGGTGAGAAATTTGGAGTTAAAAATTTCAAACGAAAATAATTTTTAGTTTAAATTTCCCACCGATTCCGGGACGGATAGCCCCAAAAACCATTCACGGATAACGCCAAGAAACATTACAATTTTCTTCGTAAAACAATGCGAAAAAGTTTTTAAAAAAATGGATCAGATGAGCGTTGTTCACGGGAATTTCTTGGGTTCCGAAGGTTGAAACACTGCATAACGAATGAAAATCGACAAAACACAAGCACGACGCGCGATTATGTAGGAAGGTGTACGCGCCATATTGTGTCTCAGGGAAGCAAGAAGACTAAGATAAAAAAGTACTCGTAATGTGAAAAATTGCAATTACTTTGATCAAAAAAACGTCAATACACTTTAAGGAATGTTTCGCGATGCAGATAGGTAAGTACGAATGTCAAAAAATTGACAAAAAGAAGAAGTTATAGGTGTCCGACGGATAGTAAATTGTTACCGTTGTAACACCATCGTGACGTTACAATCGCCCTGTCGATAGCAGGTGGTATATAATATATATGTGTATGATTGTTTATCAGGTATGGAAAGATAACAGCTCAAAGAAGGAGTATTATAATCTGATATTAATAATTATAATCATTCTTTTGTCCTTGCGTGGTAAATAGAACGGACTCCGCAGGATTAGTCCCGTTTTTCTGGTTTCTAGTAATTAGAACCTAATGTGACCTCCATGTTAGAGGAGTAGTTCCTTGAACTCGCGCGAAGCAAGGACGTCACATTATTGATTGTTTGTATCGCTCGGGTTGATTATGTTAGTTGTCGATATGGGTTTCCTTTACACGCGCTGCCTTTATATCATCTAATATTAACTGGGGTAAATCGATAGCAGCCCATACCGACCGTTACAAAGTTTTGGCACCAGAGCTCGGTTTTCCATTCCATATTATTGACTGAGGTGAGAGTTTTCTTTGAGAAATTTTTTTACCATCCTCATTTTCCCCATCCACCACGCTCATTTTGAAATTTTGACCTTGTACCTTTTCTATTGTCCAATAAGAATGACACCTCTCGATGAGGTGAAAGTTCTCGATGTTAGTTGTCGGACGGTTTTGTCGTTCCCTGTTGTGCCACTTTCGGCGGGTTCGATTTCGCTTCTGCCTTCGCCCCCCCCCCCCCTTGCTCAGGTCCTCAAGATGTTGACGCCAGTAACAACCTTGTTTGTCGATTCAGATACCCAACACATACTTCGTAAGGCTCATGTGTCCCATCTTAAATCGTACGCGATTTGGGACTTAGACTACTCCCAGTCACCTGTTGATTTAAGACCTACAAAGGTAATGATAGTTCATAGCAACATTTCCTTTTCTCGAGCCTCTCTCTTTTCCCTTATCTTTCCATTTCGACTATTAATTCTAAATTTTAAGGGTAACATATTTCATAAGTATTATCTCCTTTTAAATTGGATTATCGCTTCTCCTTTTGACCATATACAATATTGGTCATTAAATAACGTTATTAAGAAAAACTAAATATGCTGACCAAGGCAATCATTTATTTTATTAAAAACATAAACTAAACGTAACGTTTCAACCTTCTAGCAAGGTCTTCTTCAAACTCTGTATCAAGTACAAATGTAACAAGATACAAAAACAGGGCATTATACACAAACATTACTCCCTCCAGACTATTAGAAAGTTGTTCTGCAACTTTCTAGCAGGTGGGTTTCCCTTGTCAACTCTACTTTCACCTAAAAGGCTAAACATATTTACTTCCATATAGAATGTGATTGGACTTTATATCTCACGCTCTTTTTCCTTCATTTTTCTTCCTTCTCCTCTCCTCTTTCTCTCTTGTCCTTTCACTCTTTCTAACACCTTCTTCCATTCTTTGTTTAACTTCAGCCCCGCATTCCAGTTCATTGTGTCTTCTTCACCTTTCTTCTCTATTTCCTTGGACTCCTTCCATTTTCTCACTAGCATTCTCTTCTCCCTTCCTATCTGCTTAGCCTCATCCCACTCTATGTCATGTCCTGTTTCTCTCGTGTGTTTAAATATTGCATTTCTCTCTCTCTTAAGTCGTACATCATCCCTATGTTGTTTCAACCTGTCTTTCAGTCTCTTTTTCGTTTCTCCTATGTACACACTCTGACATTCATTACATTTCACTTCGTAGATAATCCATTCCTCTTCCTCTTCTCTGTTTTCCTTTTTCTTGTTTGCATTCTTTGCTATTCCTAAGATGCTTTTCCCTCCCTTCCTGTAAGTTTTAATGCCCGCTTTCCTAAGCACTTTGCATACCTTTTCTGTGGTCTTCCCCATACTCCTTATTCCAAACCTTCTCTCTTTTTCTTTCTCTTCCAATTCTCCCCTGCCCCTTTTCTTCCTTCTTCTGTTTATGTCCAATCTATCCTGCTTCTCATAGCCATTATTTTCCAGCTGTGCCCATAGGCTATTTATTTTGCCTTCTTTTTCACATTCTTTCGTGCATATTTTCTTTATTCTGTCCTCGAATTTCTTTTTGTCACCTCTGTTACATCACTTCTCTTGTGGTAGAATACCCCTGCTGCACACTTCTTCTGATGCCAAGCGGTTTCAATTTCTTGTCCTCTCTTCCTTTTCATCAACATATCTAGGTAGCTTAACTTGTCTTCTTCTTCTATTTAAAGTTCCAATACTATCCCTCTTTCTTCATCTTGTATTTCTTTGGCAAAAATGTCGAGCTTCCTCTTCGTTCCCTCCCATATGCCAAAACAATCGTCCACATATCTGCAAAACGGAATTATTTTGTCACCTCCTTTATCTATCACTTTCTTTTCCTATTCATTCGTAACCAATTCAGCCAATGCTGGGCTTAGGCTAGAACCTATATTCAGTCCTTCACTCATTAACATTATTTTATCTCCCATTATACTGTAACCGTTATTGTACTTGATACAGAGTCTGAAGAAAACCTTGCTAGAAGATTGAAACGTTACGTTTAGTTTATGTTTTTAATAAAATAAATTACTGCCTTGGTAAGCATATTAGGTTTTTCATAATCATGGAAACAAGGCTTAATGGTGTTATAATAGTTATTAATATTTTTTTTTTTTTGCACTGAGGCATTCAATACCTTGCTATGATGCTACAGTATAGTTCTAATGATACTACTTTCCTTCTATTCCTTCCTTTTGCAGCGAGTTGCCTTAACTTTCCTATTTATTACTCTAATTTTCTATTCTTTTATTATCGTTTTGTTAGTTCCCTTTCCTTTTATATGTTACATATTTCACGGGGCTCCTACGCTACTATAATGTTTGGTTGGAAGTATATGCATCGGCTTTACCATCTGAAACGCACGCACTGCTATGTGCCATTCGTCATTTGCTTTGGACTATAGATCTGCAACTCAGCTTATTGCCCCCATGCTTCTCCATCTCCGTTACAACCTTCTCATCTTCAGCTGTAGACATTTCTGCACTCTTCTTCAGCTAAGTGACCAGTATTGGAAACCCTTCGTTTCAGTGCCAATGTTGTTTCGTGTGAATACTAAGTTGCTCCCCTTATGTTGGATCCGGGATGGCTGACATGGGAGTTTCCTTGAATTAGTAGTGCGTGTGGACTGATTTAGTATGATAGTTATTGTAACAAATTCATATTTTGATGTATGTTTGATTTATATGTATGAATTTATACATTGGTTCTTCCCCTAATAGCGTCAATTTATGTAACATAGGTTCTGCAGGTGCTCTCATCTGTTGCTTTTTCCTATAGGTGTTGTGCATGTATTGCAAATTGTAAATTGGAATGTCCTTTGGACACATTTTTCATGTGGATGCTCCGGCTCCAAATACACGGTGGTATATTTAGTGTCACCCATATTTTGAGTATATTCATGGGTTTTAGATGAGTATTTCTATATATGTATTTCTATTTTGAATTTTTCATGGAGTTTTCTTGCAAATTTCTTGCGGATTAATATGTTAGCTTTCTACCATTTATGATTCCGCTTATATTATATTGAATTCTAGTATTTTCTCTATGGTGCTTATTCGGGATTTTTAGGGTATATTATTGCACCGTGTTAGTATTATGGTTTACTTTTCAGCTTGCCAATTTTTGACAATATATATAGGTAAGATTACATTTCCAGGTGTTTTGCTACTGGTTATGTTGTTCAAGTTTAGAAGTCAGTTATATTTTGTATTGTCTTTGCGCATCACGGCATATAGACTCGAAAAATTCATTTTTTATTTCCCATATTTGTACATATTTGGTGTTGTATTAGGTTTTGGCCGATATTTGACATATTTTGGCTATTTTTACATATTATTTCCATATTTCAGAACATTTCTCAACATCGCGCAATAACTAGTCTACATGTCCCCGTGTGACCGAAAGAATTGGGTGAATTTCTTGCGAATAACTGACAAATTTGAAATACACACTCATTACTTCTTGCGATATTGAACGCAGTTTTAGTCAATGTAAATCCATCTTAAAAGATAGCAGAAGCAAATTCACGTTCGAACATTTACAACAAAATTGGTTTATCCATTGTTTTGGAAACAGCAAATGAAAACCCATTTTGTGTTGTTTTACAATTAATATCAATGTAAGCGTACTGTATTTTATATAGCTCGTGCAGAGTCTCATATTATTAAAAATATATTTTTTTGCAATTTTAAGTCCATATTTAAATCCATAGCCTATTTGCTGAAAATAATTAAATATGTATTTACATATTGAGCACATTTTTGCTACATATAAATCCGTTCACTGGTAATCACGATACGAAAGTACACACGTTAAAAAGGTGCTTATAGCTGACGTTTATCGTGCTCCATAATAAAAACAGAAGAGCGGCTCCTTCAGTGAACGTTTTCAGATTCTACTGGTCGGTCACGGAGAACAGAAAGAGGAGAAGGTACACACTTGACCAGAAAGTTAAATTTATACGGCAAGTGAACGCTAATCTACACAAAATTAAAAGTGAAAGTACTGCAGATTTAGGTATCGCTTATATTACCTCACTTTACACAGTCATTAGTAAACGAGACCAAGTTTTAAAATTGGGTAGTAAATGAACAAAACTCAGGCCGTCAACAAGACGGATTTGCACAAAGCTCTTCTTACCTGTATTTAAGAATCAAATTTTTAGATTCGTTAATTTACTACATTATCACAGAAATAACCTGTATTATACATGTATCTTGTTCCTCAAAATAGATACAATTACAGTATTTTAATAATGATATGACATGGTATTTAAACCTGATTTGTAAGTAATTCTCAAGGGGTAAAAGGAGTGACCTTCCACGTAGTACACCGTGGACTGCATTTTGCAGACTAACGAGGCTCTGGTGTCTGTCTTCATGGCCAGTATAATTCTGTGCGTTGTCCTGTGCTTTGTCCTTATGTGTGCTGCGTGCACCTTTACAGCCTCAGTCACCAAAGTCAGAATATTCTAATATTTTAGTTACACGGCACAACAATTATATTACGTGTTTTATTTATGATAAGGGCTAGACTCCGCATATTGTGACGAGTGCAAAATAGCCTAAGTTCTGACGCACCCAAAATTTTAAATTCAAATCAAATCAAGTAATTCTCAGTTATACGTATTATTTTCTCTTCACCTTGACATGCGTATAACTCAGGTTCAACTTTATCTAGACGACAACAAAAGCAAAGAACACGAAGATTAACGCAAATGAATTCTAAGCAGATGCATGTTTGATGATTTCGCCAATCGAACGAAGGCTTGTGCGGTCTGTCATGCCGCTACGGTGTGAAACTTTCTTTGCCTTGTTCCCAGGCGACACATGTCACTGAAGTCTGGGTAACTGTTCTCCAATGGAGAGGGTTCCCGCGTAGCCAAGTGGTTAGCGCTCTCGGCTTTGGTTGCGAGCGGTCCTGAGTTCGATATTCCCAAAATAACGGCGTTGACCCTAGGGTGACCAGACGTCCTCTTTTATCCGGACATGTCCTCCTTTTTAGGTATCTGTCCGGGCGGAATTTTTTGAAATCGGTAAATGTCCTCCTTTTTTAGAATGAGTATAGCATCGACAGTAGCAAATGTTCTGCATAGAGAATGCTTCCACACATAATGATATTCATATCACTTGGGGTGCATTAAGTATTCGAGCAATGCTCACCTAGCATCTTGGAGATGAACATGATCACTAGGGACATTGAATTTTCGCGATGTGCGAAATCGCGAAATGTGAAAAAAAGATGCAATTTTAAACATTCTGTACGTAACTACTCCCCCAATGATGAAATATGCATGAGTTGTATTCGCGAAGTAATGAGATATGTGTGCTTTTCCACGAAATGAACGCTTTTTCGCGAAATAACGGTGAAATATAATTAAATTAAGTAGAAAACACGCAAAAACTGGAAATCGAGGTTGTGCGAGCAAACCGTCGATTTGTAACGAAACGTTTGCCTAAAGTTTCCTACCACTTACAGCTGAAGAACGTTTTATCTTCGATCACATCAGGAAGACGCTGCAAATTGGGATTTCCCAT
The DNA here is from genome assembly GCF_977018435.1 of Lepisma saccharinum. Classification (NCBI taxonomy): domain Eukaryota; kingdom Metazoa; phylum Arthropoda; class Insecta; order Zygentoma; family Lepismatidae; genus Lepisma; species Lepisma saccharinum. The sequence goes on along the minus strand of NC_139248.1, from coordinate 30,947,872 downwards.
GCACATAATCTCAGTTCAAAAACTTCGCTCCCTGTGAAACTGCATTCCTTTCTTCCCCTGAATATGCAATTTAGAAATGAACTGATTTTGTGTTGATGTTTTATTTTTGGTTGGACAGTTAAGTACTTGTGTATGTGTACAGTACATAAAAATTAAGTAGTTTATCAATTTATAGCTCTTCTGTATGTTGTTTCCTCTCATGATGAAAAAGTGTGTGCCAATTTTTTTTTTTTGTCCACCGCTGGTATATACCGCTGATCTAACATTTTATTTACCGCTCTCCTGCATTTTTATTTACCATAAATTTGTCTCCCTTTCCCGACTGAGTCATTAGTAGGGGTGTGCGCGATCCAGAAAAGTCGGTACCGAGATCGGTAAAAAAAAATCCCCGTCCCGATCCTGACTTCGGGATATGATTTCCAGACATTTCGGGATCCCGAGCAGTTCGGAACCTTCAAATGGTCGTTTTAAAGAGTGGTTAATTCTTGATGTTTTCTGCATTGTAAGTGTGTTGACACTTCTTGGAAATTTTTAGTTTTTATTTCAGAAAAGAAAAAAAAGAGAAATGACGTCAAATTCGCGATTTCCACTGGGGAATTTTCTTTATCATTTACCGTTACTGAAAATTTCCCACTTGGTCGGGAAATTGCGGATTTTACCCGTCCCGAACGTCAGAATTTATAAGATTTCCTCGTCCCGGCCAAAAAAAGTTCTGTCCCGCACACCCAGTACGTATTATTATTCTAATTCGTTGTTTCACAACCTGAGACTTGTGAAACACATGTAATTTGAGCACCTTTTTGATTGACTGATACGTATCGTTTATTTTAATTCGCGTTTCTTCCACTTTTGGTTAATCGCGAAGATGAGGATGAGCGATGATATGATGATTTTTATGAAGGGACACTCGCAAAGAACATCCATGCCCAGGAAGGGATTCGAAACTGGCACCTCTGGCGTTGTGGCGTGGTGTGCTAACCACTCCGCCACAGAGGTTGGCAAGTTCATTTTCGAGACATACATACGTGATACAGAAACGCGTAGTGAGAATTTTGATTATTAAGTCATATTTACTTTTATGAAATAACGAAGCGAATATGCATCAATGATCTTGCAAGAAAATATCCAACTTTTAAAGGATGGAAGAAACGAATATGAGGTAAAGTATAAGGTGGCTGTCACTTTCCCCTGCTGTTGAAAGAGTGATAGAAATGTTCGTGGCATTAAAATCATATTTTTTGACCCAATCTAAACTACATAAAATTTAAATTCGGTTTTTGGAAATAAGTTAAAGCGAAGCTTACTTGTTACATTTGCATTCACTTGTGGTGATATTGCATTCTAATATCCAAGATTGTAGAAAGAGTAGAAGTCTGTGCTTCAAACTATAGATATTCTTAGTTATGATTGTCATGTGTTAAATGATAATTAGGAGATTGCTTTCGTTGCTTAAAGGTAAGAGGAAATTGTTTAAAAATTCACCAGAATTATATGTGAGCAAAGTGTTGGTACGGTTTTCTTTTATATTGATTAAATTATGAGTAATGGCAAATGAGTTGCCATTTGGGGTGCCCTCTTTTTTATGACTTTATCCTCCTCTTTCACCATGCTCTGTCCTCTTTTTTACATGTATGTGTCTGGTCACCGTAGTTGACCCAGCACCGTGAGGACAATTGGGAAGCTACTTCAGGAAGTAGCGGGCTCTAGTCATAAAAACCAGAAAACAGTGGCGATGGGATCCGATGCGCTGACCACACACAGAAAACATAAATGCATCATATCGATTGATGCACCAGAATGCTTCGAATAATGCACTAAAGTGTGTTTTATGGCTTCTTCAGAGAATCAGATTCACATTTGATGCATTTGTGTTCATTTTTGTATGTCGTGAAAGAAAACACCAAAGTGCATCATTTGATTCAAGTGAGGAATCCTTTCAGTCGAAATGCACTTCAATGCATCAGTTGATGTTCCTTGATGCACTTTCCTACATCTTTTTTGATGATGCACTTAAACGTTTCGCCTGAGCTTCGTAAACCCTGTAGCTCAGACCAAACGTTGAAGTGCATCACCCAAAAGGATGCAGGAAAGTGCATCAAGGAACATCAACTGATGCATTGAAGTGCATCTCGACGGAAAGGAATCCTCACTTAAATCAAATGATGCACTTTGGTGTTTCTTTCACGACATACAAAAATGAACACAAATACATCAAATGTGAATCCGATTCTCTGAAGAATCCATCAAACACACTTTAGTGCATCATTAGATGCATTCTGGTGCATCAATCGATATGATGCATTTAATTTTATGTGTGTATATTGGGCCTTTGTGAAAACGTTTAGGGGCTGTAGAAGATATTTTGGGAGGTGTTAGGGGGTGTTGCGTATGGATTAATCACTGGCAACAGCTACGCGACTCGAAATCAGCTTCAAAACATGAATGATTACACTGGTCTACGTCCATTTTGCTGACTGGAGTCTGATGGTTGTTCTTTAGTAATTCGAGGGTGGTAAATCCAAAACCGAAATCCGTTTTTTTCTATCACGTCAGGTTTCGGAGGAAAATAGAAAATTATCTAATATTAGGGATGTATATTTAGAGCAATGAAACAACGTAGTCCGTAAAGAGGTCACAAGATGGCAGCACATGGAACATTATAGTGATTATTATTTAAATCAGTTATTCGAACATTGTTAACCTCAAAACAAAGGACAAATATTACTAACTTAGTAAGGAAAGCGTATAGTGCATATTTCGGGATTAAATTGGGTGACCAAGATAAATCCTGGGCACCTCATAAAGTATGCAGGACCTGTGTAGAAAAGAAGGAAAGAAATATGTTAGCGTCTGGAACAACCTTCATGTATCTGGACAGAGATAGGCATGTATTAAGATATTTTCAAAGGGACGAAGAATATGTGTATTGTACAGATGTGAAGGGACTAATTGAAGCTATGGGATGTACGTATAATGCAGAAGAATGGAGGCTTTTTATTGATAGCAAGAGGAGTTTGAAGTGTGTGTTGATACATAATGGCAATAAGTTAGCATCCATTCCTGTTGGCCACTCCGTACATTTGAAGGAAAGCTACGAAACAATGAAAGAACTGCTTCGAAAGAAAAAAGTATGCAAATGACAGTTGGCTTGTGTGTGAAGATCTCAAGGTCATTTCAATGTTACTTGGTCAACAAGCAGGTTTCACGAAATATCCATGCTTTTTGTATTTATGGGACAGTCGAGCAAGGAACGAACATCGGGTACGAAGACTGTGGCCTGCCAGGAAAAGCTTTGAAGTCGGGGTGAAAAACATCCAGAACAAGCCGCTTGTTGATCCTAAGGAAGTGTTACTTGCTCCACTGCACATTAAGTTGGAATTAATGAAGCAGTATGTAAAAGCTCTGGATAAGAATGGGGCTTGCTTTAAATACATTGGCTCAAAATGTCCTGCATTGACGCATGAGAAAGTAAAAGCAGGTATTTTGATGGTCCTCAGATAAGGATGCTAATGGAAGATGAAGAATTCTTACAAACAATTAACCACACAAAGAAAGATGTATGCTGTGCATTTTCTGATGTCAATACAAACTTTCTTGGAAACTTCAGGGCGCACAACTACGAGGTTCTAGTTGAAAATTTGTTGGTGACGTTTCAAAAGTTAGGTATGCATGTTGTGCTATTCTGTGGTGTATGTTAAGTTTAGCATAAGTACAGGCATCAGGTGCTGACTGTATGTGCTCGTGAAACAAATTGATCAATTTGCCGGAATTACCTAAACTTTTTGTTCATTAAGAACTCCCTATTGAGAAAATAGAAACGTATGTTTGTTAAACAACGTGACGTGATACTCTGATTGAACATCTGACTACGTCGCATTCTCTTTGCAAGTGCTGTTGGAATGTAGCCGGATATAATTTTCTGAAAATTTTGAAATGTGACTTGTCAAACAATGCAACTTAATACCTGTTATCAGCTCCGCCACCTTATGTATAGTCCTATAATTTCATTATGTGCAGATATCTATATGGAAAATTGTTGGAGTTTAGCCCAGTATTATAATATTGTGAAAATTTTCAAATGTGATTTGTGAAAAATTGTGACGTGATACACTTTTTTTTAACTACATATTTGGAATCAGCGACCTCAAATTATATAGAATCAGTTATAATATGTAAGTCAGCAGAAAAAGAAATTTCATTATGTGCAGATATCTATATGGAAAATTGTTGGAGTTTAGCCCAGTATTATAATATTGTGAAAATTTTCAAATGTGATTTGTGAAAAATTGTGACGTGATACACATTTTCTGACTACATATTTGGAATCAGCGACATCAAATTATATAGAATCAGTTAAAATATCTAAGTCAACAGAAAAAGAAATTTCATTATGTGCAGATATCTATATGAAAAATTGTTGGAGTTTAGCCCAGTATTATAATATTGTGAAAATTTTCAAATGTGATTTGTGAAAAATTGTGACGTGATACACATTTTCTGACTACATATTTGGAATCAGCGACCTCAAATTATATAGAATCAGTTAAAATATCTAAGTCAGCAGAAATCTTTTTTTCATATGTAGACCAGTGTTATTCAAGTTGTTTTAAAAAATATCTCTAACTTTAAACTAAAATTGTTCTAATTTGTCTTTAAGAGTCAGTACTCACCTGTGACCCACTGTCCATTGAAGCCAGTCGCAGAAAACTCTCCCCCAAGAATCTCCTCCAGAGTGAAAGGGTTCAGCGCACGTAAAGGGGTTGCAGACACACAGCAAAACGCAAGCACTGCTACTGTAAACACACTCCACAACCTTCCCTGCAATATATACAGAATATGTGTATTACCTATAACAGCTTATCACAAATAACCACCAAGTGTCAATTGAAATGGTACTGAAGGAAATTAGGATAATCTAGTTTGAGATGATAATGATAGATGGAAGGCTTTGTATCACTATGGCGATAAACCATCGAGTTTAAGAATAGCATAGTGTTAGTTGCCTGGCCAGAGATATTGGAGGGTTTTTTTACACGGTAAAGGATGCTTTGTTACACACGAGTCTCTCTGTTTGATTCTCTTTTAACTGCAACTCTCTCTCTTTTGTTAATCATTTTGGTGCATTTTATTCAATGATTTGAATCTTTGAATAGAGTTATTATTGACAATATGTGTTGCATTCTTAGGCCCACTGTAGTCCAGTCAAGTTCGTGGCTCCTTTGGTTCTTCACTATGTCCAGGGAATCTCGGTAATTATGTGATATCGCCCGAACACCTCTCACTCGTTTATTTCGTTAATTTTAGCATTGATACGTACCTATTCTGCATTGCAGAAGATTCTTTAAGGTGAGGTTATGCCTTTTCCCATAAAATAGTGTCAAATTTTCATATTATGAGTCATTATTTGTCTTCCTTGTTCCGCTTGGGTAATAGACAATATGGCGTGCACTCGTCATGGATCATCGCGCGTCGTGCTTGTGTTTTGTCGACTTGGAGTGGGTATGCAGTGTTTCAATCTTCTTCATCGAAAAATACCTACTTTCGTGTTCATTATGTCATCACAAACCATTGACGGATAGCAACCCCAAAAAAATTTCAAGATAGCCCCACAAACCATGACGGATAGCCCCAAAAATTATTCACGATAGCCCCAAAAACCATTGACGGATAGCCCCACGAACCATTGACGGATAGCCCCCAAAACCATTCACGATAGCCCCAAAAACCAATGACGGATAACCCCAAAAACCATTAACGATAGCCACAAAAACCAGTCACGATAGCCCCACGGACCATTTCCGGCAAGGTTAGGTTAGGTTAGGTTTGGTAAGCATAGTTAAAAAAAAGAAATAAAATTCTCGTAAAAAATGCACGTTTGGAAACACTGGCGAGACCGCGTGAGTTTCGGCGCTCGCGCCATTTGCAGGTATATAATGGAAACAACAGCATAATGTTGTCGCTTTACAGAAAATGCAAGTTCCTTATATAAAAAGTGATTATTTCTTGTTCTGCAGCATTATATGGTGAAGTTTTCAGTTTCCGCGAAAGAAAATACCTCGATGAACTTCGACAATGCTACAGAAACTGATTTCAGTAAGTAGTTTCTCCTGTAAATTTGAAGAAATCCGATCGGGCGATATCGCACATTTACTGGAATTTCTAGAGCAAACGAACGAAAACAAGTTCTCTGCGCAAGTAGCGACTCGTAGAGTGCGCGTCAAATCTCCTGCATATGGCGATAGCCAATAGCAGCGCTCTGCAGCGGTGCCATGTCGAGATCTCACACGGATAAGAGACAGCGTGCTGAGCGAAACGCCTTGTCACGAAACTAGGCAACGCCGCACGTTTGTGATTCACTGGTGCTGTTCAGCCGTTCAAGGTCATATGCAGGAGATTTGACGCGCACTCTAGAAAGCTCGACCAATGAATGCGTGAGAGGGGTAAACGCGGCTGCAGCCACCAACCGTTTGTAACAGCGCGCACTGCTTATCTCCGCCCACTCATTTGCTCCCCTTCTCTACTGTTATGTGCGGCTTTACTCCACAGATTCCACAGACTGTAGGTGTAGTGCAGGTGCTTTTCGTGTAAAGCCTAGTTTCCATTCTGACAAGTTCCACACTCATGACGAGCAACATGCGCCGGCGCATGTTGCGTGTCATTTAGTGCAATGTTTCCAATTCAAAACTACTTCTGCAAAATACGCCCGCAACAACACTGGAGTGCAGGACCGCAGTGTGGCGTTGTGCAGTGCTTGAGAGTGGTTCAGTGTTTCTCCTCTGGTATTGTAATAATTTGGTGGTGATGTAACTTGTGTAAAGATGGACAATACAGCTATGGCGAGTTTTGAGGTTATGGCAGGCGGGTACTGATGACATTTCACAACACTGATTCCTGTTCATACTGCTCTATAAGTTTTACTACTTTATCTTTCGACCACTCCATATTGTCCACAAAACAAATACTCACATGCAACTACACAACCAACTACACTCAAATAACAGGACATTGTGTCGTGACGCCGCTTCGGTCCGAACAGCGAGCACGTGGTTGTAGTCGCGTCGTCTGTTTCTACTCTAGTGCGCATGCCCGTGACCCAGGAACTTGCTGCAGGCTGTTTCCATTGGCCGCGGCGCATGTTGTGCGTCAAAATAGTTTGGGGCAATTTTGTCCCCGGCACTTGCCCCGCTGCATGTTGCAGATAGTTTCCATTTCAACAAATGCTTGTCACATGCCACGTCGCATGCCCCGCGCCATGTTGCGCGGCAAATTTGTGGTAATGGAAACGGGGCTTCAGGCTGGTGCAAGGGCATTGTGTTAAGCCAAGTAGACGCAGCTCGCAAGAATAGCCTTGTTCATGTTCAGAAGATCCAAGAAATGACTGCCTGCTGCTTTCAGCGTTCATTTGATTGTTTAGCACGTACCATGCGACCATACACCACACTGTACACCCCGTCGATAACGTGGTGCAAACGGTACAGACATCAAATACAGTAGATGGCGTAAGGGTTGTTAAACGTCCAGGAACCCATAAATTCTGGGTTCTATTGAGTTCAGCAAGAGGACCGGAACCTTTTTTCTCGCGCAATTTAAATTCGGTCCAAGTTTGTATATTGTTTCACTTCAATACGGAAATTAGACCAGATTTAAATTGACCCGGAAAAAATGTTCCTGGACCGTATTTAAATATTGATCCGAGAAAAAGGTTCCTGGGTCAGAATTGTAATACTTCACACATAAAAAGGTTCATTACGGTCCAGAACCCATTTACGCTTGCTGATTTTCTCTTCTGGACCGGAATTGGATTTATTTAAAATTTTTGGACCTTTAACGACCCTGAGTGACACCAAATTGACAAAGTTGACGACTCAGTGTTGCACTTCGTAACCAACTAGACACGCGGGTGCAAATTGAAAAAGTGCAGAGAGCTAGACGGGGCTTGTGGGTGGAAGAAAACACTTTTGTGCCTTCAAGTGCCACGCACCTTTCTTTTCTACCCATACTTTCAAATGGCACGAAGCCCACTGCATACAGTAGATCATATCTAACAGATCAATGGAACTCAATCACTATGACACGGACAGACCTGTTGTTTGGGTCGTTCCAATTTTCGATGAGGTCTCGACGTGAAAAATTTGGTTTCAACATTCGTTGTAAGTCGCTATCCTTGCACGCTTGTACACTTTGCCCATGTGGAAATATTTACTCCTCATGTGTATCTTTTCTAATATGTTTCATGGGAAAGATATACCTTCACATATTTTTGCTCCGTCGCAGGAAAAATATTTTCTAACTATTCTTGTTTGACCCATGTCTTCCACATACCAATTTAAGCTTCTCGCCCGCCAAAGCGTATAGATCAGTCCTATGCCGACGATAAGAAATTTTCGTTTCCTACTTCACATGGAATCAAATGGTGCAATCTACTACAGTGCGCCGCTACAGTGGGAATTTCCACGCATGAAGTCCAGATGCAGTGTTGCCAGGGGCGACCACAAAGGGGCGGGGACAGCAGGGGCACTTGATTTTTATGTCTACAAAAGTTCGTTTTTCAATCGATCACCTCCGTAAGTTATTATTCTGCAAGCAGTCATGTTTTTGTCTCTCTACTGTGCTTCCAAAATTTATATTTATATTTTAAAATTGATTCTTGAATCCAGCACAATGCTAGCAATAGTAATGTACTGTAAACGAACGAAATAACCCTGTAAGTGTATATTTAACCGTACAATCTGCAATACTAAAGTGGAATCGGCAACATGCTTTGTTGCTGTCTGTGCATAGGAGTTGTCCGGTCATTGGATAGTTCAAGGTCATTTATTGCATTCTTTTGTCCTGCTATCCCTGTATTCGTGATGTTGGGCGAAATACACTTAAATGTTTTGTCAACTCACCACAAGATGGTGGTATCTTAGAACTTAACTTTGGAAAGGGGGGGGGGGGGGCAAAATGGAAAGTTTTCAAGACTGTTGAATTTACATTTGCAAAATCACAAAAATTGCTCGTTACTTTGCTCCTCAGGTTCCAAGAAGTTAACAAAAATACCATTAATTTGTAAATTTTCATAAAATTTTGGGGATGAAAGTGCCCCCTTCCCTCCCTCCCCGTTGCCCCAGCCAAGTTACACCTATGCACATACATGCATATGTGTGCGATTACCTAAACACATAGACAACAAAAAAATATTTTCATCTCAACTTGAAAATAAGCAGGATTGTAGTCTAATGTTCAAGGTAAGGCTGCTTTACGATAGAATCTCAAATTATTTTATTTGATTGTGAAACTGTAGGTCTAAATTTAAACTATTTTTTCCGCAACTTTAGATTTTGAATTTAATTGGAGTGCTATGTACAGAAAGACAGGGAAGTATCATGAAGATTGAACTTTGAAAGGAACTCATAAAATCCAAGAAGTTGTTTCGAAATATCATTAGGTTGGACGCTGGGAATGGAATATTTATAAATATATTTTTATTAGTGATAGCCTATGGAGAAGGAGGGGTCTTATTCTTGTTATTATTATTATTATCATATGACTTGGGGATTATGTACACTGTGTGTTCACAATCCTTATGTCTTATGATAATAATGATAATTGGACTCCCAAGAAAATCAAAACAATTTGATCATATAATGGTATGTATGTATGTTTTGATTTTCCTTTGTGATACTCTGGTTAAAAATATCATTTGCCCAATAATATAAGTTTAGACTGCTGAAGTAGTCCCTACGTAGACTGGACGAATCCAAACCCTGAACGGGAGGTTGGCAGAAACATACGGCCGAAACTGTATTTTGTGTTCGGATCAGTACATTGCTTGTATTCTTTCGTTTGTTTAGCGTGCGTGGGTTTTTGTATTTGTAATGGGCGTTACAACTTGCAATTAACCTTTTGGAAGATGATCTAAAATTATTTTCACAAATTTTAATTCCCAATCTGCGTTCGTCTTGCGGCAGACACCATCCCGATTTTGCCAATGTACTCGTTCACTTAGCTCATGCGCCGTTGTGTCGATTTTTGCGACTAACACATTCATTTTCCTTGTATGCTACATTTGTTAAGATTAACTGCGGCGATTAATATTTTTGAATTAATTACATCTTAATACAGACCATAATAGAACATCTCAACACAATATACAATCAAGATTTAACAAACGTGGCAGAGAATCTCACCTGTAATCTGATAAAACTTGATGCGGTAATTCTTTCAATCTTTTATTTCAGACACAGAATTTTATTTGAGATATAATCATTACATACTGTCTTCCATCATTGATTTTTCTCAGATATTTTTATAACAGAAACCTGGCAATTGTTGCGTATATCAACCATCAATACTAATTTTCCTTTGTTTTTAAGATACTGATCAGTTATAGAGCTGAAAAACTGCACTTATGCGCAGATCATGTTTGTCATTTGTTGACAACTGTCAAATCCATATCTCAGGAACTACAAAATGAAGTGAGAATTAGCCGATGTGTTGGAAACTAATAGAATAAATCTGCATATTTAAATGTTGTAAAGCTAAAGGTTTATCAGACAAGAATTTCAATCAGAGTGAGATATTTTCCACAAGTTTCTCGAAACAAAAATCACAAATCTGCTCAAAATGACAATTGCAAGAGTTTTACAACCAGGATTGTTAAAGGTCCAGGAATTGTAAATAAATTCAATTCGCGTTTTGGAGAGAAAATTAGCAAGTGTAAATGGATTCTAGACCGTAAAGTCTTTTTAAAAAATATTTAAAGTATTCAATTCGGTCCAGGAACATTTTTTTTCGAATTAATTTAAATCCGGTCCAAGTTCCGTGAAATGAAACAATACGCAACTTGAACCGAATTTAAAATGTGCGAGACAAAAGGTCCACGTCCTGTTGCGGAACCCAATAGAAACCCATTATAATTTATGGGTTCCTGTATCTTTAACAACGCTGGGTGCAACGTACCTTTATCCACATTTGCGAACTTAGAGGCATAATTCAAATTATAGTAGTCTTACCCTATTCTACAGAATATTATATGACAAGTTCTGATTTGCTACCCAATGAGCATATCGCTATTACCCAGTAACCAGTGCCCGAGCAGGTTAATTTGTTAATTTTCAATCTCTCCTGTAATGTTTGCTTGTCTATCGTTAGTTGAAACCAGCTGTGGCTCGACTTCCTATGATTTTACTTACTAAGATGCGATGCATCAGGATTGGAACACGACTGGCCTTTCCTCTGTTTCTTTCCAAGCGGGGGAAAATATAATCTCATCGCATGATTGCCAGGTGAAAGTAATTCTTTTTTATTGTTTTCAGTAATTACACCTTTTGTAGCACTGAAACACCAGCAGTGTTGCCAATGCACAGTCTTCATTTCTAAAAACAACGATTTTCCTAGTTCCCCCTTAAAGACGCTATCGGTAGAAATGAAAATTTCTTTTTTCACTGCCGTAGATGCCGAGCTAATCACCTAACCAAACTGAAAATTGCCGATGGCATGTCTGTACATGCGGTTACGTGCCATTTTTCATGCTTTGTTAAAAAAATTATTTACACTTCCAGTTACATCTGGCAACACTGCGTTGACACTATTGAAATCCAATCATTGTTCCCCGGTTAAAATATACGCATGAAAAAGGCTTCAATTTGGTATAAGGATTAGATGCGTAACACTTCCGGTTCAAAAGTTGTACTATCCTCAACTCCGGGCTGCGTTGTAAATGGAACAGTAGCTCAACACAATAACACAAACTAACAAAGATAATGCAACCTCACGTTATGCAATCTCTAAAGAAACTGAATTGGTAACATCTCGTTTACTCCATGTGGACTTGACAAGTACTGTCAGTTCCTAAAACGGACGCTATTGGTGGGAAAGGTTTCAGGGGAGGAATTACTGGGCTCCGCGTGAACTTGATATATGACTGTCAGAGCGAAACTGATATTTCATAACTTTCTTCGAAGTAAAGTGGCGTTCGAGTCAGGACTTCAAGTATACGTGAACTATCTATACTTTTTTCTTGCAGGAAACTGAGCGACCGCTAACCATTAGACTAGATAAATACACCAGCGCCGAGAGAACCTTCAAAGTCTCCCCTTATGCCCAAGAAATGTAAGAGTCACGTAGCCCAGCCAAGTATTATAGACCAACGAACGGGATTGAGTAGGCGATGGCTATAATAGGCTAAGTTATACTAAATACTGAATAAAGGAACATATTACATTTGGCATCAAACAAAAATTAATGTTACGCATGCAGAAATATCAAAGAAAAATATCATATTGTGATGAAATCATTACACACCACCGAAATATCCGGGTTCGAATCCTGCCAAGGGCATTGTTGTTCTTTGTGAGTGTCTCTTCATCAATATCATCACACATTCTCATCTTTGCGATTAGCCAAAGGGACAGAAATGCGATGAAAAATGACAAAAACGCAAGTAAAGTAATTGCAGTTCCAACTTTCGGATTCGAGTACCCGATTTTCGGTTTCGTATATTATTTTAAAACTGCAAACCGGAACATTTTTCTTGTCTATTCCTGGTTTCTTGAGCTTAACAGGCTACCATAACACTATGCGAAGCCTCATATAGTGATTGATTGTCAACCAAGTCACATTCAATTGATTTAAATTTTTGTTTTAAGCCCGTTTTATACACAGATTGGCTAATCGGGACTGAAACTACAGTTTAAAGCAAACCAGAACCAGCATCCAACGAGCATGGAACCCGGGATCCCTTGATTACAAGGCTACGACATGACCAGTACGTCATTGGAAGGCTCAGGCAAGGCATGTGTATGCCTTTATTTTGATTTTATCTGTTTCGTTGAATTATAATCGCACGGACGGATTAGCCTTGAGAGATAGAAAGGAGATGTAAAAATGACGAAATCACGAAAACGCAACACACAGTTTGCTATTTTTTTTGCGAATATGTCTACTTACGTAACAGAGCTATGTCATACAATCGCAAAGTTTGCAAGCCCATGATTCTTCAATATGAATGTTCAGACGTTTTGTAAACGGCTCTAGATAAATAATCCATCGCATGGATTATCAGGCACATTAAATTAGTCTGAAGAGACGCACTTTAACCATAAGTAATTTTGGATTATTTAGCTTGTAAGTGCTTCTCCATATCTCATAATGACGGACATGTTAATGTCTAGGCATTGTTCAGCTGCTAGCAGTTTGATAAAATTATTGCGTAAAATTTTTGTTTATGATAAATGTAGGATCGTGTTACAAGTATTCGATATAGAAAGGAGATTTAGAAAATTATGTAAACAAAAAGATTAAACAGATAATAATCCGTTACTAATCAGATCCTAATTCATGAATGTTGATTTTTTTTAAAATCAGATCTAAAATAGGAGTTCGATAATCGTACTCATAAGCAGTTTGCAAACACACACACACACACACACACACACACACACACACTATATATATATATATATATATATATATATATATATATATATATATATATATCATAAGATGGAAACACAAACAAAGGGAAGCTGATATTTTGATTTTTTAATCTGTTCATAAGTTGAGCAATGACACGACATTCATAATTTATGATCATTTTTTTTTTATCGTAGCTTATCTTCAAGTTCTAAACCCGGATTTATTTTGTGGAATCCCCCCTATATCGAATTTATCTTGTAACTTTTATTTAAAGTTATGTCAGACAGTTAGTTATATTTTTCATGTTGTTATCACATATCAAATACAGGATGAGTCAAAAGTATTTTAACACGTTTTTCTTTGTTAAAGATTACGTTGAAAAAGCCTTCACCACTGTATTTCTAGTTAAATTCTAGCCTAACTTGATATATAGCATCTCCTTTTCCCATTTAAAATTTTTGTGTTGAATTCAATATAGCGGCAAAGAATATGGCAGACCTCAGCTTGATACACGCAACTATGGTTCACCTGCACCTGTTTCTATCCTTATCAAATGAACACAGCGTAACTACATTTTATCCGTGTGATAAGCGACTTTTGACTCACCCTGTATGTAAATCATACGAGGTTTTCTCGTAAGCTAGACAACCGGTCAGTTATTAAGGAACTCCACTCAGCCCTAGGATTCTCTACAGCGAGCGAACGAAAGCAGGTCTCTGCGCAAGTAGTGACTGACTCTACACGGTTCGACCAACCGGGATTGCGTGGAGGGAGAAAGCTACTGCATGTACCAGCTGTTTGCAGCAGTGTGTACTGCTTCGCTCCGCCAACTCGCTTTCTCTTCTCCGCTGTCGTTATGCGCGGCCTGCTCCAGAGATTCCTGGAATGGGGTATATCCAGCCTAGCTAGTACCTTTTTTTGGGGGGGAGCAAAGGATTCAGTTATCTCCCTTCTCATGATCACCAACTGCCCGGGCTTGCCTAGTGCTAATTTGTTTAATTTTGTAGCTTTCTTTGAAGCAATTTTCCACAGTGGAGGTCCATGGCTACAGCCCCATAAGCTCCTCCTAATTGTTAAGTACAGCACATCATATTCCCCGTTATGGAGCAATAAAGGACAATGCTTACTGAAAGCTTCGACTTGTGTTATTTTCACCTCCTTGCTGTATCATATTGAATACCCCAATCCCCGTTTGTTGGCAAATATGTTTCCGTTTAGAAGATGGATACGAAGCCTAATGACTCGTTGTACTTAATATAGCGAGAAAATGGACAGATTACACAAAAAAGACATAACAATAACCAGGGCTCGAAATGGACCGAAGTGCACCTGATGGTAAAAAGCAAATGTGTATCATCCAGAAAAACTGTTGTAATTATTGCGTCCGGATTTCCTATTTCTACTATAGAAAGTTAACCCGCACCGTGCCTGTTTGGTCTAAGGCATCATGCCTTGGGACAGGCGCAGGTTTGAGTCTGCCGAGGGAAGTGTGACAACTTTATCCTGAGATTTCGGCCTGTGTATGGGACCGGTGGCCACCCATCATCGTGAGGAAGTTGGGGAGCTACAAACGAGTAACGTAACCCTGTCTTGGAATATTACAACAACGACTAGGGGTTCGTCGTGCTGGCCACACGTCACCCCGTAACTGTTTGGTTGATCTCTCACCTCGGCTGGCCCGACCCTGTGGCCGAGTGGTTAGCACATCGCGCTGCGACGCCAAGGGTCCCGGGTTCGAATCCCGGTCGGGCTTGGTTGTTTGTGAATGTCCATTCATCAATTTCATCATTTCATCACTCATCCTCATCTTCGCAAATTAGCCAAGAGGCACAAAACGCGAAGTAAAATAAACTAGATCAAATCAAATCAAAACTCTCACCTCGGCAGGTGGGAGTGAGACCGGCAGTTGGTAGGTAGGCTCTGGTAGGCTGTTGCGTCACGGGCTAGTATATTATAATTTTATTAATATAAAAAGTTGAAATGTAACACGAACTGTTTTTCTTAAAGGTCGAGGGTCATTATTCGCCTCAGTGCGTAACTGGTTGTAAAATTTTCCGAGGTCACGCTTGAGACGAGAGGTTATCGCAGAGGCGCCTGCTCTTACTGACAATTACCAAATTACGAAAAAAAACGGCGGCTTCACGCCAGATAAGTTCGTCGCGCTTTACGATCAGGGGTCAAGCTTATGTGTAACAGAGAACGCATCAATTTGCATAACACGTGTGAGGCTGGGGGTCTTTAAAGCTACGCGGAAGTTCACCAAACTCTGGTTTAAACTAACTAAACCCTGTTCAAAATCGAAAATGTGCTTCGAAACATAAATATAAATTTCACAGTTCGTTGGACAAAATTCATCCATGAGTCTTCACAAGAAGGCCATAGGCAAACGATCCACTCGTTCTATCTTACTATTCTGGGCTTACGGCGGTCGGCCCACACGCTGGCAAGGGAAATGGGGAGCGGGAATACTCAGCAGACCAACCAGACAACATCGGTGGCGCCGAGAGTTGCAACGTCGCGGGAGGAAGTACTGCACACTGCTGCTGGATGATTGGTCGCTTCCTCGCTCTCCACTTCCCTTGCCAGCATATAGAGTGCCCGCCGTAAGAGTGGACAAGAACAGTGGCCAGTATGAATAGACACTTTGGGAGATTTCAGACCGAAGCGACAAGCGGCACGTGTCGCTTGGTCGTGAACCAGTAACCAATGTAAACTTCAAAAGCAACGAGACAGACAAGCAGCACGTGTCGCTCTGACTGGGCCGTTTTCTCAATACCGTGCACATAGGCGTGCTCACGGGGGGTGGAGGAACAAGAGGGCAGTTGCCCCCACAATACTCTCATTCAGAACTTTAGTGTATAGGAATCTTATCATCGTAAAAATAAATAAAAACAAAAGTATTTTCAAGTTCAAAGCAACGACGGATGGGGTGCAATTTCCTGTGTAATTAAACTATCCAACGTCTTTCTCTAGCAAACTTCTTGTAATTAAAACTCCCACACTCTTTATTCGTTAATTGCATTATCTCTATATGTTTGCAGAACAAATTATCGTATCGCGTCGGTTTGTTGTTCGCGCATGCGCGGTTAATGTTTTGCTTCAGGCAGAGTCGTTCGTGGTTTGCCGCTTGGGTGTAAATTCTACATGCCGCTTGTCACCTGTGGCTACCTCTTATCGCTTCGGTCCGAAAGCTCGCTTTCAGTTGAAATATGGTTGCGAATTATGACGACATGCAGCTTTCCCTTCTAATTATGATAAAGGAACAAGTTTAAAAGAAGGTAAAAGTGATTAGATTCTTCCAGTGTCATAGAACAGTTTCGGCGTGGATGTCTACATTCTAGATATGTTATCCGTACGGGAAAAATAAAAACGCTTGTGGCACGGCCGGACAATGTCGCTCGGATGCCAAACTTTATTTGCGGTGTTTTTAGGTCAATTGGCACCCAACTGCGGGTGACTTGCTTAAAACAAAAATGAAATTTTGGACCAGGCTACCCTTTGAATTTCTGAAGGTTTTGTTCCAGTTTTTAAAACCATATTCTGCAAACAAAATAAATTATCTATGTACAATTTGGTGTACATCTGTCTTTGAACTTGAGTTTACAGCAGGCTTAAGTGTGTCTCTTGCACTTGTGTAGGCCAGCGTGCACTCCGTGCGGTGCGAGTTTTCCCGCCTGTACGCTGAAACTCAAGATCAGTAAGCAGCAGAGTCCTCGTTTTCACAGAGTCACCTCCTGTTTCGTCTGCCATGATCACAATTCCACACTGCACTGGGGCTCATGACAGATTTCCCACTTTTCGAACGTGACTGACGAAGCCTCCCGTCTCGTTCACTTCCTCTTTTCCGCCCCTTTTACGAGGTTATAGTGCCGCTACTGCTTTACACCTGACACATGACTACGATTGATTGATTGATTTGCTTTATTTTACTTCGCGTTTTGCGCCACTTTTCGCTAATTTGCGAAGATGGGGATGAGTGATGATATGATGAAATTGGTGAATGGACACTCACAAACATCCATGTCCAGGCCAGGATTCGAACCCGGGACCCCTGGCATCGTGCTAACCACTCCGCCACGGTGGCCGGCACACATACATACGAGAGAGAACTTACCAGACCCGGTACTGTCCTGTAGCAAGGGCATATGTATATTCTGGTAAAACACTGTTGGAATTTGATGATTCCAAAAGTACTGGTAATAGTACTTTTTAAAATATTTTCTTTAGACACTATGACACAGCAGTAATATTATTAAATATGCTAAATTTTCTTTTAAATCCTAATTGGAAACTACGAATTTTTAACACCTATATAATTTTTTTAATGTATTTTTGTTTCCTCATTTCAAAATTTGTAGAATCTAAATATCACAAACCGTGACACAAGAAGAAAATATCGAAGGACGCACACAAAATGTCGGTATGGTCGCCGGCGAGCACAAAATATCATGCTATGGTGCTAATCCGGTGTATAGTGGAATGCATAAGTATTAGCCAAAGAATTTACCATCATTGTCATCATGCTCTATCTTTTACACAGTGAGAGTTTCAAGAATAAAAACCAAACAAACTTGCAAAACAATATGATGTTAACGCCCCTTAAAAATGAATGAAGATATTTATGTACAGTTTGCTGAGCAATGAGTGTGCATCCACTGTACAGGTGTTGATGCATAAAATCGCTGTTACGCACTAAACGCAGCTCCAACAATTTCTGTTTTGCTTGATTGATTGAGTTTTAAGTCCATTTTTATGTTCAGATAGGTTAATTATGTCTGGACATACCAAACCCCATTAAAAATCACATAAAAAACATTTCATAACCCTTGGCTATACAGCCCTAGAAGAGCATCGGCCTATCTCCCGGCTGCCAATCTCCCTCCAACAATCTTACCTAGAGGTGTGGAGATCTTCAACCGGTAATGGGGTGAGATGGGGTCAGCACGTCGAACCCTCAGCTGTTATAGGAGATTTCGCAGACCGGATTACGCTTCTCACTCGTAGCTCCCCAATTTCCTCACGATGGTGAGTTGCCACCGGTCCTATACACAGGCCGAAAACCCAGACTGAACCCAGGCGGAATCGAACGCATGCCGACCCGCAATCGGAATCCAAAGCATAGCGCCTTAGACCCCGGCCACGGAGGAGGACTCACAGATAGGCTAATTAAGTCTGGACGTACCGAACCACTAAGTGCTTCAACTTTGTATCAAACCCGGGACCCCTTAATTACAAGGCGATGATTCTACCACTACGCCATCGGGGAGGCCTATTTCTGTTTTGTACGAAATGCGTACCTGTGCAATCTTATCACGAGACAAGCAAACCAAAATCGTATTTTCACAAAGGAGCACATTCGAAAATATTTACACTTACCTGATTCCTCATCCTTCAGTCTGGTATCTTCCTGTGGGGTCAACGAACACAGAACAATACAGAACCTTGGATGCGTATACCGAGTTATCGGAATTGTCTTAGCTTATATAGCCGCTCTCTCGTCTACATAGCTCTCTCCTTTACTCAACATTATCGACCAATGAGACAGCGTCAATATGTGACATCACAGCACTTTGACAGCTATTTATGAGATAAAAAAAGTATATGTTGCGCTTGCTCTTTTTGATAAAAATTATTCAATATCTCTTACCCCACCGCAGTCTTACGATATTGACCTCAGTCGCACAACAAACAAACAAGGAATGCCACGCAATGAGCACGGTGACAAAAATATTGTTTTAACAAAATACACAAGTTTCTGGTACAGGGTGTTGAAAAAGATACGTGATGTAAATGCGAGGTGTCTACCGACAGAAAATTCCTAAAGGTCTAGGAATTTTAAATAAATTCAATTCCGGTTCAGGAGAGAGAATGGGTTCTGGACTGTAAAGTAGTTCAATTTGGTCCAGGAACCTTTTTTCCGGATAAGTTTAAATAGGGTCAAAGTTTCGTATTGAAATGAAACAATACACAACTTGGACCGAATCTAAATTGTACGAGAAGAATGTTTCCCGTCCTGTTACCAAACCCAGTAGAACCCATTAGAATTTAAGGATTCCTGGATCTTTAACAACCCTGAAATTCAGGGTGAATTCTTGGCACTGGCAACAGGGGCAGCTCAGAAAAAAAAATTAACACACAACCAAGGTGGATTTTGCACCCCTTCACGAACGTTCCAACTTTGTGCACCGTTCCGCTTACTTCCCACATCCGCTAATAAAAACATGACCATGTTATGTATTTACGGTTTCAATGACGAAAAATAATAGCCATATTTTTAAGTACTTTAAATATTACTGTTAGAGAATACCTTGGTAGTCTACACAAAGCCAACTCTTTTTTTAAAAAAATAGCCACAATTACATTATCAGATTCTGATGTGAGATTTTGGCAGTGCTCAAGTGGAGCGCACCCCGAGGGTGGCACGTCGGCAGTCACCCAACCCTGGTCACCCGATCATTAAGTCTCCTATGAGGGGTGAGTTCTGAGTGAATTTTCGTCACAGACTTGAAAATTGATCATATTTAATTCAAAATCTATCACTACTTTTGGTATTTTAATTTTGTAGTTTTCCCCATGTAGCTTCATTGAAACTTCCCCCTGTAGCTTCATTCTAGGGGACGAGGAGCTATTTAATCTGTTTGTTCGAATTGTTGTTTTGAGTCCACTTTCTGCACAGAAAGGCTAATCGTGACTGGACCTACAGTTAAAAATTTAATCCGAACCACCGTGCCATATGTCTCCACCGGCTATCGAACCCGGGACCCTTTGATCACAAGGCGACGACCTTACCAGCTATTTAGTCTTCCAGTTACGAGCAATTTCTTATTTAGCTCTTATTTCGATATTACCGTAAAATGTACAGCATTCTGCAGCTAAAATTTAACAGCCTGCCTGATAATTTACAGAAACGGGACGCAACCGTTATTTATTGATTGATTTATTTGGTGCATTTTACTTCGCTTTTCTGTCTCTTTTGGCTAATCGTGAAGATGAGAATGAATGATGGTATGATGAAATTCATGAAAACACACTTACAAAGGAGAATCATGTCCAGGCCGAGATTCGAACCCTGAACCCCTCTGATAACACTCCTCCACGGAGGTTGGCTTATTTAAATTTGAATCTGTTATCGTAATATATCAGTTTATAAGAGTAGATAATGATTATAAATTTGAGTTTCCTGCACCATAAATATATTTTTGAAAACTCATTCATTTAAATTATATTAATTAGGGTAAATATGTGCTGGTCCTTAATAATTTAAAACATTCATAGACATTTTTACAGTTAGATTACAGCTGAAGTTCACCTTCTTGGACTGTCATTTATCTAGTAAACTTATTACAGTGTTAATAATAGGAATTTGCAACCTTATCCTTTTTTAACCAATAGAGCTTCCTGGGATTATGCGGGCTTATTGTAGTATGTAGCGTTATTGGGATACAAGTATTAATATAACTTTATGTATATTTCTACCTTGCATTGGGCGTTGTGAAGAATCTAGGACAATTGCGATGGCGGACAATTGCGATGAATCCAAAATCACGGACAATTGCGATGATTTTGACGGTGAAGATCATTTTACAAATTAATGATAGGACAATTGCATCCATCAGGACCTAATCTAACCTAACCAAAGACGCTACAGAACTAATAATGTTGTGGAAAGTTGGAACAACAAAATAAATAGGTGGCTTGGAAGACCGCATCCAAAAATTCATGATGTTCTGGCCTGCCTCAAGAGCTAAGCAGAAGACACCAACATCAAGTACATGCGGATGGAACATAATCTAGAAGGTAAGAAATGGAAGAAGCGTGACATTAAAATCGAGGAGAGAGTTGGGAAGTGTATTCGCACATATGAGGAAACGGGTTACTTCAAGAGGTGTCAGTTGGTTCTAGCCCATATTCAAAAACTTGATTGAACCAAATTCAAAGTCGAAAATATCAATATTTCACATAATCCTCTTGTAAGAGGTATTGTACGGTGGTGTGTTAAGTCACCCTTCAATTTGATAGAAGATTTAAAATGTCATCGCAATTGTCTACTCTTCACTTCACTTCTAACTGTCATTGCAATTGTCCGGCTACCGGACAATTGATACAGGAAAGTTTACTGATGAAAGAATTAAGAAAGATTACCAAATTAAACTGTCAAATAGAGTTGATGTTTTGCAGGATTTAAATGATGATGAAAATATAAATGAAACAGACGTAAATAAGAATTGGGAGCACATACGTAATGCAATAGAATCAGGAGCTAAAGAAAGTATAGGATACCATAAACCGAGAAAAAGTAAGCCATGGTTTGATGATGAATGTCATAATCTAATAGAAATAAGAAATCAGGCTAGACTTAAGTGGTTAAATAACTCTGATGATACAAATCTAAACAATTATAATAGAATAAAGCGAGAAGTTAACCGCACGTTTAGAAGTAAAAAAAGAGATTACTTGAAAAGCAAAATTAACGTAATTGAAACAAACAGCAAAAATAAAAATATCAGAGATTTATATAAAGGTGTAAATGAGTTTAGAAAGGGGTGGCAACCTAAAGTAAACTTGATAAAAGATAAAGACGGTGATTTTCTAGCTGACCCAAGCGATAGTCTAAATAGATGGAAGAACTACTTTAATGACCTTTTAAATGTCCATGTAGGAGATAAATCAGAAGTAAATGAAGTACACACAGCAGAACCTTTAGTTCCAGAACCTAACTTGACTGAAGTTAAAGATGCTATTAAAAGGCTAAAGAATAACAAAGCACCTGGCATTAATTTAATACCAGATGAGTTAATTAAATATGGTGGAAATTCATTAATATGTCAAATTCATAAATTAATTTGTTTAATATGGAATACAGAAGAAATCCCTCAACAGTGGAAAGAATCCATAATTGTTCCTGTGTTTAAAAAAGGTGATAAAATGAACTGCAATAATTACCGTGGAATTTCTCTACTCTCAACAACATATAAAATATTATCTAACATTCTTTTAACAAGACTAACCCCATATGCTAATGAAATTATAGGTGATTATCAATGTGGATTTAAACGAAACAGATCAACTACAGATCAAATTTTTCACATCAAAGAGACACTTGAGAGAAAGTGGGAATATAATCAAAATGTCCATCAGCTATTCATTGATTTCAAAAAAGCATATGATTCGGTCAAAAGAGATAAATTATATAATATATTAGTAGAGTTTGGAATACCTAAGAAGCTTGTTAGTATGATAAAAATATGCACCAGTGAAACAGAAAGTAAAATTCGTGTGGGTATTAATATGTCTGACAAATTTACAATTCATGATGGGTTAAAACAAGGAGATGCATTATCTCCATTGCTCTTTAATTTTACCTTAGAATATGCTGTTAGGAAGGTAAAAGAAACTAAAGAAGGACTAAAATTAAATGGTGTGACTCAGTTGTTAGCATATGCAGATGATGTAGACTTACTGGGGGATGATGTGAATACAATTAAGAATAATGCTAAAATATTTTTCAAAACTGCTAAAGAGATAGGTTTGGAAGTTAACAAAGAGAAAACTAAATATATGCTTACAGGCCGAAATCAAGTGTTAGGTAATAATCAAAATCTAATTATTGATAACAACTCGTTTGAACCAGTCTCCAAATTCAAATACTTAGGAGTAATATTAACAAATGAAAATTATATTAAAGAGGAAATAAAAAGTAGGCTTAATTCAGGAAATGCATGTTACTTCTCTCTTCATAAACTTTTGTCTTCTCGTTTAATATCTAAGAAACTAAAAGTTAAAATATACAAAACAGTAATTTTGCCTGTAGTATTATATGGGTGTGAAACTTGGTCCCTTACATTGAAAGAGGAACATAAATTGAGAGTATTTGAAAATAGGATCCTTAGGAAAATCTTTCGACCTAAAAGGGATGAGGAGACAGGTGAGTGGAGAAGGTTACATAATTTAGAACTACATAATTTGTATTCATGTCCAGACATTATTAGAATAATTAAATCAAGAAGACTTAGGTGGGCAGGCCATGTGGCACGAATGGGAGAGGAAAGAGGAGTTTACAGGATTCTTGTTGGGAAACCTGATGGTAAGAGACCAGTAGGAAGGCCAAGACGAAGATGGAGGGACAACATCGAGATGGACCTAAGGGAAATCGGTAGGGATGGAAAAGAGTATATAGATCTTGCTAAAGATAGGGACAGATGGAAGGCCTGTGTTGCTGCAGCCATGAACCTTCGGGTTTAAGAAGGCTAGAGAGTTAGTTAGTTAATCAATCAGAGAAGGAATGGCTGCGAATCTAGGTCTCCTATGTGCGAATTCTATGTCAGGTTTCATAGCGTTTGTCTCATCTATTTTATCCATCCTCGTCGCCGCAAATAACCTGGACATGTTAAAAGAACATACGTAAAATGCAAATAGATACCAAAAGTAATACAACCCTTTACCAGAGTTTAGAACCCAAGAATCCCATATCCAAACACCACGCAGGATTATACATCACGTCGTCGCCTTGTAATGAAGGGGTCCCGGGTTCGATACCCGGTGGAGGCACACAGTGGTTCGGATCCCACTTTAAACTGTTGGTCTAGTCCCGATTGGCTTTACTGT
The DNA here is from genome assembly GCF_977018435.1 of Lepisma saccharinum. Lineage (NCBI taxonomy): Eukaryota > Metazoa > Arthropoda > Insecta > Zygentoma > Lepismatidae > Lepisma > Lepisma saccharinum. Next base: position 30,923,866 of record NC_139248.1, on the reverse strand, counting down.
GCATAAAGTGGACTTAAAACACAAACTCAGTCAATCAATCGATTACACCTACATCAAAATCTGACTCGATGTGTAGTGGCTTGATGTTTGTTGCATGTACACTAATATATCCACGTGCACTTAAATTTGCATTGAAATATCCGATGTATGCTTTAGAACGTGCTGTGCACTATAAACCACTGCAAAGTGAAAACAGAACTAAATTGAATTAAATGATTAGCATTTCTTGTATAAAATATATAATTAGTTTTCACGATTTGTTTTCGTACAAGGACGTTTATGATATTCACCAAATGATTTATCGTGTGTTCATACACCTTGGGTATGCTTTAGCTTCAATCCCCACAATCGTATACATTCGAATTTGTAGGTATTACAACCCTTTACCAGAGTTTCGATCCCAAGAATCAAGATTTTTCACACGAAACAACTCCATCACATTTGTACTTGATAAATGTATGTTTTATTTTGTAAGAGATTTACCTCAAGAGATTATTATTAGAGTCAAGGTGAAGAAAAACGTGTGAGATTTGACTAATCACTGATTTAGTAAGACCCATTCACGTTTACACAATACCTTTAACTGTCAAACTGATCGTGTGAATGAAATGTATATAAAACAATCGATCATAGTCAGACGTGAGAGTATTCATGGGGATTTTGGAACTTAGTGAATCTTTGGATCAAGAATTTGGATAAGCATTCTGTAATATCTAGACCACTGGGGCAGGAGATTAAAACATTTACCACGGAAGAAATCATATCGTAAGTTAGCAACACTCAAGATGTTCTCTTTAAATTTGTGACACTGCCATCTGAACAATTACAATGGGTTATATAGTGTTTCACACGCCTGTCAGCATTATGAGTATTAGAATTGCTTACGTGGCCGCGGTGGTTCAGTCGGTAACGCGTCTGACTACCATGCTCAAGGTCCCGGGTTCGATCCCCGGCCGGTTCAAATCCGGGAACTTTTCTAACGTTGGAAGCGGCCCCGGCGCCCACCCAGCGTCGAATAACATGGGTACCTGGGGGAAACCCTGGGGGGTAAAGGCGGTCAGGGGCGTGATGCTGATCACATCACCCCCACTCACGAACGGATCAAGAAAGTGTGGGGCGTTACCCCCATACCCCCTATACGACTTCATGGCGTGGTGCTATGCACAGGGGAGCACTTTACCTTTTACGTGTCCCAAATATTGTCACTAATTATTTTGCACACCTGCAGCAAATACTCTCCAGAAGTTGGAACTTTGCACCTCTGTAACAAATAGCCTACTGCAATTTCCTTGATGTTTTGCACACCTGCACCAAATATTATCAGTAACTTGGTATTTTCCACACATGCATAATTTCTTGCGCAACTATATACATTACAAACTTTTGGGGAGATTGCAACAATGTAGGCCTTCAACCCGTCGCCAAGGCACACGACACACCAGCTCGGTCCCCTCGAAAGACCAAGACCGGCGTCGCTGCCTACCATTTCTCCTTCTTTCTCAAAATATATCAAGCAAATCCCATGTGCATCCCAACATTTATTTCAGTCATTGATATTTGAATTATAAAGTAGGAGTCGTGAATGTTATGCCTCGTGTACCACAATCTTTCGACAATGTTCTGCTCCTCTTTAAAAGCAAAGTCCGTAAATTGAGAGATTTCGATCATTCTTAATATTTACATCTTAGAAATTATTTGAGTTTTCATACACAGTAGTCTGACAAATAGTTTATGAATTGCTTTTCAATATATGACTATTGAATAAGCAGTTAGCAACCATACTTAACTATTAGAGGCAAGATTGAAACCTATAAATAATGTAATTAGGCCGATTGAGAGTGATGTTACTGAAATGATCCACAATATTCTTGGTTATACATTCAAATGCTTTACTGTGGTCTTGAGGAACTCTTTACTTAGCGGACTCCACGAGATGGAATTAATGAAAGTAATGTAAAATGTGAGAAATATACGAGGGTAGTTCTAAAAAAATCTGTTTTTTGACAGGAAATACTTCCGTGTTAATATTTATTTCAATTAGCATTTCAATATCCGTGAAAACCGAAGCAACATAAAAATGGCAACGGATGAAAAAGTTCTAGGGAGATGGAAAGTTTTACTAAAGTTACGAAGAAGTAAGGGTTCTGGCAAGAAAACAGAGAAATTTACAAATTTATAAACAGAGTGAGGCAAATGAGTATTGTTATGCTTCGGTTTGGAATCGTGGCCAACGGTTGGTTGTTTGAAATGAACGGCTTGAGTATATTTGAGTGAAAAGAAGAGAATTATAATATTTATAATGTACTCGTATGGACGTAGTTTGAAATAACCAATAATTTGTTAATTAGTCTCATTATTGGATTTTCCATGTAGAGGAATAAGCTGTGGAATTCATAACTTCTGTGCTATGAAATTGAAATGAATAATACTCGAATATATGAGTCCAGTTTATAATTTGTATTTTTACGTTATCACGCCTCTATGTAAAATAACTTCTTTCGAAGAGGTTAACATGATACTCGATCGACATGAAAGTAATTCGGATGAAACATTCAAAATGTAAGAATAACAGCAATGTCAAATGTTTACAGCAAGTTTGTAATTTCTCATCAACAAATAGTTTCAATTTATTGCACATTTGTAGAATGCCAGTCGATATGAAATGAAAAGGAATCTCGAAGTGTACAATATAATTTAGAAACTTTCATTATCTTGAATACTGTCAAAGGTTAGGTTACCTATTCTCTAAATACACTTTTCCATTAGATAAGTACTACAAAAAATTTATTGAAACTGTGAAACGTATTTAAAAAAATTGAAAAAAAATGCCTCCTGTAGACTTTATTTAACTATTTTTTTTAAGTAACAAATATTACTTTGCGTGCTTCTGGATCGATGATTTTGTTTTGAATCTTTGACTAAATCATTCAATTTGTTTCATTGTCTATTCGTATTATATTGAATACGGGTATTTATTTATCCCAATCTTCTATTAGTCACGAATAAAATGAATTCTAATTGTAGTGTAAAATGAACTTGGAGTTGAACTGCATTAGAATCTGTCACTATTCATCTCAGCGGCCCCGAAAACTATGGATTCCACACTAATATCGGTCGTTTTGCATGTCACCCCTTCCCGCCCCCGCCCTAGGGGTGCCAGGGCTGTCTTGGAGTTGAACGGTATTGGGAGTGTCACTATTTATCTTAGCGACCCCGAAAACTAAGGAATCCACACTAATATCGGTGGTTTCTACATGTCACCCCCTTCCCACCCCCTCACTAGGGGTACCAGGGCTGTCTTGGAGTTGAAAGACATTGGGAGTGTCATTATTCGTCTCAGTGACCGTGACAACTATAGATTTCACACTAATATCAGTCGTATTCGATTATTTTTACATGTCACCTCCTTCCCACACCGCCCCTACGGGTGCCAGGGGTGTCTTACAATCTACAAAGAAATACTGTGCGGATAAGTTATATGTGTACCAAGCTTGGTCATCGTGAATGTTCACCAATTAGCTTAGGGACTCGGAAAACTATGGATTGTACACTAATGTAAGCAATTTTTGATATTTTATTTTTCACCCCCACTCTCCCCTCATCCCGATAGGTGATGAACTTGGAGTTAGACGACATGGGGAGTGTCACTATTCTTCTTAGCGACCCCGAAAAAGATTTATTCCACACTAATATCAGTCGTTTTCGATTATTTTTACATGTCACCCCGAACTACCTACACCCCTAGGGGAGTTAGGGGTGTCTTACTCGCACAGTATTTCTGTCCAGATTGTAAGTCATACATGTACCAAGTTTGGTTGAAATCGCTCCAGGCGTTCGAGAGTTATGTCGGAACAAACACACACATATGCACACACACACACACACACACATCCACTTATATCTTAACTAGCTAATTATCCGGCGTTGCTCAGGTATTTATTTATCCCACTCTTCTATTAAACAGGATAATTATGAAATCTATTATATTTAACTAATTTTATTTCATCCTGAATGTCACCAATTATCTTAGCGACTGCGAAAACAATTTTTCACCCCCAATTCTGATAGGTGATGAACTTGGGAGTCGAACGGGATTGGCAGTGTCAGTATTCATCTTAGCGACCCCGAAAACTTTGGATTCCACACTAATGTAGGTCATTTTTGACTTCTTATTTTTCACCCTCATCTCACCTCTCATGCCGATAGGTAACAAACTTGGAGTTCATTGGGAGTGTCACTATTCATCTTACCAAACCCTAAAACTATGGATTCCAGAATAATATGGGTAGTTTTCGATTACTGATTGTCCGTAGATGTCCGCGGATTTATTTATCCCACTATTCCTTGAAGGACAGGAAAATAATGAATTCTAACTGTAGTGTAAAATTAACTTCGAGTTGAACGGCATTGTGTGTGTCACTAATCAACTTAGCGGCCCCGAAAACAATAGTTTCCACACTAATATCGGCCGATTCACATGTCACCTCCTCCCCACCCCCAACCCTAGGGGCGCCAGAGTTGTCTTGGAGTTGAATGTCATTGGGAGTGTCATCTTAGCGACCCGAAAACTATTAATGCCACACTAATATCGGTCATTGTATGTCAACCCCTTCCCATCCCCTACCCTAAGAATGCCACGAGTGTCGTGGGAGTTGAACATTATTGGGAGTGTCATTATCCATCCTTGCAACCTTGAAAGCTATGGATTCCACACTAATATCGGTCGTTTTACATGTCAACCTCCTAGGGGTTCCAGGGGTCTTATGGAGTTTGACGTCATTGAGAGTGTCACTAGTAATCTTAGCGATCCCGAAAACTATAGATTCCATATTAATATCGGTCGTTTGACATTTCACCCTCTTGCCATCGCCACCCCTAGGGGTGCCAGGGAGGTATTGAAATTGAATGGCATTGGGAGTGTCACTATTCATCTTAGCGGCTCCAAAAACTAAGGATTCTACACTAATATCGGTCGTTTTCTTTTATTTTTACATGTCACCCCCTTTCCACCCCCACCCCTAGGGGTACCAGGGGTGTTTTGGAGTTGAACGGCGTTGGGAGTGTCACTATTCATCTTAGCGACCCCGTAAACTATGGATTCCACACTAATATCGGTCGTTTTCTTTAATTTAAAAAATGTTACCCCCTTTACACCCCCCTAGGGGGGCTGCCAGGGGTATGTTGGAGTTGAACGGCATTGGAAGTGTCACAGTTCATCTTAGCGACTCCCAGAAATTATAGTTTTCACAGTAATATGGGTAGTTTTTTTTATTATTTTTGCATGTCACCCTTTACTACGCCCTGGGGTGCCTGATGTGTTTTACCCCACAGTATTTCTTTCCAGGTTGCAAGTGACACGCATACTAAGGTAGATTGAAATCGCTCTAAGCTATCCAGAGTTATGCCGGAACAAACATACATACAAACATCCACTTTCTTTGAGGGGTTGTAAGGGGGGTGACATGCAAAAATAATCGAAAACGACCGATATTAGTATGGAGTCCATATTATTTTGTTGTCGCTAAGATGAGTAGTAACACTCCGAATGCCGTTCAACTCCGACACACCACTGGCACCCCTACGGGTGGGGCTGGAAAGGGGGTGACATGTAAAAATTAATGAAAGCAACCGATATCAGTGTGGAATCCATAGTTTTCGGTGTCGCTAGGATGAAATGTGACACTCCCAATGCCGTTCAACTCGAAGACTCTCCTGGCAGCCCTAGGGGTGAGGGTGGGAAGGGGTGACATAAAAAAATAATCGAAAACAATCAATACTAGTGTGGAATACATAGTTTTCGGATTCGCTAAAAATGAATTGTGACATTCCCAATGCGTTCAACTCCAATACACACCTGCCACCTTTAGGGGTTGGGGTGGGAAGTGGGTGACATGTAAGACGACCGACATTAGTGTGGAAACCATAGTTTTCGGAGCCGCTAAGATGAATAGTGACACTCCCAATGCCATCCAACTCCAAGACCTCCCTGTCACCCCTAGGGGTGGGAAGTGGGAAGAGGGTGACACGTAAAACGACCGATATTAGTTCTGAATGCATAGTTTTCGGGGTTGCAAGGATGGATAATGAAACGCCCAATACCGTTCAACTCCAAGACACTCCTGGTATCTTTAGGGTAGGGTGGGAAAAGGTTGACATAAAATGACCGATATTAGTGTGCAATTGATAGTTTTCGGGGTTGCTAGGATGACACTCTCAATGAGAGGAGGGTGAAAAATAAAATGTCAAGAATGACCTAGATTAGTGTGGAATCCATAATTTTCGAGATCGCTAAAATGAATAGTGACACTCCCAATCTCGTTCGACTCCCAAGTTCATCAGCTATCGGCATGGGGGGGGGGGGGTGAAAAATAGTTTTCGGGGTCGCTAAGCTAATTGGTGACATTCAGGATGAAATAAAATTAGTTACATACAATTAGAATTCATAATTTCCCTGTCTAATACAAGAGTGGGATAAATAAATACCCGGACAACGCCGGATAATTAGCTAGTTAAGATATAAATGGATGTGTGTGTGTGTATGTGCATATGTGTGTGTTTGTTCCGGCATAACTCTCGAACGTCCGGAGCGATTTTAACCAAACTTGATTCAAATAGCTGGGTAATCAGCTATTATATATATATATATACCGTGTGGTCCAAAATTCCCGGAACGGTCACATATCGTGAGAAATACACATCGAATCGGAATACGAAGAAATACGTGTTTAATAAGTGAAAAAAGCTATTTAATGATATCACACTTGAATCCCCACCCCCGCCCAGGGGTTGGGGCGGAGGCAATTGTGAAATTTTAAATGGAAACCCCAATTTTGTATTGTAGAATCGGAAAGAGGACTTCATTCCGAGTCCAACGAGCTATCAACCATCCTCATAGCTCAATTAGGAACGGACATATGGCAATTTTACATTTTCGCAAAGAAAAAAAGAAAAATAAATAAAATAAAATAAAATAAATAAATAAATAAATAAATAAATATGAAAGCGATTGCAGATTCGGAATCTGCACGTCAAGATCTTTCAATAGAGTATATGGAAGGGGGGTCTACCATATACTCTATTGAAAGGTCTTGACGTGCAGATTTTATAATATTATTTCTCAACAATTACATTTACGATAATGGTGGATCTATAAATTCTTATCTGAACACTTTGCACGGTAGTATTATTAATTACATCAATCAATTAGTGGAGAAGCATTTGCAAAGTGCAAGGACAAAACCAAACCCAAGACATATCCTAAGATCGGAAATGTGCAGGATATTTTGGACCAAGGGTTATACATTGGAGGTGACACCATAGGCCATCAACAGATTGCACAATTCGATGATCCTGTAATTAGAATTATATCCGAAAAATGGATATTGGTGGAAAGACATGCAAACAATTTATATAAAAATTGTAAGTCAAGGTGATTTTGATCAGTTAACAGGGAATAATGGCCTACAGGTATAAGCTGTTTGACTCTTATCGTAACCTGGTAATCCATAGGACCTCGGAAAAGCTCTCAACTCTTCCTTTGTTTCTTTTATTTTGCTAATTAGTTCTCTGTTCAGGCTCTCCTTTCCTTGTTTAACTACACTTTGTGTGGAATCTGTCTTCCTCTCAAGTGGTAAGCGACACGATACACATGTTAATACATAGTTTAATAAGAAATACAACTTTTGAGGATCCTACGGTTAATATTATAATTCAAATATAGAATTCACTGGGAGCCTTCGCTTTACAGACAAAAGGTTTACTTTTACGTATAACGGTGTTTGTGTTTGAATTGCTGTATTTCAAGTTCTCCATTTGACTTTCTTTAGGAAAATATGCCAGAAAAGATGAATACTTCATTTCATTTAGTTAACTTATAAGATGTCTATGCAACGGTTTCAAGTTGTATATTCCTCCAAAAATATCTTGCTTACACACTTACACAGGATAGGTTGTTTTATAGTTTAAAATGAAAGTAGCTAATTCCTGGAGAATCTTTTAGTTACTAAAGTAGCTACATGCCACATTGCGTTCACAAGAAAGATACATAAAATACTATATCTTTCTTGATCGAACTGTTATACGCAGTGTTGCAAGTGGGAGCGATCGGGAGTGGGGGGAGTCATCATACCCTCATCTATAACTTGCTTACCGCACATCTTGCTTGTTTCATTGTTACCATTGTTAACCTTATAAGTAACCGCAAGACACTACAATACTCCAGAGGTTCATCGTGTACCCTCTGCATTTCAAGAAAGGTGAAACTAATATTCGTAATTCCTAATTTCAATCATCTAGAACATTTCTTAATTTCCATGTTTAGTCATTGTGTGGGAAAAATTCTCAAGTGCTACATCCAACCAAGACATTTGGACCTGATAGACAGATAAAGAATATCTAAGGCTAGTTTTCATTTTGTAAAATTACAATTTTAAAGTTTAGAAACAGTCACAAATATATTTTTATAACAGAATATCTAACGATACTATGCATAAAAGTAACGATGCACATGATTTAATTAACAGTCAATCTATTATTATCATTGTATATGGCAGTGTTATAAATAATAAAAAGCAAAGGTTTTATATTACAAAAAGGAAGTTTAATGCTATTTCATTCGATTTGACCTTGTGTATAGATTAACATTATTCATATATGAAACCTAAGTGTTATTCTAAACTATGCTTCCATTAACCTGATGGAAAACTGAAACATTACTTATTACTTCATGTTGTGAAACATTTTTTTTAGTTATGTAGTACTAAATGTTATTCTCTTAAAATGTTACACCATTCTTCACAATCAATCATTTGTCAGAGACCACGTTAGAGGTAATTTACTTTATTCTGAATTGATCGAATTGTCATTCTTTGGCTGTTTAAACTTGTCACCTAATTCAACTGCAAGTGCAGGATGCTCCGACATTACTTGGCAGGGTAGATCCTATATACTGATAAGTGACTTCCAACTGTTTCGCAAATTAATGGAAAGGTAGGTAATTTGTTACATTATGCGTAGAAATGAATCATGGCATGTATTAAAATAAAACAACGCATAATAATGTGAAAATTTAATGGTTAAATTTTGCAATAGACACACTATGTACGCACAAGATTCTATGTAACTCAAGGTGGGCAAACAAACAAACAAACACACACACACACACACACACACACACACACACACACACAGAGACAGACAGACAGACAGAGAGAGAGAGAGAGAGAGGGAGAGTAACTTTAATTTGCCTCTTATGGATGGTATTGCACAAATTGTGTTCACTTTTAGAAAATGTAAAATATTGCATTTTAAGTATTATTCAATCTTCCTTCTTATAACTTTGTAATTGCAAGCATTAACACATTTCTTGCAATGTAAGTGTCACACAGGGTGTGTGTGTGTTTGTGTTATCTCCAAACTTTACGACAAGAAATATGTTCATTTGCTTGTAATAACTGTAAGTTATAAGAAAGAAGCTACAATGCAAGCAATATATACAGTGTGATCAGTGGCGGCGATTGGGGTGCAAAGTACCAAAACTGGGATGTCAAAGATAGTATAGATAATATTTGGCATAGTGCGGGGGCAAAAGTGATGAAAACTGGGGGGACAACTGCCCCCCTTAATCGCTGCCACTGAGTGTGATATATAAGTATTCCCAAGCAAATATTCCCCGAACTTGTTTATTCTTTGTTTTAGACAATGAGACCTTCAAGGAACAAAATTGAAACAACATGCCAAACAAGCTGCTATCAAACACTGCAACCACCAGGTGAAAACCCAGCTTAAAAACACTAAGTCTTTCAAGAGCAAAAAATCAATGGAAATAGTCATGGTTAATTTGCCGAGCAACACTCGTACATCCACTGCACATACAAAAGAAAGAGGATAATTTGTAAACAGTTTTGGTTAAATAAAAATAAAAAAAGTTTCAAATTCCACATGGGCTAACTGGGACTAGTCCTAACTGGGATACGAACCACTGTATATACTTTACAGAATGTTATTTTGACAATACATTCTGCAGCAAATATTTCCATACCTGTAAGTTCAGAATGTTTTTCAACATGTTTGATGGTCATAGAATTTTAAAATTCTAATTAATCTGATAAACCAACCAACCAGTTAACTCTGTTATTTATTATATTATTCTTTCTTTCTTAGCAAATAACACCTTCCGTGAATCCACTGAAGAGCACTATCTGCTTCAAAGGAATATTTTTTTATTCCTATTTTGATGGATTGCCAGCTGAAAAAGTAACCAAACATGTTTCGATTCAGGAGGATATACATTAAATCAATATTTACGTTAACAACTCTTGTACTTCATCCTTTGAATGTCTCCAGAGATCTAATACAGATGAACTTTTGTTATGTGAACAAAAAAGTTTTATATGTAGTGTATGTGTGGGTATGAACACAATAAGTCATGACACTTGATTATTCTTAAAAAAATATTATTGTTCCACTTCAATATGTTTAATTGCTACATGTGCAAGAAGAATTTTGGTACTCTTAAATTGCTTGTGTGGTATGTTGTTTTTAAGCATTGTGGTACCTATTTAACTGCTTGTGGTCACACGTGTAAAAAAGTTTCTGAAATACATGCAAGTTTCGCAGACATTTTGGAACACTAATAGGTGCATTAATTATTTCTCATGCATATACCAATGATGATATAATATTATAATTTTTTAATTGTGGTTCGACTACTTTTTTCAGCAATTTAGTGCAACTGCTGTAACATTAAATCCCCCTGCGTTAATATTTGTTTGTATACTTGTGTCCTGGAGTAGTGTAATGGTGGAAGAAAATCCAAATCTAAATATATTGAGAAACTTCATATCATTAAAGAAGTATTCATACTTTTTTCCCTTTCCCTCTATCATTCATTGAATATTACGATGCATGTTAAAAATACAGAGGTTGCTCACACAGTGAACATCCCGCATAACAAACATTGCACACAGGCTATAACTATTGTACAGTACATGCTGTATTTTCTACAACTTATAATTTGATAAATTCATAGCATTTTCAACATTCTTGCCTTGCTGGTGTGTTCTCTACCTCTATTAGTTTTCTTTATGATGTTTCCAGGTCTTGAACCTGGCTTTGGAACAGATTAAAATGATTCATTTAGTAACCTGCTTAAAACAGTGTGCCACTTAACACATGCTGTCCTGGAATGGATTGCGTTCATAATGCAAGACACCATTGTTTATGTATTGTGTGTGATGTGATAGTTCTGTGAGCTGATGACACTTTGCCATGTGCTTCGCAACTACTTGACTACTCCTGGTCCAAAACCTATCATAAAATATCAACGAGTACACGTTCACCGAAAAATAACCAAAACCACCCACCTTCCTAACATTTAAATACTTCCGACCACATGTTGGCTCTTTCCATTGCAAACAATCTCACCACTCTGCCTGTGTGACAAAGGGTGACCTGCATTTCATCTTTGAACACAACAATAGAGCTAATTTATATTTTTTTCAATATATCAAATGTTTTTACCCTAGAACACTAGTGTACGTAATATTTACACGTACATGTGGTGTTCCCTCAATTCCCTTCCGTACCTCTCACATACACATCCCTCCACCTAGCAGTGCCTCAACCAGCCTGTCCGACATAAGGAGAAGGTAAGTGCTGATCATCTTGATTTTGTGTGTTATGTTGTGCAATGTATGCCAATTTTGCGTAGCTCTAGTAAAACTAGAAAAAACTTTTCACATAATTTTGACATTCGTAAATTCGACTTGGAGAGTTTAATTTGAAAAATTTTTAGAAGCATGCACTATTTTCTTGCAGGATTACAATATTGCATTCGTTCCATATTTACAGTGTTATGAATATTTTTTGTTTAATTTTCATTTTATAAACTTTTCACCTTCATTCTTAATGTACATATTGGCTTAACAATCAAGATATTCTTTAAAAGTATTATATATTTAATAAAAAACCATTCTTCTCTGTAGCTAATCAGTGGTGCTTTATTCATTCTAGTTAACAGTGGTTAAAAGTAAAAAACTAGAATTAATAATATGACCATAAGGTGTGTAGTATATGTAAATTCCACCATTGTGTAAGGGCAGCACTGCCAAGTGGCAACAGCTGACCGACGGGGTCTAGTGATTCACGTCAGACGCTTGCTGTACAGACTGTGAGCGGTGCACGATGTTTGTGTGCATTCAGTGTTTCGAAGTGGGCTGGCTGTTGATACTCGTAAAGCTGTAGTATTCGTGTACTATGTTTTCTTTTTATTTCCTTTTGTGAAATACATCTGTTGTTCAGCATATGGGCTTTCTGTGCAGTGTGATGATAAGTGGTGCCCGAACAACGGACCGAATATCAGACCGCTCAACGATACACGACGTTTTTGGCCGTTACGTTACGAATTGTGCTGGGAAGGGAGAAGTTGATTTGATTACGAAGGTAAGCAGTTGTTCTGTGCCATGTACTGTGATGGTCGCGAGTATTGAAGAAGGTCTTTGATTGCCAGCTACTTGCGTTTAGTGGAAAGGATAAGTAGGTCACTAGTTGCAGCAAAATGCCAGCAAAACCAGACATTGAACAGTCGTTGAAGCAGTTGGAATATCGACTAGGAGACGTATTGCAGCAGCAGCTATCTACATTTGGATCCCAGATTACTGGCTTGCAAGAAAATGTTGCTTCCATGCAAGAAAATATTACCTCCCTGCAAGAGAACGTCGCGGCGAGGGATGAAAAGATGGATTCTCAGCTGTCGTTGTTGGATTCGAAGTTTTCTGAAGTAGAAAAAAGTTTTACAAGGAAATTAAGGTTAGTAGAAGACTGTGTTGCTAACGTGAATGAGAAAATTGCCAATGTGGAAACGAGTGTTACGCATGTTGACAAAAACGTGTCTAGAAAATTGGATCAATTTGAATTTAACTTTAACGACAAATTTGTTCGCCTTGAAGCGAATGTTGAAAAAAGGGTTACTGATTTGTGTGTTCAAACTCGTGAGTAGTGGTATTGACTGTACTATAAACCCACGAAAGGAAGAGCTCCCCTCCAGCAGATTTGCTATACTTAAAACAAGCTCAACATGGCCATATGAGCTTTTTGCTCTAGTGTGGAACCCTGCCTAATCCAAGATTTTTGTAAAAATGCCCTCGGGAATTTTTCAGAAAAGAAGAGCTCCCTCAGATTGATTTGCGATACTTAAAACTTGCTCAACATGTCCATATGAGTTTTTTGTTCAAGTGTAGCACCCTGCCTAACCCAAGAGTTTTGTAAAAATGCTCTTCGGAAAGTATCAACCCCCCTCAAGCAGATTTTTGTCTATAAACTTGTATCCATACCCACCTATACATATTTACTTCAGGTTTAAGTTCAATTGGATACCAGGTTCAATTTTTTTATTTATATGCAGAGCCCCTCTAGTCTAGCCATAACCTTGTTATGTATTGATTTTTGCTTCCCGAGTTGTGCGTAAACAATTGCCCGACATATACAAAGGGAAAGGAGCGAACAAACATGCTTCCATGTTTTTATAATCTTTTGACCAGTCCCATTAGTAAATGCCTGGGAGTTGTATGTCAACAGATATAATCTATATTGTGTCTTTTCAGAGAGAAATAACATATTATTCATCGTCATTAGTAAATGCCTGGGAGATTATATCTGTTGACATTACCTATACTGTGCCTTTTCCGAGGGAAATTACATGTCATTTGTCATGGAACTCAAAGAGAAATTCTTATCTACACTATGCTCTTTTCAGGAAAATTACTTACCATCTATCATATTGAGGAATTGCCTTCTCGGATATTGTCATGCAAACTGGTTTGGTCTTGTCGCAACAGAATAATTGCAATTTAGGCTTTTTGGCAGATGTGCTGTGTTATTTGGGTAGGTAATATATATAAAAGCTTTTCTGCCATGAGCAGAGGTGCTATAAAATGGGTAGGTAATATATTTTCTGACGGTAAAGTATTGTTTTATATCCAAAGGGCCTCTGTGTTTGAATCGGGCCTCTAGAATTGCTCCGTGACCCGCTCATTTCTTACATCATAAACATATGATTTTTCACCTATGAGAATAACACTACATATGGTGTCATCGGGTAAAGCCTCATGGAATTCACAGATAATTTTAATGTTTGTCCTGTCATTCACCACAACTTGTTTTCTTTTTGAAGTGTTGATTACAAACATGGGTCTCTGTGTCTTGAATTCATCTGGTGTGTAATACATGTCAGTATTGCCTGTAGTGACACGTTTGAAAGCCGAAAATGCCTCATATAATTTGAGGAAATCATCCTTGGACATGTCTAAATTGTAATTTTCTCTAGGAAATACCTCATTTCTGCCATTTTTAAGATATATGTTCTTGATGTTGCAGCTATCAAATTTACTCGAATTTTTTTCCTGATTGTTGTGTCTTCCAGTCTGAAACAGTACCACCACAAAATCAGGCATGTCGTATTGTATACTGGAGAATGAATTTGTAGCATCAAACTCATAATATGTGCCAGATGCGGGCTTCTGTACGCATTGATATGTGTAAAATTGCAGAGGAATCTGTGGATTTTTTATTATATCAGCTTTGTATTTAAGAGCATAACTGGCCTCATATTCAACAACCGGGATTCTTAACTCCATAGTCTGAATAATGCATTTGCCTTCATCAGGTAGGGTATTGGGCAGAGCTTCCCCTGTAGAGTTTAATGTGCTGTACCTCATCAAAGCATTGTTATCATTGGCAGCTCTTCTAAATGTAATTCTTAACCCACCCTTCCACATAATATCTTTGTAATCCGAGAAGAATCCTGGCAACAGGCGCATGGGGAACAGCACTGTGTGGTTTTTAGATAATATTTTATCACCAGCCTCAAATCCACCGATTTTGTAGTATGAAGCCTCGGTTTTGGATAATTTTAGTGTGGCCAAAGCTGTGGAGGTAATGCCGGGATAATCTATTCTGTTTATAACAACGCCATGCTTTCTGATCTCAATTTCAGAGAACAGATGCGGCACAAAATTGTCCACCAATCTTATATTTGAATTTGCCGGATAATCTGTTCCATCGAGCTTTACAACATCAAATTTGATGTATAGATCTGCTCTGTGGGGGTGTATAAATCCATCCCCTACATCAAGATCAACCTCAATCTCTGTGTTGGGTTGATTTAAATTTGCAAATGTCCTCCTGTTTGGAGGGAATGATTGTAGCTCATAACTCTCAATATTTTCCATTGTATGTATTTTTATTTAAATGTTAATCTCTATGATAGCAGTTGTTGTGGCTCCAGCAAAATCAACTAATTCTTCTTTTTCATTAGTGACCATCAATTCAATGTAATCTATTCTATTATGACACACAGGAAAATATAATGTTGGGGATGGATTGTAGATGATGGGCTCCATGAATTCGGAATTAGGTTTGAATGTTGCAATGATGCCGGATTGTTTGTGAGTGCCTATGCCATTTGATTTGGTGATCATACCCTCGGCCACATTACAGTGAATATTCAGAATCTCTATGGCTAAGAATTTAGGTATATTCATAGCAGTGTGTTTGATGGCCGCTTCGAGTTTTGTGTTGTTCTCAAAGCCTAACAGCTCTCCTATAGTACCCAGATCCACTGTTTCTGTAGCAGACACAATCTCTACTCTGTGAGTGACAGAATTTTGACTTAACACCACACCTCTGGGTAATTGAGCATTTAGAGTGGATAGATTATACTGCCCTGGAGTGATGACAATTTTTTGATCCCCTACTGCAATTTTGTTGTTGTGGTGTGTAATATTAGGGATCAAGTACATGCCGTAAAATGCTCTGAGAGCTATTGTTTTGGGATACACTATGTCATCATGCAATTTGAGTTTCAATATTGAATTTTGGCTGGTGAGATGGAATACCCCCATGATGTTTTAAATACCACAAGGCTTTTTGAAAATTTTCAATTGATGGTTTATTTATTTGAGACATATATCTAAGAACAGATAAACACAAATGTCCGCAATTAACATCTTTGAAGTTTTGAACACGGGCATTATTGTAATAAAGATTAGATGAATTTAGATATTTTATTAAATTTTCAGGTGGAACACCTCCAAATGAATCAATCACAAATGCCTCATTTTTTAAATATTTAAGATAACAGATCCAGTGAGTGCCCTGATTTTTGTACTCATTCAAATTAACAATGCCACACTCTTTGTTGAGTGGTTGTTCTGGTATAGAATCAGACATGAACACACCCCTAAAATTTTTGATGCCCAGTGGCTTGATTAAAGCTTCAATATCTTGGTTTGTAAGCGGCTCTTGTTTTTTTTAAACTTATTCATGGCTCTCTTAACACCTTTGCCTTTTTTCTCCATGGCCAGGTTATGGCGCCTCTGCTCATCTAATTCTGCCCTATTTTTCTTGGCATCTATTACTGTTTTTGCTATGGCAGCTGATCCCCCAGCCAAGCTCCCCACAGCCCCAAGTGCTGCTAAGATGGCAGGGATGGTAAATATAAATCCCCCCACATGTGATTTTTTTCTTGATTGCTGTAATTTTTTTAATTGGGGGGTACTAAGCAACAATTTCATACCATGTCCCTTTGCAAGACAAGAATTTTTTTTCTTGCGCTGCTTTTTGGTTAAAAGACTATCAATAGTTTTAAGAGATTTGAGACCTGCATAAGGTATTTGATACATAACACCCTTGGCCTTCATTGTAGGTTTATTATATACATATTCACAACCCCCACCCCAGTTTTTGTTTGGTGCTCATAGCTATGGTGGTTCCCAATGCTGATATTCTCTCACTCAAAGAAGCATCTTTGCTTACAAATCTACCAAATGCAGCCTCTTCTAATTTCTTGTCTGCAACATGTCTCTTGTCAAGATCAGAATGTGTGTTGTATGCTATGTCATGGTCTCTACAAGCAGCATCTAGAGGATTTACACCAGGATCACCTCTGTTTAATCTATGGTCCAATTTTGTGCCTGGACCACAATACTGATAGCCTGGAATGTGTAGTTCAAATGGCAGCTTGTTTATAATGTCATTAACCAGTCCCCTACCCTCAGAAATATTCCAAAATTTGGGGGGTAGAGTATTAATAATTTTTATGAGATATCCAATCCCCTTAGGGTCATTCACTATAAAATTAGACAATTTGGTGCTTATCATGTCCATAATTCCAACCTTTTCATTGTAAAAATTGTTGTTGCCAGCATTTTCCTCCCCAGCTATCACCAACAACCTATCTACAAGTTTCCTGACATCATCAACCCACACAAATTCTTTAGGCAGGGTGTTGTATTGTTTGATTCCACTGCCAGTCTTGATCTGTGACCATATTGGCATGATTAAATTATTGTATTTTGCCCCACTGCTAGACTTGACTCTTTTTTGTGTGGGATCATTGTTCTGGTATAGGGCATCTGATTTTATTAATATTTCTTTGTAATATTCATAATCTTGATCTGTATAGCTGCCAGGCCTTTTCCTAGTCATCAGTTCCCACAACCCAGGTGTTCCGGGGTACTTAACAAAAGCACCTTTTTCTCCGAGGCGAGATTCTGAATAAACAATCAGATCATCCCCCATAAATGTTACTCTGGAATTGCCAATTCTATGTATGATGCTGCCATCAAGCTCTGTGTCAGCATATAAACCAAACACCTCATCTTTGTTGTCTTTAGGCGTGGTTAAATATTTTTGAGCAAGAAGACCCAATTCAATAGGATCCTGAGTAGCTTCAATTCTTCGAGGAGCAACAGGACTAGGTGTATGAATACTGGAAAGTGGGGTGAATGGATAATCTAATATGTTCCTTGCAGCTACAGGTACAAGCTCTGTGATCAAATCTTGATTTTGCTCTGTAACAGTTTTGATATTCTTACCTAAATTATTAATAGCATCAATTACAGGCTGTTCTGCTTGTTTGTGTTTTTCATAAATTCCCCGGTTCTCTGATTTCCATCCCTTAAATCTTTTTACAAGATAATCTCTTAACTTAAGATCATCAATGATTGGCCTTTTCATGTTTATTTATTTATATTTCAATGTCTAGAAAATTGTTGATTTTATTTCTGTATTTGCCACTATTGGGTGTTCTTGTCATATCAATTGTGACAAACCCATAACTGTCCTGGTTCCAGCACTTGCTGCAAAACTTGGAAAAATCATTGTAGCTCAAGTCCCCACCTACATATTCATCATGTATGTGTTTGAGGTTGGTATGATCTTGATGAAACACACATATAAAATTGCTGTTGTCTCGGATCAGCTGCTTCGGTATTTTAGAAAAAGTCTGTGCCAGGTAGAAGCAATCAATGTTTTTGTGTCGGCCCTGTGTAAAGAAATTTCTAACCTTGTTTTGATTATCCAGTATAATGTCATCAAACACAACAACAGAATTATCGAGACATTCATGAAGTGGCTTAACATCTGGTTCAAAAATAGCTATATCTAATCCATCATATAGCTTCATCAGCTGCTGATATTTTAATTGTTCCAAGCTCTTAGAGAAGACATACAAGTGCCTGTTTTTCCAGTCTAACCAGTTGGGTGCCAATAAAAAATTATCAACCATTAGTGTAGTTTTACCACAAGCAGATGGCCCAACAATAAGACACCTAATATTATCAGGCAGCAAGTTGCCATTTCTCTTATTCTGCTGTTCAGGTTCTGGCAGCCTCTTTATAACATCCCAGGTGCTCATATTATCACTTTGTCTGCATCGATCCAGCTGTTTTCCGGATGACCCAGCCATTTGACAAATAACTTGTTGCCTTTTCTGCGGATGATTTTTTCTATGAGATAAGTGTCAGGCTGTTTAGTTTTGCTGAGCTCTTGTTCATAAAACCTGCCTTTGAGAATTTCTCCTCGGTGATCTTTTATTATATATGTGTTAAGGGTCCCGGGTTTAACTTGAACCACTGTAAATAATTCAGTGCTCCAGTTTCTTGTAAAACCTCTTTTGAATAAGTGCTTATATTTGCTGATTCTTACTTGATCACCCACCCTGTATTTGGCCCTTCTTGTTGTTGTCTGGTATCTAGGATAATAAACAGTGCTGATCAATTTTTGCTCATCAGATGAAGTTACTTCAGAGGGTTTCATGTTGATTCTGGAATGGACCGAGTTGTTATATTTATGTAGAAGTTCTGGAAGAATATTAAGCCATTTATAATTACCTTGAAGTGTAAATTGTTTATACATAAGATTTTTTAAGGTTCTGTTGAATCTCTCTACAATTGAGGCTTTGAGGTCACTGTAACTCGAGTAATGTTTTATTGCCTGGCTTTTAATAAATTGTTGAAACACTGAATTATAAAATTCTTTGCCATTATCTGTTTGCAAATAGCGCGGGGATCTTCCACTCTGATTGATGATTGTCCTGAAGGCTTCTGTAACACATGTTCCAGTCTTGGATTTGAGTGGCACAGCCCAGGCAAATTTTGAAAATGTATCTATTACAGTGAGTAGATACTTGTAGCTCTTGTTGATTTTGTCTAAGTTTTTCAACTGTCCACTTGACAACTCAATCAAGTCGCTCTGCCATAAATCATCTATGCCCTTTGTGACTACTGGGAGTCTCTTAAAATTATGTCTGGCTTGTCTGTGTAATTCATCAACAATAATTTGTCTAGACATAATATGTAAACAAGAATATTGCAACTATGGGGTGTTCAGCAGCTGAGACTGCAGGATTTTCTAAATATAATTTGTCTCCAATATGTATTTTAAATTCCAAAGTGCCATCATCTTCAGTATAGGCTGTTTCTAATGTATTGGGGTCTGTAAAATCCTCTAACTCTACACTGGTGATTTTTATTTTGTTCTCAGCATTTGTTATTGATAAGGTAGGGTAGTGGTGTGCCTGTGGCTGATGCCAATATTTGATCTTGATTGGTCTCAATGTGCCCCCAACAAAAAACTGGTAATAAAATTGTGCAGGGGACAGCATATATATTTTGCCACCTGGTGTAAATGGTGAATCATATTCTTTGTTGGGGATACTGTACAATTCAAGAATTACTGTATGTTTTGGATTCTCGATAATGCCTGTTATTTCCTTTTCTGCTGTAAGCAATCTGCTTGTTACAGATTCAAGGTGCTCATTGATGGTCCTAACAACATCATCATGGCCTGGCTTAATTTTTATGTCCACAATAAGTTTCTTGTATTGTTGCACAATTTCTTGAAGCTGGGTGGCAAAAACAGACAAAGCATTTGCTTGATTGGATTCCATGGTTCCTAGCTGTTGCTTGATATTAGCTACAATTTGTTGCAAATTTTTAACAACTGCCAATTTTGAATTTTGAGCAGTAAGATCATGGACCTGTCTTCTGATATCCTCAAACAGGGCATGCAGTTCATTAATATGTTGATTAGTTGGAAGAGTTGCCACTGTCTGAGTGAGTTGTTTGATCTCTGCTTGGATATTCTTGATATCTTCTGATTTCAATATCCTATTCACTGCCCTCTTTATATTTTTAAGTTCCTGTGATGTAGGAAGATTTGATACTGTATTTTGCAAAGATTCAAGTGCCAATTTCACATTGTTTAATTCAGAAGCATCAGCCACATTTTGCATAGCATTTTGGAGCAGAGCTATATCTGCCTGAGTGGGTGTTGATTGTTGTAAAATTTCAAGTTTTGTTTGAATATCATCGATCAAATGATGAAAATGAGATAGCTCAGATTCAGTGTTGAGGTTTTCAAGCTTTGTGATTTGTTGCTGGACACTGACAAGTGTATCTACAATCCCAGGCAATCGGGATTCTAGTACATTTGCCAAATCATTTTGCACTGCTGCTATTGTACCTTCAAGATGGGTTATGGTACTTTGAATTTTTCCAAAATCTTCATATGTTTCAAGTTGCAGCTTAATATTTGCTACACTCCGAGTTATTGCACTCAAAGCATCAGAAGATGGCAAATTGTTTATAAAATTTTCAAGTGTCTCAATTTTTTCTTTAACCTCGGCTATGGCATTGTGCAGAGGATCCAGATTAGGTATTTGGAGTGACTGAATCTGTTCTTTTAGAGTGGAAATCACTAGATCAAAATCTTCTTGTGATTTTATGCTTTTGACAATTGTTTGGAGCTGTGTCTGGACATTATTTATTTGCTCTTCCAATTGTTGTTTCAATTGCTCAGAGTTGTTAGCCTGGGTCTTAAATTTGGCTTGAAGAGCTGCTACAGCTTCTTCCAAACTTTGAAAATTATCTAATGTTGCCAGATCAGTATATTTTTGAAGCAACAATTTGAGTTCAGAATCGATTTTAAGAAGAGGGTCCATGCATTGTGATTGTAAATTTGTAATTTCTAGTTGAAGACTGGCATTGAGTGTGGTTTGCAAAGCTTGTAAATCACTTCTTAATTTCTTGACTCTGACATCAAGCATCAGAATCTCATCACTGTGATCTTCATGTCTTGTATGGCCAAATATATCATTAGGCATTTTTGTTTTAGTGGTTATTTATTATAGAGTATCTGATTCTTAATTCTATAAAAAAGGGTATAAGCTTGTCATAGGATCCAGGGACCTCAATATATAAGCAGTCACCAGCAGAAACAGTATAAACAGTGCCAGAAATCATGTTTGAGTGCTTAATTCTATAAATATTTCTCCCTATTGAAATCTTGACATCACCCTCAGGGGTTGTAATAAATTGCAATTGCCCACCTACAGGTAATTGGTAATGATTTAAATTATTGTTAAATATGTACAATATTTTACCTGTTTCATCATCAACACCTGTAAGTATGCTGTTCAGATGAATAATTAACAAGCCACTCAGTTTAGACAGCATATCAGAAGAGGGTTGTGGTGTTGGCAGCTCCATAATAGCCTGTTTTTTGAACCCAAATAAGTTCATAGGCATGTTTATTTATTTCAAATCATGCTCTGTAATTGGGCATTGATTCCCATTTTTCAAATCACAATGCCCCCAAGGTAAAGTATGTATGCCACATGATAAAATGCATCTCTTATCATCATGTGGGTCCAGGGCCACTTTTCTTACAATATTGCTAGTCAGCAAGTGATCCTCACTCTGAATTCTATTTTCTGATGTTCTGATTAAATTCTGTGATTTGATGCAATTTTTATAATCTTCAAATTCAAGATCTTTTTCCACAGTTACTTTGCCAACGCCCTTGGCCTTTTTGGCAGCAGCACCACTACATGTTTTAAAAGTATACACCTTGGCACTTAACCCAGCAAATTCCACAATAACATCACCAAGTGTCTCATCTTTTAACTTGCCAGGCACCTTTTTGTTGTGGTGGTGTTGAATTTTTGTATGTTCACTGGTATCAAAGTATTGAAACAATTCAGGCTGTGTCATATCTTGATAAACATCTTCTGTTTGAATATCAAGAATAGAACTATCCGTGTCCATGTACATCAATTTTACACGATCACCATAAAAAGGTTTCAGCACATCATAATACAATGTTAACATATGTAATTTGGACAAATCCAATATCGCAGCCCCTTCATAAATAGGTTTATCAAACTTAATCTTTGTTTTCTTCATGTTGAAAAGTGCCATGTGCTCATCATAAATTCTTCTGTAATTGAAATTGGGCTTTGCAACCAATTTTTTGCTCAGGCTGGGGTCAGTAATTATTTTAACATCGGTATGTTTTCTGACATTTTCAATAGTTTTGCCATACACTGAATTCACCATCAATTTAAACAAGCCCTTATCAAATTGGCTCTTTGCAGATGTTCGAAGCTCTGTGTTTGTATCAATGTATGGTTTCAACCATTCTGAGTGCCTGAACCTTAAGACTTTGCCAACTTTGGTCACTTGAACACCATGTTTCATCAGGAACTGGAGGTTTTTGTAATATGTAACATATCACTGTTTTGGCTCCAGAGTCATCATGAGCTTCTTCTGTTTAGAGCCGGGTGAGCACTGAACCTCGGGAATTGGGGGCAGATCAGAAAATTTTTTGTGCAAATCATCAGAAATTATCAGATCAACCTCTAATAAGAGGCCATATTCACTGTCATCAAAGTCCTGAAGATCCTCAATATTGAAATATTCAACCCATTCAAGCCCTGCATATGGCAATTTTTGCATCATGGCGTGACCATAGAGGCTGTTTGCATCTACATACGTTATATAATTTGATGGCCGTGCTGGATCATAATCAGGCATATATTTGTTATTTGCTCTGGCATATCTCTGGGAACATTGCACCATCCCCCCTCTTATACATTTCTCCATAAACAGATACTTATCTTGATCGTGGATCAGATCCAATTGCATGTTAGTGTTCAAAAACGTTGCAGACCATGCTAGACCCGGAGCACTGAAAAAATATATTGGGTCCAGTTTATAATTTTGCATGGAAGATTTTCTGAATGCCTGCAATATATCAGCTAAGAGGGTGACATCAAGTTTCAAATATGCCTTGTGATAATCACCAAATGTCTTGCATTTTAAATTGTTCCACATCAACTGAGCATGGTGATAATCTTCATCAGTGATTCCAGATCCTCTGATTTTGCTGTAAAACTCTTGTTGTAGTGGCAGAGAACACTCATCAAATTTAGAAAAATCTGTAACATAGTCATATGGATATACACCCTTCCGCCTAATTAATTTCAGGTCCTGATTTGGAAACAATGCACGTGTGATTTTGAATTGATCATCAGATAATTGAGTGGCCAGTGTGGCCAGGCTAGCAGATAAAAATCTGTAAGAATCAAGAAATCTTATGTAAATAGGAACACCACTAACTTTAATTATCTTGCTAATAGATATATATTTTTCATCATTTTCAGCTAAAATATTTAAATTCTGCTTGTCAAACCCCTCGTACCTGATCAGATGATGGAAATCATAATTGGATGCTCCATGGCAAAATATGGGGACAAATCTTGGTCTCTTGATCTTAATATTACAGCTATTACACAGGGCCATTTTGAATTTACCATCTGTATGAGAATGGTGTTTCACCTTGATATTTGTATCTGAAAATTCAGAATCACATACCGGGCATTTTTCTGCATTGTTGAAATCTTCAATCTGTTCCTCTGTTAAAGGCAACATAGGCTTTGATTTTAATAAGATGTTAGATGCTATGTCACGGCACTCATTTTCTATTCTATGTGCAAATATTTTGATGGCATTTGGTCCCATGTATAAGTGTGGCTCACTAGCTACACCATCCTGTACAACTGTATAACAAAAGCTGGAAGGTTCATGTAGCTGGTATGGTGTAATTGAAGATTCTTCATTATCTGGATTGCAGAATGCAAGAGGTTTGAGGTTCGATTCAAAATCACAGACAATATATGCGGGGTGTTCCAACAAGGCTTCAAACTTTTTGAATTTGCAATTTTCACTTGGATTGGGCATCACCATATGAACAGGTTTATGGTTCCCAGAGTATTTCAGATGCTCAATTAACTTGTTTTTGGCAATTTCTGCATTCTCTTCCCGAACCCCTTTTATCATTTTTTGACCATAAAATACAGATAAACATCTTCTGCACAACTTGAATATTGTATGAGTTTTGTCTAGTTGTGTTCTCACCAAAGCTTCAAGATTATGTATCAGAGTGTAATGATATGTGCCATCCCCTTCAATTAAGAGCAGATCAATCGGAATAGCAGATTCATCATCAATTGTACTGATTCTGAGAGGATCTATCAAGCAATTGCCAGTGGAACAAGTAAATACATTAATAGATAATTGTTTGCCATTGATGTGCCTGGCCTTTTTTTCAAATTTATCAATATTCTGAACAAGCATTGGATATTCTAAACCCTCTATTGCATCGTCAAAATCATGTTCATGCTGTTTGTAATAACTTATTCTCTCAGGATGCCTTGAAACTGGAAACAAAGCAGCTAATATACACCACAGAAAACATTTCTGGTCGGTATTTTCAATATTGACCACAGCTCTTCTGTTTTTAATATTGTCAGGTAATGGCAAATATGTAGATCCTTGTAATGGACTGAATTCAGAAATATTAACATATAACTTGTGCGGAGAGCCATATAGGCTCCATCCGGACTCTTTTGCCGCAAATTCAGAGTGTTTGATATTTAATTGATCCATCAAACTGCTTATTATTTTGTCTGAATTTGCATTTGAATATACCGGTACAGTTCTGTTATGTGGGGCTGTGTAAATTTTGTGCCATTTGGTTTCTTATATTGTGTAAACAATTTGAGGGAGAGCTTATAAGAGCCATTTTGTGCATTAAGAATTGCCTGCAGATTAGGATTTACACTGTTCAAAAAATTCTTAATGCCACATCTTGGCTCTGATACAAACCGATAATCTCTTAATTGGCCCTTAAAACTGCTATGGATAGGTGGTGCATAGCGTGGCTGCTTTGCTGCTCTGGCATTAAGAGGTGCTTCGTGCTTTCTTTTCAGACCAGATGTAGATGGTTGTGTTGATGACTGTACAGAGCAAGTATTTTTATGTGTATATGTGAAGTATTGCATGCTGTATTTTCTATTGCATTTGGGGCAAATTTTTGTGGGAGTTCTGTATTTGTCTGGGTTACAAATCTTTTGGTGTCTGGCCCAATTAGAGCTAAATATATTTTTATTGCACTGATTACAATATTTTTGATTCGGCATTTTTGCTGTTGTTTATTATATACAATTTCCTGGGTTTCAATTCAAAACTTTATACTGAATAAAAATATCAACTGGGTTCAGCACTGTACTTTGTGTGTGTGTATATGTGTGTAGGTGTGTATACACTTAATATTTTTGGCTTTGGTATTTATATACAATTTCCTGGGATTCAAATCAAAATTCTATGCTGGATAAAAATATCAACTGGGATCAGCACTGTACTTTGTGTATGTGTATGTATGTATGTGTGTATACACTTAATATTTTTGGCTTTGGTATTTATATAAAATTTCCTGGGTTTTAAATCTAATCTCTATGCTTATTATGACAGGTTGTAAAGCCAATAGCCTACAAGTGGAAAAAGAGAATAAATATTCATTCACACTGACCCAGCACAAATACCTGCACAAACATGCAGGACATGGGACAAATATAAGCTTGACTCTAAATATGAGTGGATTACAACAAATATCAGATTTTATATTGTTCAATATGAATATTTAAACCAAACAGGCCTGTAAGTATGAGAAGCACTGTATCAACACATCTGTTCTCCCCTGCCACTCTCACAATACTGGCTGATGCAATACTCGGGAATTTCTGTAAGTACTGGCGCTGAGGAGAAACATGCAAAACAAAAATCAATACTACCGTCTCGGGAATTATACACACTGACACAGAGGGGGAAACATGCAAACACGGAGCAATTCTAGAGGGGCTCTGCATATTGCATTGTTTTAATTTCCAATTAAACTTAAACCAGAAGTAAATATGTGTGTGTATGTATGGGTTTTTGCTTAATTTCAGGTGTGGCCAAAAATATATCAATTTTTGACAAATTTATGGACGAAAATCTGGCTGATGCAACTTTTGTAAGTATGCGCAAATCAATCTGAGGGAGCTCTTCTTTTCTGAAAAATTCCCGAGGGCATTTTTACAAAAATCTTGGATTAGGCAGGGTTCCAGACTAGAGCAAAAAGCTCATATGGCCATGTTGAGCTTGTTTTAAGTATAGCAAATCTGCTGGAGGGGAGCTCTTCCTTTCGTGGGTTTATAGTACAGTCAATACCACTACTCTCGTGAGTCTTTAACTGATGTAAAGAATAATTATGAGTGTTTTCGTAATCAGTTAGAAACAAAAATTGACGAGGTTGCAAGAAACTGCTCCGACCAAAGTAACAAGTTACAAGAAAGGTTGAATGAACACGTGAAACAGAATGATCTTGAACTTCGAGAAATAAAATCCATTATCGGTACTGACCAATCTAGGTACGAAACTGTAGTTACTAAAATAGGTGAACAGAATGCTAGTATTGTTCAGTCACAAGAAGAATTCTCAGAACTTTCAACGAAGACAGGTCAAAGAATACAGGACTTGAGTCAAAGTGTTCATTTAGTATCAAATAAAATTGCAGGATGTGAAATTACATATAAGGGTTGTGTTCAACAAGTAACAGACATTGCGTCAAAAGTAGAAATAGTAAACAATAAATTTGTTGACTGATTATCAGTTAAGAGATATTTTGAAAGACTTATGAGCATTGCAGGTCATTGCTCAGCAACAAAGTAACAAAAGTCAAGTGCAAAGCACCAGTAAACTTAGTGATTTAAATAAAAGTCCTAGTAGTATTGCTAGTCGTGTACGTTTTTCAAGATCTAGTCAAAATGTTCCAATGTTACATTTAGAAAGAAAACTACTAGTACAAAATCTGATACTTCTAGTTCTGATACTGAAAGCTTAATAGAGTACAAGAAAAAACGATATAGATAGTCATTCTTTAAGTACAAGTGGAAATTGTGTTAACAAAAGAAAATCTAGTTTTAATAAAGATAGAAAAGGTTATGTAGCTAGTGAAACTGAATCTGAATTTAATAGAAGATTCAAGAAAAAGCATTGTATATTGAGATACTCTGATATAGGAAAGTTGCCAAATTTCAATGCCACAAGGACAGATTACTTAGCGTCACAGTTTTTAAAAGAGATTGAAGATAGTTTTGTAATGTCAGACATTCCAATTAAACATTACATGAATTACATACCCATGGTTCTTAAGGGTGTTGCAAAACATTGGTTTGATCAAAACAAAGAGTTGATATATGAATATGAAACTTATAAAGCATTGTTTCTAAATGTGTTTGAAAGTCCATCATGAAAGAGTACTTGTTTAACGAATGTACGTACTATGTAAGAAATTTTCCAAGGAGAGTAAACAAAGTTTGTTAGGTTATTTTTGGTCAAAGATAAATGTGTTAAATGTAGTTCAACCTGAAATGAGTGATCAGTAAAAACTTATTTTTGTTGCTCATCAAATGCCAATGAAAGTGAAAGGCTATACTTAATCAGCCAAATATCTCATTGGGAATTGTAGCTGAATTACTTTCAAGACAAGAAGCTCTTTATAATTCCTATGATGTAGATTCAAAGCCATCCAGTAGGTTTGTTAGGCAAGTAAATGTAAGAACGTTTGATGATAATGTTGAACCGAATACATCCAGAAATGTAAATAATAGTGCAGGAAATGTTGGTAACAACAATCGTGATAGATTTAATTCCTATAGAAGGTATAACAACAATACAGATTATCAATCTGGAAATTATACTGTAAGCAATAGATCTCTGAATAATTTCAATCATTACCAAGGAGGTTACAGAAATGAAAATTACAGTAGATTTAATGATAGAAATAGATATAATCCATATAATACGTTTCATCAGAGGAAGCCTCTGATGCGAACAAGTAGTACGGATACTGAATTTGAAGAAAATACTGGTGTAGTCCATGCAGTGAATTTTCCAAATAGGAATAATTGTAGTGGTGTAAGATAAAATTCTTCATTGAGAATTTTTCCCTCATGAAGTTTAAAATGAATTTTGAGTACAATAGGCGAAGATAATGCTTTTGTGTCATACCAACATAAGATACTAGATTTTGACAGTAGTGATGAAACTTTATTGAAAACCACTAACATAAATTCCGAGTAAAGACCTAAGGTTAATACTTTTGTACATATTTGCCAAGTATATGTTGACTTTTATAATGACTTGATAATATAAAAAGAGAAATTCAGTACAAAAAAACATGAATTTACCTATTAATGTAAGACAAAAAATAAAAGGTACATGCTTTATTAATTGTCAAATTAATGGTTTAGGTTATAAATGCCTCGTAGACTCGGGTAGTGAACTCTCGTTACTCTCTGCAGATAAATGGAAAGAGATTACTCAAGAAGTTACACGACCAATTTTACAACCAGTAACAGACATAATACTTTTAGATTATTCTGGCAAGAAACAACAAAAGGCATTAGGCAAGATCATTGTCAATGTAAGTTTTGATGGAGAAGATATTTTAATAGAATTTGTAGTGGTAAAGAACCTAAATGTTGGAATTTTATTAGGTTTAGACTTCTTATACAATATAGGAGTCCATATTGATTTTTCATGTAATGAATTGTTATTCAAGACGGCTCAAGGTAATAAGTAGATTAAGCTTTTACCATGTGTATCTTGTAACGTGCCCGCAGTTACAATATCTTTTTCATTAAACGCACTGTTTTGGTTTTGTCAGCGAAGATTTGATAACTCCTTTTTTCTGATTGTTGAAATGCTGCATAATCGTTCATTGTCGTGTTATCTTATCTGCTCTCCGTTCCGCCGAGGCTCATTGTTATCTAAAAAGTTTGGTAAATGATTTATATCAGCTGTGTTTCATTAACATGTATATTTTCTGGCGTTTAGGGTTTTTAACAGTAAGGATTTGGGTAATCTAGTTTATCACAGTTTGCAATATGTAAATATATGAGGTTTGCTACGTGTAAATTTGTGACGTAGTTAGGTACATCAGCGCCATCTGCATTACCTATATAAGTAGCTCACACGGCCCGAAAAATCAGTCTCTTTATGGCTCCCTGATGTCAACTGGCAGACATCCAGGAAACGGCCTACTTGCCAGAGAAGCCTAGTAGCAGCATTGGAGGACTTGGTTCCCAGGTTCAAAACCCGGGAAGACCCCGGCCAGGTCCCTTCTTAAAAGATGAAGCCCTTAATGACCCGGTTCCCAGGAGCAATCCTCGGGAAGCCCCCGGCTGGGTCCTTCCAAGGTTTCTGGTTCCCAGGTTCAAATCCCGGGTGGTCCCCGACCAGAGGCCTGTAATAGATGTGGCCCCGTAAAGTTCCGGTTCCCAGGTTCAATACCAGGGTAGTCCCCGGCCGGTTCTTTTCTTTCCTCCCCTCTTTTTGCTTTGTATTTTGTGGTGGAACCGACTCCCAGGTTCAATCCCCGGGAAGTCCCCTGGTCGGTTTCCTTTCCCCTCCGTTTTTTCCTTTCCATAAATAAGCATATGTTCGGAGGGTAGGAGAGGGGGGAAAAGGTTTATTTTTAATTTAACCTAGTTTTATTTAGTTCAGGAACTGACTCCCAGGTTCAAACCCCGGGAAGACCCCGGTCGGTTTCTTTCCTTTCCCGTTTTAGCTTTTAAGCATATGCACATGAAGTTTTGACATTCTATTAACCGGCAAACGTTTCAAGTAAGTCTGGAAACCTAACTGAAATAAACATGTTTTATTTTAATATGAGATTGGCTCATCTAGGTGACTAACTGAGATAAAAAGGTTTATTTAGGATCTAACCCATTAAAAATTATTATAGGAAGATGTATATTGTTGTCACCGGGTTAGTGAAGAGCCCGGATATCACAGAAAGGAAGAAAAGCCCTTTTGTATTTATTTTGTTAAATTTCGAGAATTTGTGTTAAATAAGTAATAAACATCTCTTATCTCTTGTAATTTCCTTTTCTTACTTTGTAACGGGTCACCTGCATCCTGGTCACCTGGTTGGTCCTATACACACACCCCGCAAGCCCTGAGGTATTTTAGAATCTCGTGTTCTCCGACTGTTGTTTAGGCTAGTAATCATGGGTAAACTTTGCAATGCCGCCCACTTTGTGAAAGTGTTAGAGTGATGTAAACGGCTCTGCGCAGCCGGTGAATATCCATAACGTGTGCTAACATAACTGGGGCTGTCCGTTGCAAACGTTTATGGCTCACAACGTGGGGCTGACCGTTGCAATCTGAAGAAGTATATGGTATATTTCAAGAATTTGAATGATGAATTAAATTTTAAAAAATAAAATAAAAATTTATCAGAAATGGTTGCCAATACTACAGATTTGAGAAACAATGTAAATCAGGCAGAAATCTTGTCAGTAGAAGAAAAAGAGCAATTGTTTAATTTGGTTGTAGAGTTTATTTGATGAAAAACCACGTGTGTGTAATGTATATGAACATAACATTGAACTAGATACTCAAGAACCATTAGTAAGGGTAACTATTCCTTACCAATATAGATGTGAGAGAGTATATTGAAAAATTGTTAGAATGGGATTTAATTGAAATTTGTGAATCTCCATATTTAAATCAATTAGTTGTAGTACCTAAATCTTCTGGAGGTATAAGAGTGTGTACAGACTTTAGACTTATAAACTTACATAAAAAAACAGCCAATTGCGTCTAATAAATATTGAACTTGCTTTAAGAGGATTTAAGAATAAACCTTATGTTTCAGTTATAGATATGTCCGCTGAATTTCATCACATACTTCTTACAGAAAAGTCTAGGCCTTACACGGCGTTTGCTTTTGAAGGAAAACAATATCAATTCAAGAGATTGGTTTTTGGTAAATGTAACGGTGTCCAAGCTAAGTGACTCTGTTATCATATATGTAGATGATTTGTGTATACGTAGTGAAAGTTTTGAAAAACATTTGCAAGATTTGAGAGAAGTATTTGAAAAACTTAGGCAGGCTGGAATGACCATAAAGTTGAAAAAGACATTTTTCTGCAAAGAAAAACTATTGTATTATAGGACATATCATAGATAAAGATAGTATCAGTATGAACCCTGATAGAGTTAAGGCAATAGCTGAATTACAAACTCCTAAAGATGTTAAAAGTCTTCAAGAAATTATTGGATGTTTTACTTGGTTAAGGAAGTTTATTCCAGACTTCTCGAATTTATGTTCACCCTTGTCTGTTTTGCTGAAGGATGGGAAAAAATGGCATTAGGGAGACAAAAAACAATCTAGTATCAATTTGTTAAAAGAAGCAATTGTACAGGATGTCAAGCTTTATCATCCAGACTTTGAAAACAGATTTTACATTCAAACCGATTCATCTTCTGTTGGTCTTGGTGGCTACTTATACCAAATTATTAATGGTGAAACACATGTAATATCATACATGAGTAGAACTCTTAAGGATTATGAGTCACGCTATACAATTAGTGAATTAGAATGCCTTAGTATTCTTTTTTGTATCGATAAATGCAAGGAATATCTCCTAGGTAGCAGATTTACTATTGCATGTGATCATTGTTACCTAATCTAGCTTCGACATGCAAAAAATTGGAATTCACGTCTTTTGCGATGGTCTTACAACTCCAAAATTATGATTTTCAAGTGAACTACTGCAGAGGAAAAGATAATTTGTTAGCGGATTTTATTTCTAAAAATTTTCAAGAACAAAGTACTCAATACTTGCATGTAAATGTAGTAGATTTCTTAAGGAGTGATGTTATTAATATACCAAAAGAAGTTGTTGTGGATGAACAAAAGAAAGATTTGATTTTGAAACCAATCATTGATTATTTATCTGGAAACATAACTATAGGTACTTTAGAGCCTAGATCAAGAAACTGGAAAAAGTATTTTAAGTTACAAGATGGAATTTTGTTGTATCGTGATTTTCATTTCATTAATAATTATAAGTTGTGTATACCTATATCTTTAGTTCCAATACTTTTAAGGTCATATCATGACAACATGGGTCATTTTGGAGCAGACAAAATGCCCCGAAGAATGAATAAATTTATTTATTGGTCTGCAATGAGAAAAGATGTGCAGAAATATGTTAAGAATTGTGAGATATCTCAAAGAACCAAAGCTAATAGACATCCATCTAAAAATGTAATTTCATTTCATGATTCTTCTTGTAATGGTGTTATTTTATATTTTGATCTGCAAGGGCCACTTGTCAGAAGTAAGTGTGGCAAGAAATATTTGTTGACAATTCAAGATTTAAAAACAAGATATATTTTTGTTTATCCTATTCGTAATTGTAATACAGATAGTATTTTAAGATGTTTGAAAGAAGGATACATCAAACATATGGGTATTCCAGATGGTATTGTTTCTGATAATGCTACAACATTCCATTCAAAGAAATATGTGGATACATTAAGTTCTCTAGGTATTAAAGTAATGTATACTCCAAATTATGATGCAAGTTCTAATTTAGTAGAAAGAGTACATGCAGAATTGAATAGAATGGTGCGTATCTGTTGTTCAGAAAGTCAAGAAGACTGGCCAAAATATATAGATATTATAGTCCATTTAATAAAGCATAGTATCCATTCCAATTTAGGATATGCACCAGTGGAATTAATGGTCAATCGTAAGTTAGATGCTCCGTGTGGTAAATTATTTTAATATTCCCCAGGCAGAAGAAAAGAATTGGGACGATAAAACTTTTTCAGCCAGTATGCAGGATATAAATAAGAGAAAAATGAGAAACTTGAGACATAATGTAACAAAACAGAAAAAAAGATGAGATCAAAATTCATGATTTGGTATTTATCAAAACACATTATCTCAGTAGTATTGTTGACAAGAGAATTCGAAAATATTGTAATGTATATGAAGATCCTTATTATGTTTTTAAGAAGCTCAGAAAAGGTGTATTTAGTTTAATTGAATTAAGCAAAGGAAAAGTAACAGAAAACCATCATGTAGAAAACTTGAAAAAATGGAATTGTAGTATAGAAGAAAGGAAATTTTATTTGAATGAATTTATGAACAAATATCCTGAAGTGTGAAACCGGATAAGAATTTAAGTTGATTTTTGTTTATTCAAATATTAATTTTGAACTTTGGACTAAACTTGTTATATTTTCTTGCATATTTTGTGTATTGTAATTTTTTTTCCTATGTCAAAAATTATTCTCTCCAGGGAGGGGGAGATATGATCATAAGATGTGCAGTACATATAAATTCCGCCATTGTGTGAGGGCAGCACTGCCAAGTAGCAACAGCTGACCGACGGGGTCTAGTGATTCACGTCAGACACTTGCTGTTCGGACTGTGAGTGGTGCACGATGTTTGTGTGCAATCCGTGTTTCGAAGTGGGCTGGCTGTTGATACTCTTAAAGCTGTAGTATTCGTGTACTATGTTTTCTTTTATTTCCTTTTGTGAAATAAATCTGTTGTTCAGCATATGGGCTTTCTGAGCAGTGTGGTGATAATAAAACCATATTTATACTTTTAAAAATGAAGAATAAAACCCCAATATAAGGAATATACACAAGTTGATTTTCAAAAGGAATCGTCACACTGTTTTCATGATGAAGAGGTTGTGTTGAAAATAGATTGCTTCATTTAAGTAAAATTTATGTAGTACTAACACTGTAATATGGGAACATGCTAGTGTTCTAGGTTACAGTGTAATATGGGAACCAGCTAGTGTTCTAGGTTAATAATACTTTAAGATATTATTTGTTGTCTATAATGTCAGTGTGAAGAAATGGAATATACCATATAGATTTTGTAGCTATGGTGAATATGCCTTTACGAAACATAATGCAAAAAATATAATGAAATTGCAATCTGTCTTTGCAACATTCACAAGGCAGTGCCTCAAAAAAAAAAAAAAAGTTCAATTTTTTTTAGCTATGTACAGTGTAGATTTCTAATGTCCATTGTAACCGGTGGTCTAGTTTAACATGTTGGTCCAGTCGGTAGGATGTCCGACTACCATACAGGACACTTGGTTTTGGTTATCAGGATATGTGATTTTTGGGAGGAAATATTTTGATCTGTCCTAGTACAAGCAGCTATGGCACACATCCACCCTCATATCACTGGGGGTGTAAAGGAAGCTACAGCATGGTTCTGATCACATCTCCATGACCCTTTGCACCAGCATGCCGCTGTAATTAACAGAAAATTACTTTACTTCAGGATAGAAACAAATCAGTGAAGACTGTTGAAGGATGCGGAAAAATTCACACAAATACATATGTATGTATGTGTGAGAGAATTATTATTATGATATATATATACACACACACATATGTGTGTGTATGTGTGTGTGTGTTTATGTTAAAGAGCAGAGTGTAAAATCCTGGGGGATGGGGGAATTTCAACCCAGCAACAATTTTGTCCTACAAAAATTCAGTTGCTATAGGAAATGGTTTGCTAATAAATACCTGATATGCATAAGTATGTGTGTATTATTAGATACATATGTGTACATACACACAAACATACACATCAGGTATTCATAAACTAAGAAACCAGTTCCTTTACCAACTGGATTTTTGTAGGACAAAATTGTTTGTGGGGGGAATTCCTCCTCTGTCTCCAGGATTTCGCGCTTTTTCATATTTTTAATAATAATAATTCCAACAAAATAACCTTTACTGCCAACAGGTTGTTTGGTTGATGGTACCAAGCAATTTGTTCAGATAACTGGACCCAATTAGATACAACAAACAGACGATTTGGTTGGATGAACAAGATTAAGTCAGTCAAATGATTTTGTACCCTGAACCTTCACGTTTTGCTCGCGTATAACAAACAAGGGATTTGGTTGCTGTAACTAGGATTTGTTGCAGCCAACCAAACTTTTTTCTCAGTGTAGGTTGACATATATTTTCCATGGAGAGGCAACGCCCCTGTTGCCCCCCTATCGCTGCGGACTCACATGCAAATTGTTGCGAAATTTTATGACTTAAATGTTGACCAAACATGTACTAGTTTAACATCTCTCGAGGGATATATAGGAATTCTTGCATGCTTGTTACAAATGAATTACCTTTTGGTAACGCAAGACTGTTCACTCTTTTATGGCACATTAGACTTGGCGCAATA
Organism: Lepisma saccharinum; assembly: GCF_977018435.1. NCBI lineage: Eukaryota > Metazoa > Arthropoda > Insecta > Zygentoma > Lepismatidae > Lepisma > Lepisma saccharinum. The sequence goes on along the minus strand of NC_139248.1, from coordinate 30,888,343 downwards.
CTACAGTTAATGTATTAGTAAATTATACTTCATGCCTTTCTCCCAATTGCATAACCAAGTCACAGCCAAGTAATATCAAAATGAGTTGAGATGTCAACATATATTCCCATTAGTTTTGAGTCAATTCAAGGTCTCTTATTGACCGCATTCTCATCCTGATGGTTCATAGGGTTGTGCTGCATAGGAAGATACTTACAGAACTGGGTGCGCCACAATAATATCAAAACTGTATTATCTCGACAGTCCAATCGGTTTTTCTTGCATTTCTCGAAAGGAACAGAGTAAGTAGGTAGTTTGGATAACCGTTTTGTTTCTGCACACGAATATTCTTTGCTGAAAACATGACTAATAATGGAGGTACTAAAGTTCAACAAGTCAGCAGAAATCTGACACATTCAGTGCTATGTCAATTCCGCCGACCTTGGCGGGAAATACGATCTCCCTGTTGACCTTGAATACATCCGTCTGAGAACCCCGTGCCGAGGTGGAAGTGGGAGGGTGTGATTAAGTCTTGACGTTGTTTCTGGTCGTTTAATAACCTGTGTGTATGTGTATGTGTGTGTGGTGTTTGTGTATGTGTGTGTGTGGGTGTGTGTGTGTGTGTGTGTGTGTAGAATATTCGCGGACATACAACGTGAATGCAAGAAGCACGAGGACATGAAGAAAACTCATTTTAAGGTGGTGGCGAAGTTATTGTATCCCGAAAGCCTATCGGCTAAGGTTGATGCTATGTAATCAATGGTGTGGAGTGTTCGATCCGTGGTAGGGTTAGTATCGTATTGTAAGTGTAAGCGTTGTACCGGTTAGTCCGGGTGAGCACAATGTGCACGAGAAGCAAGTAAGGTGGCCGGCCGTGTTTTGAAAAGCGATTTGGTCAGCCTAATAGGTAATCTTATTTCCTCGTATTGAAAAGGTCGCGGGTTCGATTCCCTACGTAGTGAAATGGATCAATTCTTATTGTTCCTATTGTAGGTCCCAGTTAGCCAATCTGTAAATAAATAGCATTAAATGACAAAGAAAATTGACTCGGTGTTTCTCGTACGGCGGCGCGATATATAACATTATAAAATTTATTTGGCTAAAGCCGATGTTTTAATCAAGAGGTCAAGGGTTCGATTCCTAATGCAGACAAATTTCATAATGAAATCGATTTTTTTAAAAACAATAAAACTACGTTACCAGTGCCGGTTAGCACGAAGAGCGGACTTTGGTAATTTGTAATCAAGGGCTCGAGTGCTCGGTTCCCACTGAGACTAAGTTTCGCCATGGTTGGTGCTCTTAACGCAGTCTCTATTAGTCTTAATGCACAAGGTGTGAGTCTTTGTTTTAAGTCCACTTTATGCAATATTAGGGTAATCGGGACTGGTCCGACAATTTAAAATGAGATCGGAGCCACTATGTGCCTCCGTCGAGCATCGAATCTGGAACACTTTGATTACAATGCAACTATTCCATCTTGGGGGAAGTGCATGAATGGGAAGTAAAGTAAACAAAGATGGCGTCCGATCCCTTGTTTTTGCAAATCAGGCACAGTACCGATTAGTCTTATTGCATAAAGAGCAGGCAAAACAAGCTAAATGGCCACTGTCATTTTATAATCAAATGTGGAGTGGGGGCTCCAAGGTTTGATTCCTAATGGAGGCAAATGTCTCTGGTTTTACTCCTTTGTAAAATTATATATTTACGTCTCTATTAGTATTAATGCATAAAGGGAAACCACACACAAAACAAGAAAGATGGCGATAGATGTTTAAGAAAGAATTGAGTTAGTTTTCACTTAGAGAAATACAAATTTACAAAAAATAAAGAAAACAAAAGAATGGCTGATAGGAATAGAATGAAAATAAAGATACTTGGCATTGTATGTCCAGCACCGTACAGGAAAGCTCTATGCTTTATCTCTGACGAGTCAAAAATACAAAAATACACACCTTTACACTACATAATTATTATTGGTGTTACAATGAACCGTTTGTCAACATTTTAATACAAATTCTATTTTGTTTGCTTGTTTACTCGCACACATAACGAATTGTGTCACTGTCAGAGCCACTGTCTGTTGCAACTACTGAATTAAAACCACAAACATATTCTTTCAAAATGCAAATATTTATTTGGAAAGTTATTTCCCGTTGATGTTTTGCAGAGACAAGGGGTCAGGTTTTCTACTCATTATAACTTTGGTTTGGTTTGATTTGGTGTTTTAAGTCCACTTTATGCACAGTAAGGCTAATCGGGACTGGACCTATAGTTTAAAGTGGGATCCGAACCACTTGTGCCTCCACCGGGTATCGAACCCGGGACCCCTACTCATTATAACTGAAAACGATCTTGTGATTATATATATTATTACACATTCCATGAAGATAAAATCCTAAACCAGTAATACAATTCACAATTTAACAAACATCGCAAGTAGAAATAAAATTCGAATGTTGAAACAGCTTGAAACACTGAAGAGATTCTCGTGTGTAGGGAATTGCCGTCGCATTTGAATGCAAAGATGTGGATTTCTCACAATATTAGGCAAAAATTCCTTGCACCATACCAGACGATTGTTTAAAAATCTTCTAGATTGTCGCAAACACTAAAGGACCATCCTACCTAGCTGAGCTTATTTAATGGCTGCTATTCTTCAGTACATCACAAGATCTATACAGGAGTTGTGCGCTATTTACTACACACGGCGCCACCCAATACTTAGCAGCTTCCTCCAATCTTGCTGCTGTTTGTGTGTGACTTCTTCCAGTTAGCCAACACGTCTTCCAGAGAGAAGGTTGCCCTGCCCAGGTGCCTCTACCTCAGAAGGTTTATTCTGACCTTGGCAACCATCACGTGAGTGCTTTCACCTACTTAGAGGAGCTCTGGAGAGAGGGGAATTTGAACACTCGTTTGCCACGTTCGCAGCGGAGGGGGAGGGAGAAGCTGTAACAGATGGAATGAGGAAAAGAAAATGCTCTCCAAGAGCTTTAATATTATTTATTTTCCCTTTCAATGGACTCGTGCAGTAGCATGGCTAGTCACCATGTTTGCACGAAACGTACGTCTGAGTTCGCCCGCAGAAGAAATACCTTTCAATGTTCAAGGGGGCGGTATTGCGTGCAGGTTGAAAAGCGACTGCAGTTACCATGCTATGGAACTGCGTGTACTTCTTTGCTCCGACCACTCGCTTTCCCCCCTTTTCAAACCTTATCCGCAGCCTTGCTCCAGAGATTCACGAGATATAGTACATATTTCATTCATTTTATTTCGCGTTTCTGCCGCTTATCTGTAATTGCGAAGGTGGTGATAAATGGTGATAAGATGGAATAGATATGGGAACAATCGCAAACGCATATCGGCAACACACAAATGTCGCAGTGGTTCCCAAAGTGTGCGCCGCGGCGTTCTGGGGTGCCGAACCTGGCTTACAGTGGCGCGGCAAAATGTTTCAATTCTTACACTTTATGACACTTAAGTGTTACTTGTCAGTCTATACATGGTTTTGAGGCTCACTTGTCCCACTATTACAATTGTAAATTCAATCAATGATATGGTTTTTCCAAATATGTGCGTATGTAGCACTTTTTACACGTAAAATAATTCTGAATTTCAAATATGTGCTTTTATAACTTAAGGTAAGCAACTTAACCACACTAACGGAGCTTTACAAATCTTAGCCAGACCTACATTCTGACTTAGGCATCGCGAAAAAATCTTGAAACATCAAGGGTGCCGTGAAACGAAATAGTTTTGGAACCCTTTCCTTAGAGGATTATAGTGGGCGTGTGTCCGGACGCCACAAATTCATTTGTCTGTAAAATGCAGTTCAGTGTGTACTACTTGATTTTGGCATTTGGGTGTCTTGAGAACGGGTTACGCCTTACACCCCCAAGACTCCTTACAGATCAGATCCTTCCGCCACTTACACTTACGTGGTTGCCAAATCGAGTCCTTTCACTACAACAATTCCCCAGAAACCACAAAGAGTTAACAGAAAGCGCTTCTGTTGTAGAAGGGCAATGTTGTAGGTCAGGATCTGATACACTTTTTTATATTGTAACATTCTCTGCCACTGGCCATGTTTTTTGTCTTCAACATCCAGATTTTACATATTAATCATGAAAGTATTGAAATACACATGGAAGATTTTAAGATGTCACCACATGGGTGGTTCCAAGCTCTCGATTCTATCCTCAGTGGGTGTGTAATATTTGTTCTTGATTCAAAATCAAATTATGTTCCAAATATGTTTATTCCATTTATATTAATATCTTGTCTCTTCTAGCCCATTGCTTCGAACTAAAAATGAAGAAAATTCTACACCTGGTGATGTTTCTGTGGTTCAACGTCATTTCGTTCTGTGTTACTATATCACCAGCACCGACAACAATAGTCCCTGACAATACTGTTCACCTGGTAGAAACGATTTTGAGGAAATATTTCCACACTGCGCGAACATTAGTTGTTCATTATGACTTAGAATCAACTGAGTTTGCAGATCTAATTTGCAAAAAATATACAAGCCCCTTAACATTAATTAAACCTATGAAGTTAAGAAATTGGTGGACAAGTTTTGACTTTGAATGGTTTTCGAGGAGGAGAGAAATCTACTACCTGTTTCTTGTCAGAAATATATCCACGATAATTCATCCGTTCAAATATCACTGGCATTTTAAGATATGGAGACGGAGTGCAAAACACTTCTTCCTTCTTACTGGGAATAATACATTAGAATCGATTAACGGTTTGATTTTGGTAGCACAGAGTAATCTTATGCTGAATATTGTAATTGCTTCTCCATCAAAAGAAAACGAGACTGAGATGGTACCTGGTGGAGATGATTCTCTTGTCCTGTACTCTTACTTCCCTTTCACCGAGTCCCAATGCAGAAAGGCTGAGGGAGCAGAAGTATTGGATATCTGGAGTAATGGGAGATTCCTTACAGGAAGAGATTTGTATCCAGACAAGGTGGAAAATATGCACAAGTGCCCAATTAAGCTAAAAGCGATTACTTACGAGTTATACTTTACTCCGAAGAGCAATTCTGAAAGCAATGGCACTTATTCAGGTTTACATGGTGGCTTTGTTACGACAGCGATGGAAAAAGTTAACTTCACTTTGGAAACAAACAACATATACAACGAAATTTATTCGAACGGAATTATTTTTGAAAATGGAACTGTCACAGGAGACATTGCAGAAATTCGGAATGGAGTCGTAGATGGAAACATAAAGTTCATTGGCAGTTCTCCTTATGGCAACATCTGGTGTGAAGAGTTGCAGATTCAGCAGTTCATAGAATACACATGGGTAGTTCCAAAATCTCGACTCTATCCTCAGTGGATGAGTTTGTACTTTGCATTCCAACCACCTCTATGGATCCTTACGCTTCTGGTTTCACTGAGCCTGCTCATCTGGATGAAAGCAGCCGTTTCTTTGCTGCGTCGGTGGGGAAGGAGCACATATCGGTTCCCTCTGCTTTCAGGTCTCTCTGCTTCAGTAGTCGGGTCTGTCCACGTTCCTCCCCCTCCTGCAGGTCCTCTCAGATTTATCTTTGTACAGTGGATATTTTCTACTGTGATACTCGCTACTCTTTACCAATCTTCATTGTTTGGTTTCATTACAAATCCTAAAGTTACGCCTCAGATAAACACCATAGAAGATATTCTGAATATGAGACTATCTGTGGGAGGCGATAAGACAGGTAAACATGGTATAGGAACACTGAATGAGTCAATATACATGGAGATCTACGCAAACTGGGTCCTAGAGGATGACAACTTAAAAAGTTACAGAAGAGTTGTGAATGAAGGCGATTATTCATTTCTTACGTCCAACTTGTTTCCAGAGGTTCTCGCATATCGTTATCTGCTATTCAATAGTTACGGGAAACCTTTATTCCACGTAACATCCAGCAGATTGTTGAGCGCTCCTCAGGTGTTCCTCTTGCAGAGAGGTTCACCTTTTCGGGACAAACTTCAGCACATAATCACCAGCTGCGTTGAAGCGGGTCTACCTCCAAAGTGGAAGAAGGACGCTGCTGAGAGGATGATCCTTGATGCTATGAAGAGAATGAAGTTTCAGGAGAAGCCAGATGTCATTGTGATTCCTCTGGAGAATCTAATGGGAGCCTTCGCCCTACTCATATTGGGTCTAATTATCAGCACAGCAGTTTTTGCATTGGAAAACACACACAGGCATTTCACTAAATGGGTGAATTCGTTTTGGTTATTTTTAGCGTCAACGAAATGTGTAAGAAATTAGCATTGAAGAAGTAGAATGGTGGAGCGGTATTCACATGTATAGGACTATGTGCACTACGTCGTCATAACATAACATTTCATCGTTTTGTTGACTTTGATTTTGCTTATAGTCGTATTTCTTAAAATTTTGTTTGAAGTCTACTTTATCCACAGATATGCTAATCGAGATTTATATTTAACCCTGGAACACTTGATTACAAACCGTTGATCCTACCGTTACGACATCCAGGAAGTCCTGAATATTTGTTTTGTACTATACCTTAGAGATAATGCCCTTGGTTGCAAGTGCAAATTAAGTCATGCCTTTTAATTCTGATAGTCATCTGTTATTTCGAGAAGCAGCACATAGTCAGTATGGCTTAACTTTTGCAACTTGTAATTCTACAGTTGTCATTAGATCGACTAGCTCTTCATCTGGACGGCTAGAGTATGCAAAACTTACATTTCTGCAGCCGTCTTGATTTGAGCAAGAAAAAGATGCAAGACTTTTGGAGTTAATTCTGACTAAATAAACTCACTAATCGATTGTTGTCTTGTACAAAAGAGACTTGCCTTGTGGAATAAGGCAGACAAAGTCGTATGTCCGTAGGACATAACATTTCTTGGGGAATTTCTTGAACACTGTTTTATATTTTTGCCTAATTGTTAATATTAATGTACTTGAATGCCAGATCATATCTGTGGAATTTTCTTATATTAATTAAAAATACGAATTATAATCGCTGGTGTGGAACAAGACATGGAAGTTAAGTGAAATATTGTCAAGTGAATTCCCTTTTTACCTGAGAGGGGTCATTCTCTAGTATGAAGAAATTCTTAACTGAAGACTCGTGGTACAGAAATTATTCTAAATATTTAGTCCTAAAAAACACGTCTTCGTTCTCCTTCTTCCATGATACTTCGATGGCTTCCACGAAAGAACTGAATTCAATAAGGTTCTAAAGACACAAATTGTTATGATTGGACATGTGATCCTAGCAGTCATATAAATTATCCAGACCAGCAGTTTTCCTCCGTTTGTGAGCGGAATGTAAAGGGTGAAGTCGTCTTAATGCACCCAAATGTAAAACTTTCTTGGTGCTAATACAGGCAGAATTTTTGTTTTTCCTCACAAACAAAAATACCAATTTATAATAGCTTTGAAAGAATTAATAATATAAACATAATATTTTCTGAAAATTATATTTGAGGTGCATTGTCTACTTTAATGCCTTTCCATCAAAATGAAGAGGACACTACAGAACACCATTACTTTTAACTGTTGTTATATTTCCTACCAAATGTTTTCTATCCTTCTTACACTGCTTTTGCCACCAAAAATGTACAGCGTGTTCCACAATTATCTTTGCAACTTACAAGGAAAATGAAACCGAAACCGCATAGGATAAATAACTATTGTTGGCTATTGAAATGCAAGTTCCAATATCAGTTGTTGTACTAATCAAAGTCCCACATGAACACCATGCGACCGGTCATATTCTATACATCATGTCCTCTGGACAGTGCTGAATATGAAGAAGAAAGAATTGGAACATTCCATTCATCTCCGAAGAAAGGTTTCATCAAGGAACTCTGGAGCACAAAGTGCCTAGTATAGTGAGGGTTCACCATTACATCTACAAAATATAAATAAGTAATTTAAAAAAAAAATAATTAAATACCATTACATTTAAAAAATATAAATAAGTAATAAAAATAATAATTAAATAAAAGATTTTGTGTTCTCCTAATTGGAATATCAATGATGATATCCAAATCCTCTGTTTCTTGAATCATTTTGTTTCTTTCCTGTGATTCACTATCTCCGAAGACACGGGTGGATGGTGAATATATTATTTACAGAAGAAACTCAGGTGCTATTTCCGGGATTAAAACACATGCATTTCAAATTAGTACATATTTGGATCTACATCGCAAGCCCGTCTGGTGTAAGCGGCCTTTTTTCCCTCTAGAACTTTAAACAAGAGAGGCCCCCACATTGCAATGTGGGGGCCTCTCTTGTTTAAAGTTCTAGAGGGAAAAAAGGCCGCTTACACCAGACGGGCTTGCGATGTAGATCCAAATATGTACTAATTTGAAATGCATGTGTTTTAATCCCGGAAATAGCACCTGAGTTTCTTCTGTAAATAATATATTCACCATCCACCCGTGTCTTCGGAGATAGTGAATCACAGGAAAGAAACAAAATGATTCAAGAAACAGAGGATTTGGATATCATCATTGATTGAGATATATATCGTAACTTCAAATAATTAGCATAGAAACATTTTATTATGTTCGTGCCAATGGAGAGTTGTTTTTTAAGATGTATCCACTTTCCTGTTATGAATTGAACCTTGAACTCTTGAAATAAGGGAGCAAGTTGAAGGGTGCAAGTTGACAGAAATAGACACACGTACACAATCTCACACACACATGCACACAGAGAACATACGAAGTGCTCATACTCGTATGAGTGTCAAGTAAAGTTTCGAGTTCACACAGCGTTCCGTTTCAACCACACCCTTAACAGAGATTGCACTGCAAGAGAAATGTGTACTTTAAAAACGAAATCTTATGGTAGCATTATGAAAATACCTAAAGTAATGCCAACTTTACAATGGACATTTTTGTTGAACAAACTTGACAACTTTCAGGTGCTTAGCGTTATTACACATTTCCTTCAATTATTGGAAGAATTATCTGGGGAAAATGCAGATCGTATAACCAGACTTAATAATTACAAACTGTTCTTGCATTATTTTGAAATTATATTGAAAACAAGAGGGTCATACATCTTATAGCTTCCACTGAATTAAACTATGTAACTTGAAGTTGATGGAAGTGGTATTTGCATATTTTATATGATGTTGGTGGTAACAGTAAATGTTCTGTATCAAGACTGCCATATTATTTCATTCTTAAAGAGATAACTCATCCCAAAACTATTAAAAATTCAATGCTAAAAAAAACTTTAATGGTCTCCTGCTTGACAAACCACAAATATTTGATAACGTAGATGTATCTATCAAATAGCACGGCCTTGAAATTAGGTGGGTGGCAGAAGTTATCGCTCTTGCCACGTCCGAGCTCAAAACCTTGTGTTCGGAGGTTTAAGAGAATGAAAGATCTTGTTGGTCTTTGTTGTCCATGTGATACTCGAAAGGTCAGGGAAGACACAAAAGTGCCCCGGAGAGAGGTCGGTCTGACGCTCGAACTAGGCTACGCAGCCCGGATGACGTTGCCACACAGTGCGCGGGAAACAGCGACTTTTGTTCCGCTCTCGCTTCGCTTTTCCTACATGTGGCACCAGCGCAATTCTGCCCAGCCACCTATTTTCATGGCCTTGCGTTTAATGCTACAGCCATCGAGGGATTTAGCGAGGGAGGTACAGGGGCCATACTCCTTCTATTTAAGGGCATCCCTGATGGAGCAGTAATGAAGGTGTCCCGAATTCGATACCCGGTGGAGGCACATAGTGGTTCGGATCCCACTTTAAACTCTAGGTCCAGTCCCGATTAACCTTTCTGTGCATAAAGTGGACTTAAAACACCAAATCAATCAATCAATCAATCCTTCTATTTAAAAGGGTCCTGGGTTCGTTTCCAAGTTGAGGAACTGCGTACAGTGTTTCGGATACCACTTGGATGTTTCAGTCACGATTAGTTTATCGCACCTCAAATCTGACTGAAACAAACCCTCGTAACTATCGTTATGTGAATGTGATATACAGTATATTTGAGCCTATCTTTATTATCTGGGAATATCTGCATATTATATTATTATTGATAATTCGCTTATGTTTATGGACGTCGCCAGATACTTTAATGTTGTTGTGGTCAAATCTTCGTTATATATTAAAGTAGAAATAATAATAATGAGTATTATGAACTAAAAAAATTAATTATTATTACTATTATTATATTCTTCGGGAGACTTTCCTATTATATCTTACAGCGACCATCCAGCACAACTGTTTGTCATTATTTTTGTAAACATTTCATACAGTTAGTACTGGAATGTATAGGTGGGTTTCATGTGATGTCAGCATGCGTACAGTCGCCATGTTTGCGGACAATTTTATTTGTCGTATGCATGGAAATATCAATTACGTAGTATTCGTATTCGTATTCGTTACATCTGCATCAACTCCACGTTTGTTATAAGTCAAGAATATATGTGTTAGTATCTTCCTGTCGCCCTTTTGAATTCCATACACTTACAAGACTTGGCCTCAATCATGGCTGCTCGAAGCGGCAATACAACAGTTTGTAACGTAGGTGAAACACGCCTATAATTATTACATTTATTGTTAACGTTTGAGAAAAGTCTTCGAAAATATTGGGTCAATTTTAGTAACAATGTTTATGGACGTCCAACATAAAAAAAAAAATATCTGAGCCTTTCCTCCACGTTACAATTTTTCAAGTTAACAATTTCATTGTCGTGAAGTAACTGTTAAAACGCCTCTTCATAACTTCCCTTTTGTTGAAAATAACTGTTACAGTTACTTTTAGAAGTAGCTAGTATAGCTGCAACTCTAATGCCTCAAAAATGTACATGTTACTTGTCACTCTGTTACTTGTTACTTGTTACTAGTTACTTCCAAATACTACAATGCAACACGTAGACACAATAACCCAAAAGAGAAAATGTCAAGTGATACTTGGTATTTACTTCCTGCGCATTGCTTTGTGCAAATGTCAAAAATGCATCAGCCGGATCAGTGTGGAATTAAACGTTTGGTGCTAGTAAAAAATCTTTGGAAGAAAACAAGAAATGTATACATTCAAAGTTTAATCTCTATGTGTGTGTGTGTGTGTGTGTGTGTGTGAATTTAGTTTTAAAAGTAAAATTTACATGAATTTGTGCTGCCATAAAGGAAATAAATATTTACATATTGATTTTGATATTTATATATACATATTTTAAAATATGGAAATTTTCAATAAAGTTCTAACAATTTTTTCAAAATATGTGCGTAATTCAGAAGCACATAAATTCCTGATTCCATCACTTTGCAGTAATTTTAAACAGTTTTTATTTCTTAATGGAGTGGTTTTCATTCTTTTGGATAGGGGAATAATGCATACAAAAGAGAGTTCTTGCAATCTGCTACTAAATAGTGATTCTTTGATCGGAAACACCCTGCGCGTGATAAATTATCTGAAGATAGCTACAAGAGGTACAGCTGTATTTAAAGAATTTATGGGATACTGTACAGTCTCCCAAAACAATATACCCCCGTGCCCCCTTCCTACGCAAATGTATACCTAGGTACATTACAGACTAAATATTATATTTAATAGGTAATACCTCAATATATAAAATAATACGTAAGATACCATTACAGATTTTTGGAAGGTATGTAAAATAATATTAGCTTACTTAATGTGCCTAGAAAATAATGCCATGCAATCTTATGTCGATTTGACTTTGAATTTATATCCACCTATGACTGTCTAACAATTCATATAATCCGCCTCTTCCCATATGCAGTGCTAGATGAGACCATACAGCAACGCGGTAAGTGATAACATTGCTATTCTCTTTGCCTCTAAATTAAATTCACTCCCTTTTCTCAATACCGATGCTCCCCCCACCCAAAATATCTGAAATAATCTTCAGTATAAAGATCTATAATTATTCCGAAACTATCAGAGCATTAATTCAGTCAAAACTGAAGTGGGTGGATTTTATTATCCCTCTCCCTAAGCAGGTGCAACTAGGTAAGAAAGTACAAAACATATCGAACAAATGCCATATGCATCCAAACATCCACTTTAGTCATTTATGCGTTTGGTATTACATTTGTAAAGTAGTAGGCGTGAATGCTATGCGTCATATAACATAATTTTTGAAAAGGGATTCTGCTCGTTTTTAAACGAAAATTCGTAAATTGATAGATTCCAATCATTCTTAGAATTTACATCGTATTTTTTTTTAGTTTTTTTTTATAACAGTAGTCTGGATACTAGTGTCTGAATTGATTTGCAATATGTGACTATTGGATAAACAGCTAGCAACCATATACTTAACTGTTAGATGTACGATTGAAACCTATAAAAATTATATTTATTCTATTGATAGTGATGTTACTGAAAGGATGCAGAACGCCCATGGTTCTACATTGACATGCTTTACAGTTATTTGGCGGATCTGATGACTTAGCGAACTCCACGTGCCGGAATAAATCAAAGTGATGCAAAATGTGAGAAAGAAACGAGGGTATTTCTAAAGATTTCTGTTGTGTGACAGAATATTCGGTGTTAGCGTTTGTTTCAATTAGTGTTTCATTACCAATTAAAACTGAATCTAGGTAAAAATGGCAACGAAAGGGGTTGTTGTGGAAATAATGCAATGTTTTACTGACGTTACGAAAAACTAGGGATTTTTGGGAGAAAAAGGGATAAATTTAGAAATTCCCTCTGTGAGCTAATTATAATATAATACAATAACCGATACATTTAAGTTTCATTATCGGGATTTCCGTGTAGAAGATGAAACTGTGGAATTCATAAATTCTGTGTTATGAAATTGTATTGAGCAATATTCAAATATTAAGACCAATTAAATAATAATTTGTGTTCTTTACTTTATCACCCACTTTCTAAAATGACTACTTTCAAAGAGGTTTACGTGCTACTCGATCGATATCAAAATAATTCGGATAAATATTTCAACATGAAAATGTCATATATGAAAAACAGCAATACCCGATTGTTTGTTGCAAGTTTGTAATTTCTCATAAACAAATCGTTTCAGTTGATCACGTACTTATAAAATGCTGGTCGATATGAAATGCAAAAGAAATCTAGAAGTGTACGATATGATGTAGAAAGTTTCACTTTGTTCTACACTACCTATACTTTAAATACACTTTTCCATCAGATAAGTACTACACTGCTCAAAAGAATTAGGGGATAATGTGAGTTTAGACTTTGCATGGACAGCCAGACGATAGATAGGTATGAAAACCAAGAATGCCAGTCAATGGGGGTCTAACACATGCCAAACAGGCAAGGCAAAGGCCACTTGTGGAACATGAAGGCAAAATTAGTGGTCCACAGCAACATGTTACATGGGAGTCACCAACGATGGACTCTGAGAGAGCAATGCCGCCGCATGGAAATGGACCTCTAATATGGTGTGTGGTGTCCAGCAACCACTAAAACCGTTGCGCATCGCTGTGGCATAGAGAGAATCAGGTTATCCAACAGGTCTTGGGGGATTCTGTGCCACTTCTCGATGAGGACCTGTTCAAGCTCCTGAGAAGTCCGGGGAGGTGTTTGCAGACTTGCAATACGTTGCCCTAGTGAGTCCCACGCATGCTCGATAGGATTCAGGTCGGACGAGTACGCTGGCCAGTCCATCCGCTCGATACCTTCCTCGTCAAGCATGGTGTCCACCAGCTGTGCCCGATGAGGTCGAGCATTATCGTCCATAAAAAGGAATGTGTCCCCTACCGCTGCAGCGTAAGGTACAACTATGGGTCGCAAGATCTCATCACGGTATCGCACTGTTGTCAGCGATGCATTCCGGACACTGTAGAGGTCTGCACGAAGACCGATACTGATGCTAGCCCACACAAGAACTCCACCACCACCAAACGCATGTCGTTCTAGCACAAATTGTGGATTGTTTCGTGTTCCTCTTTCCCGCCACACAAACAGTCGTCAATTATCGGGATACGTGCTGAACCGAGACTCGTCAGTGAAAAAAAAACGATCGCCATTGTTCATGGCTCCACGCACGATGTTCTTTCTTCAACTCACTCTCTGCGGGCTATCCGGTGACGTGCAGTGAAGGGTACACACACCATCGGTCGACGGGCATACAGGCCTACCTGATGAAGGCGATTCCGTATTGTCTGCGCCGATACGCGTCTTCCTGTAGCCACGGTGAACTCACGTTGCAGTTCGCTAACATTCATTCGGCGGTTTCGATGGGCTAGTAATGCCAAATACCGGTCATCTTGTGGGGTTGTTGATGTTGACAGACCCTGACCACGTCGTCTTCGTACCGTTCCGGTATCCTGGAAACGCCTCCACAGTCTGCAGATGACACATTGCGACACTCCACACACTGCTGCCACAACATGGTGTGTTTGACCACCTTCCAGTCGTCCAATTGCTCTCCAAGCAGTGGACTCGCATAATTCGCTTTGCGGAGGCATCACGTAATCACCCTACAGCAGCACTGCCTTGTTCCAAGTGAACAGGATGACACAGAGAGGGCAGTACTTCTGTCCATTCCGCCCTCTACGCTCAGGTCATGTGATGTGGAACGTCGGTAGCCCCCTGGTGCATATTCTTTTCAACCAACTTTTGTGATTACATAACACTACGATACGTACGTTGACCCACAGAGTAACGATTTGTGATTGTTAGTGGCGAATTCCGTCAATATCACATTATCCCCTAATTCTCTTGAGTAGTGTACAAAAGATTTATTGAAACTTCCAAAATTATTCCTGTAGTCTTCATTGAAGTTTGATTTCAAGTAACAAATATTAATTTGAGAGCTTCCATATCGATATATATATATATTTTTTTGAAGTTTTGACTAAATCATTCTGTTTGTTTCATTGTCCTTTGTATTATACTAGCTGATTACCCGGCGTTGCCCGGGTGTATGATGAATTCTAACTATAGCGTAAAATGTACCTAATTTTTTTTACAGATATTTAAAAGTATAATTACAGTCAACAAATCATAAACTAATATATTTTACAAATTCACTATAATGTATATTAACAACAACAATTTAAGAACAAAATTTTTAGTTTCACCTCGAAGAGCAAGAATAAATATATTAAACTGCATTGGAAGTGTCACTATTCATACGTATTAGCGACCTCGAAAACAAACTATGGATTCCACACGAATATCGGTCGTTTCACATGTCACCCCCACCCCTAGAGGTGGCAGAGGTGTCTTGGAGTTGAACGGCATTGGGAGTGTTCCTATTCATCTTATCGACCCCGAAAAATAAAGATTCCACACTAATGTCGGTAATTTTACATGTCACGTCCTTCCCACCCCCACCCCTAAGGATGCTAGGGGTGTATTTGAGTTGAGCGGTATTGGGAGAGTCACAATTCATTTTAGCGACTCCGAAAACTGTGGATCCTACACAAATATCAGTGGTTTTCGATTATTTATACATGTCACTCCCTTCCCACCCCCAACCCCTAAGGGTGCCAGAGGTGTCTTGGAGTTGAACGGTATTGGAAGTCTCACTATTCATCGTAGCGACCCCGGAAACTATGGATTCTACACTAATATCGGTCGTTATACATGTCACCCCCTTCACACCCTAACCCCTACGGATGCCAGGGGTGAACGGAATTGGGAGAGTCACTATTCATCATATCGACCCCGAAAACTATGGATTCCACACTAATGTCGCTAGTTTTACTTGTCACTTCCTTCCCACCCCCACCCCTAGGGGTGCCAGAGATGTCCTGGAGATGAACGGCATTGGGAGTGTCACCATTCATCTTAGCGACCCCGAAAAGTTTGGATTCCACACTAATACCGGTCGTTTTACATGTCACCCCCTTCCAACCCGACCCCGAGGGATGCCAGGGGTTTCTTGGAGTTGAACGACATTGGGAATGTAACTATTCATCTTAGCGAGCCCGAGAACTATTGATTAAAAACTAAAATCGATCGTAGTGTTGCCAGGGGTGTCTTGGATTTGAACGGGATTGGGAGTGTCAATATTCATGTTAGCGGCCCGAAAACTATGGATTCCACAACTAATATCGGTAGTTTTCGAATATTTTTACATGTCACTCCCTTACACCACCACCCCCCCCGGGGGTGCCAGGGGTGTCTTACCCCCACAGTATTTCTTTCCAGGTTGCAAGTGATACGCGTATAAAGTTTGGTTGAAATCGCTCCAGGCGTTTGAGAGTTATGCCGGAACAAACATACACACACACATCAATTTTTATATAGGGTGTCATTTTAATGGCGTCCACGGACCACGGAAACGTAAGGAGGACATCAAGACAAACAACTTTTCTTTGAAACATTTTTCTCTTTGTTGAGTAGATTAGACTCTACAACTGTTCAAAAAAGACCGTTTTGCCACCTGGATGCTGGCAACCCAACACGACATTTGATCGTATCTGTGACGTTATATCCTGCAGCGAAACCGCGCACGGCAGGGTTGCAAGAAACACACAAATTTTGTGAAAAAAATATAACCTACCAACCACATTATTAGTTTTAAAACGAAGCGAGAAACGCGTCAAGTAGACCGAACATCATACCCTACCAGCCAGAAGATCAGCAGTCATCTCAGGGGAGGGGGGAAGTGAACCAACGATATGAGAAATGGTAAAAAAGTTATTAAAAATGAAGTGTCAATATCGGATTTTGTCTCAGCCTACATGTAAAATATCAACAACAATAAATGTTATTGGATCTAAAGCTTACGTGTGGCTGTTTAAGCCCGGCTACATGTCAATAATATTTACAAATCTTGTTGCAAGGTTGATATGTGCAGGTTTGTGCCCATATGCCTTTGTGGTATTTTTGTGCTGATAATGGAAGTATCCGAGTTTCACGTTATTACATTTCAGCTAAAACACGTACAACTACAGTAACAATCTAATGATGAATTAGTAGCGAATACAGAGCACTGTTCACAGATAAACACAGTCGTCGGAGAGCTTGTTTTACTGCTACTTATATCCCTGTATTTTCAACCATTTTTGCTACTTGCCTCATAATGCCCTGAATATACGATATATTGTGTGTTGCTTACCTTTTGAATTTTGAGTTCCTCCATTTCTATTTTGTCATGTGTTCAGTGTGTCACAAACACCTAGTATCAGAAGGACGAAGTGGATAGACCAAATAGTAGATGCCAACTTGGTAACTAGATTTGTAAATACTTGACATGTAAGCTGAGACAGAATTCGATATGACAACTTCCACTTGAATTATATTTTCTTTCTACCATTTTTCGTATCGTTTGTTTACTTCCTGTTAGGGTACAGAATGTGTTTGCTCGTTTTGGTTTACGGTACATAATGTGGCTGAGTGTAGCTATGTCATTTTTCACAGAATATGTGTGTGCCTGGCAACCCTGGAACGCATTGCTTCACGACGGAATATGCCGTCACAGATGCAATCAAAGGTTGTGTGTGGTTTCCAGCATTCAGGCGGCTAAACGGTCTTTTTTTAACGACTGTAGCGCCGAAATGATGCACGTACGAGAAAAATGTTACTGAGAAAAGTTGTTTGTTTTGATGTCCTCTATACGAATCTGTAGCCCGTGGGCGCCATTAAAATGACACCCTGTATATTTGACTCGCGTACTTTCGACGAGGCCTTTGGCCACGCCTTGTACGCTCGCATGCATGACCTTCGGCCACGTTGTGTGCGCAATCATGTTATAGATGGGGTTCTTCAATGACTTTGAAAATGGCTGCATGTTGTATTGGATGATGGGGAACATGCGTATATGTTCGCTAATTTGAAAAGTTTATAAAGTAACTTGATGCATGTATGGGCTCTAATAAGGTACAAATATTCAAAATATTATTGTCTATTTTCTTAATAATAAAGTGAGTAAAATTAAATTGAAAAAGCAATACGTCTTTTGTTATTTTCACTTTTTTGAACGTAATTGATAGTAATAACTAATTTCCGTCATCCCCTTCAAATTCCTACCTTGCCTCTGTAAAACATCCTGATGCTCGTATTTTGAAATGGGGCTGTTCATTGCCAAATTTGTACGGTGGAGGTGCCACCCCCCTTGCGTCGCTAAATAATTTCGTTCGTCATTTGGTTGTCCTAATCTTTACATTGGAGCTCGATGGGATGGCTATTCAAACGTTATTTTCAAAGAAGGTAAGAATTTCTCGTGTAAATCGATAATGAAAATGGGTTTAGCAATGCTTTAAGATAACGCAGCCAGTCATAAGTTTCCGAAAATTATATTCTCCTGAACCTAAGAATTAATATATTAAAGCGCAACGGAATGGTTGCGAAAACGAGCTACATAGTACATTTATGCACAAAGAACACTAAACCTGACGTCATTTGGGTCGTCTCTAGCTGCCATGGGTCTACAATACAAACTTTTAGATTTTTACACTATGCTTTGCTTTTTTTCTGGTTTGCGAGCATGTGTAATTCAACAGCGGGTAGGAATCGAAGAAACTCCCAACATTATAAAGAAAACATGTATTAAGTGTGTAAATGCATGATATATGTTATTATACACTACGACTGACATTATGCCCTATCCGATAATTTAATATTAACGTATGTTTTCATTACTAAGCAGATATTCTCCCCTCGTATTTTCGTCCTTCTTTTTCTTGGTAACAACAATTTTAAAATTATAATACCTGTAAATAAGATAGCCCTAGAGGTTAGGAGACATGGGACAGAAGAAAAAATATTTTATGTAATAACTCTTCTTGACGATAAATGTGTGAATATAAAACAAAGGACCATATTTACTAGCTACCTGGAAAAGTATTATATCACGTGAAAGAAAAAGTCAGTTATTAAAAACAACTATAAAAATTAAAGTACAGTCGCGCGAAATTATTATACATTATTCTTGTCCGGATTCTCAACAATAGATCACTTAAATTGTGAAAATTGCAAGTGACGTAAAAAAGTGCTGTTCAAATTTTAAGGCTTTTTTGAGTTCCGATATCTTTTCTGTTGTTGACGATCCTCTTTTCAAAAGTCTTACTCTTACAGCACTCATTACTCAACTATCATGTTCAGACATCATTTGTGAGGTTAAGAATGCCGTGAATGCCGTGAATATACATTATACTATGTGTTGTTTACCTTTGGAATTTTGAGTTCTTTCATTTCTATTTTGTCATGTGTTCAGTGTGTCACAGACAACTAGTATCCGAAGGACGAAGTGGATAGACTAAATTGCAGATGCCAACTTGGTAACTAGATTTGCAAATATTTGACATGTAAGCTGAGACAAAATTCGATATGACCACTTCCACTTGAATTATATTTTCTTTCTACCATTTTTCGTACTTTTGTTTACTTCCTATTAGGTTACAGAATGTGTTTGCTCGTTTTGGTTTACTGTACCTAATGTGGCTGATTGTAGATATGTGATTTTTCACAGAATACGTGTGTTCCTGGCAACCCTGGAACGCATCGCTTCACAGCGAGATATGACGTCACAAATGCAATCAAATGTTTTTTGTGGTTGCCAGCCAGCATTCAGGCGGCAAAACGAGCTTTTTTGAACGACTGTAGCGCCGAAACGATCCGCCAACGAGAAAAATGTTACTGAGAAAGGTTGTTTGTTTTGATGTCCTCTATACAAATGTGTGGTCCGTGGGCGCCATTAAAATGACACCCTGTATATATATATACTCGCGTACTTTCTACGTGGCCGAAGGCCACGTCTTATACGCTCGCATGCGTGACCTTCGGCCACGTTGTGGACGCAATCACGTTATAGATGGGGTTCCTCAATGATCTTAATGACTTTGAAAATATCTGCATTTTGTATTGGATGAATGGGAGCAAGTGTATAAGTTTGCTAATTTAAAAAGTTTAGAAAATAACGTTATGTGTGTACTCTAATATTGTACAAATATTCAACACATTATTGTATATTTTCGTAATAATTAACTGGGTAAATATTGTCAGTTTCAAGAAAGTAGGTATTTCATATAAACTATTTGAATAGCGACACTATATTGGAGAAGGATTGTTTAAGTCTTTTGTCATTTTCACATTTTTAAACGTAATTTTTTTAAAAAAATGTCTTCCGTCATTACGTGCGCTCGCCGACATGGTTCGCTTATTTGGAAACTTTTGAACGTAACTTTGTGTGTCTCTAATATGGTATTTCCTTAATAATAAAGTCAGGAAGCAATAACCGTTTCAAGGTAGTTAGTTAGATTTCTTGTATAAAGAATTCGATAGCGACTTCATATTGAAAAAGCAATATTTACGTCTTTTGTCATTTTCACATTTGTAAACGTAATTGAAAAATAATTGTTTTCCGTCATTCCCCTCAAATTCCTAGCTCTCCGCTGCAATAAATTCTGATGCTCATGTTTTGAAATTCCAAAAGTCTAGAATAATTCCCTTACAGTAGTTTTCTGGGTGAAAATAAACTTTCTTTAAGTTCCCTAGCAACGTTCCTTTCCATGGACAACAACAAGCACGGCAAGCTCTAAAGAGTTGTTTGTTATCATGCCTCTAAACATTTAGTTAAAACAAGCACGATGTAGACATTTTTGCATTGAGTATACCAATGCATACGTAATTGTATCTGGGCTGAATCTTCTTCTTAAGTAGATGTCACCTTTGTTTGAGGTACCTTTTCAAAATCAGGAGTTCATTCATCTGTGTGCTATTGATCTGTGAGAAATATCATGTATCTCGACAATAAAGAATTGAAGGAAAGAATGTGTGCTGCAAAAAATGCCCGTGGCAACGGTTCCTAAGGACGTGAAAAAGGGCATTTTCACCCTTAAGGAAGAGCTAATTGAGTGATATTTGAATTTTCTCGGCCTTTTGGGACGATTTCATGGGGAGTCGTAATCGGGCATTTTCGCCTCCGGGGCTTCCTTCATGGAGAACATTTGTGTCAGTGAGTCAGTCAGTCAGTGGTGAGACTGGGGCTTTATATATATACTCGCGTACTTTCGACGTGGCCTTTGGCCACGTCTTGTACGCTCGCATGCGTGACCTTCGGCCACGTTGTGGGCGCAATCACGTTATAGATGGGGTTCCTCAATGACCTTAATGACTTTGAAAAAGTGGCATGTTGTATTGGATGATGGGGAACATGTGTACAAGTTCACTAATTTGTAAAGTTTAGAAAGTAACTTTATGTGTGTATGGGCTCTAATAAGGTACAAATATTCAAAATATTATTGTATATTTTCTTAATAATGAACTGAGTAAGTAATAACCGTTTCAAGATAAGTAGTTGGATGTTTTGCATGAACGAAGTGAATAGCGACTAAATTGAAAATTCAATATTTACATATTTTGTTATTTTCACTTTTTTGAACGTAATTGGATAATAACTGTTTTCCGTCATTCCCCTCAAATCCCTACCTTGCCTCTGTAATAAATGCTGATGCTCGTATTTTGAAATTCGAAAAGTCTAGCATAATTCCCTTACAGTAGCTTCCGGGGTAAAAATAAACTTTCTTTAAGTTCCCTAGCAACGTCCGTTTCCATGGACAACAACAGGCACGGCAAGCTATAAGGAATTGCATGTCATTATACCCCCTAAACATTTAGTTAAAACAAGCACGATGTAGATATTTACGCATTGAGTATAACGTAATTGTATCTGGGCTGAAACTCCTTATTATGTAGATGTCACCCTTGTTTTAGGCACCTTTTCAAAGCCAGGAGTTCATTCATCTGTGTGCTATTGATCTGTGAGAAATATAATGTATCTCGACAATTAAGAATTGAAGGAAACAATGTGTGCAAAAAAGAAATGCCCGTGGCAACGGTTGCTAAGGACGTGAGAAAAGGGCATTTTCGCCCTTAAGGAAGGGCCGATTGAGCGATTTTTGAATTTTCTCGGACTTTTGGGACGATTTCATGGGGGGTCGTAATCGGGCGTTTTTCGCCTCCGGGGCTTCCTTCATGGAGAACATTTATGTCAGTGAGTGAGTGAGTGGTGGGATTGGGGCTTTATATATATTGGATATTGGATTGTACTAGCTGATTACCCGGCTCTGCAAGGGCATTTATTTTTCCCAATCTTCTATTAGACAGGAGAGTAATGAATTCTGACTATATTTCATTTCATCGTGAATGTCACCAATTAGTTTAGCGACTCCGAAAATTATGTATTAAGACACTAATCTAGGTCATTTTTCACCCCCTCTAACCAAACAAATATCAATTTATTGCAATTTTCAAGTATCGGTGTCTGTATCGGTGGGATTCGGTAAAAGTATCGGCATCGGTATCGGTTCAAAGTGGTATCTGCTCAGCCCTAAATTTTTCTACCTTATTTTCAGTTCTCGTGAGATAAAATGTTAGTACATTTTTATAATATTATTTCTCAACAATTACAGTTACGATATTGGTGAATATTTAAATCCATATATGAAAACAGTAGTATTATTAATTGCATCAATGAAATAGTGGAAAAGCATTTGCGAAGTGCAAAGACAATCAATGAAATTTATGACGAACACACAAAATAGCTTTCTGATGTAATTACTCGAAATGAAGTTTTTATCATTCTTGATGCTGGATACTTGTACGTAATGGAAAGAACATGCGATTCTAAATGGTTCAAAGAGAGAAATGAAGAGTGCTGTGTCATACTAGCAAGTAATGCATCTCTTGTCAATAATATGATGCAGACTTTCTTGCAGTTTAGATATTGAAAGCCTGCAATGAAATTTGTAATTGTTGTTACAAACAAGCGTGTTGAACATGATCTAATTGCATTGTTCGAAGCTATTAGTAACATCAATATACAGGGTGGCGCACGATACGATCCACCATTTGTTTTTTGGTTTTTCAGATCTGAGATGAGGAATGATGTCGTGTGTGCCAACAGCAGTTGCAGTAGTCATTGGAAATATCGTGTGGTTAAAACTGAAGCGTAATGCATCCACCTGTCCCGAGGGGGCTAGAGTATACAACATGGCGGACAAAGGAAGACTTACGACGGAACAGCGATCAGCAACTGTGCTATTTTTCGCCGAAACAAAGAGCATTGTGGGGACTCAGAGGCGCTTTCGTGCACATTTTCAAACTCGGTGGGTCTCCTCGAGTAAAACTATACACAAACTGCATGAAAAGATTCTAGTGGAAGGAACAGAACTGGAATCAAAGCGTGATCGTCGTAAACCTGTGCGTTCGCCAGAGAATATTGAAGCCGTCCGCGTCGCTGTGCAGAGAAGTCCTGGCAAATCGACCTAAAAGCAGCAACACAACTTGGGATATCAAGACGTTCTGTTCAAAGGATTCTTAAAAGTGATCTCCACATGTATCCGTACAAGATTACCGTGGTGCAAACACTTACAAACGAACAGAAACACAAGAGATTGACCTTCTCTAATTAGGCCTAGGGTAACAATGCAACACTCTACAACGTGTGGTTTTCTGACGAGGCGCACTTCCATTTGGATGGTGTGGTTAACAAACAAAATGTGCGCTTTTGGGCAGCTGAGAATCCACGAGTGCTTCATGAAAAAGTTAGCCATGCACCGAAGATTACGGTCTGGGCCGCTATCTCCAGTCACGGTCTGATCGGACCCTTTTTCTTTGAAGAGACAGTCAACAGTGAACGTTACTTGACCACGCTCCGCAATAGTTTTATTCCACAGCTTCTTGCCACAGCTTTACCGTTCAATACGCAGTGCTTTATGCAAGACGGTGCAAGGCCACACACAGCAAATATTGTGCTGTTTTTTTCACGACATTTTCAATCTTCGTGTAATTTCAAACAGATTTCCTGATCGTTTCGCTGGTCGACAATCCTGGCCCGAAAATAACCCAGATCTCAACCCCTGTGATTATTTTCTTTGGGTTTTTTTGATGGAAAAGATTTTCGGAAAAAAAAGCCTCAAGATATAATGGAACTGCGAAGACTTATTGTTCAAGCTTGCAGTGAAATTACGGAACCCATGTGCCGTAGGGTAATTGGAAATATTAGTGTAACTGAGGTTAAAAGTCAAAACGGTCGCCATATTGAGCATGTATTGCAGTAGTACGTTTTTCCATCTCACTGAGAGATTCTTTATAATATAGTTTTTATTCAACAACAAAATGGTGGATCATTTCGTGCGTCACCCTGTAGTTAATGTGGTTGTCGTTGCTCCGTTAAAACAACTTTGAACTTATTCGTTTTCAGATAATTCGAAACTCGTATTGTATACCTATTTTCCCCTCTCGGAATCTCTCTGTAGATCTGTTGGAAGAGTTCTTCCCTCGGATGTTTGGAATGGAAAGGATTTATTGTTCGGAGCATCTCTGTATCCGAACAAGTTAATTAATTTGCATGGGTGTGTTGTTCCACTAAGACACTAACTAACTCATTGAACCCGAAAGTTCATGGCTGCAGCAACAGAGGCCCTTCATCTGTCCATATCCTGAGCAGAACTATATAATCTTTTCAATCCCTACCATTTCCTTTAGGTCCATCTCAACATTTTTCCTAAATCTTCGTCTGTTTTGTATATTTTAACTTTGAGTTTCTTAGATATTAAGCGAGAAGACAAAAGTTTATGAAGAGAAAAGTAACATCCATTTCCTGAATTAAGCCTACTTTTTATTTCCTCTCTGATATCATTTTCATTTGTTAGTATTACTCCTAAGTACTTGAATTTGGAAACTGGTTCAAACGAGTTGTTATCAATAATTAGATTTTCATTACTACCTAAAACTTGATTTCAGCCTGTAAGCATATATTTAGTTTTTTCTTTGCTAACTTCCAAGCCTACCTCTCTAGCTGCTTTGAAAAATATTTAAGCATTGTATTTAATTTACATCATCCCTCAGTAAGTCTATATCATCAGCATATGCTAACAGCTGAGTCACACCGTTTAACTTTAAAGAGAAATGTAGATAATTCATCTCCTTGTTTTAACCCATCATGAATTGTAAATTTGTCAGACATATGAATATCCACACGAATTATACTTTCTGTTTCACTGGTGCATGCTTTTATCATATTAATTAAAAAGCTTCTTAGGTATTTCAAACTCGACTAATATATTATAATAATTTATCTCTCTTGACTGAATCATAGGCTTTTTTAAAATCAATGAATAGCTAGCTGATGGACGTTTTGATTATAGTCCCACTTTTTCTCAAGTGTCTCTCTGATGTGAAAAATTTGATCTGTTACGTTTAAATCGAAAAAAGAGGTTTACATATATCAGTTTTGTGTGCAATTGCCAAAATACGCAATGCTCTCTTTTCAATTTTAAAAATCATCTGCGATTGTGCCGAGTTTCCACAAAATTGGATATCTCAAAATACTTTCGAAGTTTGAGAAATAAATATTTGGCATACATACCGTATTGAAACTATATATTAGAGTTCTTAATTGGTAACATACGGTGTTTAACTTCTTGCATAAATGATCTATGTGAACTTTCCAGTTTAGACTTACTTACTTACTTACTGGTCGGCGCTACAGTCCATGTAGGTCCTTGGCCTTCCTGACTACCTCTCTCCATTCATCTCGATCCTCTGCTTTTCTTCTCTATCCTTTAACTCCTAATCTTCTTGGGTCCTCTTCCACGTCCTCTATCCATCTTTTCCTGGACCTACCTCTTCTTCTTCTCCCTTCCGCTTTTCCATTGAATATTTTCTCGACAACCCGTGCTTCTTCCATCCTCTGAACATGCCCAGCCCATCGTATTCTACCCTGTTTGATCTTCACTACAATATCTGGCTGGTTAAACCATTCCTGTACTTCCATATTTGTTCTCATTCTCCATCCCTCTTTATCTTTTACCGTTCCAAATATCCTTATCAGTATTTTCCTTTCCCACCTTAACAACCAATCTTCCTCTCTTACCGACATCACCCAACTTTCTGAACCATACATTACTATGGGTCTTAATATTGTTGTATATATTTTAATTTTTGTGTTCCTACTAACATTCTTAGATTTAAACACATTTTGCAAAGAAAAATAGCATCGATTTCCACTTGTTATCCTTTCCTGTATTTCTGTAGCTGTCTTGTTATCTGCTGTTATTATTGAGCCCAAATATTTAAAGGCTTCCACCCTTTCATATTCTTTTTCATTTATTCTTATGTAAGGTTCTCTTCTGCCTCTTTCTGGATTTCCCATCTTCATATCTTTGGTTTTATTTGTGTTCACTTCCAGTCCTAGTTCTTGAGTTTTCTCTTCTAATTCTTGATAACTTTCTTCCATAGCTTGCTTATTCCTTGCTATTAAAGCTACATCATCTGCATATGCTACTATTTGTGTTAGTCTATTTAATATTGTTCCTCCAGGGTTGATTATCGGATTACTTTTTCCAATGCTAAATTAAATAGTATTGTAGAAAGTAAATCTCCCTGTCTCAGTCCTTTCTCTACTTTAAACAGGTTTGTCATTTCCTGTTCTACTCTGACTTTACATCCATTGTTTTCATTATCATTTTTGTCAGTGTTATCAATTTCCTTGGGATTCCAAACTCTTTCATTATACTGTATATCTTATTTCTTTCCAAGCTGTCGTATGCTTGTTTAAAATCGACATATAGTTGGTGAAGTTCTTTGTTATACTCATAGAACTTCTCCAAAACTTGGCGCAGTAAAAATATCTGGTCCATCGTGGAGCGATTTTTTCTAAATCCTGCTTGGTAATCTCCCATGATTCTTTCCATCCAGTCTTCCAATCGTGTTGCTAAAATTTTAACAAATACTTTATAAGTTCCATCCAGTAGTGTTATTCCGCGGTAGTTTTCACACTTAGCTTTATCCCCTTTCTTATGTATCGGGCATATTATTCCTACTGTCCAGTCTCTGGGCATTTCTTCTTTTATCCAAACTTCTTCTATCACTTCATATATGGCCTTCTTCACTCCTTCTCCACCATATTTCAACAGCTTCGATTCTATGCCATCTTCTCCTGGCGCTTTATTATTCTTTAGACACTTTATTGCATCTTTTACTTCCTTTAAAGTTGGTATTATCTCTTCCTCCTCTTCCTCACTTATTTCTTCCTCTTCTTCATCACTTTTCTCCTCTTCTTTATCCTCCTCATTGGTTCCGTTAAGTAATTCACAGAAATACTCCTGCCATCTTTCCATCATCTTTCTTTTGTCTCCAATGAGGTTTCCTTCTTTATCCTTGTAGAAAACTGCTCTGGGTTGGCATCCTTTCTTCAGATCTCTTGTTCTCTCATAAAACTTTCGTATCTCATTTCTATCTTTCATTTCATCTAACTCTTCTATTTTATTTCTCTCAAACTGTCTTTTCTTAGTTCTACATGTCTTATCTGCTTCTCTCCTCTTTTCTCTATATTCTTCCACTACTTGTCTTGTTCTAACTTGAAGCATCCTTTTTCTGGCATCGTTTCTCTCCTGTATTAATATTGAGCATTCTTCATCAAACCATTGATCTCTCTTCTTGTTTTGTTTCTTTCCCAATGTATCCTCTGCTGCCTTACCTATTACTGTTTTTAGTATTTCCCACTTACATTCTAGTTCTCCTTTCTCCCATACATCCTTTTTTGTTTCTAGTGCCTCCATAAGTTTTTCTTGGTATTCCTCTCTTACTCTGGCATTCCTGAGTTCCTCTACATTATGTTTCATGTTCTTACTTTCCCTTTTTGATCTTTTCACATCAATTTTCTGTCTATACTTAATTCTCACTAGATGGTGGTCTGTGTCACCATCAGCACCTCTACAACTACTCATCTCCATAATATCTGTGGCATGTCTCCTGTCTATTATAACATGATCTATTTGGTTTTTTGTGCGGCCGTCTGGAGACACCCAGGTCTCCTTTTTATGTCTTTTCGCGGAAGCCAAGTACTTTTAATTACCATTTCCTTACTGCTTGCAAAGTCTATCAATCTCATTCCGTTATCATTGCTTACTTCATGCAGGGTTTCTTTGCCAATTACGCTTCTGTACATCTCTTCTCTTCCTATTTTGGCGTTTAAGTCCCCTAATATGATTTTTACATCGTGTCTTTGTACATGATTTATTTCTTCTTCTAATTTTGAGTAAAAAGCATCTTTCTCCTCCTAATCTGCTTCTTCTGTAGGGGCATACACACAAAACATTGTGATATTGAAGAATTTTGCTCTAACTCTGACTGAGCACATCCTATCATTAATTGCTGTAAAGTTAATAATACTTGGTTTAATAGACTTTTGGATTAGGAAACCTGTACCATTATTACCAGTTTCTCCTTCACTATACATCAGTATATGTTTTCCAGACGTTATCATTCCTTGTCCTTTCCAGAGTGTTTCTTGTAATGCTAACACTTTCACTCCATACTTTTCTATTTCGTCTCTTATTTCTCTCAGCTTTCCTGGTCTCTTCAATGTTTTTACATTCCAGGTTGCGAGCATTATATCGTTTTTCCTTCTCATTAACCTTTTCTTTCGCCGGGTCGTCAACAAATTATCCGATCTCCTCCGAGGCAATCTTGTGGTATCCGTAACAAGTTCTTTTGACGGGGTAGGGGAGTTAACGCTACGCCCAACCCCCAACCTGCAGGACCAGGATTTATTTAAGGCTTACTCCCCTAGGTAGGTTGGTGTTGCTTTGCCTTCGGAGCCCTTCCTACCCCTTGGTTTTCTGTCAGGGTATCCTTCCCTTAGCCTTTGGGGATCCCTCCCCTCCCTGCAAGGCAGCAGCGGCTGTGCTTATTTAATGGCGGCACTTCTTCGCCATGTCACAGTGCTGTCTTTGGGCATTTCTGGGTTTTAATGGGTGTGATCCTGCCACAGATCACTCCCTCCAGACCCTGATAGCACTGCCGCCTCGGTCCGGGACTGCTTATTTGGTTATTCGCAGCTAACCATCATATCTGATGGCCATTCGCTATCCGCCACCTGCGACCCGCCCAGTAGCTGAGGCCCGCCCTGGGTCCAGTTTAGACACTCGTCTATAAATATTCCAAGAAATTTTGTATTGCAATTAGCTGTTATTATTGGGACTAGACCTACAGTATGAAGTGGAATCCGAACCACTATGTGCCTCTACCGGGTCTCGAAACCGGGACCCCTTGATTACAAGGGGACAACGCTACCACTGCTCCATTGGGGAGGCTCTATTATATTACATTTTTCATTATTCATAGAAAGTTTGTTTGCTGAATACCAGCTTTGTAGTTCAGTAGGAGCTTTTTCCATTATTTTGAATTAAGGTTACATCGTTAACAGAATCATAATATATGTAATTGGGAGGGAGGATATGAATGAATACAGCGTCAATGGGTAAAACTTGAGGACATGAAATTCATCTTACTTTAAGATGGCGGCGAAGGCCAACGGCTAAAGTTGGTACTCTGTAATCAAGGGTGTCTAGTGTTCGATTCCTGGTAGAATTAGTATCGTATGTAAGTGTAAACATCGTCCCGATTTGCCTATGTGAGCATAATGTGCATGTAAAGCATGCAGGATGGCGGTGTTGGAAATGCGATTTCGTCAGCCTAATTGTTAGTGTTGTTGCATCGTAATGAAGAGGTTACGGGTACAGTTCCTTACGTAGTCAAATGCAGGAATTGTTATTGTTCCCAATGTAGGTCCCGACTAGCCCATCTCTGCATACATAGAATTTTAAAAATCAAAGAATATTGCGGTCGGGTTACCAGCAAGGGCGCGGATAGGGTTGCCCTCGCAAAATATATATTCTACAATTTAATTGCATAAATCTGATGTTTTAATCAAGAGCTTCCGGGTTCGATTCCCAATGTAGGCAAATTGGATTTTTAGATCTATATTTAATAAAGTCCCGATCGGTTATGTGGAAATTAAGGAAATCTAAATTGGAAAGAGGTGTAAAGTTAATGCTGTAATCAAGAGGTCCCTGGTTCGACTCCCACTGTTGGCAAATTCCATAACACTATAATCTATCTATAATATATAATCTATATATCTATAAAAATCTATTTTTTAAAGAAACTTACATGGCAAGTGCCGATAAGCCTTTTGCAAGAATATAAAAGTTGAGTATTTTGTAATCAACGGCCCGAGTGTTCGATTCCCACTGGGAATATGTTTCTCCATGGTTGGTCCCTTAACCCAGTCTCGATTAGCCTTAATTGATAAGGTGTGAATTTCTTTTTAAGTGCACTTTATGCGCAGATAGGAGAACTAGGATTAGTCATACAGTTTAAAGTTCGAATCCAGGCACTATGTAGGTCCGTCCGATATCGAACCCTGGACCCTTTGATTACAATGCATCTCGGAGGGCATGAAGTGTATGACGAGGACGTTTGTCAGTCACCATGTTTGTATACATGATAACACAATTGATGCCGAAACAGGTGATAAACAGAAACCCGAAATTATTACGTTTTATAACAAAACAAAGGTAGGTGTAGATGTCCTTGACTAGATGTGTTCGAAATACAACGTATCTCCCAACACAAAACGTTTGCCAATGGTTGTATTCTTCAATCTGGTGAACATATGAGAGATCAACGCCTCAATCATTTACAAGTTCAACAATGTTGCAGCTTAACCACCTGCAAGACGAGATTTCCTTCAAAGTTTGGCGTTGGAACTCATGAAACCTCTGATTGAAAGTCGAATCCAGCTCCCTTTCATCCCTGTGCATCTGAAGAGAATAGGAAAGGCCCTTCTTGGAATCGAAGAAACTCCACAGCCTGAGTGCAGACAACAAGGTAACAGTAGAGGTCGCTGCTATCTGTGGGGGAGGGCGAGAGACAAAACGACCGGAAAACAGTGTGAAAAATGTGGACGTCATATCTGTAGTGATCATTCATCAATTGTTTGTACTGAATGCTTTTAATAGGACTAAGGTAATACAACCATTGCAACTGTAAAATATTGCTGACTTCTTAGTATTCATATGTACAAATGTATTTCTGTAGTTTAACATCCATTTCATTCTTGATATCTAAAAAGTGCAACAAAATAAGGACAATATAGGCCTACTTATTACGTTGAAATTTTCAACCTACAACATGCGTAAAAAATATTACAAGTAACAAAGAATGTTGTGGCTACATTCTTTCTGTATGTAAAATGCAGAGTATGCTTGAGCGATTTTTTTGGCCATGTAATAAAGCCCAAAATATGTTAATATATATTTTTATGGGTTCTCAATAAAGCTGTCTTTTAGATGAGCAAAGAGATTTACAATGTTACCCTGCATTAAAAAAAAATATGATAGCCTAATGTTTAAGATATTTTTTGGGTGCAAAATTTTATAAAATAACGATTTGGATTTTTTCCAACAACTGTTTGATAAAAAAATAAAAAATACTTCAAATGTAAGTAGAATTAATTGTAAATATAAAAAAGTACCTCATACCATAATTACTCTTTTCGAAATTAAAAAAAGAAACCTTATGGCTGACAACTGTCACCCGCGCGAGTATCCGTGTTACGGGATGCCGCTCGAGTACTCGAGAGTTAAATAGATGGAGGCACAATCACAAACACTTATGGATAGCACACAAGTGCTCTATAGGATTACACTGGCCATGTGTCCAGACATCAGAATATCATTTGTCTGTAAAAAGCAGTTTAGGGTGTACTACGTGGTAGTGAGGTTGGCATTATGATGTCTTGAGAAAGAGCCACCTCTAAAACACTCCGAGACTCCTTAAAGATCAGATCAGATGAGTGTAAATCACTTACGTGGTGGCTAAATCTAGTCCTCAGAAATCACAAAGAGCTCACAGGAAAAGTTTCTGTCCTAGCAGGGTAATATTCTAAGTCATGATCTGATACAATGTTTAATATTGTAACGTCAAGTCATTCTCTGTACTGGACATGGTTTCATTCTACTTCAAACATCCAGATTTTACATATTAATCATCAATGTATTGAAATATACATGGAAAATATTAAAATGTCAAGAAATTTCCATTTTCTCGTTCCCTTTAAATTTTTTCTTGTCTTTTACAGCCCAATGCTTCGATCTAAAGATGAAGAAAATGCTGGTCATGTTGATTTCTCTGTGGTTCATCGTTATTTCGTTATGCGTTACTATATTACCAGTACCAACAACAATAGTCCCTGACAATACTGTTCACCTTGTAGAAGAGATTTTTGGGAAACATTTCCACACTGCTCGAACAGTAGTTGTTCATTATGACAAGGAATCAACTGTGTTTGCATTGTAACTTGCAAGAAATATACAAGGCCATTAACAATTATCAAACCTATAAAGTTAAGAAACTGGTGGACAAGTTTTGACAATTAATGGTTTTCGGCGAGAGGAGTAATTTAAAACCTGTTTCTTGTCAGAAATATATCCACGATAATGTATCCGTTCAAATATCACTGGCATTTTAAGGTATGGAAACGGAATGCAAAACACTTCATACTTGTTACTGGAAACAATACATTAGAATCGATTAATGGTTTGATCTTGATAACACAGAGTAATCTTATGCTGAATATTGTATCTGCTTCTCCATCACCAGATACCCTGTCTCCATCATAGAAGGAAGCTGGTTGAGATGAATCTCTCGTCCTGTACTCTTTCAACCCTTTCACCGAGTCCCAATGCAGAACAGCTGAGAGAGGAGATGTGGATGTCTGGAGTAAAGGGAGATTCCTTACAGGAAGAGATTTGTATCCAGACAAGGTGGAAAATATGCACAAGTGCCCAATTAAACTAAAAGCTATTACTTACGAGTTATACTTTACTCCGAACGGCAATTCTGAAAGCAATGAAACTTATTCAGGTTTACATGGTGGCTTCGTTATGACAGCGATGGAAAAAATGAACTTCACTTTGGAAACAAACAACATATACAACGAAACTTCTTCAAACGGAATTATTCTTCAAAATGGAACTGTGACAGGAGACTTTGCAGAAATGCGGAATGGAGTCATTGATGGAAGAATAAAGTTCATTGGGACTTCTTGGAATTATGGCAACATCTAGTGTGAAGAGCTGCAGATTCAGCAGTTCGTCGAATACACATGGGTAGTTCCAAGACCTCAACTCCATCCTCAGTGGATGAGTCTGTACTTTGCATTTGAACCACCTCTGTGGAGCTTCACGCTTCTGGTTGCCCAGAGTCTCTTCATCTGGATGAGAGCGGGTGTTTCTTTGCTGCGTCGGTGGAAAAGGATAAAAAATCGGTTCCCTCTGCTTTCAGGTTTCAGGTTTCCTCCCCTCCTGCAGGTCCACTCAGATTTATCTTTGCACAGTGGATATTTTCTATTGTGATACTCGCTACTCTTTACCAATCTTCATTGTTTGATTTCATTACAAATCCTAAAGTTACGCCTCATATAAACACCATAGAAGATATATTGAATATGAGACTATGTGTTGGAGGCGATAAGGCATGTAAAGATACTATAAGAACACTGAATGAGTGAATATACATGGAGATCTACGCAAAGTGGGTGCTAGAGTATGAAAATTTGAAAAACTACAGGAGAGTTGTGAATGAAGGCGATTTTGCCTTTCTTACGTGCAACTTGTTTCATGAAGTTCTCGCATATCATTATCTGCTATTCGATACCTATGAGAAACCTTTATCTCACGCAACATCCAGCAATGTGTTGGTAGCCCTCAGGTTTTCCTCTTGCAGAGAGGTTCACCCTTTCGGGACAAATTTAAGCACATAATCACCAGCTGCGTTGAAGCGGGTCTACCTCCAAAGTGGAAGAAGGAAGCTGCTGAAAGGATGATTCTTGATGCTCTGAATAGAATGAAGTTCCAGGAGAAGCTAGATGTCATTGTGATTCCTCTAGATAATCTAATGGGAGCCTTCGCCCTACTTCTATTGGGTCTAATTATCAGCACAACAGTGTTTGCATTGGAAAACACATACAGGTATTTCAGTAAATGGGTGAATTCGTTTTGGTTATTTTTAGCGTCAACGAAATGTGTAAGAGATTAGTATTAAAGAAGTTGAATATTTTAGTGCTATTCACATATATAGGATGATGTGCACTACGTCGTAATAACATAACAGCATTTCATCTTTTTGTTGACTTTGAATTTGCTTATTGTGGGATTTCTTAAAATTTTGGTTGTAAGTCTACTTGATCCACAGATATGCTAATCGAGATTTGTATTTAATCCTGGAACACTTGAATACAAGCCGTTGATTTTACCGTTACGACATCCAGGAAGTCCTGAATATTTGTTTTGTACTATACCTTAGAGATAATGCCCTTGGTTGCAAGTGCAAATTAAGTTATGCCTTTTAATTCTGATAGTCATCTGTTATTTCGAGAAGCCGGACATAGTGAATATGGCTTAACTTTTGCAACTTGTAATTCTACACTGTTCATAATATCGACTCTCTCTTCATCTGGACGGCTAGAGTATGCAAACCTTACTTTCCGGCAGCCGTCTTTATTTCAGCAAGAAAAAGATGCAACACCTTTGGAGTTAATTCTGACTAAACAAACTGACTAATCGATTGTTGCCATGGGAACAAGACACTTGCGGTTTGACATGTGGATCAAGGCAGACAATGTCCTGTGTCCGTAGGACTTAACATTAGTTGGGGAATTTTTTTTAACACTGTTTTCTTTTAGCGTAATTGTTAACATTAATGTCCGTGAATGCAAAATAATATACTGCTGGACAATGAAAACCGGACACTTTAATATTTGACATCTGAATTGCAATAACAGCTAGCAGGTATATTACAGAATGTTCGGCAGATCATGTAGTACCATATGCACCATTCATAGGCTCGGACTTTGTTTATGCATTCGTACTTAATTCAGTTTCTGCAACATTTAGTTAGCCCTTGTACCAGAGCTTTTATCGACCCATTGCGTTATCACAAAAAATGCAAGTGTCCGGTTTTTTTTGTCCAGCAGTATATTTGTGGAATTCTCTTATAATAATTAAAAATGCGAATTATAATCGCTGGTGTGGAGCAAGACCTGGAATTGAAGTAAAACATTGTCAAGTGAATTCCCATTTCATCCGAGATGGGCTATTCACTACTTTGAAGAGTTTCGAAAAAAAGACTCGTGTTACACAAACAATTCTAAATATTTTGTCCTCGAAAACACATGTATTCGTTCTACTCTTTCGATGATATTTGGATGCCTTCCACGAAAGATGTGAATTCAGTAAACATCTAAAAACACAAATTGTTGTGAATGAACATCTGATCTTAGCAGTCATAGAAATTTTCCAGACGAGCTCTTTTCCTCCGTTTCTGGTCTCCTTTCGTCGGCGGGATGTAAATGGAGAATTCTCCCAAATGTTGTATCACTCTCCTCTAAATGGAGAATCATATCAAGCCAGGATTCTTAACCTCAGTCATTGACCGTTGCTCTATCAGGCATTAAAAGAATGCCATGTCAGTTATTAACAAATCTTCCTGGTTTGCGTGAGTTAAGGTTCAACGGAAGAATGCAGCATTTTTTCTCTTTTGTTCACGAAGAAGGTCACTTGAGTTACCAAGTTCCAACAACAAAATTTTCCACAATTTTCCACAATTCTCCACAAGGAGAAATACCCCACAACGGACCAGGATCCTACAGTCCGTTTCCCTACTCACTGTTCCCGTATATGAAGAAAAGAAGAAAGAAGAATGAACAACTGTAGATTTGGACACACAAACTTCATACAATATGTTCCAGCAAAATAACCCAATTAAGGTCACATTACGCCATCAACACAGTGCAATTTACATGTCCCAGATTGCCTTACGTGTAAATGTAAGAACTGTGTTATTTTTTTTCTTTTGTTACTCAGCAAAGATGAGAGATTGTTATTTGTTTCTTATACGGCTAGTTACACCAGACAGTACATTCATGCCTCTGACCTGTTTTCGCATGTGAAGTATCTCCAAGTATTTACACAATTACCATTCTGTTATTATTATTTATTTTTGTTTTTGGCGTTAAAACATGGTTCTATTTTATTTTATTTCCTCCTCTGTGTTTTTTAAAATAAAATCTTCGATTTATAAGGGAGTGATCGTATCAATCTCCTCTTAATAGAGAATCATATCAAGCCACGATTCTTAACATCAGTCATCGGCCGTTGCTCTATCAGGCATTCAAAAAATGCTATGTCAGTTATTAACAAATCTTCCTGGTTTACTAGAATTAAGGTTCTGAGCAACTGGCATTTGCAGGACAATGAACAGGGTTACAGGAAAGAGAACAAATCTGAGAGCAACGGGCGGTGTGGGGTCTTTTGCCTGGAGTCGACGAGGAAGTAGCAACTGAGGCGATTGAGCGGTCGATCACGATTCGATTCATCAGCCATCAGCGGAACTTTATCATCAGAAACGGACAGATATAGTCTTCCAACCATGTTGATCTAGACTTTAAGGTATAAATCCAAATGATTGTGTTTTGCCATTTCCAAGTGTGTAGTTAGTGCATCTTGCTATTTACCATTAGACTTACCACCAAGAAGAGCGAGCGTTCAAATCACCCACCTCAATGGTTAAAGGTTGTTGGTTCGATCTCACGTTCATGAGAGAACGTTACGATGTCAATCTTTATTGCTCGTTATACAGTTTAACTTTACAGGGAGAATTATTGTTTTGTTCACAAACAAAAAGATCAAGTTATAGTAGCGTTCAAAGAATTAATAATACAAACATCATATTTTCTGAAAATTATATTTGAGACGCATTAACTCTTTTAATGCTACTCCATCCAAATGGAAAGGACATTACAGAACACCATTACCTTAATTTATTGTTATATTTCCTACCAAATGTTCTCTATACCTCTTACATTGCTTTTTTTCGCTGCAACGTCTGATTCTTTTACATGAAGCATTTCTATGAATGTGATAATTGCTATGATATTTGGTACAGTGGTCGCGAAGATATTAACAAACATTCCAGACAGTCGACCACGTCCTGTTATCGTCATACTTTCGTTAATAATACGGGAGAAAAAATACGCGTGGAATGCTCTTGGCAACTAATTTTTTGTGTATGAATTAGGTTCATTATTATTATCATCATCATCATTTCATTTAAAGATATACACACTGAAGCATTTGTATTTTTGATATTTACTGTCTCTTTTCTTCCGCTTTAAACTAATCGCGGCGATGATGATAATGATGATTGCATGAAACGACAAGGGTTTGGTTTGGTTTGATTTGGTGTTTTAAGTCCACTTTATGCACAGTAAGGCTAATCGGGACTGGACCTACAGTTTAAAGTGGGATCCGAACCACTTGTGCCTCCACCGGGGAAACGACAAGGGGAAACCCCACAAAACTTTCTTAGTGCCATCGACATGAGTGTAAGGAAACTTTCAAACCAATGGAACAAGCGACACGGGAAGTTCACACTGTCACACTAGTGACACATACTTCCAGACTGCAAAATAGTATTCATTGCACATGAGGGTCCAAACAGCAAACGACAAGTTCATATGGCGTATTTGCGTGCTACTTGTTACTTTGATCGGAAAGCTCCTTAAAGGAAGGGTGCTCAGACCGAAGCGACGCGCTACAGGGGGAGTTCCCAACTAAGTGACAAGCGACATGGTGCCTTCAGTCTATTATTGGCAAGCGTTGCTTGCGAACAACAGATAGGCGACACGATAAGCCACACGTGTCGCTTTGTCGCTTCTGCGTCGCTCAAACTGGGCCATTTCCTCAATAGCTTGCAACTTGTTGCCGCGGTTTGTTGTTCGCGCATACGCGATGCAATGGGTGTCTTGCTTTAGTGAGATTGCACACCAAACCGACAAGCGGCACGCGACACTTATCGCTTGAGGATTTCACCAACCGAACGCTGGCCTGTGCTTCCCGTCATGCCGCTACGATGTGAAATGTTGCTCTTGATTGGTTCCTTTCCAAGCAAAATGTGTCACTTCGGTATGAAAGTTGCCTTGGACCGAATGACCCGTGTCGCTTTGGTGTGAAATCCTCGTATCGTTTGTCGCGTGTCGCTTTGGTCTAAAATCTCCTTGAGGAAACGGTGCAGTCAGAGCTTTTGTCCCTACGGTTCGAAAGGCTGCATTGATTTCCGACTGCTCGCTTTCAAGCGACATTTGTGGTTTGTCGCCTCGGTATGAAATATCTCTCAGGATACTATTTATATTCTAATAACATAGAAAAATAAACTGTAATACACAGTCCAAGACCTGACGTCCGGAATCACATTGCGATGTTTCTTCTTGTGTTACGCATAATATTTATTTATTAATTTTATTTTACTTTTCTTTCCAAATTAATGCCATTTCGTGACTGCAAATCACTCCACAAATATAACTGTTTCCATCAATTCACTTACCGCCTTTCTAGAGAAACAGATCTACACAATATATTCCAAAAACTAACTAAGCCGCATTACTTTCATAACAAAATTAGCACCTGGGTCGATCGCACTGCCATCTACTTGTCATCGTCTCGGGGAACTAGTTTCTTGGGTCGTTTTCCACACTACGTTATTCAAGGCGCTGTAGTTTGGCTAACTGATTCATGAAACAAAACTGATACGAGAATAAACACCTATTAACATATTTATAAATTTGCACACACGGTTATAATCAAAATTAGAATTGAAGAATTAAAATATTTGGCTAGTTAAATAAGTGCATGCAGTACGCGTACTACACTACTATTTTGCACATTAGGCTACCTTGTCTGCCGATGCACATTAGAGGAGAAAAACATATATACAAGCGCGCACGGAGTTAGTTCATCGTTGGGGCCCAGTCTTCTGATATGGTCCTGATGTCACGTTTGAAGAGATATGTGGGTGGGGGGGGGGGTAATAGATGAAATGATAGCAGTCCTTCAGTATAGAACCTAGAACCACTGGTGGGTTCCTTGGTTGTCTCCGGTTCAGTCCATTACAGCGAGCTTGATCACTGTATAAGTTGTTCTACACGCATCTTAACGTTGGACTCGCCGTACTTGACGGTGTTTCAACACTTGCCCGTTCACGCGTCCGAGCGTCAACAAATCAGCACTGCTCACATCTACGTACGAACAAGGAAGAAAAACATAACTTATCGCGAGCGACCACTTCGCCTCCTTACTTCTTCACCGTTAAAACTTAGACTGCCCGTCCCAGGACTCTCCACACTCCTGGAAACACTATTTTGCACTATTGTGTTCCCCTGACCAATCAGGAGCTTTCACTTTCATGTTCCTTATGCACTACTGACGCACTATTGACAATGAACATGGAGGGTGTGTGACCTTGCAAGTTTACAGCGTTATATTATATATACCTAGCTCTATTGTTACATTTTTTTCAGCTTTCTAGACTGGCTGCAACATTCTGTCCCTCGGCTCTGATAGTCGCATGGTGGTAAAATGACATACTGTGACAGCACCATGCTGTGCGAAGGGGGTGGTCAAAGATAGGGGTGACGTCCATGAGAGTTCCCACGACCCACGCTAACTTTCGAAAATAAGGGGAAAAAATAAACACAAAAAAGACAACTTGGGGTGTAATGTTCTCTTATTTGGAGGGTCAATGTTGTGAAGCTAAATTTTGAAGTTCCTTTTTTTTAATAATGTTCTTTCTTTTACTTGATTCTCAGTCTCCGAAGACGAAGGTCGATGGTGAATATGATATTGGGAGCAGAAACGTGCTTACTTTTGTCGGGATTGAAACCCAAGCATTCCAAATGAGCACCTATTTGGTTCTCCGACGCAAGGCCATGGGGTGTAAGCGCCCTTGTATTCCTCTCCAACTATAAACAAAAGAGGCCCCCACAGATGGAAGAGACGTTGACGAAGTACAACATTAACTTGGTACAATTCAAATAAATAGTAAGGAAAACATTTAATTATATTCGTTGCAAAGGAAGGGTTGTTTATTATCCACGTTCCTGTCATGAATTGAACCTTGTACTCTTGAAAGAAGGAAGCAAGTTGGCACAAATATACACACACCAATACGCACAAATATGCATACAGAGAACATACAAAATGCGTGATTACTAATAGTCGTACGAGTGTCAAAAAAAGTGGCGAGGTCATTCAGTGTTCCATTTCAACCACTTGCAACTATACTTTACGCTGAATATAGCACATGCAGTATGCGAAGGATAAGCGGAGTATTACGCAATTTAAATATTAAATTTCAAGTCCTTAGCGCTCAACTGGGTTTCCATAATGTTCTATTAC
The DNA here is from genome assembly GCF_977018435.1 of Lepisma saccharinum. Classification (NCBI taxonomy): domain Eukaryota; kingdom Metazoa; phylum Arthropoda; class Insecta; order Zygentoma; family Lepismatidae; genus Lepisma; species Lepisma saccharinum. Next base: position 30,848,374 of record NC_139248.1, on the reverse strand, counting down.
TTACGTTGCGAGAATTAGAAGAACACAATTTAACTATTATTATGTCACTTCAGATAATTCGATACTCATTTTCAATATTTTAACACAACAATTTATTTTCAATCTTCTTAAGTAACAAAAGGAATAGGAATCAACATCAGAAAAGAAAATATTGACATTGATACAGCACTCTTAATCTCAATGGTTTCCTGTTAATTGTGTAAACATGTTTACAATAAAAATAAAGCAAATATTGGTTATTCGCGAATGTAGAAGACAATCACACACACTTGCTTAACTGTGATTGAACTGCAAGAGAAGTGTGTACTTTTAACAAGAGATGCCTTGTTAACATTACCAAAATACTTACAATAATGCGAACACTACAAATAACATTTTTTGTGAAACAAGCTTCACAACCTAAGGTGCTTAGTGCTACTATTGGTAGAATTATCTGGAAATATACACATTTAATAAAAACTCTTATTGCACTGTTGTAAAATGTATTTTGAAAAGAAGAAGTCATACATATCACGTATCTTATATATTCCACTGAATTAAACTACGTAAGTTGAAGTTGATCGAAGTGTTATGTGAATATTTTATGTATTATTGGTGGTAGTAGTAAATGTTCTGTAATAAAAAATGCCATATTATTTCGTTCTTCTAAAGATCACTGATCCCAAAACTAATGATAATGCAATACTAAACCAAATTTCAATGATCTCGTGCTTGATATGTTATAAATAATTGTTAAGGTAGATGTATTCATCTAAACGAACGGCCATGAAATTAGGCAGAGGGCAGTAGTTCGCGCTGTTGCCAAGTCGGACCACAACCCCCTGTGTTCAGAGGTTTACGATCATGAAAGATCTCGTTGTAGAGTTGGTCTTTGTAATCCATGTGATTCAAACTGACAGTATTTGCTCGAAAGGTCAAGGATGACGCAAAAGTGACCCGGAGAGAGGTCGGCCTGACGCTCGAACTAGGCATCACAGCCCGGTTCACGTTGCCACACAGTGCGCGTGAACAAGCTATTTGTGTCATGTTCTCGCTTTGCTTTTCTCGTATGTGGCACCAGCGCTATTCTGCGCAGCCGCCTATTTTTGTGGCCGCGCTTTTAATGCTACAGCCATTGGCGGATTTAGAGAGAGAAAGACAGAGGGGACCCTATTCCTTCCATTTCAAAGGGTTCTGGGTTGGTTTCCAAGTGGAGGTAAAACGTAAGTGATTCGGATTCCACTTGAAAGACCCAGTCACAATTAGTTCATCTCGCCACAAATTGGGCCTAACAGGAACATTCCTAATTGTCGTGATATACAGTGTATATTTGATCCTATTTTTAATATCAGAAAAATCTGCATATTAGATTATTTCGTTTATTCTTATGAACATCGCCAGTTATTTTTTATGGGTGGGATCAGAACGTTGTTAAAGATTAAATAGTAGAAATAATAATAATAATGACCATTGAACGGATGTTCATACATGTTTCTGTATGAAACTGAAGTCAGTTTTATTTTGTATTATCGTTGAGTGTCATGGCATGTAGACTCGAAAAATTCAGTTTTTATTTTCCATGATTGTACATATATTAGCGTTTAGCTCATATTTTACATAGTGGCGTAGCAACATATTGCGAGGCCCTGGGCAAGATTAGAATTTGAAGCCCCCATCCGTTCTTTAAATTTGAAATCTCATTGTGAGTCGATGAAAAAACTTCAGGGATACATGAGCAGATTATCATATTTAAATAATAATAATAAATTACTGACGAAAATTATATTTAATAATACATGCGACTGAGAAATTTACACTTGGCAGAGATATATTCTTACAGCACATTGCTGGAATGTTTTTTAACCAAAGTAGTAGCAATAGTACGTTTTCAAAGATGTTCTTCAGGCACTAAGATATAACTGAAATATCCACCAATGTGCCAAACTTTTTTTCTAAAAATCAGAAATGCAAACTACGAATCCTTAAATATAACCTATGTTATTTTTAATGTTTTTCTTTGTTTCCTCATTTCAAAATTTGAAGGATATAAATATCACAAACCATGGCGTAAGAAGGAAATATCGATGGACGCACATAAAATGCGGTGCTTGGTAGAGAGAAAGAGGGTGGGCGCTAAACCACAATCCTGCCTAGGGCGACAAAATGTCTGGCTCTTCACATAATCAGTTTCAGTACCAACAAATCTTAAGAGGATAGTCATGTGCTCCATAAGTGTGGAATCTTTGGGACAATCAATTTGATACAACTGATTTGAATTTTTTTCTTCGAATAGCCATTTTGACTTTGTTGCAGATTAGTTGTACCAGATAATTTTTAATTTCAGGACTTGGATGTTAATTGTGAATCTCATTTTGTTGTATACGTCTGAAATATTCTTGTAGTACTAAATATTTTACGCAGTGGCGTAACATAATCATCAGATACGCTTTCCCAAGAAACATATTTTGGTCCCTATGTACAGTCAGATTCTTCCAAGAAATTTAAGTAATTACTTTACACTCAAGTAGTAGAGATCTGCGCCAAGCTCGGTCGCTATTTAATATTCGCAATTAATTTGCACGTACTTATAACTAATTTGCACGGGTTTTAATTAATTTGCATGTACTTAGAACTAATTAGCATGTACTTAGAATCCTTTACATTTATGTATTTGCATGTTTATAACTTTTTATGAATATATAATTATTTATTTTATGAAAAATATGTATATAGAAGGTAATTAGAGGTACTAAACGCTATCCATATGGTTTTATATTCATTACTGCAAAGTATGTAATGTATAAATCGATAATATTAATGTTTATAATATTGAAAATAAGAGTTTATGGTTTATGAACCGCTATGAAAGGTGTTAATGGTACGAAAGAAGACGGTCCCGGTACTCGAACCCACGATATGTAACGGTAATAAACAGTTAGGCCTATAGTGTATACAATGTATGTAATAATTTCATTATGTTATGAAAGACGGTGGTACGACACGCTAGACAGAATACGGTCTCTGAATCTGAACTCCGCTCTGAGGGTAGACGAGAAAGGAATTTGGGGAAGTTGCGGTCAAGGTCAAGCAAACAACCTAAGTCAAATTCAAGCAGCAACAGGAATACACAGAAACCAACATGGAATCCAGAAAGATAAATCAATAGTCACACCCATAGCACAGTTTAAAAAACTACATAGCTGAAACCTTAGAGAAACATAAAACTGCAAGCACAATATATCTAGATTCTTCCAAGGCATAGGATAGAGTAAAAACATGGCTTGCTTATGGACAAACTCAACAACATAGGAATAAAATAGACAAGCAATCCTTTTTTTCAGTAGAAAATTCCAATTACTCAAGTAAGCTACATCATACGTAGTACATAAGAAGAGCAAATTAGCATCATCAGCAGTAAACCATCATGCAACTTCTACCTGCTGAAACAACTAAGTGAGTCTAATTTATCAGAAAAATGCCTACATTACAGATTAATTACTACCAGAATACTAAGGCTTCAAAAGTGAACACTAAAAATAATGTTCAGACTAAATTATAGGGCATCTTGCAAAGGATTATTACTCCCTACATCTACAAGTCAATAAAAATTATTCTAAATACTACGAACTTGGACAAAATATAGTCAAATACACAACACAAGAAGGAAAATAATTACAAGTAAAACAGCAGACACTCAATATCTCAAAACAATCCGGTAAAAATATTCTACAACAAACTGCCTCATAACATGAAACTGCTAAGTCCCCAAAACATATACAAATACAATCAATAAAAACTACTTGAAATGGGAAAACTGTCTACAGTCTCACAGAGTTGATGTGAAATAACAGCAAAACTTAGAAGCATGCACAGTCAATAGTGCTCAATTTGCATACAGTTCACATGCAAACTCTCATGAAAAGGTTCAAAACAGTCTCCCAGCTCAGTTCTCATCTATACTTGGACAACAAAATCTTGCAACAAATTATCAGAAATCCTACCTTTCCTACCCTTGCTTAAATAGCTAAAGTGCAATCTTCATACTAAAATATTGAAAAAAGGCATATCTATTTACATAAAAGTGTGTACACATGTGTTTGTCTGTGTGTACTCTTAGATAAATTGATAAAAAGCAATATAGTTATAAATCAAAGACTATACCTAATAATATTAATTTCAAAATAAGCTGATAGAAAAAGATATAATAACTACAGTATAAGCTTTTAATTTTTGTTAATTACAAGAAAATAAAAGTTAAATACAGTAAATAAACTTGGTCACTTACATTGAAAAAGGAACATAAGTTGAGAGTATTCGAAAATAAAATCCTTAGGAAAATATTTGGGCCTAAAGCAGATGAGGAGACAGATGAGTGGAGATGGATACATAATTTAGAAGTACATAATTTGTATTCATGTCCAGATATTATTATAATGATTAAATCAAGAAGACTTAGGTGTGTAGATCATGTGGTACGAATGGGAGAGGAAAGAAAAGTATACAGGATTCTTGTTGGGAAACCTGATGGTAAAAGACCAATAGAAAAACCAAAACAAAGCTGGAGGGATAATGTAGAGATGGACCTAAAGGAAATTGTTGGGGAAGGAAAGGAGTATATAGATCTTGCTCAGGACAGGAACAGATGAAAGGCGTGTGTTGCTGCAGCCATGAACCTTCGGGTTTAAGAAGGCTAGAGAGTTAGTTAGTTATACATTAAATAAGCATCATATTTGGATTGTCAGTAGTGAATATAACAAATGTACAATGCATTGTGCGAAAACTATGTCAACTTTGCATTATAAGCAGAAAATTAAACCAGTTTGCCTTAGAAATACATTTTAAAAATAGCACAAAATAGCATGCGTAATAGAAAATTAAGAAAACTTTCTGATGCATAAAAGTACTGACTAGTGCTGAATGAATCAATTACCGTAAAATATTATTCTCTGATTCAAATAATTTAACTGTAAACATTATCTTTTGTATGTAAAATATAATTGTTAGTTGCACTGATAAGTACAAATATTAACTTTATACGCCTTCATACACTCTAAATAACATAATTTTGATATATAAATTAGTAACAATTTGTTAAAAAATAAGTTAAACTGTAGAATTGTTTTCTTAAATAAATATAAAGTAGTAAAAATACTAAACAAATAATTCCTTCTTTTCCTATTTAAAGGATGCCAAACAGTGTAAACCAATTGTTAGTGGCTAAATAACATAAAATTTGAAGGCAGCAACAATATTTATTAAAAATACTGTTTTTTACATACCTTTGTGAATTAAATACTAGTACATTTTGTCAAATTATAAATAAAATATACCTATTTCTTTGGTATTTGTACTAACGTGAAGGAAAATGTTACTAAAACTTGGCTAGTGCAGTAAATCTGAGAGTTTTAGCTTTATTTGTCCGTAACTGGCTATAAATGTAACTTGTTAATCTCGCCAGACACAATCTTTACCTCAATTTTGCAAGCTAGCTGAACTTTAGCGTTTCGAATAACATATAGTGAAGGCCTCTATAGTGGAAAAATACACCCAGTCTGTAAAAATTTGGAAATGTTGTCTCCTTCTCTGGCGAACCAGACCAAGAGTGTTCTCAATTGTTTCAATATATTTCTTAACATAACTAACTTTTCAAAAAAAGAATACCTTGTGCCCAGATAGCTTAGTTGGTATAGCGTTAGGCTTTTAACCTATCTGTCCAGGGTTCGAGTCCCTGTCTGGGCGATTACAATTTTTGAATTTTGTCATCGGATCTTGTGCAGAATGGATATAAAACATGTTTACAGCATTAGCAGTATTATTCTAATAGAAATGTTCTGGTGGTAGAACCTACACCTACTGTAATATCTCTGTGGTATTAACTTACATGCAGCCCATAACTTTTGGGACTGTTTCTCCTCCGTTACATTTCCTCGCCATTTCCCCTTAGCTTCGCAATTAGCCTCAGAAGCAAAAAAAGCGAAATCTTATATTTGTTCTTTTTATATCTCTGAAACCACCTATACTATAGAACTACATTTAATGAATTTTTGCAGTCTTCCTGTTTGATCTGTTAAATAATCCAGTCAATAAAAATATACTTGCATAGAAAAATCTGTTTTTCAGATACTTTAATCTGGTAATCTGCTTTTGCGTACTTCCTCAGAAATAAACACAATCATAGTTCTTTATAAATTTAGCACCTTATATAGAATAAGTCGAAGTCCAGTTAGAGTTGGCCTGTAAGTGCTTCTGGTACATGTAGTTACTTGAAAAAGCAAATATTGGGTGTATAAAAGATAGCATTCTTGTGAAACAGTAAAAATCAACCTCATTTCCTCGTAATATTAGCTGTAAATGCTTCTTGCAGGTTAACAAAGCTCTGGCGTGTGGGCCTACATCACCTATAATCCTTTGTAAGGTTCGTGTTGTCCTATAAATTGTCGATATACATAATAAGTCCCTAGTTACAGCCTAAGCTTTTAGTTTCAATCAGAGAATTTCAGTGTTCAAATAGTGATTGTAGCCTCGTATAATAAACCAAATGGAAATAACCCAAGTGTTGATGCACCCAAAAAACCAGTAATACTTCAAAAATACCTTGAAAAAGGCTATAAGGTTAAATTATTCTTCTAGCATAGAAAAAAAGTTTAGCAAGTGGACCTATGGTCCATATAGTCAGTCGTCTGTGAACTTCGTCTTGTCCTGTGCATTGTCAATATATTGATAAATGGTTATATATTTTTTTTTTTAAAAAAAAAGGAACAATGTTGGCAAGCGTCCAGTTATGGACCCATCGGTAAAGAAATTTCAGTCTTTATAGACACACAATAATTTTCGTTACACTAAAAATTTGGCCTCGTATAAAGGTAAATAGTCGAAATGTTAAACATTTCGTGTACTTTATCCAGTAAGCCTTAGCTAGAAATACAATAACAACGTTACAGACATAAATATTAAGCAAGCTTTGATATTCTAGTGGCACATAATAAATATAAAATATCCTTTAAAATACTCTGACAAATAGTTGTGGGTAATCTGAGATCAAAATTTTCAAGCCCTCTCTCCTGCATAAATAGGCTCTAGAATTCACTAAGCCTCAAAATAATATTGGGTACATAAAATAAAAAGCAGATGGAGAGTGATGCTGATCACATCATCTCCAAACAGCCAAAACAAAAGTATATGGATGGAGCCCTACCTGATATATTTAGGAAACTTTACCTAGTATAAAAGTAACAAAATACTCAGCAAACTCTAAAATAAACAAACTTTCCTACGTAGCAGGCGTAACCTGACCTAAATAAATACATATAGAAATACAGAACCAAAAATAGCATAGTGGACATCAGGAAACCCTAATAATAATAATAATAATAATAATAATAATAATAATAATAATAATAATAATAATAATAATAATAATATATTCTGTGGCTTACATTTTAGCTAAAAGTAATTTTTCTTTAGTGTTTTTGAAAAAAATTAAATAAATACTAAACTCTAAGTTAAAAATTTGTAAATGTATATATGATACAAAAGAAAATAAATAAAAATTAATACATACCCTGGAAAAATCAGTAAAAAAAGTGAAAACATCTCTTTGTGCATCCAAAATATAATAACAAATCCTTCCTAACTGGATTAAATTGTGTTATTTGAGTAATATTAAGCCTAAACTTGTAAAATGAAAGGGTAAAACTTGACGAAACACACTTCATGTGTACAAAATTTAATTCAAACCACATCTAAATTGTGTTATTTGAGTAAACTAGAGAATAATCCTGTAAACTTGGAAAAATATCTCTCTCTCTCTCTCTCTCTCTCTCTCTCTCTCTGTGTGTGTGTGTGTGTGCGTGTGTGTGTGGATGTGTGTATGTGTGTGAGTGCGTGTGTGTCCAAAATGTAATAAAAAAACACGTTCAAATCGTGTTATTTGAGTAAATATTAGGCTAAACTTGTGAAATAAACAAATAAAAGTTGAGAACACACACTTAGTGTGTCGAAAATATAACTAAAAGTCTTTCCTGAATAGCATAAATAGTGTTATTTTGGTAAAAATAGGTATAAATTTGTGAAATAAACAGATAAAAGTTGAAAACACACACTTTGTGGGTCGAAAATGTAACTAAAAATCTTTCCTGAACTGATTAAATTGTGTTATTTGAGTAATCATAAGCCTAAACTTGTGAAATAAACAGATAGAAGTTGAGAACACACACCTTGTGTGTCGAAAATGTAACTAAAAGTCTTTCCTGAACAGATTGAATTGTGTTATTTGAATAAAAATAAGGATAATCTGGAAAAATGTTTGACATAAAGTCAAAATTTGGTACAAAATAAACTCGATATTATGTTAAATAGCACACAGTAACATAAATTTACTACCTAAATCAATAATCAAAGGGTCCTAGGTTCGATACCCCGTGATAAAAGCAAACGGTGAAAACTGTAGGCCCAGTCCCTGATAGCTCTCCCTTCTTCCTAGTACATATAAAAAAAACCTTACGCTTCGTTCTCCTTGTTCAAAGTAAAGTTCTCGCTCCAATCTAATTGGGTATCCAAAAATCCTTTTCTCTTGTGTTCTCGGTAACCTTGGCTTACTTAGACAGAAACCTGTTCTGACATGCAAGCGTTCTAGCCTAAAACGACGCGCTAAAGCGTCCTGTGCCTTGGGGCAACCCTGAGCGGAATATTAATTGGCGGCGGAAACCGGTTCTACAAGCGACGCATAGCTTCAGAAATTTGACCCTTGCTGCGCACTCTCAGACATCCTTTGTTGTCTGGATCAATCCCTTCCCCTGCCCTACAGTATTGCATGGCTTTCCCCTGTTATTGCGTTATAGTTGACCTTGGAAAAACCTGTTCTGAAAACCTACCGACGCGATCTCACATTGGTCAATCGGGTTCTTTCTTTGTTCTGGCGTTCTGACGTCATTTGACCTTGACCGCAACTTCCCCAAATTCCTTTCTCGTCTACCCTCAGAGCGGAGTTCAGATTCAGAGACCGTATTCTGTCTAGCGTGTCGTACCACCGTCTTTCATAACATAATGAAATTATTACATACATTGTATACACTATAGGCCTAACCGTTTATTACCGTTACATATCGTGGGTTCGAGTACCGGGACCGTCTTCTTTCGTACCATTAACACCTTTTTTTAGCGGTTCATAAACCATAAACTCTTATTTTCAATATTATAAACATTAATATTATCGATTTATACATTACATACTTTGCAGTAATGAATATAAAACCATATGCATAGCGTTTAGTACCTCTAATTACCTTCTATATACATATTTTTCATAAAATAAATAATTATATATTCATAAAAAGTTATAAACATGCAAATACATAAATATAAAGGATTCTAAGTACATGCTAATTAGTTCTAAGTACATGCAAATTAATTAAAACCCGTGCAAATTAGTTATAAGTACTTGCAAATTAATTGCGAATATTAAATAGCGACCGAGCTTCGCGCAGATCTCTACTACTCACTCATATTAATAATCATACAAATCGAACCTGACCTGTGAATTTTCATAGATCATAACTTATTATTTTGTGACATTTGTGTAATCAAAAGAATAAAATAGACAAATACAAATTTATCCCCTACTCTGCCCCTCTAAGTAGAAAGTAGACTTCTGGGATGCGAATGACACTTTTACTTCACCACATTATTAGAACTTGCCTTTTCACGTTGAACAGTGAAAATACTTAGTCAGCTAAATTTGGCCTGAATCGTACTACTCTACACAAGCTTCTTTGTAAGTTTCAATTTTGAGAAAGGTAGTTATTCTGTCGTGACTTACAGGAAGAATAAGAAACAACTGAAAGGCGATACAGGGTGTAGAGAACACTGGAAGCTATACCCTGTGCCAGCTAACTGTGGAGCAAGGCAGCGTATAGCGTCAGAGAAGCGAGACAAATCGAGTGGGCAGTGCGAAGCAGTGCACGCTGCTGGGAAGGCAGTCACTTTCCCCCACTCCACGCAATTCCGTTCCTCTCACGTGTTCATTGGTGGAGCCCTCTCCCGTCACTACTTGCACAGACTTCATTACGTTTGCCTGCTCTACAGTTAGCTGGAACAGAGTATAGTGTAGAGTTATCGAGGACATGAAACTTTCCAAAGCACTTATGGATCTTGTTGAGTTGAGCACATTCCTGAAACTTAGAACTGGATCAGGATATTGGGAGGATAAACCATCTTCGTACTCGTTACAGAGGCATCTGAAGCTGTTGGAAGGAAGGGAAAACTTCTAATATTATCCATGCCCTCCGTAAGTTGAAATCAACGCAACGCAAGCATTTAAACGTCTCACATCTTGCTCCGTGGAAGTTGGAGGTGCTTTATTGTTAACATATTAAAATTGGAGAGTGCAAGTTCGAGAGAATGAAGAAAAGAGAAGGCAAAGTACTTAAGTAAAGAAAATAATAAATGAATAAAAACGTGTAAGCTAGTCACCGTCAATTTCTGCGTAAGTGTTCCACATGAGAAATAAGACAATACTTTTTTCTATTTTCGGGCCGCCTTGGGCTTAGAGCCCACCCGCCTGTATGTTACGTATCTGATTTTTTGTATTCATTCAAATAATAACGTTAAACTAGAAATTAAAGCCAGATAAAAAGAGAATGCTTTAATTTTATTGTCCACAAAAATTAGCCTTTACATCCATTTCTCTCACTTCTATTTATAACATTTTTCGTATCGACCCCGTGGGAAGCTAGGCCCTTTCAAGCGCGAGGACCCGGGCGGTTGCTCCCCCTTGCTACGCCTCTGATGTTTATGCATTATATCATCAATTAGAAAAAGAAAACTTGCAGACTCAAAGGTAAATGGAAATTGCATTGATTTTTTTCCTGACCTCCAAACTCTAAGGACTTCGAAGTAACCAAATGGTTGGTGTCTTTGCCTTTGTATGAGTGGTCCCAGGTTCGATCCCCGGTTTTATTAGTAGAATATCGATGCTGAATTACCTTTTGGATAATTGACGAGCTACGTGAAAGAAATATCGGGATCGGTCTAGAATAGCCTTGAGTGTCTCCCTTGCACTTGTAGAAAGGAGCGAGCGCTTCGTGCAGTGAGAGCTTTACGCCTGCACGCTGCACCTCAAGACCAGTAAACAGCAAAGGAGTGGGGAGAGGTAAAACATTCTGCGTGGTTCATTTCCATTTGACATCAACGATTTGTACGAGCTTTCCATCTAATTATTACTCGATCATAACAATTAACAGATATCTATGGGTGACTGAAATGAAATTAAACGTGTGATATACTGTGTGTCCCTCTTAAATGTAGGCCGGCTCAAAGACATTTATCTAAAAGGCAAATGACGGCTATTTACCGACGTTTCTAACATTTTAAAAACTTCTGACACTTTAATACCTCTAGTTTACATTTTTTTAGATGAGATTAATAAAACATCTTTCTCATTAATTACCGGGCATCACTTGATTGTTACTTTAGTAATCGAAGGGTTTTAAATTATTGTGCGTTGTTGGAGAGTAAATTGTGGCCAACGTTAAGCGGATTATCACCGATGATTTGACTGCACCAAATAACCTAAAATTAGAACATTAATTAAAAGCACACGTATAATATACGCCGTGCCATCCGTGATATTGGAGTGCCAAAATTGCATCATATAAGGCGCAGCAGAATATGTTGATTGAACTCTGCAGACCATGATTTCAGCATCTTCTGTAATCAGTAAGAACAAACACTTAATTTATTTTCATGATCCTTGGCATGTAACTGCTGATCGGAGCCAGGCTACTTTTAACTGGGACACCCTTTATAATGCTCATAACTGGAAATGCATCGATCCAAAGTTAATGTACTTTTGCTGCATTAGTTGACTCAGTTACATGTGTAATTTTGGTTTCCTTGAAGTTATTGCAACTTATCTTCTCATCACATGGAACAGCAGCTGGTAAAATTACTCTCTGCTTTGCTGTTTATGCAAGTTATGTTCTGTGTGTAGGTTGACATTTATTAGCTTTTGCTCCCCTTTCTTGCGGCTCTCATGCAGATAATTAAGAAATTTTATGACTCAAATGTTGACCAAAGACGTACTGGTAGAATATCCCTAAAGGGCAATTGAGGAGTTCTTGCATACTTGTTGAAAAGAAAATTACCTTTTGGTGACGCAAGACTCTTAGCTCGTACATATTCTCGCTTCTAAATGACACCATTAGGCTTCGGGTCGTACTAAAGGTAAGGCAATAGTAATTATTAATTCTTGTCTTCCTCGCAATTGCATAACCAAGACACTGCCAAGTAATAACAAAACCAATCAAGATGTCGACATATGATGCTGTTTGTTTGAAGTCGACCCAAGGTCTCTCGTTGGCCGTGTTCTCATCCAGGTTCATTGTGTTGTACTGAAGAGGAAGGTAGTTGTAGTACTGGGTGCTCCACAACAATATTCAACAGTCTCATCAGATTTTTCTTTCATTTCGGCAAAGGAGCAGAATAAGTAGACCGTTTAGATAACAGTTTTGAATCTGTACACGAGCATCTATTGCTGAAAACATGATCTAGAGTATCTTTGACAAGTAATGCTAAGGACCATAGTGATATATTTGCTGTTTTCAAGAAAAATACTTTTCGTTTTCTGCAAACATCTTCTAAGATGACTTCGTACGTGCTATTATTTTTTTATTCCATTTTTCTGTGGGAAAATACTCTGTTGGAATTGCATAGGGACATGTATCTGTGTTGATTATTGCCCCATGTTTTGTACTTTTACCTGCATGACGCTTCGGTTTCAACCTCAGGTATGGAAATCTTAATCTTGAAATAAATAGTTTACTTTGTTTCCGGAAAGAGTTCAGCCACTTGCCGTTGTTTTTAGCCAAGCCCACCGTTATACGTGCTTGTTCTCACTTGATCTAACTTGGTAATTTTTAATGGATTTGTACTAATAAGAGAAAGATGTTTACAATACCTATCATTCGGAGGGTATTGCGTTATTATTTAAATGATTATATCCAGTGGCGAGGTGCAATACTACAACGTATCTAGGCAACGATGACGCTTGAGTTTTGGAAGGGCTTTCAGCAGTTAGCTACCCCCCCCCCCTTCGCCCATCTGCAGGAGACCCGATTTTAACATGTGCATCCAAAGGTATTATTCGCCCTGGCTTCCAACGTACTTTATATTATCGGTATGTATGTATGCAAGACATTCATGAGGAAAATATGGATTTCTTCATAACTATGTGGAAAGGAAAATAAAATTGAAGATATTATCTTTTACTTCAACGTTATGGCGCAGCCAGGATTCTGTCTTGGAAGGGTCAGTGCGGGCAAATATTTGGTTCATGATATCATTTGTATTTCTTCTCTGCTTTACACATTTTTATAGAATAAGGTTAGATACATAAAAAAAAAACACACATGTAAAAATACTGTTTCTGGGACTCTTCCATAGATAGTAAACACCGTATTTCGTCGCATATTTTATGCCATTTTTTTGTTGCCAAAAGGTGGTTGCGACCTGCTTATAATCGGAACTTTAAAAATATTCACTACTAAACTGATTCCGGTGCAAGTTTAGGATGCACCGAATACTCGTGAATATTGAAAAGTCCGAATCTACGAAGGTCATTCCTTTGTGACAGTTTAAGGAACATTTTTTTGCGGTCTGCAAACAAAAGTTAACACATTATTTGTGCATTATAATTGAAGTATTACACTTGAGGAAATTTACTACAAACGTTGCGAAGTTACAAAATTTAATCATCAGTGTTCGAAAAGGTTATAAACCAAATTATGGACCAAAAAGGAGTAGTCGACGATTCTGTGGTGAAGTACAGCATTTTCCGTTTGAACTTACTGAGAGGCCTTTCAGTCCATGATCCACCCCCGCCAGTTGACTGCGAATGTTAAAGTGAAATATAAATTCCTTTAGCAGTGCTGGATTCAATTAATGTTTTGACACAATACACCTCCTATAATATTCCTAGGAGCAAAGTCGATGTCCTTAAACAAATGATTTGCGTTCTCATTGATGTAAAACATCCTGAGTTCTATCCCAGGCCAAGAAGAATTGTTGGTGTGATCACTCAATGAAAATCTGCTTGGAAAGACTTTGTCTTGTTTTAGTGTTGTGTTATTGTACGTCGATATGAATGCACATTCGTTAAAGTACTAATGTTTACAGTTCCTCAGACTTTTCAGAAAACAATACTTTTTTTAAAAATGCTAGAGGCCCCAATATTAATAACACATCTCAAATGTAAGAGTCTCGTGAAAGTAGTGGCAGCTGTTCCCGAGCAACAGAAGAAATTGAAATCTGCAAATTGAATGTAATAATGACAACATTTAACTTATATACCAATAGTACACCTAATAAGAATACATAATATCTGGTGCCGATGGATATGTTCCCAACACGTAAATGCTGGACAAATAAACGTTGTACGACTACATGCAACGCGAAAGGGCCACATCCTATGAACCTAACTATCAATAACATCGGCCAACAGTGCCCTAAAAGGCGCATTTATAAAAGGCCGAGAGTAAATTATCAGAAAAATATCAAATACACAAGCCGACACGCCGCATAAGATAATACATACAGCTACTGGTTTAATGAAACACAAGCGAAGAGTCATGCAGCGTCTTCGATTGAACAGTATTCAGATGGGTGACCGTAGCAATACAAGGCTCAATATAAAAAAGTAAAGTTCACGACGCCATGAAGCCATACAGGCTCACGTAGGACAATGGCAGAAAAAATACAAGGACACATATGTATGTATGTATGCATGTGTGTGTGTGTGTGTGTGTGTGTATGTGTGTATATATATATATATATATATATACACATACACACACCCCCCCACACACACAGGGTAGCCACAATACCCCAGGGTTTTCGTCGGAAAGTATGTTTAATTGTTGTTGATTTGGAATCGTTCGACCATTATAAAACACATGAAACTTGATTTAAAGCGCAAGCCGTACTGTCCTTGTCTCGTTAACGAACTCTCTGATGTTGATAGGACGTGAAGCCGGAATATCTCCGCAAACCATCTGCCAGGACATGGTGCAGAATTCAGCTGTTCTACGATCATGAAGGTTTTTTATACCGATGTCCTGGACAAGTAAACTCTAGGGTACGTGATCACATCGCAATAACAACAACCACTGTAGTATCGGAAAAAAGGGGGGTACGCCCACTTTGTGAACTCTCTCTCTCTCTCTCTCTCTCTCTCTCTCTGTGTGTGTGTGTGTGTGTGTGTGTGTGTATACACACACACACACACACCTGGTGGAGCACCTAAAAGTACCACCCGAAATATTTCGTGAACAACAAAAATATTGAAAAACTGCTTTGGCAGATATCTAGGTATGAAAGTGGCTCAGGAAATTAGTGGACACAATATTTCAACTACGTAAGGAAATGTAGTTTTCAAAACAAACTTAGTTTTTTTATGGAAACCCCATTTTATTTTAAGCTCATTTGAAAGTACGGAAAAATTCATTGTAATATGTCACGTTACAATTACTTGAGCACTACTTGATACATTTCTTTTATATTGTAACATCAAGTCATTCTCTGCCTCTGCGTATGGTTCTACATTCCTTCATACAGATTTTACATATTAATCATCAATGTATTCAAATATACACCCAAGATTTTAAAATGTCAAGACATTTCCAATTGTTTTGCTCCATTTACATTTATATCTTGTCTATTCTAGCCCATTGCTTGGAAAGAAAGATGAAGGAAATGCTGCTCCTGGTGATTTTTCTGTGGTTCAACGTCAATTCGTTCTGTGTTCCTATATCACCAGTACCAACAACAATAATCCGTGATAATACTGTTCACCTTGTAAAAGAGATTTTGAGGAAATATTTCCACACTGCTCGAACAGTAGTTGTTCATTATGACAAAGAATCAACTGAGTTTGCAGATCAAATTTGCAAGAAATATACAATGCCGTTAACAATTTTTAAACCTACGAAGTTAAGAAACTGGTGGACACGTTTTGACTTTGAATGGTTTGCGACGAGGAGAGAAATCTACTACCTGTTTCTTGTCAGAAATATATCCACGATAATGTATCCGTTCAAATATCACTGGCATTTTAAGATATGGAGACGGAGTGCAAAACACTTCTTCCTTCTTACTGGGTATAATACATTGGAATCGATTAATGGTTTGATTTTGGTAGCACAGACTAATCTTATGGTGAATATTGTAATTGCTTCCCCATCAGCAGAAAACGAATCTGAGATGGAAGCTGGTGGAGATGATTCTCTTGTCCTGTACTCTTACTTCCCTTTCACCGAGTCCCAATGCAGAACGGCTGAGGGAGCAGAAGTTGTGGATGTCTGGAGTAATGGGAGATTTCTTACAGGAAGAGATTTGTATCCAGACAAAGTGGAAAATATGCACAAGTGCTCAATTAAGGTAAGAGCGATTACTTACGAGTTATACTTTACTCCGAAGAGCAATTCTGAAAGCAATGACACTTATTCAGGTTTACATGGTGGCTTTGTTACGACAGCGATGGAAAAGATGAACTTCACTTTGGAAACAAACAACATATTCACCGAAACTATATCGAACGGAAATGTTTTTCCAAATGGAACTGTCACAGGAGACTTTGCAGAAATGCGGAATGGAGTCGTAGATGGAAGCATAAAGTTCCTTCGGGCTTCTACTTACAGCAATTTCTGGTGTGAAGTGTTGCAGATTCAGCAGTTTGTCGAATTTACATGGGTGGTTCCAAAATCTCGACTCTATCCACAGTGGATGAGTCTGTACTTTGCATTCCAACCACCTTTGTGGACCCTCATGCTTCTGGCTTCACTGAGTCTCCTCATCTGGATGAGAGCGGCCGTTTCTTTGCTGCGTCGGTGGGGAAGGATCACATATCGGTTCCCTCTGCTTTCAGGTCTCTCGGCTTCCTTAGTCGGGTCTGTCCACGTTCCTCCCCCTCCTGCAGGTCCACTCAGATTTATCTTTGTACAGTGGATATTTTCTACCGTGATACTCGCTACTCTTTACCAATCTTCATTGTTTGGTTTTATTACAAATCCTAAAGTTACGCCTCATATAAACACCATAGAAGATATTCTGAATATGAGACTATCTGTCGGAGGCGATAAGTATTGTAAACATATTATACGAACACTGAATGAGTCAATATATATGGAGATCTACGCAAACTGGGTACTAGAGAATAAGAATTTGAAAAACTACAAAAGAGTTTTGAATAAAGGTGATTTTGCCTTTCTTACGTGCAACTTGTTTCCAGAGGTTTTCGCATATCGTTATCTGCTACTCGATAACTACGGGAAACCTTTATTCCACGTAACATCCAGCAGAATGTTGGAAACCCCTCAGGTGTTCCTCTTGCAGAGAGGTTCTCCCTTTCGGGACAAACTTCAGCACATAATCACCTCCTGCGTTGAAGCGGGTCTACCTCCAAAGTGGAAGAAGGACGCTGCTGAAAGGATGATCCTTGATGCTCTGAAGAGAATGAAGTTCCAGGAGAAGCCAGATGTCATTGTGATTCCTCTGGAGAATCTAATGGGAGCCTTCGCCCTACTCACATTGGGTCTAATTATCAGCACAGCGGTGTTTGCATTGGAAAACACATACAGACATTTCAGTAAATGGGTGAATTCGTTTTGGTTATTTTTAGCGTCAATGAAATGTGTAAGAGATCAGCATTGAAGAACTAGAATGGTGGAGTGGCATTCACATGTATAGGTTTATGTGCACTACGTCGTTATAACATAAAATTTTATCTTTTTGTTGACTTTGAATGTGCTTATAGTGGGATTTCTTAAAATTTTGATTGTAAGTCTAATTTATCCTGGAACACTTGATTACAAGCTGTTGATCTTACCGTTACGAAATCTAGGAGGTCCTGAATATATGTTTTGTACTATACGTTAGAGAAAAGGCCCTTGGTTACAAGTTCAACTTAAGTAATGCCATTTAATTCTGATAGTCATCTGTTATTTCTAGAAGCAGCACATAGTAAATATGGGTTAACATTTGCAAATTGTAATTCTACAGTTGTCATTAGATCAACTAGTTCTTCATTTGGACGGCTAGAGTGCAAGACTTTTGGAGTTAATTCTGACTAAATAAACTCACTAATCCATTGTTGCTATGGACACAAGAGACTTGCCTTGTGGAACAAGGCAGACAACGTCGTATGTAAGTAGCACATAACATTTCTTGGGGACTTTCTTTAACACTGTTTAATATTTTAGACTAATTGTTTAAAAAATGTACTAGAATGCAAGATAATATGTGTGAAATTTTCTTATAATAATTAAAAATACGAATTATAATACCTGGTGTGAAGCAAGACCTGGAAGTGAAGTGAAACATTCTCAAGTGAATCTTTTTGCCTGAGAGGAGTTATTCCCTAATATGAAGAAATTTTTAACTGAAGACTCGTGGAACACAAACGATTCTAAATATTTTGTCCTGGAAAACACATGTCTTCGTTTTCCTTCCTCGATGATACTTCGATGACTTCCACGATAGAACTGAATTCAATAAGGTTCTAAAGACAGAAATTGTTATGAGTGGACATGTGATCCTAGCAGTCATAGAAATTATCCAGACCAGCAGTTTTCCTCCGTTTGTGATCTCTTTTGGTCAGCGGAATGTAAAGGGTGAAGTCGTCATAATGCACCCAAATGTCAAACTTTCTTGCTGCTAATACAGACAGAGTTTTTGTTTTCGTCACAAACAAAAATACGAATTTATAATAGCGTTGAAGGAATTAATAATATAAACATAATATTTTCTGAAAATGATATTTCAGATGCATTGTCTATTTTAATGCTTTTCCATCGAAATGAAGAGAACACTACAGAACACCATTACTTTTAACTGTTGTTATAATTCCTAACATATGTTTTCTATCCTTCTTACACTAATTTTGCCACCAACAATGTACAGGGTGTTCCACAATTATGTTTCCAACATACAAGGACAATGAGACAGAAACGGCATAGGATAATAACATTTGTTTAATATTGAAATGCAAGTTCCAAAATTAGTTTTTGTGCTAATCAAAGGCCCACATGATCACCATGCGACCGGCCATATTGTACACAACATGTCCTCTCGACAGTGCTGAAGACGAAGAACAAGGAATTGGAACATTCCATTCATCTCTCAAGAAAAGTTTCAAAAAGGAGCACAAAGTGCCTAGTATAGTGGGGGTACACCATTACATCTACATAAGTAAATAAAAAAACTTAAATAAAATATTTTGTGTTCTCCTAATTGGAATGTCAATGATGATAGCTAAATCCTCTGTTTCTTGAATCATTTTGTTTGTTTTCCTGTGATTCTCTGTCTCCGAAGACACGGGTGGATGGTGAATATATTATTTAGATAAGATACTCAGGTGCTATTTCCGGGATTGAAACCATGCATTTAAATTTAGCACATATTTGGATCTACAGCGCAAGGCCGTCTGGTGTAAGAGGGGCCCCTACATATGCTAGAGACATTGATGGCGTACAACAATATCTGGGTAAAATTGTTTGAGATATGTATCGTAACTTCAAATAAACGGCATAGACACATTTTATTTTATTCGTGCCAATGGAGAGTTGTTTATTAAGATGTATCCACTTTCCTGTTATTAAATGAACCTTGAACTCTTGAAATAAGGGAGCAAGTTGAAGGGAGCAAGTTGACAGAAGTAGACACACGTACACATTCGCACAAACATGCACACAGAGAACATACAAAGTGCTTGATTAGTAATAGTCGTATGAGTGTCAAGTAATGTGCCGAGGTTGTTCAGCTTTCCGTTTCAACCACACCCTTAACAGTGATTGCACTGCAAGAGAAATGTGTACTTTTAAAAAGAAATCTTATGGTAACGTTACCAAAATATCTGCATTAATACCAATTTTACAAAGCACATTTTTGTGGAACAAGCTTCACAACCTACAGTTGCTTATTGTTATTACACATTTCCTTTAATTATTGGAAGAATTATCTGGGGAAAATGCAGAGCTTAGAACCAGACTTAATAATTGCAAAATACTCTTGCATTATTTTGAAATTATTTTGAAAACAAGAAAGTCATACATCTTATATCTTCTACTGAAGTAAACTACGTAAGTTGAAGTTGATGGAAGTGGCATGTGAATATTTTACATGATGTTGGTGGTAACAGTAAATGTTCTGTGTCAAGACTGCCATATTATTTCATTCTTATAGAGATCACTCATCCCAAAACTATTATAAATTCAATGCTAAACCAAACTTTAATGGTCTCGGGCTTGACAAACTACAAATATTTGATAATGTAGATGTATTTATCAAATAGCACGGCCTTGAAATTAGGTGGGTGGCAGAAGTAATCGCTCTTGCCACGTCCGAGCTCAAAACCTTGTGTTCGGAGGTTTAAGAGAATGAAAGATCTTGTTGGTCTTTGTAATCCATGTGATACTCGAAAGGTCAGGGAGACACAAAAGTGCCACAGAGAGAGGTCGGTCTGACGCTCGAACTAGGCTACGCAGCCCGGATGACGTTGCAACACAGTGCGCGGGAAAGAGCGACTTTTGTTTCGTTCTCGCTTCGCTTTCCCTGTATGTGGCACCAGCGGAATTCTGCCCAGCCGCCTATTTTCATGGCCCTGCGTTTAATGCTACAGCCATCGAGGGATTTAGCGAGAGGATCACAGGGTCCATACTCCTTCAATTTAAGGGCATCCCCGATGGCGCAGTAATCAAGGTGTCTAGGGTTCGATACCCGATGGAGGCACATAGTGGTTCGGATCCCACTTTAAACTGTAGGTCCAGTCCCGATTAACCTATCAGTGCATAAAGTGGACTTAAAACACCAAATCAATCAATCAATCAATCCTTACATTTAAAAGGGTCCTGGGTTCGTTTCCGAGTCGATGTACTGCGTACAGTGTTTCGGATACCACTCGGATGTTCAAGTCACGATTAGTTTATCGCACCTGAAATCTGACTGAAACAAATCCTCGTAACTATCGTTATGTGAATGTGATATACAGTATATTTGAGCCTGTTTTTAATATCTGGGAATATCTGCATATTATATTATTGTTGATAATTCGCTTATGCTTATGGGCGTCGCCAGATATTTTTTTTTGTTGTGAGGGTCAAACGTTTGTTAAATATTAAATAAGAGAAATAATAATAATGACTAATATGAACTAATAAAAATGAACTCAAATTATTATTACTATTATTATATTCTTCTTGAGACTTTCCCATTATATCATCCAGCACAACATTTTGTCATTATTTTTGTAAACATTTCATACAGTTAGTACTGGAATGTATATGTGAGTTTCATGTGATGTCAGGATGCGCACAGTCGACATGTTTGTGGACAATTTTATTTTTCGTATGTATGGAAATATCCGCTACGTACTATTCGTTACATCTGCACAAACTTCACGTTAGTTTTAAGTCACGCATATATGTGTTAGTTTGAATTCCATACGCTTACAAGACCTGGCCTCAATCATGGCTGCTCGAAGCGACAATACAACAGTTTTTGACGGAGGTGAAACACGCCTATAATTATTATATTATTACTATATGATTATAATATAAAAATATATACAGGATAAAGCAAGGAAATTTGTAGAAGCAGAGCGGTAGCCTAGATTTCTAGGGTTCAGGCGAATACATTATTTTAAAAGTAGCAACTGCCTTTCTTTGTGTTTCGTAAAGTAGCCACACACCTCTGAAGGTATATCCTGGTGAAGTTCCTGCCACTGAGTGGTGGTATCACGTGAATCCTGCTATCCACTGAAAGGGACGATGGAGACAGTCACGTCGTAAGAGAACCAGAGGAACTTAACTCCAAAAATGCTGACTTTAGTTTCGTTTCTGAAAGGTAAATCACAAACACAAGTTAAAAATCTCACTCAGGATTATACTGACAGGCGGCTCAAGCGCCTCAACCTCCTTACCCTCAAACAATGCTCCAGGATGTACTTCGTGGAATAGATGTTGATATTTCAGAAGATCATACCTTACATCTCCACTCCATAATCACTCCGCAGGGCTTCTTCCACTTCGTTTTTTTGTGATGAGTCCTTCATCCTCACTTAGCTGTGGGCTGAGGCTCCATCAAGCTGAAACCACATGCGTTGACGTACGAGACATGTTCCAATAACTCTCTCAAATACAAAGTGTACAGTTAATCGTGGCGGTAAAAGATATGGACCTATTAAATGTTCGCCGACAATGCCCACCCACATGTTTACACCAAATCTGTCTTGATGGGCCTTCACGATTGTGGCACTGGGATTCTCATCGGCCCATACATGGCTATTGCGACTATTCAGCATCCCGGCTCTAGTGAAACATGCCGCATCAGTGAAAAGAACACAGGAATAGAACTGGGAGTCGACCATATAGCGATGCAGCAACCATTCAATAAACACCACGCGGGGTGTGAAATCAGCTGGACCCAAGACATGGACACGCTGTGGATGGTAAGGGTGTATCTGCTGTTCCCTCAGAACTTTCCAAACAGTACTATGGCCCACACCAATTTTACGTGCCACAGCCCTTGTACTAATGTATGGTCGTCCTTCCACGCGATCCAGCACTGCTTCTTCAAGCTCGGGTGTCCTTGCAGCTCTTTGTCCTCCTTGCTCGTGGAATTGAGGTCGCACTTGTTCCCGTTTCCCGTAATCATTGGAAAAGTCTGGAAAACATATTTTGTGCTGGATGTCTGCGTCGTGGATACGTGCTCCGATATAACATTTCTGCTTCCTTACAGTTGTCATTTGCTCATACATACAGAAACACCATATCAACCAGTTTCTCTACCGTATACTCCATAGCACTGATTGCCGCCGCGACACTCGTGCTTCTAGACTACACACGTCGAGTTTGACCTTACGTGTTCTCCAGAGCATGTGCGGTGGATTCTTTCCCCTTTCTTTTATGGTTCCCCTCCGCGTTGTGCGTCGTTGCCTACTCTTCGAAGGTTTTGGCTTGTAAATTTTGACTGGGGCGTTTCCGGATAAGGGTTCTTTATCTCATTTTGTTCCGTTTGTTCCCTTTCATCATCCCTGCAAGTCTGTAACACGGTCACAGAAACACCCTATATATATCCTATGCATTGAGTGCAGATTCAAACAATGGAATTTAATGGATTTCCAATAGATGGTAGAACTTACATTATTATTTTATTTCTAACAAATTGAGTTACGTTTAATTTTTTTGTATTTCGACAATGCTTAACTAGGGTAGCTGAAGTTCCTGCATTTTATACTGATTGGCATATGTAGTGTTGTAGACGTTTCTAGAAAACAATCTTTGGAAAGGCAAGGGCAACAAGTGGACCTTGCATAAAATTGGCAAATTAGATGCTAATCTAATGGGAGGTACGTCATTTCCTTTTTTCCAAATTTGTCCTAGCCTTCTTACATCGTATTACACTGCATATTGCTATAACTTTACCTGCTTCTCCATATTTGGTGGCGAAACAAACGTCCAAAGCAGCGGCGCTTAGTTTTCTATCTCCTTAGTATCCTGCTTTTTCATTATTGTATATACAGCATGTATTTCTCATTGGAATAGTGTTTAACTTGTCAATTTAATGCAAGGGCAGCAATGGACCCTTACGTCCACACTTAATTTCCGTTACAATTTTTGTTATAATTATTCTTGTATTTCTTTCTCGTTATCCAGATTTTGTTCTCTCTGACTGCTCCAAACATTCTTCTCAAGATCTTCCTTTCCCATCTCCATAGCACTTTCACTAGGTCCAGGTTTCTGACCCATGTGATACAACTGGGCGTACTTTTTTTCTCCTTACCTCTTTGGAAGAGAAAACCTTCTTCAATTCCATTGAATATATATTAGCTAAGAATATTCTTGCCTTGATTTCATCAGATATGTTGACCATTTCACTCTGTTGGTTGACCAACTGCAGTGAACAAGTCACAAGGTGATGAGGTAGTCACATCCCTACCCCATCTTGCTCCTTCTTAATTAGATTATTTATATTTTTATCACTTTTTAAAGTTTCCTTTTTTACGTATTGAGACCATTTTAATAATCTTTCAAATTTCATATGTACAAGTAAATTAATAATACTACACAGTAGTAATGAGAAGTAAATAGTTCATCATATTTTAAGTTTAATTAAGTTACATATTTCATCGTACATTAAGATAAATGTACTAATAAATAATGCTGTATGTGACAATACTACATAAACGAGCGTTGCAATATGGCGTTACATTTTAATTTTTCTACCTTATTTTCAGTTCCCGTGAGATGAAATGTCAGTACATTTTTATAATGTTATTTCTCAGCAATTACATATACGATAATGGTGGATGTATAAATTCATATATGAAAACATTGCACAGTAGTATTATTAATTGCATCAATCAAATAGTGGAAAAGCATTTGCAAAGTGTGAAAAAAATCAATGTGATTTATTACGATCACACAAAATCGCTGGCTGATTTAATTACTCGAAATTAAGTGGTTATCATTCTAGATGCTGGACTTGTATATAATGGAAAGAACATGGAATTCGAATAGGTTCAAGGAGACAAATGAAGAGTGCTATATCATTCTAGCACGTAATGCAATCTTGCCAATAATATGATGCAGACTTTGCAGTTTAGATATTAAAAATCTGCAATGAGATATGTAATTGTTGTTAAAAACAAGCGTGGTTAACGTGTTCTAATTGCATTGTTCGAAGCTATTAGTAACAACAATATAGTTAATGTGGTTGTCGTTGCTCCGTTACAACAACATACAACTTATTTGTTTTCAGATAATTCGCAAGTCGTATTGTATACATATTTTCCCTTCTCGGAAACTCTCTGTAGATCTGTTGGAAGAGTTCTTCTTTGGATGTTTGGAATGGAAAGGATACATTGTTCGGAGTATCTCTGTACCCGAACAAGTTAATTAATTTGCATGGCTGTGTTGTTCTACTTTTAGACACTAACTAACTCCTTCTTGAACCCGAAGGTTCATGGCTGCAGCAACACAGGCCATCCATCTGTCCCTATCCTGAGCAAGATATACAGGGTGTTTCTAAAGGTCGTTTACAACGCTTGGGAGGTGATTCCTCACACGAAAACAAGCAAAAAGTCTAAGTTCCATTTTTACGACTGAGGCTTCGTTTCCGAGATAGGAGCCTCGCAAAAGGTGACAAAGTAACGTCACACCTGACTGGGACGAATACTGTAACAGATAGAGAGGCGGTTCCAAGGGAATCATAAAGGAATCGTATGTGCTCAGTCCGGAAGTCACTATGAAAAGTTCACTGCACGCATGCGCAATGGAGTCCTCAAAGGAATTGGGGATTTCCAGCAAGAACAATGCATGGAAAAGGCATGTAACGCAGCAAGAAGGACCGTGACAATGAGAAATGCGTTAAAGACAACACATCCCGACCTCAAACATCAAAACATGAGCACCGAACATAAAATCCGAAAAGTTGAGCACGGTTGCATACCCCAGTTACACGCGAGGAATGAACGAATCATGTCATGTGGCATACGAGAGACACATTACTCCACCAGGAGGAGGGAAAGAAAAACGCAATATCAGATGATTGCGACAACGTGTATTTTTACACGCGACAACTACATAATATCCCCCCCCCCACACACACACAACAAACAACAAATGCTACAATGTCTTATGCACAGACAGTGCGTGTCACTGTACACCAACTGAAGATGTCACTTTCACCACACAAAGGGGGTGGGGAGCAATACGAAAAGTGTTTGCACGTGATCATTGTGACGTAAAAGAGACCAGTTTTGGAAGCGCTGCATAGGCAAGTCTGGCTCTCGTAGTCTACGTTTGACCTTCATGACTGCTGTTCCCGCGAGAGGAGCTGGAAGGGTTGGTTCTCTCCGGCAGTCGTTCCAGTCGTGTTGCAGGTGCTGGGATATGATCAGCAGTTCGCTCTAGGTTGTCATACGCATTGAAGAGTACTAGTATGTTGTATTGAAAGAAGTTGACGTGGTAGAGTGGGCAAGTCAAGTATCGCAACAATTGATCTGTGGTGTTCGTACGGTGATCCGGCCAATTTGTGCAGTGTTCCAGTGTTAAACAAAAACAATACTTTGCAGTTTCAGCTCCCTATTACACAGATGGCTGCATATACGACCCAGCAGCTAGCAGACATGCATCTCATGTATGAGGAGGCACGTGGTAATAGCTGTGAGGCAAGGTGTCTTTATGGAGAATGCTTTCCACTTAGACATTTACCGTCTCACACCTTCTTCCAGGTAGTGGACAGTCGACTGCGTGAAACAGGGTCAGTGTTACCACCGCGGCAAGAAGTTGGAAGACCCTGAAGTGTACGCACACATCAGTTTGCAGAAGATGTGTTAACAGCGGTCGCAGAACATCCTGGCACCAGTACGCCAGTGCTCGCTCGGGCACGAAACACGTCTCATGTGAATGTTTGGCGAGTGTTGTCAGAGGAAGGAATGCACCCTTTTAAACTGCAGAAAGTACAAGAACTGTTACCTCGTGACTTTCGCCCTCATATGGAGTTTTGCCAATGGTTGTTGCATCAGCTGGACACAAACCCTCACTTTGGGGCAAACGTATTGTGGACAGATGAAGCCATTTTCACCAGGATGGATGTCTTCAATAGTAGAAACAGTCATGTATGGGACTTTGACAATCCACACGCACTTTTTGTGGCCCATCACCAGCACAGGTTTTCAGTGAATGTGTGGTGCGGGATATTACATGATCATTTAATTGGACCATACATTCTCGCTGTTCGCCTGAATGGTCGCACGTATCATGCATTTCTTAGTGAGGTTCTGCCTGAACTGTTGGAGACTGTACCTTTGGCACTGCGGCAAGAAATGTGGTACCAACACGATGGTGCACCAGCTCATTTCGATTGTAATGTACGACATTTCCTGCATGACGTGTTTTGCAATAGGTTCATTGGTAGGGATGAGCCTGTGGCTTGGTCACCGAGGTCGCCAGATCTCAACCCTCTCGATTTTTTTCTTCTGGGGAGAAATGAAAACCCTCGTATACGACACACCTGTTACATCAGCTGAGGACCTCGTTGCTCGCATCAACGTCGCCGCCGCGACGGTAGCAGATACACCTGGCTTGTTTGCTCATACTCGACAATCCTTGATTCGTCGCTGTCATCTCTGTGTAGAAGTAAACGGCAGACATTTGGAAAACTGTCTGTGATTATTGCCCTCGGCAAATCTCACTGAGAACACTCTTGGTATTGCTGCCCACCCCCTTTGTGTGGTGAAAGTGACATCTTCAGTTGGTGTACAGTGACACGAACTGTCTGTGCGTAAGATATTGTAGCATTTGTTGTTTGTTGTGTGTGTGGGGGGGATATTACGTAGTTGTCGCGTGTTAAAATACACGTTGTCGCAATCACCTGATATTGTGTTTTTCTTTCCCTCCTCCTGGTGGAGTAATGTGTCTCTCGTATGCCACATGACATGATTCGTTCATTCCTCGCGTGTAACTGGGGTATGCAACCGTGCTCAACTTTTCGGATTTTGTGTTCGGTGCTCATGTTTTGATGTTTGAGGTTGGGATGTGTTGTCTTGAACGCATTTCTCATTGTCACGGTAATTCTTGCTGCGTTACATACCCTTTCCATGTATTATTCTTGCTGGAAATCCCCAATTCCTTTGAGGACTCCATTGCGCATGCGTGCAGTGAACTTTTCATAGTGACTTCCGGACTGAGCACATACGATTCCTTTATGATTCCCTTGGAACCGCCTCTCTATCTGTTATAGTTCGTTCCAGTCAGGTGTGACGTTCACTTTGTCACCTTTTGCGAGGGTCCTATCTCGGAAACGAAGCCTCAGTCGTAAAAATGGAACTTAGACTTTTTGCTTGTTTCGTGTGAGGAATCACCTCCCAAGCGTTGTAAACGACCTTTAGAAACACCCTGTATATGGTATTTTCCAACCCTACCAATTTCCATTATGTCCATCTCACCTTTTATTCCTCCATTTTCGTTTTGGTATTCCTACTGACCTCTTACTATCAGCTTTCCAAACAAGAATCCCGTAAACTCTTCCTTCCTCTCCCATTCGTGCCACATGGCCTGCCCACCGAAGTCTTCTTGATTTAATCATTCTAATAATATCTGGAAATGAATACAAATTATGTAACCTTCTCCACTCACCTGTCTGCTCATTCCTTTTAGGTCCAAAGATTTTCCTAAGGATCTTATTTTCAAATACTCTCAATTTGTGTTCCTCTTTCAATGTAAGGGACCAAGTTTCACACCCATATAATACTACAGACAAAATTACTGTTTTGTATATTTTACCTTGTAGTTTCTTAGATATTAAACGAGGAGACAAACGTTTATGAAGAGAAAACTAACATGCATTTCCTGAATTAAGCCTGCTTTTTATTTCCTCTTTAATATCATTTTCATTTGTTAGTAGCCTATTACTCCTAAGTACTTGAATTTGGAAACTGGTTCAAACAAGTTGTTATCAATAATTAGATTTTGATTATTACCTAACACTTGATTTCGGCCTGTAAGCATATATTTAGTTTTCTCTTCGCTAACTTCCAAGCCTTAGCTGCTTTAAAAAAAATATTTTAGCATTATTCTTGATTGTATTTACATCATCCCCCAGTACGTCTACATCATCTGCATATGCCGACAGCTGAGTCACACCGTTTAATTTTAGTCCTTCGTTAGTTTCTTTTACCTTCCTAACAGCGAATTCTAAGGCGAAATTAAAGAGAAATGGCGATAATGCATCTCCTTATTTTAACCTATCATGAATTGTAAATTTGTTCGACATATTCCTATCCACACGAATTTTACTTTTTGTTTCACTGGTGCATACTTTTATCATATTAAAAAGCTTCTTAAGTATTTCAAACTCGACTAATATATTATAATAATTTATCTCCTTTGACTGAATCATAGGCTTTTCTAAAATCAATTAATAGCAGGTGGACATTTTCATTATAGTCCCACTTTTTCTCAAGTGTCTGTTTGATGTGAAAAATTTGATCTGTTGCGTTTAAATCCAAAAAATATGTTTACATATATCAGTTTTGTATGCTTTTACCAAAATACGCAATGCTCTTTTTTGAATTTTAAAAATCATCTGCGATTGTGCCGAGTTTCCACAAAATTGGATATCATATCTCAAAATACTTTCGAAGTTTGAGAAATAGATATTTCGTATACATACCGTATTGAAATTATTTTCTAGAGTTCTTAATTGGTAATATACAACGTTTAGCCTCTTGCATATATGATCTTTGTGAACTTTACAGTTTAGACACTCGTCTATAAGTTTTCCAAGAAATTTTATATTGCAAGTACCTGTTATAACGGCATGCCCTACTGTCAAATTGTCTTGCTTAATAATAGATTGAATTGATTGAATTGTTGTTTTAAGTCTACTTTATGCACAGAAAGACTAATCGGGACTGGACCTACAGTTTAAAGTGGAATCCGAACAACTATGTGCTTCCACCGGGTATCGAAAGCAGGACCCCTTGATTACAAAATGGAAAAGCTACCACTGAACCATTGGGGAGGCCCTATTACATTAGATTTTCATTATTCATAGAAAGTTTGTTTGCTGAATACCAGCTTTGTAGTTCAGTAAGAGCTTTTTCTATTTTTTTTAATTAAGGTTACATCGTTAACAGAATCTTCTATAGCAGTAGTATCATCAGCGAAAAGAATGACTTGGGCGGTTTGTTTGAACGATTGCTGGAAGGTTATTTACCAACAATAAAAACAATAGAGGTCCTAGTGTCGATCCTGGGGTATTCCAATAACCACATCTTTCAATTCCGAGTAATATGTTGTTTGTGCCCCATTATTGGATAAGCTATTTACTTCTACGCCTGTTTTCTATTCGTTAAATAGGATTCTATTAATTTGTTAGATAGCCAGCGGATTCCTTAGTATTTTAATTTCTCTAGTAGTATGTGATGATTCACACAGTCAAACGCTTTCGGTAAATCAAAAAATATTCCAACAACAGAATTCATTTTGTTTATGAAGGAAAGAATATTATCAATTACATCAAGAAAGGCATATTTTGTTGTTTTCGATTTCACAAACCCATTTTGTTGCTTTATAAGTATATTTTTATCTTCTACATACTTTATTATCCTATTATAAATTAAATATTCGAAAATTTTTGAAAAAGCTGACAATAAAAAAATTTGTCTGTAGTTTGCAATTTTTTGTTTTATTTCCCTTTTTATGTAATGGTATTACTTTTGATGTTTTTAGACAGTATGGAAATCTGTAATTTTCCATACACTTGTTAATTAATTTGGCCAAAGACTCGCTAATGTATGTGCAAATATCTTTGATCACGTTAATCGGCATTGAATTTAGTCCTGTTGACTTCTTGGTTTTCATATTGCGAATTATGTTGGAAATTTCTTTATCTGTAGTAGGGTTCATATATAAAGAATGTGTGAAAGATCATATCATTAACAAAATAATAATTATTAAAAGTATTAGCTACTTCTTGCGGATCTGTCTCTATTACATTACAGGATTCTAATATAATATCTTGACTCAAATCCGATGTTTTACCTGTTATACGAATAGTTATTTTCCAGAGTTCTGCAGTTTTATTTTCTGCATTATTCAACTTTTTGTCTATATAAGTCTGTTTTCAATGTTTTAGTGTTTTTATGTAATTTTTGTGGAACTGTTCGAAATGACCTTTAAGGGTAGGGAGGGCTGTTTCCATATTTACACTGTTTATGCAATGATCGTTTCAATTGACTTTTCATTTCGTTGGTTATCAATAGGTCATTGATTTTGTTGTGAACTCGTGCTTTATTAGTGGGAAAACATTTATTAAAATGATTCCTTAGAGTATCAACACATTTTTCTAATTTCTCGTTCACGTTGTTTATAAAATCCCATGTTTCTGATTTTATCGCGTTTCTTCTATTACGTTTGCCTTAATAAGCTGAGAGTCATGGTCAGAAAAACCTAAGCAAGTTGTAACGTTTGCATTATTTTTGCTTTACAAACATTACACATTCAAAAAAAAATGAAGAGAAAGCGACGTTCCCTTTTTTTTTAGCCATCGGACTGGGGACTGGTTGAAAACACAATTGAAGTTAATTTTAAAGAACAATTATTGGAGTACGCGTTTGGCAACGTTGGAAAAGGAGAAAGGATATTACGTCGGGAGAACGTAACCATAGAACATAGATTACAGCGGAGAAGGCAAGCACTGCTATCCGCTGGTGAATCCCTTCGAAACTATTGCATAACTGTGCATAATTCATAAGTTTCTTTATTCCAGGGTCCCCTTTTTGTCTCGTGCTTCTTGTGCTTGCTTCCCGTAAACTCTCGTAGCTCGGTGCAGGAAGTACGACACAAGAGGATAAATGTTTGTAGCGTGAAGTGTGTATGTTAAGATTATTATTTACCTTGTACGCGATCGCAGCCCAGTCGTTTCCAATTGATCAATTTGTGCGATCGCGTTTGACCATACACGTCACGTCACAAATTTTGGTAGCAGAGCATGGTTTCTTTGATTCATTGCAGCATCATTACTGTTGTTATTATATAACTTGACAATTTTTTTTCCCTCCCGATTGTTTTTTGACCCCCCCTTTTTTTGGGTAATTGATTTTTTCTTTTCAGGTCTCTCTTTTTCCTACATATATATTGTTTTTACTACTCTATCTTTTGTGCAATTTGTAACGGGGTGCAGTTCAAAATTAGCAGCACTGCCTTTTTTTTCTTCGATCTAAGCAACCAACATTGTACCTTTCGTTACAATTGTAACGTAATTTTTTTCCCTCCTTCCAGTTGCCCCCCCTTTTTTTTTCCAGTCCTTTTTTTTCTGCTATTTATTCTTTGGTCCCTTAGTGGATATATATATATATATTTTTTACCGTGCCTGTAGATTGAATTTTTTTTCGTCCGTCTTAAACTTTTCCATTTTTTTTTTCCATTGGTGTATGCTTTATATATTTGTACGGGCTGTTTGCATCGCTAATTATGGCTCCTCAGGACGACGTAAAGGTGGTTGACGCTGGTTGCCAAACCGCGTTGTCTCTGCCTGCCTTGCCCCCTTTGGGAAATTCTCATTTGCCTGTATCTTCGGTTCCTTCCGCTCCGCCTTTACAGCATCATTCTTCTCTCCCTCCTTTTTATCGATTTTCCGATTCCACGGTTCGTCCATCGTTTGTTTTCCCCACTCGTCCATTGTTAACAACCCCTCCTCCTTCTGTTCCTATTCCTTCCGTTTCCGTTCCTGTTCCCCAGGCCTCATCTTCCTTTGTTCCTTCCCAGTCACCCTTAGATACTATCAAAATGAAAAATCTCAATAGAGCGATTGACGCCTTACCGCTCTGCGATGGCATGGACCCCCCTAAGCTTTTCCTTTTTATGGTAGCTTTGCAGCGACTTATTGGGTATGGCCATTTTCCTTTGGAGTGGGTCCTGCATAATGCCTTTCGTCGCACTACAGGGTTTTTGGAAAATACCTGGTTGGAGGCTCTGCCTCAATCCCTTTCATGGGATGACCTCAAATCTACTATTTGGAACTGTTTGGTTCCTAATCATCAATATCTCTTGTTAGTAAACCAATATGTTACGCGCCTTCAGCGACTTAATGAAAACCTCCATCCTTTCGTATGTGACATAGTCACTTCAGCTTCTGCTCTCGCGCTTGCGTGGGACGAAACCGTCCTGTTACAGACTATTCTCCTCCATCTGAATCACATTTCCATGGGCTGTCTCCTTTTTCGCGGTCACCCCCAGTCCTTGATGGAACTTACCCAATACGCGAAAGAGATTTTTGCTATAGAAACGAGCAAAACTGCTCACTGGAATAATTCTGTGACTTCCTTGGCGCCTATTCCTCCCTCTTCCTCTCGGTCTGCTTCTCAGGATAATTTTCCATACTGTACCTATTGTCGCCGAAGGGGCCATTTACTTTCGGCGTGTCGTCGTCGTCCTACTTCTTCCCCTTTCACCGGTTCCGGTAATGTGCCGCGTCCTTCTTAGAGCTTCCCTTTCGGTTCATAACTGGCTTTGATATTCTTAAGTGGTAGTGCTTGGTTCACCCGATGTTTATCCTAGCTCTTTTTCTTAGATAGCTCTTGTATATATATATATATCGTGTATTTTGTTCCCAAAGTTATTGTTATACACTCAGGTATTATTTTTAAAATTAAGGCTTTTTGTGTATTTATGAATGATTTTATTCATTCTGTGTAATGGTGTTTGTTAATACTGCTCATTATGCTCTCTTGAATTTTGACTCTGTATATGTTGTGTATCCTATGATTATATCTGCCTTTTGCATCTTTGTAATAGTGCTACCTTCCTTTTCCTTGTTGTAGTAATTTCCTCCTCTTCTTTCCTATTTCTTATTTCTTCCTTCCTTCTTTTCTAGTTTTTGATTCCTGGTTTTTTTTCTTTTCTATGTTTTTACTCCTACGAGGACGTGAGATACTACTGGTGCTCTTTTGGAAAGTGGTTCAGTGTTACAACTCACTTTACAATTCGGCGTAGCCTTTTTCGTGCATGCATAAGAATGACAACGTAGCAGATATGTTTCAGTCAGGAGAGAGTTGAATTTTGTCAGACATCGAGGTGTTTCGACCGGGAGGTGTGCACGATGTTCTGCAAATTGGAGGATCGACAACAGAATTGGTTTTCAAAATTTTGAACTTTATGTGTAATTATGAAAAATTGTCAGAGTTGAACTCTGATTGGTGATTACGATTTAGTGTGCTTATTGTGTGTTTTGTTAATTTTTGGGGATTTTTTTTTTACTAGTGTTATTTGCCTTACCATTTCTTATTGTTGGTCAATCAGGGGTATATATTTGCCTGCTAATATTTTTTATTAGTAATTTGCATTGCCTTCTCTATATCGGTGGGTTTTCCTTTCTCTTTTCTAGTGGGGGGTATTTGTAACGTTTGCATTATTTTTGCTTTACAAACATTACACATTCAAAAAAAAAGTGAAGAGAAAGCGACGTTCCCTTTTTTTTTAGCCATCGGAGGTCGCTTTACCTCACGATGACTTCTGGTGCTGCCTCTAGCGGCGATTTCGGCCGCACTGGCCTGCTTGTAAAACATGCTGCTCCAGTTAGTCGGCGTGTGCGTTCTGCCTCTTGCAGCTACTTCCTACTCCCGCTCCGAACGGCTGGTGCCTGACCTTGGGCACGACGTCTAATCCATCGTCGGCAAGAGATACAACTCCACCACTGTTTTTCTGAAGTGAAGCCTGCCATTCCCACCGTTAACACGTAGAAGCCTGTCGAACGAGTATAGTGGAAGGATGGCGTGGGTCTTGGTGTGTATTGAACGTTAGTGGAGGTATGTACAAAAACAATCTCTTTGACCGTGATATGGGAATGGTGATTACATCTTGCGATCTTGCCGTTCGCTGATAACGATTGATAATTTGCTTTGACTTTTATGGAACCTTGAGTAACGAATTCTATAAAGCGAACACTAGTTCTCCTTCAGTTGTCTCCCCCCCTCCCTTTGTCTTTTTTTTGTTTCTCTCGGCGAACTTTCTGATAAGTGTTTGAAACCAATGCGTATATTGGTGAGTGCGCGTTAAACAAAGAGAAAAAGGAGCCAAGCGAAAAAGGCGTGTGTATGCACGCATGAACTTGTACTATATGTTGTTGACGCGTTTTATAATCAGATATTCTCAAAGAATCCCACGCAAAACGCAACTAGCTGCATAATTGAACTATTTAATAAAGTTTATTCATGCACAGGCAGCGTATAAAGACTGACAGTGAAGCATATCATTTTGATCGCCCAAAGTTGTGTCGGTGAAGTTAAATGCGCGCATGTGCGCACTTGACAGTTATACTAGCAGAAAATTGCGATTCTTGCCGTCTTACCCCAATTTTCTATCTCGTAGTTTAATAACCTCCCTGTCCGCCTTTGGGTAGCACTACCGATGCAATAATATAAAAGAAATAATAATAAAATAGGCAGCAGGTGCAATTTAAGTATAAAAGAGAGGCATTTGATTAAGCATTAAAGAGAGAGGCATTTGATTAAGCATAAAAGGAGAGGCATTTGATTAAGCTTAAAGAGAGGCATTTGATTAAGTGTAAAAAAAAAAGAGGCATTTTATTAAGCAGTAAAGAGAGAGGCATTTGATTAAGCATAAAAGGAGAGGCATTTGATTAAGCTTAAAGAGAGGCATTTGATTAAGTATAAAAGAGAGGCATTTGATTAAGTATAAAAAAAGAGGCATTTTACTAAGCATAAAAAGAGAGGCATTTTTGGGTTTAAACAAAAGAAATAGCGGATACGCTGTATTTTTGCAAATTGTATTTTCAAGGTAATTTAGAGACACGCATAGGTACACGCCAACTATTCGTGGTGTCTCGCTCCATCAAAGAATAAGGTTGTGATTTACACTGTATTTTAGCAGCATGCTCGTGGTTTGTTAACAAAAAAATGGAAGTTGCGCGAGAAGATTAAAATAGCGCGCAGGACGCGCAGGTTATTGTTAAAGTTACGTTGATTGTTAAAATCGTTTCCCAACTCTAGTTGTTGGAGATTGTGCATACTCACAAAGTGTATTGTTTCAGAACTTTGAATATATATATATATATATATGTTAAAATTGAATTGTGGAGATCATTTAATTTTGCCTTGGTTACGTGCACTAAAATAGTAAGATTTACAAAAAAAAAGGTGGGACTGGTTGAAAACCCAATTGAAGTTAATTTTAAAGAACAATTATTGGAGTACGCGTTTGGCAACGTTGGAAAAGGAGAAAGGATATTACGTCGGGAGAACGTAACCATAGAACATAGATTACAGCGGAGAAGGCAAGCACTGCTATCCGCTGGTGAATCCCTTCGAAACTATTGCATAACTGTGCATAATTCATAAGTTTCTTTATTCCAGGGTCCCCTTTTTGTCTCGTGCTTCTTGTGCTTGCTTCCCGTAAACTCTCGTAGCTCGGTGCAGGAAGTACGACACAAGAGGATAAATGTTTGTAGCGTGAAGTGTGTATGTTAAGATTATTATTTACCTTGTACGCGATCGCAGCCCAGTCGTTTCCAATTGATCAATTTGTGCGATCGCGTTTGACCATACACGTCACGTCACAAAGTTTCTACTGAATATTTATTAACGTTTATATTGGTGAAAATATTACATATTGTACTTTTTTGTTTTGTTGGTGATTCTAGTTGGAGTTGTAATTGTATGAAATAGACCAAAAGAGTTCATTACATCCAGAAAGCTATTTTTATCTGCTGTGTATTTAGACACATCAATGTTCAAATCTCCACAACCAACAATATTCTTTTTGGAACTTTTTGTTACGAGATATAGTACTAATGTTAACTTGTTTAAGAAGATATCCATATTTTCGTTAGGGGTTCTGTTTATTGATATTATGCATAAGTTGTAATTGGCTATTTCAATTGCTGCGCATTCGAAGTCTTGTTCTACAGACAACTCGACAGCTTGCTTTATTTCAACTACGATACTTTTAAGTTTATTCTGAATGAAAATTAAAGACTCGCCTCTTATTATATTTTGCCTACTGTAAGTAGATGCAATGCATAAATTAGTATAATTAAACTTTGTATCATGTATTACTAACCAGTGTTCAGTGCAACACAAACTACTAATTTCATTGTTCCTTCTTTTTGTTCCTCTAAAAATGAATCTATCTCTCTGACAGTTTTGATATCAACCCTTGATTATTGCTATGAAATAAAGTGGTAGTTTCTAATGCAAGGTCACTGTTCGAATGTTTCTTACCTCCCGTTGGCCCCGATCTCCCACGCCACAGAACTCACTTGTTTCGGTTCCTCAGCTGCATCCTGGAATCCTCAGAGTTCCATAGCTGGGTGTGACATGGTCAGCAGACACTCGTGATTCAATCTCGACACTAAAGTTTTCATTCATAGATATATTTCTAGGAATTTCCTGCGTTCCTATATTTCTTTGCACGGAACGCGATCTTTCATATTATTCGCACTTCTTCAAGGAATGACGCACACCGTTAACAACAACATGATCGTAACAAATAAACGCACTGTCACCACACTTCTTGGCTTCTTCTAGATGAGATTTTGGTTCGTTTCTAATCTGATGCACACAATCAGAGTAATTCTTCGAAACCACTACACCACACTGTTTTACACTTTTGACCTTCATCAATATTTTCGTCCTGTCTTTGAACGAGAGAAACTTAGCTACAATCGGACGGCAGCCTCTTCTTGAGCCAAAGCGATGGATCCTCTCGAACGAAAGGCGCGATGCCTGTATTCTTTTCTATCACCTGGCGTTGTATTTCATCCGTCCTCTCTCACGTTTCCCGTTCTTCTTCCTGGACGTTCTAAAATCGAGTTTTTTCCGTTTAGATTGGGACTCCAGGTAGGATACCTGATCATTTAATCTGGCGTTCTCTTCTTTAAGAAGTCCATTTCTTGCTTAATAGCCTTCACATCTTTCTTGAGAGACGACAGTACTTCCTGAAACACAGCACATTTTTATTTATGTCGTTCACTTGGGACGATATCCTTCCTTCAGTAATTTGTAAATATTCTCGATCGTCATCTTCTTGGAGTTTGGACCAGGGTTTTGCTATATTCCTGACGAGCAGCGTGCAGAAACCTCGGAGATACAAAATACTTTTGGGAAGCCACTGGCCTCTTCCAACTCCTTTTCCTGTGATTTCCTTCCATTTAGAACCGTTGAAAAGTCCTATGCGGGTTCAGAAGGATTCCACGCTTATCCCCATGGTACGCTTAAAAGTGGGTAACACAGGTCTGTGCGCGTCAACTGACAACTGGAATGCAAGTATCCCTCCACCAGCAATATATCATAACTTGCTAGTGTAGTTGATCCACCTCATCAACATATTCACATTTGTAACACAGTATATTTTTGTGCGTTCAAACGTCATCAATACAATCGTTGGCGACGTCTCTCACTATGTGATACTTACAGTCGTGTATGTGCACTCTAATTGCCATAAAACATAAGACCATAAATATAACGCAGGAATTCGTATCACAGAAAGATGCAACAAGTGTTAATTGCATATTCATGAATGAAAATAGCCTATGGTCTTATAGAACTAGGAAATTAGTGGTTTACATTTGCATGTTCCGAAACACAATAATAAAGGAGAAGAATAACAAATCAATAGAGTAAACGCCGATAAAATGTGAATATTCAGGAATGAGGAATGCTATTTATGTAATGAAATCAATGGTTCACAGTGCAATTTGTGTATTATTTCCATGTCATCATCTAGTTATTGTGAATAATAATAATAATAATAATAATAGTGTTCATCTATCTCCACGCATGCCGGACCCCGTGGTGGAGTGGTTAGCACATCACCCTACAACACCAGGGGTCCCGGGTTCGAATCCTGGACTGGGCATGGAAATGTGTGAGTGTCCGTTCATAAATTTCATCATATCATCACTCATCCCCATCTGCGCAAATTAGCCGAAAGTGGCACAAAAAGCGAAGTAAAATAAAGCAAATCAGTCAATCAATCAATCAATCTCGAAGCACAAAAGAGAGTGCATTTGCTTTGTACCTTTGAATGCACGCTCCTAATGCAAAAGATTTCATTAGTATATAACTTAAATGTTCGTACCACATTTGGTGGAAATTTTTCCTTCTCGATCCATGGGCTGTAACAGTAGATAAATACCTTGTCACATATTTCCAATTTATTAAACATAGAATCATTGAATTCTCGTGTATGCATTGGATTTTTGTAGTTTTGTTTAATCTATGAATGTTTTGAAGAATGAGATAATTAATATTTGCAGATTTAATCACAAATCGTTTAGTACCTCCACCAAAAAACACATATAATATTCAGACAGTTAACTATACTTCATTCAACTTCAACTTACAGTGTTTAATCTACTGGAAGTTGTATGTGATACATGACTTTCTTGTTCATAAAATATAATTTACATTGCAAGAAAAGTTTGTATTAAGCCTCGCTCTAAGGTCTACGCCTTTTCCAGGTAATTCTTCCCATAATTGAAAAAATCTTTTGTTAAAGAGCACATTTATGTAGTATTTGTAAAGTTGTTCCCAATGTATGTTCATAAAAGATTTCTTGTTAAAACTTCACACTATAATTGCAGTGTAATCTGAGTTAAGCAAGTGGTAGAGATGGAATACCGAATGATCTAGACCTTTTCCTTGACTCACAATGTTACTGGTATTTAGTACTTTGTGCTCTCTCTGTTAGTGTGTGCTTGTGTGCAATTTTGTGTTAACGTACTTGTCTCTTCCGGACTTTCTATGTTTTGTTAATGACACAATTGTAAATGTATTTTAGAAAACAACTCTCCTTTGTTGCAGACATAAAAATGTTTGACTCAATATTTTTATATTTCTTTGAAATTAAGTTATCTCTCAAGGAATTATCACCCATCTATAGTTTCCAATTTTTTGTAAGCTTTCGAGGTACACCTCGGTACTTAGAGGGAGCAAGAACTACAGTTCTAGATACTGCCTGTGGACTCGCTGCATGAACTCATTTGCAGACATGGTGTTATAATTTGTGCATTCTATCATCAGCAATAGAATAAATCTTGCAGACTCAAAGGTAAGCGGAGATTGTGTCGATTTCTTTCTCACACCAGTCGACTTCTGAACACAGTGAGGCATTCCCAAACTAAGGGCTCCATGGTTAGCGTTCTTCTCTCTCTATGAGTGATCCTTTGTTCGATTACCGGTTGTATTACCAGAATTTCTGTGCTGACTTGTCACGTTTTGGATAATTGGCGAGCTTCGTGAATGAAGTATTGAGATCCGTCTAGAACAGGCTTGAGAATTTCCCTTATACTTGTCTTGTGAAAACCAGTAGGTACTCCGTGCAGAAAGATCTTGTCGCCTTCACACTGCACATCAAGGCCAGTAAGCAGCCAAGAATTGGGCATAAGTAAACAATTCTGCGTGGTTCATTTCCATCGACCATCAACGATTCATACCAGCTTTGTAATTATGACTCATTCATAACATTTAACGGATACTGTTGGTGACTGAAATGAAATTAAATGGGTGAAATACACTCAAGTGCCAAAAGTCATGAAATACCTTGTGTAGGACCTCTTTAGCCAGACGAAGTGCAGCAACTCGACGTGGCATGGACTCTTATTAGTCGGCGGAAGTCCCCTCAAGAGATTTTCAGCCATGCAGTCTTGATGGCCGCCCATAATTTTGCGGTTGTTGTTGGGTCTTGTGCACGAATGGATGTTACTATCATATCTCATATGTGTTTCACGGGGTTCATATCTGGCGATGTAGGTGGTAAGATCTTTCGTGTGAATTGTTCAGAATTCCACTGAAACCAATCGTGGCCCAGTGACATGGTGCATTGTCATCTTTGAGAGTTCCATCGTTGTTAAGGTTCAAGAAGTCCACGAAGTGTTTCAAATTTTCACCAAGCAGTTTAACATAGATATCTCCAACCAATGACTGGTTCAGTTTGACCTAAACCATACCGTGTGTACACTTGGGTTCATGGCCTCATGGGGTCTTCGCCACAACCGAACCCTAACATTAACTCGTACCAACTGGAATCGTGACTCATCTGATGGTCACGATTAAATGGTGAAATTAATGTGTGCAAGACCCTAAGTGAGACTGTGCGGTGCTTCTGATGGCGAGATGATAGTAAAGGCACTCCAGTCGGTTTTCTGCTACAGAAATCCAATCAAATTCACTTAACTGTGTAACTGACTTCACTGGTCAAGGTCATTTAGCAGACGTGGTCAGCCACTGTTCTGTCCATGGTGGGAGGTAATGCCTGAAATAAGGTAATCTCAGGACACCCTTGACACTGCGCATCTAACAATGTAATGTTCTGCCTATTTATGCACCTGGTAAGCGAATCTAGCGCCACATGAATATTTGCATACTGCCACCCTATGACTTTCCGCACTTGAATATGTGTGTGTGTGTGTGTGTGTGTGTGTTTGGGGGGTGTCTGGGGGTGTGTGTTTGTGAGAACTGAAAATTCATCAAAACAAAGTTAATGCATTTTTGATGCATCAGTTGATACAGTTAAATGTGTAATTTTGGTTTCTTTCAAATGATCGTGTCTGATCTCAATTTATAGTGCATTAATTGGACCAGTAACTGGTACATTCTAATGCATTTCTGTGTGTATTTTGATTCACCAAGAAGTGCATGATTTGCAGTTTATGCACTTTGCGTCATGTGTGTAATTGACACATATTTTCCAGGGGGTGGCAACGCCGCCCGTAACCCCCTACCACTGCTCACTCTTATGCAGATTGTTGCAAAATTATATGACTTGCATGTTGACGAAAGACTTACAAGGGCAATCAAATAGTTCTTGCAAACTTGTTGCAATTAAATTACCTTTTGGTGACGCAAGACTGTTCACTGTGTTATGATACCGTTAGGCTTCGCGTAATACTAAAGTTAAAGTAATTGTAAATATTACCTCATACCACCATCGCAATTACATATCCAAGACGTAACCAAGTAATAATAAAATCAATTGAGATATCAACATATACTCCCATTAGTTGTGACTCGATTCAAGGTTTCTTATTTGCCGCATTATTATCCTGGTAGTCTATAGGGTTTTACTCTATTCTATAGGAAGATACTTACAGTACTTGGTGCTGCACAACAATATCCACACTGATTTATTTCAACAGTCACACAAGTTTTCTTTGCATTTCTGGAAAGGAAAGAAGTAAGTGTGCAGTTTGGATCACCATTTTGTTTTTTCACACGAATATCCATGAGTAATAATGGAGGCACTATAGATCCATGAATCAGCAGAAATCTAACGCATCCGGTGTAATGTCACTGCCTTGATAGATATCCCTGATGACCTTTAAGATATTCGTCTCACATCCTGTGCTGGGGTGGAAGTGGTAGGGTTTTATTGACTCTTGTCGTTCTTTCTGGGTGTTTGCTAACATAATATATGTACTTGGGAGATAGATATGCGTGAATACAACGTTAATGCTTAAAACTTGAGGACATGAAATTCAACTCACTTTAAGATGGCGGCGAAGGTATCGTGCCCCAAAAGCCAACGGCTAAGTTTGGTACTCTGTAATCAAGGGTGTCGAGTGTTCGATTCCTGGTAGAATTAGTATCGTATGTAAGTCTAAACATCGTCCCGATTTGCCTGTGTGAGCATAATGTGCATGTAATGCCTGCAGGATGGCGGTGTTGGAAATGCGATTTCGTCAGCCTAATGGTTAAAGTTGTTGCATCGCAATGAAGAGGTTGCGGGTACGTTTCCCTACGTAGACAAATGCATCAATTGTTATTGTTAACACTGTACGTCCCGACTAACCCATCTGTGCATAAATAGAATTTTAATAATCAAAGAAGATAGCGGTCGGTTTTGTCATGCGGCACGGGCGCGGATAGGGTTGCCCTCGCAAAATATATATTATAACGTATCAATCCCTAAGATTATATGTTTATTTTATTAAGTCTCTCTGAATGCTTCGCGTTGACCAGCGCATTCACTTGTTTTTCTCAGTTGTCTCAGCCTCTAAGGCATGTTTACAATGCATTGTGCTGTGCCATGCAAACCTCCTGAGCATTCAGGAAACAGGTAATTACTTCTGGTTAAAGAGTCAGCGGTTTGCATGGTGGCAATTAATAACACGATTCGGCATAGAGGAAGAGCTCCATGGCCTAGTGATATAGAGGTGAGACAAACTGAGAGGGGACTGACTTTTGGGATTGGAGAGGAGAGAAGAGGTGGTTAGCAGAGCAGTAGGTCAGAAGTGGAACGACGCTCTGGTCGACGAATTGGAGAAGCTAACAGAGGACTTCGCATATTCTATTCAGCTTAATACTTCAGATAGACAGGTAATTATCCTAACACCCAGCCATGATTCAGGTTCAACGGTTCACAAAACCCAACGAGTGACCATTGTCTTTTCTGTAGTTTAGTTCCTTAGTGTGATTTTGTACCTCTCGCATTGCCAAGCGTTAACTCGTCATGCCAATGACGAGTGCTCTCATAAGAGGTTGAATGATGAGTAACTTACATCACCCATTGATTAATTAGTTAACATTCTAGGTACTTGTAAGATCCCACGAACTTTAAGGTTCGTTACGTGGTGGAGATTAGCGGGCCTTTTCATTTTTTCAGAAATGAAAAGAAATTGTTAACCTATTTAGAATTCAACAGCACCCCAAATATCGTTACGTGGTGGAGATTTGGGCTTCTCATCCATTTCCTCGGAAATGCGATGAGAAAATAGAATGTTATCTAGTAGAGGTTTCAACAATCAGTTTTAAATTCAAACCCACCCCAAAAATTTTGCTCACTTGTTTAGTTGTTTCTTATGGTATGTCCTTGCCACAATTGATTTTGAAAATACATAGGGCTTAAAGGTTTCTAACATTAATGGGGGAGATGAATTTACATATGCCATGATAGATGTCGAGCTTTCACCTTGCTGATGAACTCGATGAAACATTAGACCAGTTATTAGATATAGCACGAGGGACTACAAGTTTTAATTTAGATGTCAGCGGTCCAACTGCCAGTTCAACCCCCAAATTTAAACGTAGTCCAATATTAACTAGACGCCTTCAGCGACAATTATTAGAAAAACAGGAATATGAAAAGCAATTAGAGCAACAAGGTCAGGATATTAGAGATTTAGGCCCAACACAATTTGCAACTATGGCTCAGTCTCAGTTTATTCCCCCAACTATTTTAGAGGGTATCCCATTTCAGGGGATAGCCGGGGAAGACGTTTCAAAATTTTTAGACAAAGTAAATAGCCTAGCCATTTTAAATGGTTGGAACAGTGCCAGAAAGCAGGAATTATTCCCAGCCCTCCTGGCCGGACCAGCGTTACGATGGTATCAGACTTGGAAAGATGTTCCAGAAAATCAAGACAGGTCCTACGAGGATATACGGCAAAAATTTAAAGATGAATTTACAGGGTCCTTGGATCAACTCCAGATCGAGGAACAAATTCGATACAGGTTGCATAAGGAAACTGAGCCAGTTACAAATTATGTAAGGGAGAAGCAGCTACTTTTACTTAAAGAAGACCCCAAAATGGGCATTCAACATCAGATTAAACAGATTATATTAGGACTGCAGGTGGATTACATGAAAGATATCCATCATAAAGAGTATGAATCAGTGCATGGGTTGCTTATGGATTTAAAATCCTTTGAAAAGCTTCAGTTTTTGATGAGACAGCGCAAGCTGAAAGAGCTGAGGTGCGAAGATCAAAGGAACAGTTTATTCCTTCCTATGCACAGTGCACCAACACTTTCGCAACAGCAGCAGATTTTATTGCATATAACAATCTGGCTACTGCTGAGTCTGCACAATCGCGACATACTTCAGAGATCGATGCAAGATTCAATACCTTGCAAAAGGAGGTCGAGCAATTGAAATTAGCTAATAATCCTCCAAGTAACAAAGCTCAAGTCCAGGCTCAGGAAACTGGTTTGGAAGCAAGATTAGCTAGTCTTACTTTTAGACTGGATAGCATGGAGGATCAAAAACAGCACCCTGGCACCGACTCATCTAGTCAGAAACAATTTAGAGACCCATGTTATAGAGAGCATTATCAGACAAGAAATCATTATAGAGGTTCCTACCGGGGTAACAATAATAGACGACCACAGTACAATAGGGGGTATAGGAATGCAAGTCCTAATAATAATAACAATTCAGATCGCAATAGGCGATATGGCAATACCCAACAATGGCGAGGGCGTTGAAACTTCCGCGGACAGAACTCGCGGGTTTCCCCGTCTTCAGCAGGGCGAGGCCAGGAAGACAGGGAAGAGCAACGGGGGAGACCACGCTGCTCTATTTGTAACTACCCTAATCACTCGGCAGCCACTTG
Source organism: Lepisma saccharinum (assembly GCF_977018435.1). Taxonomy (NCBI): domain Eukaryota; kingdom Metazoa; phylum Arthropoda; class Insecta; order Zygentoma; family Lepismatidae; genus Lepisma; species Lepisma saccharinum. The sequence goes on along the minus strand of NC_139248.1, from coordinate 30,803,491 downwards.
TTTTCAGAACAAGGAGGCTTTAAACGAACAATGACTGCCCATAGAAGAGACGTATGCGCTGATTTTGTTGGAAAACAAATTTCAGTCTCTACTTTCCCCTATGAGGAATTAATTTACATTAACACAGTGTTAGGGTTAAAATGTCAGAGGTTTCTTGTGGATTCCGGGAGCCAAGTATCAGTTACCAATGATCGAGGTATTCCTTCAACCGCCAAACGTTTTAAAATTCATACGGCCATAAGGGGAGTAGCAAAAGAACAAATTGAAATTAAAGAGATTGTTCTGTTAACATTTGCAATAAACGGCCGCAATTTTACGCATCCTTTTCGGTTGATTCCAAATTTTGTACATGGGACAATCTCATAAAGCAAATTTGGATTTTGATCAAAATCGACTCACAATGAGGAGATTTGGTACTCCTCCGCGGAACCAGTTAAGGACGGAACACAGAAAAACCTTTGACGTATCCATAAAAGTTGCTAGTCTGATCAGGGATTTATATGTGCCAGAATTTGTAACTTCCAGACAAATTAGAATTAATCCTAGGTCTCATTTGTGTATTCCTGTCAAATTGACAAATTCTAGTAGTCAGAATTTAACTTATTTAGAACCAGATTTACAGTTTCAAATGGACACAGGCTTAATGGTGATTGTAAATTGTAAATCCGGAGTCATTTTTAATTTGGATTACTAACCCAAATTCTTACAAAATTAAAATTAGGAAAGGGGCACGTTTAGGTACAGCAGAGGCATGGCAAAATCCAGTACCAGCTTCGCGTCATATTGCAGGGGACGAAGGACCTAACGTTATGGTGACCAAGGAAACTGGCACCATGACAAAAACAGTGCACGATATTACTAAATTTGACATTAATCCAGCATTAGAACCCGATCAGAAGTTGCAACTTAGACAATTATTAGAGAGGTATGTATATGTGTTTTCTTGGTCTGAGCAGGACATTGGTTGTGCCACTAATTACACGCATCGTATAAAGTTAAATGATGATTCTGAATTTCACGTCCCAGCCTACCCTATACCTGTACACCTGCGTTCGGAAATTAATCACCAAATTGACAACTTGCTAGAAGCAGGGGATGCTATTTTCAATAAACAACCTACAACATCACCCTACAATTCACCAGTTTTTTTGCTAAGAAGAAATCAGGAGCTTATCGCATGGTGCAGGATTTTCGTTTACTTAATGCCAGGTCTGTTTTTGATGCAGTTTCTATAGGAAACATTTCAGAAATACTGCATAATATGGCCGGTAAGAGCTACTACTGAAGTGGCGACCTGAAACAAGGATTTTTTCAGATTCCATTAGCGGAAGAATCGAAAAAATACACTTCCTTTACTATACCAGCTAGGGGACAATTTGCGATGAATTTTACACCTATGGGACATGTGACATCTCCCGCGGCGATGACCTGATGTGTTCAGCTCGCTACAGCGGGTATGAATGATAATAATTTTGCCTTTTATATTGATGACATGTTTGTATTTGCTAATACATTTAAGGATATGTTGGTGAATTTAGAAAAAATGTTCCAAAGTTTACGATCTGCCGGATTGAATTTGGCTGTACCTAAATGGTCATTTGGATATTACGAGACAATTGCCTTAGGCCACAATGTGGGCAGATATGGGTACCGTATCAGTGATAGAATACTGTCATCCATTAAGAATTATAAGGTTCCTACCACCACAAAAAAGGTTAAAATGTTTTTAGGTCTTTGCAGCTACGTGAGGAAGTACGTCACATTTTTTTCTGGCATTGCATCACCATTACAAGGTTTAATTCGTAAAGGCAAGAAATTTACATGGGGTCCTGAACAACAATCAGCATTTGAGAAATTAAAGGAAGCACTAATTACTGCACCTGTTTTGTTACTTTACGATACGATTCATCTCATGCGGTCAGTGGCGTATTGATGCAGCCCAATGCAGAAGGATACTACTTGCCATGTGCATACTGCAGTAGAACGTTGACGGACACTGAAAAGAGATTGAGTGTCATTGAACAAGAACTAACGGCAATTTTATATGCTCTCAAATCATTTAGATTCTTTCTTGTGGGACGCCATTTTGATTTACGCACGGACAATAAAGCAATTACGTATATTAGGACATCCCGTAATTTAAGCTCAAAGCTTCTTCGATGGAGTAACCTTTTGGAGGATTTTTCATTTACTCCTATATATGTTAAAACTACGGAGAACATCGCTGATCTCCTCAGCAGAGAATGCGAAGAAAATGTAGAGGATGGCAACACTGAAGAGGACATTCCTGAACCCAGGAGACTTACATTATTTGATGCAACCACAGATGTCGTGGAACATCAGAGACAGGATTCCTTTTTTGGCCCAATTATTAAAATTTTGGAGGACCCAGACAGGGACGATGGAACACTACATTTATCCATCCAAAGGCAGGTTTATCATCATGTGTTGGAAGATGGTGTAATATATAGACAAGAGAAATTAGGAGCCACTACCAGGAAATTGTTATGCATTCCAATGACGTTACGTGATTCTGTGATTGAGACACTCCACGCTTCACCCATAGGAGGTTCTCATCTTAGATTTTCTAAATGTTACAATGTTGCATTATCACGAATTTATTTTACAAATATGAAATTATTTATACAAAGGAAAATCAGGGAATGTATTACATGCCAGCAGAATAAACGCCGTCGAGGTCTACAAGTAGGAGAACTGTGTACTTTTCCCGCACAGAAGCCATTCCAGCGGATTTGCCTAGACTTTACAGGTCCATATCCTCCTTCATCCAATCTTCGTCACCGATACATAATTGCCGCAACAGATTTTGGGACGCGGTATTTAATCGCCAACCCAGTTGCGGATTGTACGGCCAGTACAGCAGCTGAATTTGTGTATGAGGAAATAGTGTTACGCTTTGGGACCCCGCATGAAATTTACACCGATCGTGGATCAGCATTTAAATCTAAGCTTTTTCAGTAACTTGGCAATAAATTTGGAATAACCATTAAGTTTTCGCCAGTAGGTTTACACAATTCGATAGGGCTTTCCGAACGTAACCACGGCGTACTACAGAGTATCATGAAGTGTTATGTTAATTCAAAACACACTGATTGGGTCCAATATATACAACCAAGTGTATTCAGTTATAACACTACAAGGAATCAGAATTTGCGGTATAGCCCATTCTTTTTAGTACATGGATTCCCACCTACTTTGCCTTGGGAGCTTGCATTACACACACCAAGCTCTCAAAATGTGGATAATGATGTACGGTTCCGAGTATTGGAAAAAGCAAAAACCAATGCTACGGATAACCTGGCGAAACGACATGTTGAATTAAAGAAATATTATGCCGTCCAGAGACTCAAAAAATATTATGCGCCAGATGATTGTGAAGGCGAGGAGAACTTGGCAGGTCAAGATCAAGATGAAGGTCATCAGGAGGACAACGCGGACTCACGCATGGAAAATGGTCACTAAAAATGAAAATTCATATAAGTAACAGGTTTAACATTTTTTAATTTCACTCGCGTGATATAATAATAATTTATACTAAAATGGCACTAATAATATTAAAGGTTAAAAGCAGATTTATTATTCAATAATGTGCCTTAGGCACAAGTTTTTTTTGCATTATGTAATAATACCAGCTCAGCGAGTACATCACTAGAATTTTATAGTTACTCTTCAGAAGAAGGTATATAATTATATTAGCAAAGTTTATTTTAAGCGCCAGTTATGAGAATATTTATATTATATGAATATGTAGACGTCGACGTCAAGTTTTTGCGCTTCAATAACAAGTATTTTCCTTCGGATTTGGATCTGGACCAAAATCCTGGAAATCCATTCTGCCATCGCAGAATGATAATAATAAAACCACAACGGTTTTAGTTTCTAACTTTGCCACAATAATATGCTAAGCATATTTTAGAATGAGTTGAGAGAATTAAAGATTCATCAGGTTTTTGTGATGTTACTATTTTAATGCATTTAAAGATCGCATAAATCATAATTATTATTTTATTTCACGTAGTCAGGAATAAATCACTCCCAATTTTTTCCATTACCTTGTACCTCAGTACGGTTCGATGGTTTTTATGTATTTAAAAATAAACACCTGAAATTAAATAAGATAAGTTTTAAGTAAAATTTAAAATAAAATAAGTTAAACAGTGCTAATAAATTTAGAGAATAAATAAATATTATCAAATAAATAAATTACGCAGATAAATTGAGCCTAGAGTCAGAAATAATTAAGTTGAGTTAAAATACCTATTAAGTTAAACTAGGCAGGCTTAAAGTACGTATTAGTTTTGAAGAACTGTTTGTTTTGATTGCCTAAGCAACATGAAAATCATTGCGATTTTAGCTATTTTAAACGGATTTCTTCCATACGTAAAAGCTTCAAGTTTTATTTATCTGTTGAACAAGTCCTTTGACTATCCTTATAATATAATTACAATTTAATTATTAACAACATTTATTATTAGTATTTTTATAATTTTCATAATTTGTTACTGTCAATGTCAACGCAAGAAATCTATTACTTATGACCATGAGTGTACCAACGAATTACCGTTATGCAAACTTATTAATGATTCACCGTCCATTGACCAGATTTACGAGGATGTTGCACCAATGGTTGAAGTGGTACCAATGAAAACAATACACCCACCGATACCACCGCCATTGCCCCAATCCGTTATTATTCAGCCCAGGGTACAACAAAAAGTTCAAGATTCATCCCGAAATATATTAGTCACCAAAGACGATATTTTAGATTTGCCGAAGAATATTGTATCTGTTAAAGATAGAGTTCAGGAGTTTGCCGTAAGGAAGGGTCCAAGTCGCAAGTCAAAACAGTCGCAAAATTAAAAGTGAATTGACTATTTCACCCTGTGTCCAGCCAATTGAAAAAGGTTAAAGATTTATTTGTGAATCAGTCAACAGCAAACATCGAGAAAGTTCCAATTGTCACTCTAAAAGCAGAAAGTAAGCCAAATTCTCAGGTTTCCGAACCTGTCGTATCTTTCACTGATCATATTTTTTATGATTATACGTTTGCCTAGAAATTTCATTATATTCATTGCGTTTTAAATTTCAAGTTATAACACATTTTTAGGTCTGATTGTACTTTATGCAAGGTTTATTAGTCTTTTATTTTGCTAGCAGCTTCCCAAGTTTTGTTATTGTATGATCACGGAAGTGTTCGAGTTTAATAAACAGGCTGTCGCAAGCGCCACGATTTTTTCTCTCTCTCCATCCCGCCTATGACGTCATTTCAAAAGTCCTTGACTTCATTTAGATCCTCGCAGCGCTTACTAAACCTTGTTCGTAGTAATTTAAAGTTTTGTAAACATTCCCGCATCACGCATTAAGTCAGCGAATCATAGCGAGTCTTTTTTTCCTCCGCCCGGTGTAAGGTTAACGTCCAAGCATCATTGTTCGATGAGATTCTTTCGTCCGCTATCCCGACGGAACACGAAGATGTCGCCCGAATACGCCAACGAGTTCGCCAGCTTTGCTTCTTTCATTGAGGCTCGCCAAGCGAAGTCGGAATGCAACGCTCAGCAGAAATACACCGCGGCTGAATTTACAAATTCCTTTTTCCGCGCGACAACTCTCCTGAGTACTTTGAGCACGCCAGGCGCTTAGAAACACTTAGCATGGATATTACAACGAACCAGTGGCGTTCGGTCATTAAATTTTCATGGGACCAGTTTAGTTAAGGATAGCCATCAGAATTTGATTTTCACGATAGAATTTCATATTAACAATGTTAGGGATATTTTATTTTACATAGATAAATTTTGCCATAAAACGTCTCATTTATGCACTTCAGATTAATCACGACCAATACTTTTACAAAGGAACAACAAGACGAATTTTTTTACGTTTTTCTCGCAAAAATTTTCCGTTTTTATAAAGATATTTATAGTCAGTAAATTTTTTGGGAAATCGACTAGCATTTTGATTAAAATCAGGATAAAGTCCAACGGAATTTCGATTGAAATCAGGGAAATTTTATAAAAGGGCAATTTTAGCACTTTATGCACATAGAGTAATCAAGATTTCTTAGCAACATTGTCACGTACACAAACTGCGTTACTATTCTTTGAAATAAAGGACCATAGATGGCAGCAGGCAAGAGGAACAACGGTTATAAAAGATGCTGCATAGATCAGTTTGGAAAGTCGGTAAGAGATGGCACCACCCAGGAGAACTTATACGATTGTAAATAGAGACAACGGAAAGAGCAGACGTGATGAAATAATGATTGTATATATTAATAATAATTATAAGGAAATGAATAAATAAGTTTAACATAATAACAGGATATAAATAAGGAGAAAAGGGGAATTATCATTCAGTAATGGCATAAGCGATTAATATACAAAAGTAACGAAGTCGAATTGCAATTTCGATTTTGTGTCTATTACAGTTCCCACGAACTGAGAGTTTCGTGCTGCTTTTGGGTTATTTTCCCCAGGTGTAGCGCCATTTCAGGGCAGCACCCAAGCACATTTGGAAGCGCATACATTGTAGCTCCAAGTTAAGGTTAGCGCCGGCTAGGCGGCGATCTTTAACTAACTCCTTTGTCTTTGTTTGGTTGGAAGTTTGATATTTACGTCAATTCATATAAAGGGAAGCTCATCTAAAGAATCCACGGAATAATCAAGACAACCAGGATATAAAAATGTTCCTTAGAAAAAATCAATGAACGAAACAAAAGATATAAATAAAGAATAAAGAAAGAATGATGAATAAAGATGTAAATATATAGAAGAAGAAATATTAGCGAGTATAAGAAGAAGAAGCCTTATTAATTGCAAGAAGAAGGCACTTTAATTATTAAATACAAGAAGAAGAAGATTCATTAATGCCATAGCTATTATAAGAAGAAGAAGCCATATGAAGAAGATGTCATATTAATTATAAGAAGATGACATACTGATTATAAGAAGAAGAAGCCATAAGAAGAAGATGCCATATTGATTATAAGAAGAGGCTATAAGAAGAAGATGACATATTGATTATAAGAGGAAGAGGCTATAAGAAGAAGACGCCATATTGATTATAAGAAGAAGAATCCCGAAGAAGATTGGTTAGAATTAATAAAAATAAATATAGAAGAAAATTACTGTATGAAAAGACATCAAAAGTTATTTAATATTTGTACATAATTAATCAAGAATATAGTACGAATTGTACCCTCAGTAGTGGGTTAAATCTGTTGTTTCTTTCCAGACATTTGTAGCGTTAGTAACCTTGATCTGTGCCCAGAGGTATCTCATTGTCTCTCCCCTGTGCTAAGCTGGTAGGTGTTTACGCGAGGGACGTGGCAACATGCCCAGGCTAAGCCTCGGTGATTAGCACAGGCATGTGCAGCAAATGTCGCCACGGCACCGTTAGCCTTTCCAAATTTTAACAGCATGGTTTACCACAAATGTTAGAATTTGAGAATTTATTATTATTATTATTAATATATATTATTAGGAAATTTAGCTCACCCAATTTGCACCTTATTCGACGATGCAGCAATGAAATTCATTACTTCTTACTGATAAACTTCGTGTTAATTTTAGTACAGTAGATAATAATTAGTAATTTGTATTTATATTTTAATATATTGCATAACTATTCTCGATCTATTTTGTTTGGACAAACCTACGCACCATTGCTGACTCAAGAAGTTTTGAGTGGTTAAATTTATTTTGGTTAAAGAAAATGTGGAATTGAGAAAGTTTTTTATTATCTTTATTGTGTTTAAAATTTGAATCTCACTCTTTTGATTCCCTGATGTTATATTTGTACCGCCTGGAGTTTCAACGAAAGTCAGAAGTAGCATTTACTGAAATTTTTGTTTTACATTGCATATTAATGAACCACGGCAAATTGCATCGGCCTGTCAGTTATTAAGAGGCCATTAGAGGCTTGCCAAAGCAACCTCTTAGGACACTAATAGCTTGCTTTGCGCAACACAAATTTTATATATTTATTTTATGGGTTCACAACATAATATTTTTTTAAAATTTAATCGGAATTCAGAACATGCTTGCAACACTTACTTTTGTTTATTAATTCTACATTTTGTATTTTGAAGTGAAATTTATTACTGACAATAAATTATTTCAGTTTATCAGAACACGTAATAGTATTTTAATATCAGGCTCAGGTCAATTTATTGTTATTCAGAATTTGAATAATAATTTGAACACCCACAGATCAATTCAGATTAACGAGGTGCGATCTATATTTTTTAACTATCAGGATTCATCTCAGATTATTGTGGATCAACAAATTTTACATACAAGAATTTTAGCTTTTGAAGAAGTAAAAATGAAGGAAGTTGAATTACCACTTAATATTCCCAAGAATTTATCTGATTTCACTATTCCACAATGGACTCCGCTTGAACGTGCCTTAAAGCAACTTAATCAATCTATTAGTAAAGGCATTTCATTTCAGGAATTAGTTTTAAACCCTTTGCCCATGTCTATATTAGTATTTATTATTTGGAATTTATTACTAACTACAGCACTGGTGTATTATTTTTATAAGCACTGTCAACTTGAAAGACAGGTTCATTCAGAGCAGCACAGTAATAATTTATAATTTAAGGCAACACATCAATCATGGACATTAATATTTTAATTACGGTTGTATATTTTATTTAAATTTTCCTTATTTATTTTCAAAGAGTTATGGCAATTATTTAATCAATTTATTTTAATTTTATTTTATCTTGATGAGGCAATTTAATTTATTTTAATTTTAAGAAAAGGCAATGGAATAAGTGTGGTCTTGTGCGTTTACCAGAATTAAATAAAACCTCTCCTACGCAGTTTCCTTTCATTTTTATAATTTCCTTTTATTTTAACCTAACCTGTCTAAACGGAACGACGTGGACGAGCAATGCCTACACCAATCATGAGCATTTTTTATGAAGGACCTCCGCAGAAGCTGCCATGCAGAAAGACTCATCACCATACTACAAGGAAGCTGGCAGACATTTTCTACTACAAGAGGACTACATTTTTCCCGGAAAGCCTGTATTCAACCAGGAATTTTCCAGTTTAGTGTTACAGACTATCAACGACACCTAGTAAAGGAACCAGATAAAATTTCTCTATACACTGTTTCCAGTTCGGACAATTTTTTCCTCATCTCCCAAGTTTTACGGGTAATTTATTACACATTTTACATTGCCCAAATTAAGTCAAGACGATAAGCAATACGAAGAAGAAGAGAAGTAGAGAGAACATATATTCTACAAGCAGCAGTTTCGGTCACAACAATAAGTACAGAATTGTTGTTCAAATTGTGCTACAGTGTTTTCCCACACATACACATGCAAGCTCATATCATGTGTATTTATGTGGATATTTACCGTGCATTATGGGAAACAATACTTTTCCATAGCCGTTCTTCACATGTTCAGTTCCGTACCATGCATGCTAACCAGTTTTTACATGCATTATAGTTTACATTATACTACAAGGAGGCGACAAGCGCCAGTTGTGTCAATTTTCCAGCGATAGCAACCACTAGTGTACATTTTTTTAAGAAGAAATTTTCGCAACGGATAACCAATCGTACATGCAAGCAATAACAAGCATAATTACAACACTTTTGAACATTTCAAGAAGTATGCTTTAGTGCCAATGTTTTGTGCAAATGTTTCTTCCAACCAGTTCATTTTGTTTCACCAACATGAAACATAGTAAGCAAGACATTTTGACACCGGACATTTTCTGATGTTTACAATCAGAGCAGACAGTTGGTGGATACTTGCAAGATTTTTTGTGTGCAGTTACACACCAGTATGTACAAGCCTATATAAATACAAAGCTATATATACACTACAGTGTACATAACAACATAGGCAAGGAAATCGAACATTATATTTAGGTTTTTTGCTTGCGACAGTTATTTAGTGTTAATGATTATGTGTATCGAACATTTCATACTCATATATAGGACTAACCAGGATAGCCATTGAAAGTTCATATTTTTAATGAGGCTTATTTTGCTTGCAGAGAATGGCAGATTTGAGATAAACAGTGCATACCAATATTTTTCTTTCATCTTGTTATAAGAGAAGTGGCTATACATTTAGCAAACATATTACAATTTGGTTTACTCAGGTTTTTACAATGAGATGTGTCTACCCTACGAAATCAATGCTACGTATTACGTCCATTTCTTCATATATGTTTTACATATATGTTAATGACATAATTTTTTGTAATTACTAGTCATATAATCATACATAATATTGTTTTATATCATATCGACGTGCGTACTTGTTTTTATTGATTGAAATGTTTTAGGGAATGGCAATTTTTTGGGGGGGTTAGGAAATCAAAAGAAGGCTATGTTTTTTTTTATATTTTGTATGTTTGTTTTTCTAAGAAAATACATGGAATTGGCGAACCTGGGTCATGTCAAGCTTTGCGCTTTGACTTTTAAATTTTCAACATGGAAAATTTTTTCCACCGCGACAGAACGTATCCATCCCTAAGATTATATGTTTATTTTATTAAGACTCTCTGAATGCTTCGCGTTGACCAGGGCATTCACTTGTTTTTCTCAGTTGTCTCAGCCTCTAAGGCATGTTTACAATGCATTGTGTTGTGCCATGCAAACCTCCTGAGCATTCAGGAAACAGGTAATTACTTCTGGTTATAGAGTCAGCGGTTTGCATGGTGGCAATTAATAACACGATTCGGCATAGAGGAAGAGCTCCATGGCCTAGTGATATAGAGGTGAGACAAACTGAGAGGGGACTGACTTTTGGGATTGGAGAGGAGTGAAGAGGTGGTTAGCAGAGCAGTAGGTCAGAAGTGGAACGACGCTCTGGTCGACGAATTGGAGAAGCTAACAGAGGACTTCGCATATTCTATTCAGCTTAATACTTCAGATAGACAGGTAATTATCATAACACCCAGCCATGATTCAGGTTCAACGGTTCACAAAACCCAACGAGTGACCATTGTCTTTTCTGTAGTTTAGTTCCTTAGTGTGATTTTGTACCTCTCGCATTGCCAAGCGTTAACTCGTCATGCCAATGACGAGTGCTCTCATCAGAGGTTGAATGATGAGTAACTTACATCACCCATTGATTAATTGGTTAACATTCTAGGTACTTGTAAGATCCCACGAACTTTAAGGTTCGTTACGATAAAATTAAATTGCGTAAAGCCGATCTTTTAATCAAGAGGTTCTGGGTTCGATTCCCAATGTAGGCTAATTATTCATATCTATATTTTGTAAAGTACCGGTTGGTTATGTGGAAATTAAGGAAATCTAAATTGGAAAAGGGTGTAAAGTTAAAGCTGCGTCAAGAGAATTTTTTTTTGTTTGACTCCCACTGTTGGCAAATTAGTAGGGGTAAACGTGAAAGTGGCGCGCTCGCAGTGTTGCCAGCCCACCCCAAAAAAATTTCACCATGTGATATTTTACAGGCGAAGCTAACCTACAAATAATAGTTGGCAACACTGACTATCAGCGTCTTGGAAAACGTCTTAAGACAAATATCTTAATCTTTAAGAAAGTCGACTTCCGGTTTGTCAATTCCGGCTTCAAGAGGCTAATCTACAAATAGGAGTTGACGGCGTAATATTTTGTATTTGAAAAGTATGCAATAAGATGAAGAAGTGTTGGTGACGCTAACTGGCAATAGTGGTGGTGGTGCAGTGTTAATATCCCCTCCTCTATTTTTTCTAGCATACTGATCTATTGCAAGAGTAGTACAGTGTGCCCGGTTCTGGAACCTTAAGTGAGGTTCAGTTTTGCCAACCCTCCCCAAGACAATTTCACCATGTGATCTTTTACAGGCGAAGCTAACCTACAAATAGGAGTTGGCAACACTGACTAGTTGCTTCTCAGAGTCTTGGAAAACGTCTTAAGACAAATATCTTAATCTTTAAGAAAGTCGACTTCCGGTTTGTCAATTCCGGCCTGTCAAGAAAATTTTCTTGAGACAAATATCTTAAGACGTTTTCCAAGACTGATTTTCTTGGCTCCTAATTGAGCTAGGATGACGATTCAAGGTTTGTTGGATAGGATTCGACGAGAACTATTCGACTGGTAAATGAAATGGATTCTACCCCTCCCCCTCTGTATTTTCTAGCATACTGATCTATTGCGTGCTAACCAAACGTCTTGGGAGGCAGGGGGGCTCTTGTAACGCTACGTATGTATGTATGTAATGCGATTTGTGGGGAGGGGGGTAAGAGGGGGCCAAAATTTTGAACTTACGGCTGGAAAATGTTTTTATAAAGTAACCATGCCTATGAACCTGTTTGGCATCAGGAAGCAAGCTATTTAAGTGCCCGTCCAGCCCACGTCGTCGTCGTCGAGCTTCAACGAACTCCTGCCTTCCATGCTAATTATTGCACAATAGCATCCTGACCCAGTACGACGAAGATGTGGGCAAAACTTTCTATGTATTCAACAACAACTTAAATTATTACGAGTTCCCCACCTCCGGCAAACTTAAATTCGACATGAATCCCGAGAACGTAGGTAAGGCCAAGGTTTCCTCAGGCAAGAACATCTATCGCATCAAGCACGACAGGATGGATGCGACTACAACGTACGATGTCTCTGCTTACGATCGCCTGTACGTGGAGCTCTTGGATGACTACGATAAACTCATCCCTCTCTTCATAGAAATGAAAATCACCTACCCTATAATAAATAACCACAGTGGCAACAATGCCTAACGATACTTTTGGTCACACCAAACGCGACGATCACGGCGACGAGCTTCTCATGCTCGACGTCAGGGTCAAGAAGTTGCGAAGCGACCTGCAGGGTCTGAAAGTCCTGGCTCAACTCCAGCCTCCAGTCAGAGTTCGCTAGAGGCGAATGCTTTTGATATTGTGTTTTCTAATTAGTTAAAAAAATACGTAATATGATGACTCATATCTTCTGATTGCGCAACAAATTATGGCGTAATATGATGACTCATATCTAACTTGGTCTCTTCTGATTGGTGGGAAAATACGTCATACTTAACGTGGTCTCTTCTGATTGGAGGAAAAATACGTCAGAAATAAACCGATTTTATGTAAGGGGGGTTAGAGCAGTCAGTCACAGTCTGCGAGAGCAGCTTGAAGAGTACGGACGTTCTGTCACAGTTTTCCTCGTAGATTTGCCCTTACATGGTGATATTTTCTGTTTGATTTTTAACAATTGTATACACAGTAGTTGAGTTTTTGTGAGACTGATTGAAGAGTAGTTATTTTTCTTGTAGTGCATTTTTTGGGATATCTATTTGTGCAACACTCAGTACCTAATTGTGCAATACTCTGTACCTAATTGTACTGCACTTTATACCTAATTTTACAACATTTTGTACCTAATTGTACAACAGTACGTGTGGATTCGACATCTAAAAATATCATACATCAGCATATCTACGTATATAAATAAACACCCCCCAAAAATATGCGTCATACGAAGATTTGTATTACATGTAAGAAAAATATTTCCAGTGATCATTATGCACGACATAGTCGTACCTGTGTGCCTGGCAAGCATTTAACAGCAACCGAATTGTGTCCTAAGTGTAACAAACACTTTACAATTGCACATGCCAAAAAGCATATGCCTAATTGCAAGGGTACAGGAGACCCTGTGCTGCAACCATCGACCTCGGTCAAATGGAAGGCTGAAGCAGATTTTTTAAACATATTACCATCTGCCAAACGGGTCAAGTCGGCAACAAAAGCAAGCCGGTTTGCTTTTGATCATATATTAGAGGATTTTGATTTTACCTCAGATAGCTTATGCTATGTACGTAGCTTCCTAGAGAGCGTGCGACCCAAGATAATTTCTATCTTATGTGATGTACTGGCTTTAAAATCTACTAAATTTTATGCATCGCTGGGATGCTAATACAACGCATAAACTTAAATTGAGGCTTAACAAGTTTGTTCAACTGTCTGGGTCTAGTTATGTTCCACTGCCGGCAATAATTGCAGTCAAGAAGGCTGTTCTAAACATCCAGAATAGCGATTCAAAATGTTTTGTTTGGTCGGTGCTGGCAGCGCTGCATCGCATCCACCGGAAATATCATCCGCATCGTGTTATCCACTACATGCCCTACGAATCAAAATTAGAAAATGCGATGGCTGGGATTACCTGCCTAGTTCAGTTGTCGGACATAAACAAATTCGAGACCCGTGCACAAAACTTACTAAACCTGCAACTAGCTATCAATGTTTACGGCTTTACTAAGAACATAAATATTGTATACCCTATTCGAGTGAGCAACATGGAAGGTGAAGCTGTACAACAAATCAATTTGTTACTTATCAAGAACGAGACTCGCCATCATTACACGCTTATTCGCTCTCTCTCCCGGTTAGTTTCAGGTCAAAAAAGCAAGCATGATGGTTGTATAGAAGTCTGCCGCAGGTGATTGTCCACGTTCGATAATAAAAAACCACAAGATTACCAACATATTCAAGGCCCCGACATTGCTGCTCAGAAGCTTGCACACCACATGCGCTATTGTAACGACAACAGGCCAGGGGTTGCAGTCTTACCCGAGCCAGGTACTGTGGAGCAATTTCGGGCGCATAGTGCTATGGGAGATCACCCTGCTATTATCATTGCAGATTTAGAGGCCTTCCTTGAACCGCTGTCCACCTGTAAACCCAACCCAGAAGTTTCTTCTACCACGCCTTGTCAAATTCACAAGGTCTCCAGTTTTGCCTATGTTGTGGTGCGACGAAATCAAATAATTGCCCCTGAGGCATATGTATATCGCGGTCCCGATGCAGCCAAAAATTTTCTGGAGAGGATGATTGTAGAAGTGAACGAGATACGGGAAGAATTGTTAGATCCTATAGCTATGCGAAACTTAACTCCCGAAGAAAAGGTTAACACGAAGAGGCTACACACTGTCCAGTTTGTAACGAAAAATTTATTGTTAGTAGGAAAAAAATAAAAGTTCGACACCACGATCACTTCACCGGAAACAGCATTGATTCTTGGTGTAACGGGTGCAACCTGAAGGCTAAGAACCCGCGCTTCGTCCCCGTATTCTTCCATAACGGCTCCGGGTACGATTTTTACCACCTTATCAGGCATCTCGGATACGACGATGCGCGCATTAATATTGTTGTACAAAATGAGGAGCACTACATTGCCATCTCTAAATGGGTGCAAGGCATAGAACTTCGGTTTCTCGATTCCCTGAGGTTTCTCCAGGCAGGCCTCGATGCTCTTGCTGGGATGCTCAACAACAATCAACTAATTATTACCTCAGCCAATTTCCCGAACTTGGATGCTAGTCTCTTTAGGTGTTAGGGGGTCTACCCCTACGAGTATGTTAGCGACCCTTCCAAGTTCGAGGAGGAGTCTTTGCCTCCCCAGGCTAAGTTTCACAGACGGCTCCGAGGTTCGGGCATCAGCGATGAAGAATATCAGCATGCTCAGTCCATGTGGCTCAAGCTGGGTTGTCGAAATTTTGGAGAATACCACGATGCCTACTTAAAACTTGATGTAACACTCCTCGCAGACGTTTTTCAAGCGTTTCGCGCAAATGCAATGCAAATCTACAAGCTGGACCCTGCATACTTCTACGGTCTCCCAGGGCTGGCATGGTCGGCCATGATCCTTCTAACAAAAGTGAAGCTCGAGCTTATTTCCAATGTGGACATGATGCTTTTTGTGGAAAAGCTTGTTCGGGGTGGCATGGTCCAGGGGTCACAACGGTATGCTTTCGCCAACAACCAACACATGTCGACCGGGTACGACCCTTCTCAACCATCCAGCTACATCATGTACACGGATGCTAATAACCTTTACGGGCACTCCATGGTGCAAAAACTTCCATTTGGAGGATTTGAGTGGGCTGATGCTTCCAAATTCGACGTAGAAGATTTCGACGACTCGGAACGAGGCTTCTTTGTCGAGGTGGACCTCGAGTTTTCCGAGAAGCTGCAGGATGTGTTCTGCGACCTCCCACCAGCATCGGAATTTAAGTGTCCACCTGCGTCGAAGCAGCAAAAACTTATTATGGATTTCGAACCCAAAAAGCGTTACGGGTTGCACTACCGAAATCTTCGGTGGTTGATGCAAAGAGGGGTCGCGATTACAGCAATTCACCGAGTCCTCACTTTCAACCATTCAAATTGGTTGAAGCCATACATCGACCTCAATACTAGACATCGTACTGCTGCTACCTCGGAACTTGATCGCAAATTTTTTAAGGACATGAATAATGTAATATTTGGCAAAACAATGGAAAACACGCGAAATCGTGAAGACATAAGGTTGCTTACTAGCGTCGACCGTTGTCACAAACTTGTTGCAAGCCCACTGTCTAAATCTCGAACAATCTACAACGAACAGCTTGCTTTGGTACACATGAATCGTGGTGAGGTAAAGCTCAACAAACCAGTCTATGTTGGTGCCACAGTGTTAGAGTTAAGCAAGCTGCAAATGTTCGCGATATATTATGATATACTACGCTTGCACTATGGTAACAACATCAACCTTCTCTACATAGATACGGACAGTTTGGTATATCACGCGCACACTGCTAACGCATATAAAGATATCACCACGATTCCAGCCCTCGTTAACTTGTTTGACACGTCGAGCTATCCCCAACCAAATCGATATGGAATCCTGGCTCGA